>NC_134081.1:1989986-2653315 GCF_000715075.1 Nicotiana tabacum | reverse complement strand
TGGATTATGCTCGTGTGTTGGGATGCTTAATGTATATCATGAATTGTACACGACCAGATATAGCTTGTGCTATAAGTAAACTGAGTCGATATACGAGCAATCCAGGCCAATCTCATTGGATGGCAATGAAACGAGTTTTGGGATATTTAGAACATACCCAGAACTTTGACTTGCACTACAGTAAATTCCCTGCGGTGATTGAGGGATACTGTGATGCAAATTGGATCACCGGTTCAACTGATTCTAAGTCCACGAGTGGATATGTATTCACTATTGGTGGAGGAGCGGTATCTTGGAAGTCGTCCAAACAAACATGTATTGCCCGCTCTACAATGGAGGCTGAATTCATAGCCTTAGATAAAACCGGTGAAGAAGCTGAATGGCTCCGGAATTTCTTAGAAGACATTCCATTTTGGCCCCAACCGTTGGCACCAATATGCATACATTGTGATAGTCAAGGGACAATTGGAAGGGTTGGGAGTGTTATGTATAACGGTAAATCTCGTCATATACGACGAAGACATAAAATCGTTAGGCAATTACTCTCTAGAGGAATTATCACGATTGACTATGTAAAGTCAAGTGATAATGTGTCGGATCCACTTACAAAAGGCCTAACTAGAGAGGTAGTTGAGAAATCATCAAGGGGAATGGGGCTATGGCCGAGAACAAGTCATTGTGGCGGTAACTCTACCTAGAAGACTGGAGATCCCAAGATCTAGGTTCAAGGAGATCAAACAAAGTCATTAATGACGGTTCAACATTGTCAAATAAAATTTTAGTCCGTTCTCGTGATGAGACAATGTTCAGTACCAAGGATAAAGTATTAAGGCTTTTTAATGATTTCTAAATTTGATACGGGGTATATCAAATAGTGTATCTACAGGATGACACGTTTAGGAATCACCTATGTAAGTGTGAAGTGTTAGCCGCTTCAAGGAGAACTTTGTAAGGCCAGTTCTCTATACACTTATGAAACCAGGCGGTGTTCATGGCTGAAACGAACACAACAATGAGAACCAAAGACGGTTAAGGGTTGATTGTGTGACTTATGATTGTCTAGGTATACACCAAAGATCGTCAGTTCAAAGATATCAAATCTACCGATTGACCGAGTATATCCGACATAAGTTCACTACGGAAAGTTCAAAGAGAAACCTACTTATCCAGATGCGATTAATCCTTGCTTGCAAATCACACAGTTTTTCCATGCATACTTCCGTGATATAGCCATTCCCCATTCATGTGGGAGATTGTTGAGGTTTTTGTTATTTAAGATGAAATAGTCTTAAAATGAGGGTGAATGAGAAATGGAGGGAAAATAAAATTTTTGAGTAAAATTTTAAGTTTCCCCCTCTAGACAATGAGACATTGTCCCATATTGGAAGAGGAAAAGATTTTTAGTGGGTATATATATAATTGCTCTTCTTGTAGCTCTTAAAGAGTTAAGAAGAAAGCAAGCCTCGCGCCGTCGTCGTCGTCGCTCGCTCGGCTCGGCTTCGGCTATGGCTACGGCTTCAGATTCGGCTACGGCTTCAGATTCGGATTCGGATTCGGATTTGGATTTGGATTTGGTCAAATGATTGATTGATTAATTTTTTGGACCACATTTATTTATTAATAGTAAATATTAACGTAAGATTATCCGCATTTGTAACAGATATGTTCCAATCCGTGTATTGACCACCAGCTGCAATAGCAGCCGCCTAATGCTCTTCCCACCATGGCCAAGTGCTTGCTCCACAAACAAGCTAGTGCATGCTCCACCATGGAGGGTGGAGGGTCGTTCATCTTTAAAGCTGGCTGCTATATATATGTGCAGCAGCTGTTGAAGAAAGATACGAACGAAAAACGGAAACACCAACAAAACTGAAAAATGCTCAACTTTGGTTATACATTGCACTCCTTCCTCTCAGCATTTCCATACGATTTTCTGAGTTTCTACTCTTTCGTTCTGCATTGTTTTAACTTCAAACAAAGCAACTGTAAGTGTGATTTGCTACCGAACTTTGTGTTCGCTGAAACAGTGGGGTTTGAAGTACCGCTACATCAGTGTGTTATTCGTTCTATCCTGGGAGGAAATAATCCATAACCTTGGGTACTAGAAGGGGATTAAATTCCTTAAGGAAACACTGTGAATTCAGTGGGCTCGAATTTATTACTGTTTCATTACTATAACTTATATTTTCCAGAATTATTATTTACAAATACAACAATATTTGCGGGAATAACAGTTCCAAGAGATCCAGTTGCTGACAATCAGTCTCCAGCTTTTTATATTGGGGAAAGAAGTTAACTGATATTCGTACGGTAATCGTGATTCAACCACAAATGTTAATGGGTATCTCCATCTATAAATATTCAACCAAAAAACCTGGTTTACTTATTTCGCTTTGACGAGTGCATACACTGTTCCGAGATTTTCCCAATTCCAGTTCTACGAGGTAAGCTAATTGAACATTTGCCTCCCCATTATTTAATTTGGCTTTTATAAATATTCGACTTTGGATTTTTAACGAAAAATCTGGTTTACCTATACTCACTGTTTGCAGGTCTTTCCAATTGCACGTCTGATATAAAATGCATTTTTAGATTGGGATTGTTACATAAATAACCTGTTAGATTTAATATTTATTTTTTATAACTGATATACATATATTATACATTGTTATATATATGTACATATATTGGTCAGAAAATTGACACTTAAACTCTAAACTGCTCCGTGCAACTTCTTTTAAATTAAGTAGCCCAAATAATCATAGAGCAGGAAGGAAGGAAAGTTTTACAGCTTTGACTATAGCTATTGGGTTCGGGCTTTACCCGGTCTCATCGTAAACGGGGATAACCAGGTAGCTCATGGTCAACGTGTATACCTGGCCACCTCGAAGATGAAATTATAATTTGTTATTACAGTTATTATCCGTTTGATTTCTCTTACCAGACTTAACACTTCCTGAAAAACTCAATCTGCAAACACCTCTTATCTTCACACCTCTGCTCACTCACTCCTCCCTTCTGACCATAGTTATTTTCTTAGTCAGCTCTAAGCCCTCATACTATGTTGCATAACTGATGCATTGGCTACCTTATTTTGTCCAGTTTAGTGCTGCCTGAGAAAGACTTGTTTATAATGCAGTACTATTCATCTGTACCAGTATTCCAAAACATTTATATGCTTGAATTTGATTTTGAACTTTCTGCCTTAATTTGTTATTACCTTTGTATTGTTGTAAAGTAATTAACAAGAATTATGTAACATATTTTTCAATATGAACTACCGGTATAGTTCAATAAAGAAATGCCACTAACCTGAGATTCCAATACATCGGTGTAGTTGATTGATGAACATATTTTTGTTGATGGAAAAAGTTAATCATCATAGATCTTTTGTCGGCATAGCTAACATGGTGTTGTAACTATGTAATCTGCCTGTATATACGTATTTTGTAGGCTGCCAACTTGTGTTTGACTGGTAACACAAATGAGAACCTGCAACTTTTTTAGGCTGCCATAACACCATTACTAACGACCTCTTATTTCCAACATTGCAGAAAACATGGAAAATGCGCTTTGCTTTAGTAACTTATTGCCATGTATATTTATATTTTTGTTAGCCGGTAAAACATATTGGTCCTGTAACTAATGCAAATAGTGATTACTGAAAACTCAACCCGAAAATATGGTCTCTTCCACTAACCTCTTCCCATGAGCTTCCGAAGTCCTTATCCAATAGTACTTATCTATTGAAGTTATTACCTATTTGACTAGCCAGACTAAATAGAAATAAAACTAACTTTTTTTGGATGGGTAAAAATAGAATGATAAATAAATAGAAAAAGTTATTGCTTGTCCATTACAGACATGGGATCCAAAGGAGTATTCAAAGAGCTATTTTACGATGAGTTTAATATAGTTATCTTAATCTCTTTTCATCCCTCCCGATTGAGTTTTGCAGACTATATCTCAAATAATAATACATCTCATAGAAATTTATTCATTGTTTTTATAAAATAATATAAATTTGGGTCCGGGCCCAGGGCCATTCTCTATACGTAGAAAGTATAAATATGTCCCCAAATGAATAACGCTAGCCGTGAAAGAAATTATAAAAAAAGTTGATTATACTATGATATTAAGAGTCAAAATAGTTAAAAAGTTCACATGCACCATGCTCTTCCATATAGATATCATCCGATGGATATTTGGTCAAGACTATATAAGAATACAATCTTCAAACAATATAAGACAAACAAATTGATCAATTGCATTTGGGAGGAAGTGTTAACCAGTAAAATTGAGACTTTTTCTTGCTAACATGTGGGCATGGGAGGGATACTGATAGGCTCTGTGTTTCCAAATTGAATACATAAAGACGACGGTCTTCGTGCTTAGTGAAGTAGATGGATTCTCTCTTGAGATTAGTACCTTTTGTGGAGCAAATTGTTCCCCGATAATCCTCTAGAAAAATTACAGTTTCGCCAATACTTTTCACCTTTACCCACCTTTTTTCTGTAAAATCAAACCGAAACACCAGAAAGCCGTATATCTCATGCATTTGCCATCCATGATACAACATGTGAACATATAACAACGCGTCATTATCGTATTGAATGAGGTTACACGCATAGTGTGGCATGTCTAAGAATTCTCCAAAATCATCCGGGGGTTGGTTAACCATTGGTGTAGCTGTTACTATTCCTGAGTCATGATCTAGATCGAAAAGTACTAGAATTTCTCTTTGAAAAGATAATCCATAAAGCTTTCCTCTGAAAATAGTCCAGAACCACATTATGCTATTTTTGCTAATTGGTTGTAAATCATATTTGTGAAATTCTTGATTATACGTCCCTGGCTTACAAAAATAAAGTGAAGACGGGGGGTCAAAGAAGAGAATGCAACATTCAGGCTCATGGGGTGGAGCGGACAAGAGGCATTGTAGTTCGTTGTATCTAGTATCTGGGAGTGGTGGGAGTTGAATTTTGTCATTTGAAATAGGATTCCAAATGTAGCAATCTCCAGAATTAGAGTCAAGTAATACCAGCCACCCATGAGCACATTCACATATCTTCTGAGATGCTGAAAAATGTTTGCTTTTGCTTGTCAGCTCCATGAAAAATAACAAGCCAAGGGTGTTGTTGTGGAGAGGAAGGAGGTTCACCATATTTGTTCATGACTTTTTTTCTTTCTGCAAAAGAAAAAGAGAATAATATTATTAATGTATTGCTAATAACCTATTAATTACAAAGAATTAGGTAGAGTTAATTAAGTGTTTTAAGCTAGTCGATTAATATCATTCGATTCAAGAACGAGTATATTTTTGTTGAACAAAATTTTTGAAAGAATTAAGAGGACCCAAATTACTTAACAATTTGAAGATTAATGAACTGTGTTCAATTCGTAAGTTTTTAATTTTGTATATCCATATTGGCATTAAATCAAGGTTTTATTTTTATTTCATCCAAAATATGGACAAAAATTTCGATCTACTAGTTGCTAACTTAGATCACGTACACAGCACAACAAGTTATATATCGAGATATTAATTGCAAATCTTGAAACTTATATATAATGACCTAAAATTAAGAAAACTAATATACATTTGGAAATTAACGCAAAATACCAGTACTGAAATAATAACTGAAAGAACAAGAAAACCAACGAGAGGAGCAGACACAAATTAAAAAAACTTACCTTCTCGATTAACCTCGTATGCTTTTGGTGAAAACTTGTAAGAATAATGAACAAATCAGCTTAAATAGAATGAGTGGTTTCCTAGTTCAAATACAATAAGGAAAGGAGTCAGCTTTAAATAAGGAAAGGAATTCTTTTCCAAGTTCAAATAGAATAAGTAATGAAGTTCAAAAACAGTAGAGGTTTGGAGATACAACGTGATAGATGAAAACTTGGAGAGGGAACAAATAACTAGTTTGGATAATAGAACACTATTTGTGAAAAAAGAAGCTTCATTCTTGAAACCTTGTATTGCGCCAGGGTTAGGAAATAAAATGTTTTTTTCAATGTTTCATGACAACAACAAGGTCGTTTTTTATTGTTTGGCCCCTCGCAAATATTACTCTTTCAATGCAGCTTTCTCAAGTCCAAATTGTTACAAACTGGACCAACCAACACCCTGCATCTGGATTGATCCCTCATATGATTGAAGTAAAGAATGATTTTTCCTTTGTTTTGGTATTTTTCATTAGTTAACAATGTGGTATTGGAACTACAAGATAAAGAGACGAACTACTTGCTTTGCGTTTTCACTTCATTTATTTTGCGCAACTTTCGCATTATTTGGTATTATATATTTTGATAAGTAACCCCGAGTACTGAACACAGGGTAAAAAATCAAAACAAAAAAATACTTATATGATAGTAGAAACTTGGCCAAACTTATGGACGTATATCACTTGAATATAATCAAAACCATGGACGGATTTATAGGTGTAATTACGGGGCACATGAACCCATAGTCTCTTCGTAAAATTAGATATTTTATATATATATTTTTTTTAAATTAGTGTAATATTAACTGTTGACATTCATGTTTTAAAAAGATTGAATTGTTCACTTGGTTTAAGGTTGAGTTATTTACTAAGAGGTATAATGAGCAATTCCTACTAATTACATTTTTCCCCATTTTTTTTTAAAAATAATGCACCCATGCATGTACTAGAAATTCTAAATCCGCCTCTCATCGGGACAATGACCATGTCATGGTTAATTCGGTCATGAGAATATATATAGCAATCGAAGTCATGTAACCGACCGAAAAACATATATTCATTCCCTGTTTAAATTCACTTAATAGGAGATATTTATAAAGGAAATTTTGGACAGTGGTTGCACGTCTCTTATTTGCCAACCAATAAGATTTCTGAAATTAATCACTCGGGTTGATTTGATTATTCTTTTCTATTGAAAAGGAGGTAGATGCTTGCACGTATATTACTGCAGTGGCGGAGCCAGAATTTTTATTAAGGAGGGTCAAAACATGAACAAATAAATTTACCAAGAAGTGAAGGAGTGTCATTATGTAGTATATATATACATATTTTACATTATCGAGTTAAACACTGTAATTTTTTGACGAAGGGGTGTCGGTTGACACCCCTAGGGTGCATGTGGCTCCACCACTGTATTGCTGCATATGTGGGTTACGATCCTCCAAGACCTCTAACAGGGGCGAATCCACGTTGGTTCAAGCGGGTTCAGTTAAACCCGCTTCGTAAAACTTTTTGAAGAAATTATTTTTCTGCGAAACAAAATTGTCACTACTAAAAATCTGCTAAAAACCGACCAAGTATTTCCGACCAACATTGGTCGGTCAAAAAAAAGCGACCAAAAACCATCTAGCTTGGACGGAAACTGGAAAACAAAAATTATATTTTTTTAAAAACTAAATACCGACCAACGTTGGTCGGTAAATTGGTCAACGAATTGACCCAGCTGGTCAGACAAGAAAATTTTGGATTACCGACCAACGTTGGTCGGTAATCTGGATTCAATTTTTTAAATTTTAATAATTATTTTATTATTTAAAATATTTTATAATATTTAAGAATTTATATTTAAAATTACCGACCAACGTTGGTCGGTTAATGTAGGAGAAGCATTTACCGACCAACTTTGGTCGGTAATTGTTATTTTCTGCAAAATAACCGACCAAAGTTGGTTGGTTATTACGTCAACATTGGTCAAACTTTCGAATTACTTTATAACATGCTATTTGTAAATTGATTCATCGACTTATAACTTACTTAGATGCATCGATGAATATTAAAAATAAAATGTTTGACCTATATCGACTAATAGTAAAAACAAAACATCTCGACCTATATCGATTAATCTAGCTATGCCATGCATTAATAGTGATGAATGAATGAAAAATAAAAGAATTAATACTAAACATCTTTGACATATATATATATATATATATATATATATATATATATATATATATATATATATATATATATATATATATATATATATATGGATCACAAATTAAATAAACGAAAGAAGCTATTAGTATTAAGTAAACGAGTTAAATTAATAGGTCAAACATGGTCAAACTTTAACAAGCTATATATATACACACTAACATATACTATAACAAGCTATATATATAGTTAAAGTATTACAGTGAAGTGTGTTACTATAACAAGCTATATATATAGTTAAAGTATTAAAATGATGTGTGTGTGTGTGTGTGTGTGTGTGTGTATAGGTATAGCCGTATATATATAAGAACACGAAGCGCTAGGACCACAGGGTCGGGTTCTTTTAGGGATAGACTTGGGAAGATACTAATTAGTATACATACTTTATCATCAAATATATCTATTTGTAAATTGATTCATCGACTTATAACTTACTTAGATGTATCGATGAATATTAATCGATGATTCATCAAAACGTCTCGACCTATATATCGATTAATCTATGTCATGTATTATTAGTGATGAACGAATGAAAAAAGAAGTTATTAGCATCAATTACAATATAGTGTATGTGTGTGTGTGAGAAATTACTCACATACTTAATTATAACTTAGAAAATTTACTTAGATAGATGCTATTATAATTTATTAAAATTAAATAGTTAATATAATTATTTATAAAGATTATGCTTATAGTTTATAATTATTTATAATAATTGCATAGTTAAATAAAATAAATGCTTGTAGTTAATAATATTTTTTTTATAGTTTATAATATTTTAAGAAAAAAACACAAAAAAAGTTTTTTTTTTTTTAAAAAAACCGACCAAAGTTGGTTGGTTTTTGGTCAAACGGTCAACACTTAATGTACCGACCAACTTTGGTCGGTAATTCTGAAATCAGAATTGAAAAATGGGGAAACCCCCATTTCTCTCTTATTTTCCCCTCTCCTTCTCTATTTCCCTCACTCAAAACCTTCCCCTCTCCTTCTCTATTTCCCTCACATAAATTCCATTCCCCACCCCGCGTCGCCACCGCCCAGCCCTCGCCGTCGTCGTCGCCACTGCCGCCCCTCTCCTTCTCCATCTCCTAAAAATTCTAGGTTTGAATTACAACCCATTTATTTATTATTTCTAGGTTTTGTTAATTAGTTATGAATTAGTTTTAATTGATTAGTGTTTCTATTATTTGAACATTGCATTTTATTGAGGATTAGGGTGTAGGTCTTGTTTTAATTAGTTTTGTTAATTAGTCAATTAGTTATGAATTAGTTTTAATTGATGAGTGTTTCAATTTTGAGTTTCTATTGTCTTGAATAGTTTAGTTAGAATTGAATTATTAACTTTGTATTGTCTTGAATAGTTTAGTTAGAATCTAAGGTTTACGATTTGTTCTTGTGAATCGAACTTTTAGGGTATGGGTTGAATTTCTTTAGTTTAGTTAGTTTATGTTTAAACTCGTAGGATATGAATTGAAATTTTAGTTTTTAGGATTTGTTCTTGTGAATTGAACTTTTAGGATATGAATTAAACTTTTAAGATATGAATTGGGCCTTTTGGATATGAATTGAACTTTTAGGATATAAATTTGTGTAATTAGGAAAAAATAATTATCTTGAATTAAATAAAAAAGATATAATTAATTTATAATTGTAGAATAAATTAATTTGTTCTTATGAATCGAACTTTTAGGGTATGGGTTGAATTTCTTTAGTTTAGTTAGTTTATATTTAAACTCGTAGGATATGAATTGAAATTTTAGTTTTTCTTATGAATTGAACTTTTAGGATATGAATTGAACTTTTAAGATATGAATTGGACCTTTTGGATATGAATTGAACTTTTAGGATATAAATTGGTATAATTAGGAGCTAATTATTATCTTGAATTAACTAAAAAAGATATAATTAATTTATAATTATAGAATAAATTATTTTGTTCTTGTTTTATTTGTATAGATAGAACATCGTACTTGGATGTACAATAGGAATTATCCTAATCGGCGGGGATTGCGGGAGGATTTTGTAGAAGGGATTGATGACTTTATTAGACAAGCAATGTCACTTCCACCATACCAAAGTGAAGGAGTAATTAGGTGCCCTTGTGTCAGGTGCGATTGTATGAAGTTTAAAAAATCGGAGGAAGTTAAGCTTCATCTTTATTGGAAGGGGTTTATAGAGAATTACTTTGTGTGGACTAATCATGGAGAGATCGATGGTATCCGTGGGATATTTCATAACATGGTTGTTGGTGAAAGTAGTAGGTCGGTAAGAATACAAATCTTGATTCTAGAATTCAGGATATGGTTGCAGATGCTTTTGGGATGCACTTCGGGGGTGAGCCCAATGAAAATGTTGAACAAACTCCTTATGATGACACAAAATATTTTTATGAACAGTTAGAGGAAGCTAGTCATCCACTACATGAAGGAAGTCCGCACTCTGAGCTGTCTGTTGCAGTTAAATTACTAAGTATCAAATCTGATTGGAATATTTCTCAAGTAGCCATGGACTCTTTCATTGACCTTATGAGTGAACTAGTTGACCCTAATATCAACTTACCTGGTGATTTCTATAAGGCAAAGAGATTGGTTTCTAAGTTAGGACTTTCGTCAATGAGAATTGATTGTTGTGAAGATGGTTGCATGTTATATTATAAAGATGATGCAACTTTAGACAGTTGTAAATTTTGCGAAAAGCCTCATTTCAAGAGGCTTTCCAGCGGGAATATGGTCGATGTCAAGGCGATGCATTATTTACCTCTTATACCTAGGTTAAAGAGGTTATATGCGTCGATGAGTTCTGCTCCTCATATGAGATGGCACTTTGAAAATAGAAGACCACCTGGTGTTATGTGTCATCCTTCAGATGGAGAAGCTTGGAAGCACTTTGATAGGACATATCCAGATTTTGCTAGTGAACCAAGGAACATTCGGTTAGGTCTGTGTGCGGATGGCTTCACGCCTTTTTCTATATCTGCGACACCATATTCATGTTGGCCTGTCTTTCTTACACCTTATAATCTACCACCTGAGTTGTGTATGACTAGTCCATATATATTCTTAAATTATATTATCCCCGGTCCACGTAATCCAAAAAGTTTGATTGATGTATATTTGCAACCTTTGATTGATGAGCTAAAACAATTGTGGTATGATGGTGTTAAAACATATGACATATCAACCAAGCAGAATTTCAATTTGCGTGCTAATTTAATGTGGACTATTAATGATTTTCCTGCGTATGGAATATTGTCTGGGTGGATGACTGCTGGGAAGCTAGCTTGTCCTTACTCCATGAAAAATAGTAAAGCGTTCACTTTGAAATATGACCGAAAGCAATCATGGTTTGATTGTCACCGTCAATTCTTGCCTGATGATCATGAGTTTAGAAGGATGAAAAATGCATTCAAAAAGAATAAAGTGGAATATGATTCTCCACCTCCGATACTTTCAGGTGAGAAAATTTGGGAGAGGGTCCAGAACTTCAGTAAAGTTACTGAGGCTCCACCTAATAGATTTCCCGGATATGGTGTTAATCATAATTGGACGAAACAGAGTATATTTTGGGAGTTGCTTTATTGGAAGGATAATCTTCTCCGACACAACCTTGATGTCATGCATATAGAGAAGAATTATTTTGATAATTTGTTCAACACAGTGATGGATGTTAAAGGTAAAACAAAAGATAACCCGAAGGCTAGAAAAGACTTACAATAATATTGCAGGCGGCCTGAATTATACTTGCAGACAACAAACAATGGTAAGGTGTTCAAGCCCAAAGCAAGTTACACATTCACTCTGGAGGAAAGACGACAAATTTTTGATTGGGTTACGAAATTGAAGATGCCTGAGGGTTATGCGTCGAATCTTGGAAAAAAAGTAGATATGGAGGTAGGGAAGTTGAGCCATTTGAAAAGTCATGACTGCCATGTTTTCATGGAGACCTTGGTGCCTATTGCATTTTGTGGTTTGCCTGAAAGAATCTGGAAACCCATCACTGAGATTAGTTTGTTTTTCAAAGACTTGTGTTCTACCACATTAAGGGAAGAAAACCTACTTCGGATGGACCAGAACATCCATGTAATTTCTAGTAAGATGGAAAAAATATTCCCATGTGGTTTCTTTGATGTGATGGAACACCTTCCAATACACCTTGTACACGAGGCACGATTTGGAGGGCCTGTTCAATGCAGATGGATGTATCCCTTTGAGAGGTAATATTATAAGTTTGATGTAATATTCTATTTTATTTGAATGTTCTTGGCTAACATGACATTATGTAGGACAATTGGCAAATGCAAACAATTTGTTAAGCAGAGGAATAAGATTGAAGGATCTATATGCGAAGCCTATCTTGCAAAGGAAACTGCACATTTTTGTTCTTATTATTTTGAGAGTAACGTGCCATGTTCTAGGAATAGGCCCAATAGGCACACGGTCGAATGTGTGAATGATCCATTATATCCAGCAATGTCCATATTCAATCAACCAGGCCGATGTTCTAAGGATGTTAGAAAGAGAAGTTTGAGTGATATGGAGTACAAGTCAGCTACACTTCATGTATTGCTAAATTGTCCCGAAGTTGTACCATTTCTCAAGTAAGTATTGATTTATTAGTTATCAAAATGTAAAATTTACCGTGACTACATATTGATGCAACTACTAAAAATATTTGATATGTCACAGTCGCTTCGTGGGTCAATTTGGCCATGATGTTGTATATACGAGATTTGATATGTGGTTCAAATATATATATATATATATATATATATATATATATATATATATATATATATATATATATATATATATATATATATGATGTTGTATATACGAGATTTGATACGTGGTTCAAACGAGATTTGATACGTTGTCACAGTCACTTCGTGGGTCAATTTGGCTATGATGCTGTATATATATTGAATGTATAAAAATTGATTCATAAGTTGTGCTAACTTATGACTTTTTTTAACTCTATGTAGGTAAATAATCCAAATAATGGTGTAAATCAATTTTTGAAAGATATATCTTGGGGACCTGGGCTTCAGGTCACAACAATGTCTAAGTACGTAGTGAATGGTTATAAGTTTCATACAGAGGATTGCTCTAAAAATAAAAATAGCAACAACAGCGGGGTGTGGGTTCAAGGTGGTGATGGCAACCAAGTTGGAGATATTGATTATTATGGTGTGGTCAAAGAAATATTACAACTAGAATATACAGGTTGGCCATATAAGAAATTGATACTCTTTAGATGCAAGTGGTTTGACCCAAATCCAACAAGAGGTACAAGAGTACACAACCAATACAACATAATTGAGGTTAATCATACGTGGGAGTATGATCGTTATGATCCTTTCATAATTGCACATAACGTTAGGCAAGTGTATTATGCTTCTTATCCATTACGGCGGAATAAGTCCGATTGGTGGGTTGTAATAAAAACTAAGCCTGTAGGTAGGGTGGAAGTCGAGAGTGTGTTAGATGTTGCATATCAAAACGATATCTCCAATGTTCACCAAATAGTGGACGATCAGTTAGAAAATAATTTGGAACATCCTGAACGCATATTGGAAGAAGTTGATATAAATGAAGTAACAATTATAGAAAATGAGGACGAAGAATCAACTGATGAAGCTCAAACAAGCGAGGACGAAGAATTCTCGGACGAGGAACAATACGTCGATGAGGATTAAAAAGTTGGTTTTTTAAAGCACTCTCATTTTATAGCTAGTTTCTTATATGTTTCAATCTAAATGTGTATTAAATTATGCAGATGGCAGGCAAGGGTCAAGGTAACAATGACCCTACTAGTTCTCGGGGTCGAGAAAAGGGTAGGAAGGGAAAGTGGAGGGTAGAAAATAATACTCCCTCTTGTCCACCCTTTTCAGAGATACCTATTTCTTATCCTCCACCACACGGCTATACTGAGCTGCCATAGCATCACGAGCCGTACACCTTCATTCAGACACCAAGTGTTCCATCACAGGGCCATAGGACTATACGTCCGACATACAGTCCAGCTGCCTCGCAGCCATCTGCATCGCAGCCATCTACATCACTTCCACATGGATCACATCCCTACATATCACATCCACATGGATCGCATCCATCTGGGTCACAGCCATCGGTATCACATCCACTTGGGTCGCATCCAGCTATGTCGCAGTCACAGGGATCGCAACCATCTTCATCATTGACTCCATCTATTGCAGGCCTTCGCCTATGAGGCAGTAGCTCTGACCCGCCTACACCGTCTTCACATTCCTCTGATACACATGCTTCGGATGGTGATGACGAGGTAGTGCATTATGATCGATATGGCAGGATCATCATAGTCCCTGAGGGTGATGGGTAAGTGTTATTAATTATTTTTGCGTCTATTGTTTTGTAACATTTTTACTAAGATATTAATGTGTTTTTATTGTTAAATTGCAGGTTCAGGCCGGGTAATAAGACTACGAAGATAATTACCAATGCCATGAGAAAGCTTTATGATGGTCCTTGTACGACTTGGACTGATTGCCCATTCTCACTGAAGGAGCAAATTTTTAATCAATTTAAGGTATAAATGTTCTTTTAAACAGTTTAATAATTTATATTTATGATGTTTTCATCTAATATTTAACTTTTGAAATATAGAGCAAGTGTGTATGGGAACACCACTATAGCGCGGAAGTGGCTGCAAATTTTCATCATAAAGCTCGCAAGAGATTGGCGGATGTTTTCTCGGATGCTAGAAAGAAGAACAAGAGGCATGGCTGGTTACTTGAGTATTTATGTAATGATTTGCAAAGGCAATGGCTTACCGCAGAGTTCTTAGAGAGGAGCGAAAAAGGAAAGAAAGCTCGCGCATCCGAGTAGGGAGGCTCCTTGCACACTGGAGGTGCGATCAACCTAGGGACAATAAAAAGAAGATTGGTACGTAATTGCTTAAATTATTTTACTTTTCTAAGTATATCTATTCTGTTTATTAACTAAATTAATTTATTTTCAGGAAAAGAAGTATGGGCGTCCAATGAGTCATGATGAGCTATTCAAGGAGACGCATATTGTGAAGACGAAGAAAGAGGGGGATCAAGATAGGTGGGTCGAGGACCGGGCCTCGACTGCATATGTAAGCTTTCAATTTTCTTTAAATATTATAATTTACTTTTATAAAAATTTTAAAATACTGATTTAATTTAAAATAATATAGGGTCGCTATCAAAGTAACATTGAGGAATTCATCCGTAGTCATCCAGCTGGTGAATCGGGTAAGCCAACCCAACCTTCGGACGAGGATGCTGAAAGAATATGGTTGGAGTCTGTTGGCGGTCCAAAATGGGGGAAGGTATATGGGCTTCCTACTAAAAACATCCATCGCTATAAGTATGGAATGCGAGGAATAAGGACTTCCTCGCAAGGTGAGCAACTTAATAGGGAGAGCATCTCTGCTATGCGGGAGACAGTGACAAAGCTCGCATCCGAGCTAGAAGCGGCCAAGGAAAGAGAAAGGCTTAGAGATGCTCAATTCCTTGGCATGCAAGCTCAGATCAGAACTCTCCTATCTAGTGGAGCTTTTCCGTTGCCCCGATATCGTGAGGCATCTCCAGAGGGTCGACCTCCACGTGATCGTTCCTCCCGTCCTCCCTGTGATCGTGCTTCCCGTCCTCCACAATACCGTTCTCTATATCATCTTGTAAATGAAAGTTCATCAGACGGTGATGATAATGTTGTAGAAAATGCCCCTTGACTTTTATATACTTTGAACTAGACAAATAGAACTAGTTTTGAACTAGTTGTAATTAGTTTTAACTTGGTTTTGGATTTTTATATTCAATTGAACTTTAATTTGTTAGTTTTAAAGTATTTATTGAATATTTTGGTTGTTGTTGTGTTGTTGTTATTGTTGTTGTTGTGTTGTTGTTGTTGTTTTTGTTATTGTGTTGTTGTTGTTATTAGGTGTATTGGTATGCTGGCAGGTGGTGTAGCTGCCAAAACAGGCATTTTATGCCAAAATTAAACCCAGAAAAACAGACCAAAGTTGGTTCGGTTTTTAATAAAAAAATAAATTATTCCAAAATACCGACCAAAGTTGGTCGGTTAATGAACATTGAATTCCCTAAATTCAACATTACCGACCAACTTTGGTCGGTATTTTACCTGCACTGTTGAGATTACCGACCAACTATGATCGGTAATGTTTAATTTTAATTATTTTAAAAAAATATATATTTTCAATTACCGACCAAAGTTGATCGGTTATTTTAAATTTTAATAATTAATAAAAAAATATAATTTAGTTAAACCGACCAACTTTGGTCGGTAAAATTAAATTAATAAAATATGTTTCCGACCAAAGTTGGTCGGTAAATACTTAAACTTGTCAGATGATCGTTTTAAGCTACCGACCATCAAAACACTGTCCACACCCTAATGGACGCATTTTGGTCGGTAATTGGCCATAACCGACCAACTTTGGTCGGTTTTTAGCGAATTTCTAGTAGTGTGTTATTAAAAAAGTGGTTGAATCTGTTTAACAAACCTATATGTTGGCAGTGGGTCTTGTGATTGATTCCTTACTTAGCATCGTCAATTTCTTTTTCACTTTTCTAAAATACTTTTTGTTAAGAAATAAGAGCAAAATAGAATAATATAGTAATAGAGACAAGATATATAGGAGGAGAATGTAGAAATTATCTTATAGTGTGTTTTTTGTGTCTACTTCCATGGACAAAGAATGTCCTATTTATAGTATACAAGATAACACCTAAAGTTCACCAGATACATCTTAAGAATTAATAGGTATATCTTTCTAAGTAGTATATTGAATAATATGTATGGATGGATTAAATGAACATCCATATACATTCACTTTATTTCATAACACTCCCCCTTGGATGTTCATTTGAAAAAGCCTAGTGAAGGAAAAAGAGTACGCATATCTTGTAATACGCATTGAGTGCTGCCTCATAAAAAACCTTGCTAGGAAAACCCAATTGGGACAAAACCTTGGTTAAGGGTAAAAGAGTAGAACGCGTATTATACTCCCCCTGATGAAAGCTTTATTTGATATCTCGGAGACGACACATTCCAATCTTATGTCTCAGCTTCTCAAATGTTGATGTTGGCAATGCCTAAGTGAATAAATCTGCTAGATTGTCACTTGAACGGATTTGTTGAACATCTATCTCACCATTTTGCTGAAGATCGTGTGTGAAAAAGAACTTTGGTGAAATATGCTTTGTTCTGTATCCTTTGATATATCCTCCTTTAAGTTGAACTATGCAAGCAACATTGTCTTCATAAGCATTGGTCTAGCAATTAATTGGAGGCGTTTGATCAATGATTCCGCTAAACCATTTTGAGTATGAACATGAGCAACTGGATGCTCAATTATTATTCCAGTTGATATGCAATAATCATTAAAGGCCTGGGACGTAAATTCACCAGTATTATCAAGACGAAGTATCTTAATTGTATAATCTGGAAACTGTGCTCTTAATCTTATTAATTGAGCTAGTAACCTCGCAAAGGCCAAATTACGGGTTGATAACAAGCACACATGTGACCATCTTGTAGATGCATCTATCAAAACCATATAATATCTGAATGGTCCACATGGAGGGTGTATGGGCCAACATATATCACCCTGTAAACGTTCCAAAAATACAGGAGATTCAACTCCAACTTTGATTATTGATGGTCTAATAATCAGTTTTCCTTGAGAACATGCAGCACAAGAGAATTCTTTAGTTTGAAGAATCTTCTGGTTCTTCAATGAATGACCATGTGAATTCTCAATTATTTTGCGCATCATATTATAACCGGGATGGCCCAACCGGTCATGCCAAATAATAAAATCATTAGTAAACTCCTTGTTTACTAATATGGTGTGCGTCGTAGCACTATCCAGAAGACATATTTCTTCTTTAATAGTGTCACTAAGACCTTTAGCGTCAAGGTGTATTTCAGCACCAAGCACCCATGGCAAATAGTTATTCCCAGAGATGTCAAGTGCCATAAATTCAAGCTTTGACAAATTCGACATAGTGAAAACTATCATAGAAATAAGTGAATTAGAATGACAAGAATTATTATTAATTCAGTGCAGTACATAATCGTGTATTAATATTCTATATATAAAATTATCAAACAAACAATTATGTGCAGCGCGATGATAAATTAGTTTGTACACTTAGGTGATAAATTTATTGAAGACACATTTAAACCTTTTGAAAATTTTGCAAGAATTCCTTCTAAATGCATATTCTGTTAGAATATTTGGATGTGGGCTTAATTAATCTAATTATTGTAATTCAATGTTAATACTTATTTATTTATGTGTAGGATTAAACTTCTTCGTAGTTTATATAATGAAATAACAATTTAACCGAAACTTATTATTTTCATACCAATGCAATTATTATAATCATATTCAAAATAAGTTATGCATTTGGTAATTAAATTACAGGTTAAAGAAGATCCTAATAGAAACGTTATAAACATATGAATGTATACCTGAATCGGAAAAGAAACTGACTATCTCTTTTAGGAAGAAGATAAAATTCGGATGAAGCAGATAACCTCAGTTGGTTAGAACCTCGTATTGATAACGTGTTAAGAAATGAGAGCAAAATAGAACAATATAGTAATGGAGACAAGATATATAGGAGGAGAATATAGAAATTATCTTATAGTGTATTTCTTGTGTCTACTTCCATGGACAAAGAATGTCCTATTTATAGTATACAAGATAACACCTAAAGTTCACCAGATACATCTTAAGAATTAATAGGTACATCTTTCTAAGTAGTACATTTAATAATATGTATGGATGGATTAAATGAACATCCATATATATTCACTTTATTTCATAACACTTTTACTTTAATTGGTCCTCCCATGTTCTTCATTTTCTGATTTTTTTTTGTTGTTTCAAGGACGGAATATTGAGGTGAATATTTTGAAGACAGAATACATCGACAACCTCTTAAAGTTGTCTTCGCTTTTTACTTAGACACTCCATCTTAAGTCTGTTTCATTTGAACACTCCAATTACAGCTTAAATGTGTCATTTGGACACAAAATTCATAGACACCCAAACACAAAAGATGCATATAATTCACATACCAAAGTGACAAATATGAAGGGGACACGTGGATTTAACTTAACACCACTCGTCGTCATCTTCCCAACGACCCCTCACTGGAAAAATTAATTTTCGGCCATTGCTTTTCCAAAACACAGTAGAAACGAACAGAACAGAAGAAATGCATGTCACCACCCAAAATCCCACCACAAGCGTCGTGATGACACCTAGTCTCTAAGACTAGGTAAGCCGATTTCCATTATATTTCGAAGCCATTTTTTTTAATAAACGAAACCAACAACGAAAATAATTATAACAACCTCCCAAGACTGGTAGTACTGAGTCACGAACTCTAACATAATACATGAAATGATCTCAATGATAGAATACTCAATACTGTTTGATTAAAAATTAACAGTACAATGACATGAACATACTCCAAAGGACTGCGACGACCAAGCAGATCTACCTTGAATCCTTGCGATCACACTCTAACTCTGTCCAGGTCCGATACCTCCAATACTTGGCTCTGCACAAAAATATGCAGAAGTGTAGTATGAGTACACCACGGTCAGTACCCAGTAAGTATCAAGACTAACCTCAGTGGAGTAGAGACGAGATACAGTCAAGACACTCACTAGTCAAATAACCTGTACAATATAGCAGTATATAATAGTACTGGAAAACAACTAGCAATGATAACAACAAACTCAACCAGTGATATAATAACAAGGCAATAAGAACATCATAATTATTACTTAGGCGAATAAGGAACACAAGTACAATCAACAAGTTAAGTCCTTCAAATATAAATCCTTCACATATTATTCTTTAAGATAAATATCTTTCAAATATACTTCTTTTGAATAATTATCTTTCAAATATAATTCTTTCCAATAAATATATTTTCAAGTAAAAGTCACCATGTGATACCTCATTTCACAATCATAAAAATTAGGGGTCTCAGCCCACTTTCATATTTTTTCACGGCACCTCGTGCCCATATTTCTATCACCCTCACACCAACAACTCACGTGTCAATAATAAAATCATCATATTTTTCCATATTATTTTCATAACTGCATGGACAACTCACGTACCAAAATATCAATGTATATAAGATCCGTATGATCAATTTATTTTCAATAAAGTAAGGTTAAAAATCTTTAAATCAAGTAAAAAATCAACAAAAAGATAAGTTTATTTTAGAAATCGTTTAAATAAGGAAAAATGACATTTCCATTAAAATAAAGCATCAGCTAAACTACTGATTTGGATATAGAATTTATTAAATTAAACATACTAGAAATGTTTCTTTTATTTAAAACAACTCAATCATAAAAAACAAGTACAACCCAAAAATACAAAACCTCAAAGTCTCGTACGAAAAAGTCAAGGTCAACACAATACATCAAGAAATACAAAACACTTAATATTAAGTCAAATAATACATCACGAAAAACACAAGAATTTATAAATTACGGAAAAATATCAACAAAAGGGCACTCCTGAAGTACTGCCTCGTAGTCCCAAAAGTAAATATGCAAAATAGGGGAAATCTCCCGAGCTACCGCCTCGTAGTCCCAAAAGTAAATATGCAAGACAGTGGGAATCTCCCGAGGTACCGCCTCGTAGTCCCAAAAGTAAATATGCAAGACATGGGGATCTCACGGAATACCGTTCTGTAGTCCCAAAGTAAATATGCAGGGCAGGGAGATCTCCCGGAATACTATCCATAGTCCCAAAGTAAATATGCAGGGCAGGGGGATCTCCCTGAATACCGTTCTGTAGTTCCAAAGTAAATATGATTTCAACAACTGCACATCAAGTGCTCACATATCACAAATGGCTCATCAATTGCTCAAATATTATAACATATAACAAATTGCACATCGAGTGTTGATCATGCCCAACTATGCCTTATAAAAAGGACTAAGCGGTCGTTGCAAATATATTCCGGCTAATAAGTTCGGAGTCGAATCCCACATGGAATTAACCTATCAAATACAGCTACTAGACTCGCACAAATTCACACAATCAATCTTCAGAAGGATTTAAGTAACAGATTGGTTTTTACTAACTAAATATTACGTAATTAAAATGTAATAATTAACAACTAACTACGAACGGGTTGTAAACAAGAATTGGAATGACCTAAGGTTGTAATTTCCCCTATTGTCGGAATCTTTTCCGCTACGTTTTCTACAAGTTTGCCTAAGTCTTCTCTACCGATCATGAGCACTCTAACTGTCGTAATTCTCTACCGAGTAATTACCACAATTACTAGATATATTCTTTCGAATTACGCTAGCTAGCATTAAGCACAGCTCATTTAGATCGCACCAAGGTTTCGTTATCCCTAAACCCACCTTTAAACCTCCGTATTGATCCCTCATATACGTTTAGGAGTGATGTTGTTCAACAACTACCTAAATATGCACTCTCTCCCGAGTAATACATACTAAATAGGCACAGCTAATTGAAGGCCCTTCAATCAACCACAAGAATAATATAATTGAACAAATAGAGAAAATACTACGGCAAATCTATATTAACATAACAAGAAAATTATCCTTCAATACGTTCCATCAAAACCCTAGATTAGGAATTTAGCTACTCATACACATAATAACAATATCCCAAATATTTTGCATAATTAAAATAGAGAGTAAAGATGAAAAGATGTAAAAATGATGATTCTAACTCCAAGGAGTGATTCCACAAGCTCTTCTTGCCTCTAGCTGCCAAAAAACGTCCTTCCAAGTGGTGTTTTAGGTCTATTTATATGTGTAGAAGAAATCCTAAACGTGTGGGCCGAGTCCTAGTCAAACCCGGAATGAAAGTCTTCAAAACTCGGATTGGACCTGGCCTCAGGCCTGGTGTCGCTAGCTAACGCCTGGAATTTGGCTGGCCTCGCCAGGCTAAAGCCTGGTTCAGCCTGGCCTTAGGCTGGCCTCGCCAGGCTAAAGCCTGGTCTAGCCTGGCCTTAGGCTGGCCTCGCCAGGCTAAAGCCTGGTCCAGCCTGGCCTTTGGCTGGCCTCACCAGGTCTCTCCTTTTCACTGTTCTCGAGCACACCTTTGACGTTTAAGTATCCGTTTTGCTCTACTTTCATCTCCAATTCACCTACATATAAAATAGACTCCATTATGCGCAAATAAAGTGTAATTTATCATTAAAGCATGTAAAATGCAAGGCACATAATGTACGAAACTATGGAATTATAGCCACACATCAATACCCCACACTTAAACATTGCTCGTCCTCGAGCAATCAAACTACACTTATAGATACGACCTTTTAAAGCAATTCTCCTAACTCATTATACCAAGAATTTTTAAAACAGTTTAATCACACAAGTGTGACATCTTCGCCTCAAGATTCGACTCACAAATACCATGCCTTATTCACAATTCACTTACTTACTCTGACATGGATATCAAGAACATTACCTTTCCTTTATGAGTCATGTGCCCTCACCCAATCAAAGAGCTTAGTTCCACACATAATGAATTTTTAAGAACATAGGAATTCAAGATAGACAAAATTCACTCGCTCTCAGAAATAACATTCATATGCTACAAATGATGCACCATAGGCTTGCCCGTA
Organism: Nicotiana tabacum; assembly: GCF_000715075.1. Lineage (NCBI taxonomy): Eukaryota > Viridiplantae > Streptophyta > Magnoliopsida > Solanales > Solanaceae > Nicotiana > Nicotiana tabacum. The sequence goes on along the minus strand of NC_134081.1, from coordinate 2,630,689 downwards.
GTGTAATACTCTACGAATCGAGTTCATTCAATCTAAGATCAAGTAGGACTTTCATTGGTTGTAATGTAGGTTGCGGGTCGAGTATGATACATTTGGATATGAGTGACTACACCTCCCTTAGCACTTTAATACATATACTTTACACACATCCCATACTTGTGCCAAACCAAACATTCCACCTTCACTTCAATTTATATTACCCCATATTTCTTTAAGCATAATTACATTAAGAGTCGCCACTTTTCAACGAATATTCTCTTTTCTTTTTTTTCTTTTTCGATTCAAGCAGCTCTTACTTTTTCAAAACAATTCACCTTTCTCCTTATTTCATTGGTTCCACTCAAAAACCAAACCAATCACCCCACACTTTAACTTTTACAAAGTTCATAACAATTCAAGTGTTCATTCGAGGTGAAAAGGTTCAAATAGACGGTTAATTCAAACAATTGGGTAAGGCTTGTAGTGTGGTGGTTGCCAAAGAAACAGGATTACAGGATCAAAGGGGTTAACTACGTTACATAACTTTTAGGTGGGTAAACTATATATATCAGGCTTAACAAAGAAATGCCTATATCACTTCTCAGACTGAACAAGACTACTATTTCGCTTTGCACACACACAGGGCAAGTTCTAGACATTAAATGCAATGCACAGAATACATACAAAACTCACACACGCATAGCACATAACTAACTCAGGATTGGTTTCATCGCGACACTCCAGTCAAAGCAGCTAAGCAAAATTAGGAATCTACGATTTAAGGTTCTTATGCGAGAGTCAAAAACCGAGCCTAAGCGTCACAACCTTAGTACTAACTATTCTCAAGGCATAACAAAGCTAAGAGATATTGCTACAATTAAATGCATAGCTTCGTGGTTCCTACTCCTAAAAATTAAAACTAACTACGCCCGGTTCAACTAAAAGCCCCTGGAAAAGAACCACGACCCAAAGAAAAACCAAGGGGAAATTACTACACTACCTGCACACAACAAAAAAAAATCGTTTTGGTATTTTCTTTTGACTTACTTCCCTCAAGAAAACCATTTGGGAGATCCATCGTCGGGATGAGTCCAACTCAATTTAAAGATTTTTTTTTCTTTTTCTTTTTCTTTAGCCAAATCAATTACTAAACTACTAAAAACACATACTAACACAATTAACATTAAATAACTAAATGACTAAAATTAACCATGTACAAGAAAACATGCTGAAACCCTGTTCGACTTGCCCAACTCGCCTGCAAACTTGTTAGTACCTAAAAACAAAACCAAAACAAGGAAAAATTCTAACTACACTAAAAATCAACTACGAATTGGGTTGCCTCCCAACGAGCTCCTGATTTAACGTCGTGGCACAACGCAGATAATTGCACTTAAGGCTCGCTTAACCTTGGTGGCTCAAGCAAATGAGTCACCAACACTACCTTCACATCTTCCATGCCCAAATAATATTTTAACCTGTGCCCATTGACTCTAAACGTGCGAGAGTCATTTGATGTAGCAATCTCTATGGCTCCGGTGGGGTGAATCTCCACCACACTAAATGGTCCCGACCATCGTGACTTTAACTTACCCGGGATAACCTCAACCTCGAGTTTTATAACAATACCTTATCTCCGGGTTTAAAACTCCGCTCAAGAATATTTTTATCATGCATTATTTTCATTCTCTCCTTGTATAATCTTTTGCTCTCAAAAGCATGGTAACAGAATTCATCAAGCTCGTGCAGCTCTGTGACTCTACTTGTGCCTGCAGCTTCTATATCAAGATTCAACTGTCGCAGTGCCCATAAAGCTCTATGCTCCAACTCCACTAGTAGGTGACATGCCTTCCCAAATACCAATTTATATGGCGTCATACCAATCGGAGTTTTGAAAGCTGTATGATAGGCCCAGAGTGCATCATCTAACTTTCTTGCCCAATCCGTTCTTGTAGCATTCACAGTCTTTGTCAAAACACTCTGTATCTCTCTGTTCGACACTTTTACTTGCCCACTCGTTTGAGGATGATATGGGCTGGCAACTTTGTGATGTACACCATACTTTTCTGACAGCTTTGCGAAGGCTCGATTACAGAAGTGAATGCCTCCGTCACTGATTATCGCCCTTGGAGTGCCAAATCGGGTGAATATATTCTTTCTCAAAAAGCCAATTACTCCCTTAGCATCATTTGTCGGGAGCCCTGTAGCCTCTACCCATTTCGACACGTAGTCCACAGCTATGAGTATGTATTTGTTGCTATATGAGCTGACGAAAGGCCCCATGAAATCGATTCTCCACACGTCAAACACTTCTACCTCTTGAATTGGGTTCATAGGCATCTCATGTCGACGGGAAAAATTCCCAGTTTGTTGGCATTCGTCACAATCTTTCACCCATAAGTGTGCATCCTTGAACATTGTCGGCCAGTAGAAGCCTGATTCCAGCACTTTTGCGGCGGTCCTTACTCCTCCGAAGTGGCCACCATATGATGATGCATGACAAGCCTGCAAAACAGAAGATTGATCTATCTCGGGGATACATCTCCGGATCATGTTATCAACACAAATTCTGAACAGGTAAGGATCATCCCAATAATACATGTGACAGTCACGAAAGAACTTTTTGTTTTGAACAGAGGAAAGATCATAGGGGATAATACCGCTTGCCAGGTAGTTTGCAATGTCTGCATACCATGGTGCTTCCTCCAATATCACTGCTAGCAATTGTTCATCTGGGAATGTCTCAGTTATATCTTCTACCTCGTCTTTCTTTTCAGCTCCCTCCAACCTTGAAAGGTGGTATGCCACTTGGTTCTCTGCCCCTTTTCTATCGCGGATCTCCAAATCAAATTCTTGTAGAAAAAGAACCCAACGGATCAAGCGTGGCTTTGACTCCTTCTTTGCTATCAGGTACCTAAGTGTTGCATGGTCAGTATAAACAATCACTTTTGAACCAATCAAATAAGACCTGAATTTGTCGAATGCAAACACCACATCCAACATCTCTTTCTCAGTCACGGTATAATTGAGTTGTGCACCGCTCAGCGTTCTGCTTGCATAGTAAATTGGGTGCACCAGTTTGTCCTTCCGCTGCCCCATGACTGCTCCTATTGCATAGTCACTTGCATCACACATGAGCTCAAATGGTTGTTCCCAGTTGGGTGCAACGATGATTGGTGCAGTCACCAGTCTCCTTTTCAGCACCTCAAAGGCTAACTTGAAGTCATCAGAAAACACAAAAGAATGATCTTTTTAAAGGAGTTTACATAAGGGGTTAGCAATTTTTGAGAAATCCTTTATAAATCGCCTGTAGAACCCGGCGTGCCCAAGGAAACTTCTTACTGCCTTAACTGAAGTGGGCGGTGGCAACTTCTCAATCACCTCAACCTTAGCATGGTCAACTTCAATACCCTTACTGGACACTCGATGCCCCAGCACTATACCTTCTTGTACCATAAAATGGCACTTCCCCCAGTTCAACACTAAATTTGTCTCCACACACCTTTTTAACATTCTTCTTAAATTGTGCAAACAGTCTTCAAATGAATCCCCTACCACAGAGAAATCATCCATAAAGACTTCCATAATATCTTCAACCATGTCAGTAAAAATGGCTAACATACACCTCTGAAAGGTGGCTGGTGCATTGCATAGGCCAAACGGCATTCTCCGGAAAGCAAAGATGCCATACGGGCAAGTGAATGATGTCTTCTCTCTATCCTCAGGGACTATAGAAATCTGATTATACCCTGAATACCCATCCAAACAACAGAAGTGAGACCTCCCTGCCAGTCTATCCAACATTTGGTCAATGAATGGTAAAGGAAAATGGTCTTTCCGGGTGGCTGTGTTCAGTTTTCTATAATCCATACAAATTCGCCAACCCGTAACTGTACGAGTTGAGATCAACTCATTATTCTCATTGGGCACTACAGTCATTCCACCCTTCTTTGGCACACACTGAACTGGGCTAACCCAATTACTGTCAGAGATTGGGAAGATGATTCCCGCATCTAACCACTTGATCACTTCTTTCTTCACCACTTCTTTCATGTTGGGGTTCAACCTTCTTTGATGTTCTTTGGAAGGTTTGTGCCCATCTTCCAATAGAATCTTATGCATACAAAATGTCGGGTTGATCCCCTTTAATATCTGTAATGGTCCAGCCAATTGCAGTCTTGCATTCCATTAACACCTGCAAAAGTTGTTCTTCTTGCACATCTAACAAACTGGATGAGATAATAACATGTAAAGTTTATTTAGGTCCTAAGAAAGCGTACCTGAGGTGAAAAGGTAACAGTTTTAGTTCCAACTGTGGTGGCTCTTCAATTGACGGCTTAGCTGGAGGTGTTTTTCTTTCTTCCAAGTGTAAGGGCTCGAATTCAAGCTCTCTTTTCCAGTACCCTCGCCCTTCAAGGGCCAAAACCCACACTATCAAGTTTTCACCATTCATTTCTTCTAAGTTCATAAGACATGCTGCTAGAGGGTCTTTTGCATTCAGAGTCTCATCTTCCTCCTCCAAGATCACATCCACAGCTTCTATCAGAGAGCAGTTAGCAAACTCACTAGGTCACTACATAGATTTTTGCACATTAAACGTTATCTCTTCATCGTTCAATCTCATCTTTAGCTCTCCAGTTTCAAAATCAATTAGGTCTCTTCCAGTGGTCAAGAATGGCCTTCCCAAAATTATGGGAATCTCCTCGTCAACGCGGCAGTCTAAAATGACAAAATCTGTTGGGAAAACAAACTTCCCCACCTGTACTAATACATCATCAATGATACCAGAGGGCCTCTTCACTGTCCAGTCGGCCAGCTGTAACAACATAGACGTCGGTCTAGCTCTTCCAATGCCTAACCTTTTGTAGATAGTCAAGGGCATCAAGTTTATGCTTGCCCCCAAATCACAAAGTGCCTTAGCAAATGCATAGTTGCCTATTGTGCATGGGATTGTGAAACTCCCTGGATCAGATAACTTCTCGGCTATGGGTCTTGTCACAACCGCACTACATGTCTGAGTCAGTGTAACCGTGGCCAAGTCTTGAAAGTTGAACTTACGAGACATCAAGTCCTTCATCATTTTTGCATAACCAAGCATTTCCTTTAAGGCATCAATCAATGGAATGTTTACCTGAATTTGCTTCAACATCTCCAAGAATTTCTTATATTGCTCATCTTTTTGATATTTGGCCAATCTTTGGGGGAAGGGTGCTGGAGGCCGCTTCTTTAATGTGCTTTGATTTTGAAGCTGCTCTAGCACTATTTCTGCTGCCTTCTCTTGCTCTGACTCAGTTTCCTTCGTGACTTCTTTTTCCTTGCTTATTTCTGCTAGCGCATGTTGTACCATCACCTCTGTTAACCCTGTTGAGTCATCTATCTCGATGGGTATAAGCACAAGTGTTTCAGTAGGCTGTCTTTCGCGAGCCATCTCTTGCACCAGATCTAGGTCTCTACCATTTCGTAGACTCACTGCCATAAGCTGTTTTGGGCCCTGTTCTTTTAGATTGACTTGTGTATCTGCAGGTAACGCCCCTTGGGGACGATTGTTTAGGGCCATAGAAATCTGTCCTAATTGGATCTCAATAACCTTTATTGCTGATTTATGCGAGTCTACCCTTTGATGCATTTTTCCCGTGGACCCAATCAATTGTTGCAGCATTCCCTCAAGTTTAGTAAACCCATCCTCTGGTCTCATAATCTGTTGCTGTTGAGGTTGTTGATAAGTCAGCTGCTGATTTTGCTGGATGTAGCCTTGTTGCCTTTGGTAAGGCGCAACTTGACCCATTGGTCGCATAGCTCCAGCATTGTTATTGTTATTGTACTGTTGTTGAGCTGGTCTATATTGTTGATTCTGTTGACCCCAATTCAAACCACCTTGCCTTTGTCCCCCATAGTTGGATACATAATTCATATCTTCATGATATTGCTGGTTGTCACCTTCCGCACTCCACGAGCAAACATATGGTTAGTTAATGCATGATGTACATAAGCCCTCATTAGTTGTGTCAACTATGTGAACCTGCTGCTTCTGGCCTGATTCATCAATCTTTTTGGTGAGGATACTCATTTGTGTCATTAGGGTGGCCACATTCTCAGCTATGGAGTTGTTTGGATCCAACGCCACTGAGTGAACTACCGGAGTGATCGTAGAAGCTCTAGTCATCCATCCTGAGTTTTGTGCCATCTTATCAAGTAAGATCTTGCATTCTGGGAATGTTTTACTCAGAAATGCTCCACCCGCTGAAGCATCAACATTGGCCTTTAAGCTGTCAGCCAGTCCCATGTAGAATATCTGCCCCAACATCTGATCTGGGATACCATGATGTGGACATTTAACCAACATGCCCTTGAATCTCTCCCATGTTTCTTGTAGTGATTCTGTTGGTCTCTGCCTGTAGCTCAATATATCATCAATCTGTTGGGCAGTTTTATTTGGTGGGTAGAATTTGTTCAAAAATTGCTTGACTAATTCCTCCCAAGTAGTGATGGAATTTATGGGGAGTGAATTAAGCCAAGTCTGAGCTTCTCCTGTCAGTGAGAATGGGAACAACAAAATTGCGTCCGGTGTTACGTTAGGTTGCCTTTGCGTTAAACATATTGACATGAAATTCTTCAGGTGCTGCTGAGGATCTTCAATGTGTGACCTAGAGAACAGTCCCTTGTTCTGCAACAAATGTAGCATGTTATTTGTGATTTGGAATGATTCTGCTTGTATCTGAGGGACTGCAATTGCGGTTGCCAGATTGTCGGCGGTGGGTTGTGCCCAATCATATAATGCTGTTTCTGGTACAAGAGGCACCACACCCCGAATGTTTGGTTCATTCTCATTGTTTCTGTTGTTTATTGGATTTTCTATTCCGTCAGCCATGTTTGGTTCGATTTGTTCTCTCGAGTTTCATTGTTGTTTGCTTCTCTTGTTTGCACGATTTAGTGCCTTGAAAACTTTCTCAGGATCTGATATCGCTTCAAGCAATTCACCAGTTCTTGAGGAATTTCTAGGCATGCACCTGTAACACCCAAGACTACAAACGTTAAAATTTTAATGTATTTGGTTTAGAATGGGGAAAATTGACTACACTAAGAATTCTAGCACTTCTTTTAACTGTAATTAATACCGTTAACTCCCCGGCAACGGCGCCAAAATTTGATCACGCCCAACTATGCCTTATAAAAAGGACTAAGCGGTCGTTGCAAATATATTCCGGCTAATAAGTCCGGAGTCGAATCCCACAAGGAATTAACCTATCAAATACAGCTGCTAGACTCGCACAAATTCACACAATCAATCTTCAGAAGGATTTAAGTAACAAATTATTTTTTACTAACTAAATATTACGTAATTAAAATGTAATAATTAATAACTAATTACGAACGGGTTGTAAACAAGAATTGGAATGACCTAAGGTTATGATTTCCCCTATGGTCGGAATCTTTTCCGCTACGTTTTCTACAAGTTTGCCTAAGTCTTCTCTACCGATCATGAGCACTCTAACTGTCGTAACTCTCTCCCGAGTAATTAACACAATTACTAGACATATTCTCCCGAATTACGCTAGCTAGCATTAAGCACAGCTCACTCAAATCGCACCAAGGTTTCGTTATCCCTAAACCCACCATTAAACCTCCGTATTGATCCCTCATATACGTTTAGGAGTGATGTTGTTCAACAACTACCTAAAGATGCACTCTCTCCCCAGTAATACATACTAAATAGGCACAGCTAATTGAAGGCCCTTCAATCAACCACAAGAATAATATAGTTGAACAAATAGAGAAAATACTACGGCAAATCTATATTAACATAACAAGAATATCATCCTTCAATAGGTTCCATCAAAACCCTAGATTAGGAATTTAGCTACTCATACACATAATAACAATATCCCAAATATTTTGCATAATTAAAATAGAGAGTATAGATGAAAAGATGTAAAAATGATGATTCTAACTCCAAGGAGTGATTCCACAAGCTCTTCTTGCCTCTAGCTGCCAAAAAACGTCCTTCCAAGTGGTGTTTTAGGTCTATTTATATGTGTAGAAGAAACCCTAAACGTGTGGGCTGAGTCCTAGTCAAACCCGGAATGAATTAAGTCTTCAAAACTCGGATTGGACCTGGTGTCGCCAGCCTAACGCCTGAAATTTGGCTGGCCTCGCCAGGCTAAAGCCTGGTTCAACCCGGCCTTAGGCTGGCCTCGCCAGGCTAAAGCCTGGTCCAGCCTGGCCTTTGGCTGGCCTCACCAGGTCTCTCCTTTTCACTGTTCTCGAGCACACCTTTGACGTTTAAGTATTCGTTTTGCTCTACTTTTATCTCCAATTCACCTACACATAAAATAGACTCCATTATGCGCAAATAAAGTATAATTTATCGTTAAAGCATGTAAAATGCAAGGCACATAATGTACGAAACTATGGAATTATAGCCACACATCAAGTGCTCAAATATTTTAACTTGCCACAGAAATCAACAATACATTATTTTTCACAATAAGGAGCCCATGGCTCGACCATAATGCGCACAAAATCTTAACAAAATATATTTCACATAAATTCAAGGTGGCAATCACACCAAATAATCATATAAAAACAATTTCAACAAACAAGGATCTAGGCATGACAAATAGAGGATTTAATAAGTGTCAAAAATTCCAATTTAATACATAAGGGCATCTAAGGATTTTTAGTCAATGAAATTTGCACATATAAACCAAGTACGTACTCGTCACCTCGCGTACATGATTTTCAATTACACAATTTGCACATAAGACTCAGTGACTAAGGGGAAATTCCTCCAACTGATATTTTAAAATTGCCTTCTTGCTTGAATTGACCTCCGGACGGCTCCAATCTTTCTTGAGCATTCCTTACATTACTACGAGGTTCTGAAAATTCTAGAAACTTCAATCTACTTAGAAGCATAACAAAAGTGAACCATAATTAGGAAGATTTTCATGGTTTCAGCTCATTTGAGTATTTTATCAAACACTAAGTGTGCAAATTTGATTACAAAGTTTTTCTACAAGATTTCCTTCATTCCACAACCCAATCTTTACTTATTTGATCTCAACAATCTTCCTACAAACCTTATTGGTACAAGCATATATACATAATATTCTTACACCCAAGAATCATACTCCCAATCACCAATCTTTTACCCCAAACTCGAAATTGAAGACTAGGGGTTGAATCTTACCTCTTAGATGAAGATCTTGTGATTAGCTTCCTTGATTCTTGAAGATTGGATGATTAGAATGTTAGGTTCCCTCCTTCTCTCTCTAAAATTCTTTTTACCTCTCTCTAAAACCCTCAGAAAAATACCCCAAAATAAGCCCCAAAGCCTATTTATCAAAATGGGGTCGGGTTATGAAAATAGAAAAATTAAACCTCCGAAAGTAGGTCTGCGGTCGCATAATAGACCGCAGAATGGGTATGCGGGCCGCATAATTGATCGCAAAATCGGTGCCCAGAACTCGGCTGTTCTGGTCTATTCCGCGACCAGTTTTGCGGTCGCAGAAGCAGTTTTGTGATCGCATAACGATTTTGCGATCGCAGAATTGGTCGCAGAATCGCATTTTTTCAGCCTTTGGTAATTTGGTCATAACGTCTTGTAAGAGTGTCCAAATGACGAACTGTTTGAAGCGTTAGAAACTAGATACATAAACCTTTCTTTTGATAGGTAACACACCATAACATTCTTCATATCAAGAGAGGTATGCTCGTTTGAAACTAGGTCTTGTGCGAACTCACTTGAAACTTGAGTCTATTATGAAATTTCCAACTTCAACATTCGATGCCGAAACCTATCGAATCAAGTCCGATTGACCTCAAATTTTGCATACAAGTCATAAGTGACATAACAGACCTATTCCAATTTCTAGAATTGGATTCCGACCTCGTTATCAAAAATTCAACCATCGATCGAACTTTCCGAAAATCGTATATTTTTCAACTTCGCCAAAATGCATCGAATTGTCCTACGGACTTCCAAATCCAAATCTGAACACGCACCTAAGTCCAAAATCACCATACGAAACTATTGACATCATCAAAATTCTATTCCGAGGTCGTTTGCTCAAAAGTCAACTATTTGATCAACTCTTTCCATTTAAACTTCAAAATGAGAATTTCTCTTTCAATTAAATTCTAAATCTTTCGAAAATCAAATTCGACCACACCCGCAAGTCATAATACATATTATGAAGTTGCCCGGGACCTGAAATCGTTGAACGGGGTATTAATTCTTAAAACGATAAAGTCGGGTCGTTACAATACATTACCAATAAAATCATTAGCAAATAAACTAGAGCAGCAAATGAAGGGAAACACCAATGAACAACCAATTTAGATCCAACGTAAATGAACAAAAAATGGGGCTTAATCATAACAACCAATGAACAGAAGCATGAAGGTTGCGGAAACACCAAAATTCGACTAAACCACAAAGTTGTCGGAAAACAAAATTTTGACCGGATTAAATAATGGTGGAGTTTCACCATATATTTTTAGATCTATAATCTGTAGACAAAAATGAAAAGACAAAACGAGGAGAAGACGACATCGACGCATAAAGGTCGCCAAAACTTGTTATTTTCGATCATATCTGCTCGAATCTAGCCGCATCTGGTTAAGATTAAGATTCAAGTCACAAAATTTAATTGTTGAGCAAAAAGCGAAACTTCGTCGGGAAACATGAAGTTTCGCCGTACGAATGCAAATGAGAGGGCTCTTGTCACTGTTCTTGTTCGTGCCATCCTATAGTTTCTCACATGGTGGAAGATAAATAGGAAAGATGAGGTAGGCAGCTAGCGGCGATGCTACTTTTCCGGCAAGAATTGCAGCGTCAATCAGATCTTAAAAATGAGAAGGAAAATGAAAAGTTTATGATGGTGGCCAGATTTAAAGGTGGTAGTGGGGTTGTGCGCAGATCTAAAGGAGGATACAATAGTAATGGTATGAACAAATCTAAAAATAATTTGGGTTGAGAAGATGACCGGAAAATTTTCCGGCGTAAGCTATACATTTTCGGATAAGAATTATGTGGAGATTGGGTTTTTTTTTTTTTGATGATTTCACGCGCTTGAAAAATATGAGAAACACTTACTTTGCCATGTCAGTATATTGTGTTTAAATGACATATTTAAATTGTAATTGGAGTGTTTAAATGGAACAACTTAAGATGGAGTATCTAAGTAAAAAATGAAGATAACTTTGTATTCTGCCTATTTTAAAGCACCCCAATATACAAAAATTATAGGAGTACAATTATCTAAATGTGTAACATAATAATTTTGGTTTTTGACTTTCCTTCAAATATTATTCTATGTCAATTTTGCAGTTTTTTCTTTGAAACGTTTCATATATTTTAAACTGATTTACTTGTCTGATGTCTCCTCCACTTCCTCCTCGTTATCGGCCTGCACTTATTCTTCTTCTGTTATTCTTTATTCTAATTCAGCATCTTTTCATAGTTTTAGAAATTTTAATATGAATTATCAATTTAGTTTAGTGTGTAGATCTCTTATGTTATTTTTTGTTAACAATTAGCACAAGTTAAATTAAAAATAATTAAATAAATAGAGATTAGTAATTTAGTATAGATCAAATTGATATTTGTTACAGAAAAATTTTGTAAGATTTTTTTAAGTTTAATAAATTGTTAAATTTGTACAGGTAGATTGATTTGTTGTTAAAATATATGAAAATCTAATTTTTCTAAAAAGTTGTGCGGCTTCGAAACAAAATAAAGAGTAGCGGGCAAAAAAAATTAAAATTTTGTTAGAACCAAAATAAAGAGTCCAAGATAAACCTTGTTTGTTTGTTAACTCAGAGACGCTTCTATTACTGAGACTACAATATATATATATATCTGAACTCTCTTACACAAAACTCTGGGTCCGCCAATGATTTCTAAGTCAATTTATTTAACTTTATTCCCCTTTCTTTCTTTTGTGTACCTCTTCTTAATTTCCTATGTTTCTCCGTTTACTCTCATTTATATCCTCTCTTTATACAACTCATTTTTATTATTTATCAAATTATATATTTTCTTCCTTATTCTTTTTCTTTTTCTAGATTTTCAAATTTATTTGACTGTGATTGTAATCAAATTTTTTTATATACATCTACTATTATTTTTTCCTTGAATTCAATATATTTTAGAATGATGATATGATATAAGTAGATTGAATGGGGTGTATTTGGTAAAAAAAATTAATTTTATATTTTTAAGTCACATTATTCAAAAGAATTTGAATCGAGAGAATTAAACCGAATTGGACAAAACTTATTCGATTTGGTGATAATGTATATATTTATGTATCAAAAAGTTGTAAATCGAACTGAATTAACTACAAATCATCGAACCGAAACAAATTAAGTCAAATGAATTGAACCGACTAAATATACAATCTTGTAGGTTGCATTAATCAAATCCTAGATATGCCTCTGCCTAATGGCTGAAACTGCTCGTCCCATTTCCTAGTTGTCTCGTTACTATTCATAGTATCTGCAACAAGAACATAATACTATATAAATAATGGTTATCTGTGTAAGGCGTGAATGTTATCAAGGTCTAACATTTGCATTTTTGAGATATTATAAATGTTAAAATAGCACAGTGTCGCTAGTTTTCGAACTGATAATTGAAAAATAGTCAGTATTTGCAAAGTCATTTTAAAATAGCAATTATTTTACTGCAACACGAAAAGTTTTACCATAATATACTGGAGATCGGAGCACATGTCTATGAGCTTCCAAGATATTATGTTAGAACTCCAGCACACTTAAAGTTCCAACATAATATACTAGAGATTCGAGCACATGTGTATGAACTTCCGGCTGGAATTCCAACAATATATTCTAACAGTCTACTACTAGTCCCGATTCGAAGACACAAGTTGAGTTTTATCCGATAAACCAGTGCCTCTTCAGTCTTCTCCACTCTTTGAAAAATATTTTTATTTTTCTCAATCCAAACAACATATACCACAACAACAAAATTAGGTTTCAATAATAAAATTACCTAGAAGGAAGAATTCTCAAGTCGTCATTAGCTGAGGTGGGCTAGGAAGCAGAAAAGTAAGTTCGAGATGACAGATGTAGGACTCATGACATACTACTTGGGCTTAAAAGTAAAGCATATGGAGGATGAAATTTTTATCTCTCAAGAAAACTATACAAAAAGAGATATTAAAGAAGCTCAACATGATCGATTGCAACCCCATGAACACAACGATGGAGAGTGGGATAAAATTGTCCAAGTTTGATGAAGGAGAAAAAGTGGATCCCATATTTTTCAAGGGTCTCGTAGGAAGTTTGAGGTACTTGACTTGTACCGGGCCAGATATACTCTTTGCGGTTGGAGTAGTAAATCGCTTCATAGAAGCTCCTACCTCCACTCATTTGAAAGTCGCTAGAAGAATTGTTTGTTACCTAAAAGATACGTTTGACTTTGGACTATTTTATTCTTCTTCTAACGTTTTCATCCTTATTGGATATTGTGATAGTGATTATGCGGGAGATATTGATGACAGAAAAAACACAACCTATTTTGTATTTTTCTTGGGTGATTCTGTTATTTCTTGGAGTTCAAAGAAATAGTCCATAGTTACTCTCTCGACTCATGAAGTTGAATATGTTACAACAACATCATGTACGTATCATGCTATGTGGTCGAGAATATTGTTAAAGGAACTCAATTTACCACAAATTGAAGCTACAAAGATTTGTATTGACAAAAAATCCGCACATGCACTCGCGAAAAATCTGGTATATCATGATCGAAACAAGCATATAGATACAAGGTACCATTTCATCAGAGAATGCATTGTCAAGAAGGAGTAGTCGAGCTCAAATATATGAAGTCTCATGATCAAGTTGTAGATATCTTCACAAAGCCTCTCAAGTTTGAAGATTTTCAGAGATTGAGATCAAGATTTGGAATTAAGAAGAATAATCAAAATTAGTGGGGAAATTTGTGGGACCTATTTAAGTAAAAAAATAAAAAAAATAAAGAAAACAAGTTGAATGGACGGCTTACAAGTTGTGCAAGTTGCAAATGCAAATTGCAAATAGGCAAATTTGATTTTGCCAAAACCAAGTCGATGAAAACTTAATAGCAGCCTCGTTTCTTCATTTTAAGTACACCAAAACGAGAAAAGCAGAAAACAGTTGAGATAAATAGTGAGTGATAGTAATATCATAGTGAGGTGTTTAAAATAATGTAATACTCCATACGTAAGTTAGGATATGTAAGTCTTTAGCATAATAAATAAATAAATAAAAAAGGAGACAAAAAAATAAAAAGAATTACATGGGCTGAGGCCCACCATATTAAGGCATTACGGGAAGTTAGGGATTGGGAGAAATAACTTCAAACTTAAAGAAACAAAAGGGAGTAGTTACTGAAACAAAATTGGACGGCAATAAATTGACAAACAAAAGTGAGGAAAATATAAGCTTTTGGAAGTAAGATTTACATTTAAAAGGAAGGAGAATTGAACCTATATAGCAGCTTTCAGTGAAAGTATCCTTCGACGTAAAGAGGTCAATTTTCCCTTTCTTTGATTCTTTTTTATTTTTCGGTGAATTTCTTTAATCTCAATTTATGTGTTTATGGTATTCCATTGGGCATTAGAAATCTAAATTCCAAAAAAAACAAATTATGGACAATAATGCTATTAAGGTTCAACTTATATACAGGGTAAAGAAGATTGAATAGTATAATGAAAAAAAGATATGATTGCTTGTTATTTAGAAGATTTTGGACTAGTTCAAAAATTAACCGTAGCATGGGTAGACACTAGACACAATCTTGAAAGATTGAGAATTAAAGATATGACCTTGAGGGTTGGACATTCTAAATTAACTAGGAATTAGCCTAAACATGGAAATTAACATGAGATCGATATTATGTAATTATAGATTGATTGGAGAAAGTTGTACGAATTGCTCAAGGTGAAGCATTTGGTATTTCGGCACGAATAATATGAGTAGTAATCTTACCGCAATTTGAGTTTTTATAACTTGCATGATTTACACATGATTTTTAATATGAATATGTTACCGATTATTTTGAGTTGTATGCGGGACAAATCTTTTACTCGATATGATACCTAAATAGTTATTTGAGATGATTACCGTTGTTTAAAATATTTTCGTTGTCACTAGATCTCTTTTATCGTTACTTGAATTTACTGTACTCGAAATGAAATTATATAATTTGATAAGAACTGAAATTCCCTATATTATTTTAAAATATTTTCTATGAGTATATATGGATTACAAAGACAAGTATAAATGGGAGTAGACATTGAAGGATCCCGTAGATAACAGATGGGTTCGTTAGACCTGGTGCACATTGTAATTACCAATTAATGTTACAACTCTCGCTAGTGGGAAGGTAGAACTAGCATACCGTTACTGATTTCCCTCGAGTAGGGACTACCATTATATTTGATTTCTTGCGAAGAAGTCCACATTTATACCGATTACATGATCCGTTCATTGAAACCTCCTAAACATGAATATTAATATTATACAATATTTACCAAGCTTATTACCGAATTGTCAGTTGATTTATATTGCATGAAAAACATGATGAGACTGATTATTGTTTATTATTTTTGAAAGGGCATTTTTATGATATTTTTCGTTTAATATACTAGCATGATTTCTGACTTGTCCCCAATAAAAACGGTTGCGGTTAAGTGTTATTGTTCACTGAGCTAGCGACTCATTACCAGCTAAGTTTTTTTTACAGAGACAGCAGTTGACGCGGGCAAGAATTTCGTTAATTAGAGCGCACAGGATGATAGTTCATAGTAAGCCTCGCACTTGTTCGCGTGGGCGGAGATTTTAATTATTGTTATAATTTTTTATTTGAACTCTTAGAGTCAGTCCATAGTCATTCTTTTAGTGTCGTGAGTATTCATTTGTTGATACGGACTAGTTACTAGTAATATACTTTTTTCCGTATTTTTAGAGTTGGTTTTGGTTTTATTATATTGAGGAGGTTGGTAATATTGGTGGAAACCCATTTGTGGTTAGTTGATGAAGATTGTGACTGATTAAGGTGAACATTGGTTGGTTGTTACTTGTTTATGAGACAAGAAACTTTTTGGATAGCCCAAAAACAGGGGAAACTCTGTCTGTTTTTCTGTAAAATACCGATAAGGCTTACTTGGGGGCACTTGCTCCTAAGTGCCGGTCATGATCCTAAATTGGGTCGTGACAAAGTTGGTATTAGAGCTTAGGCTTTAACTCCCGAGTCATGGAGTAATGTTTAGTAGAGTCTTGCTCATGGGTATGTAGGCGCCCATACTTTTGATCTTGAGGCTACTGAACATCTAGGAATGTTTTCCCTTCTGTCATTCTTTGATCGTGCTTTGAGATAACTTGAGATTGACTTTGGAGTATGTCTTTTGCAGATGGCTAGGACACGCACACCCTCATCTACTGGACGTGGTGCTGGACGTGGTACTACTCGGGGTGGCGGTCAAATTGGGGTTCATCAAACTAGAAGACAGACTACTCCTCAACCTGAAGTTGGGAACATGGGTCAACCCCAAGCTGCTATGCCAGATCAAGGGCATGGAGTTCAGGACGCTCCACTACCAGTGCCAACTGTTGTACCTAATGTTGCCTTACCTACAGACGCAGTGGCAAGGTTATTGAATGTGTTAGAGGCAGTGGTGCCTACTCAGGGTGGAAGTTCAGCTCATCAGGCTACTTTATAGACACAAGCACCTGCACAGACTCATACTCTCAGGAATAAGGAAGTATCCCTACAAAAGTTCCTAAAATTGAAATCACCAAAATTCATAGGTTCTGATAATTCAGCAGATCCTCAAAGTTTCTTGGATGGGACACTTAAGGCATTACGTGCTCTAGGATGTTCTAGTTAGAGATTCGTGGAGCTCGCAGCATACAAACTAGAGGATATGGCCAACACATGGTGTGACACTGTATTGCTAGAAAGGCCAGCAGGAGCAGCACCACTGACATAGGACGAGTTCAGTAAGCTGTTCATGGATCATTTTCTTCCAGACAACCTGATGCAAAAATATGCTAGAGACTTTGAGAGATTGGTTCAGACTCCAGATATAGATATGTCAACATATAACACCAAGTTTTGAAAGTTGGCTAGATATGCTCCTTACTTAGTGCCTACCGAAGAAGCTCGAGTTCATAAGTTTGTTGATGGATTGGTTGGTGGTCCATACACTGCAGTATCCCCATAGATGAAGACCTTATCCTACTCTGCTGTAGTCGATCTTGCTAGAAAGATTGAAAATAAAGGACGTGATAGGTGTGCAACTAGTGATTTACGTAAGAAGGCCAAGACAGGATGGTCTTTCAGTGGCGGTTTCGATAAAAATCGAAGAGCAGGAAATCAAGGACAACAACAACAGGGTTCTCAGACAGGGGCACACTTGTCTTCACAGTCCATATACAGACCACATTACAGACAAGGTACTAGGGGACCGTAAGCATCTGGACATCATAATTCTAGGCAGATATATGCCACTACTCCAGTCTGCCAGACCTGTGGTAGATCACATTTGGACCAGTTTCGTGTTCTAACTGGAGGGTGTTTTCGGTGTGGCTAGTTGGGACATCATTTGAGGGATTGCCCTCAGCCTTCGAGGAATTTCAACCAGGCTTCTATTCAGTCAGTTACACCTACTCAAACTACTCGTAATAATTCAGGTGCTACAGGTACATAAAATAAAGGTCGAGGTGTTGGGGACCGTGCTACTGTGACTCAAGGACAAGGGAATGCTGGTAGAGGTCAGGCAAGAGTTTTTGCATTTACTAGACAGGATGCTCAGGCCTCGAATGATGTGGTTACATGTATTCTTCATGTCTGTTTACATTTGCAATTTGAAGAGATTTGCAATTCAATATGGATTGAAGGCAAACAGATGGAGTTTCAATACGTATCTACAATTTTAAGAAATTTGCAACAAATTTATACTGTGTAATCGCAATGGGATTTTGCTATTCTAAGAGATCACGGTACAATCTTTCTCAAGAATATCATACGGACTTTCCCCTACTTCGATCCGTCGTTACATGTTTTGTCGCAATCAATGTATGTTGGAGGGATTGTCAAGAGAATCGGTTCAGGTATGTTAAGGCTATCCCTTCTTCTTTTTTTGGCATGATCTATACGACACAAACGAAACGAGAAAATGCACAATTTCCATACATGACTCTATTCATAGAAATACTAGAAATGCTTATGTTCTTGATCCCCCATGTGTCATATTATTCTATCATTTGTTCATGGGTCTCAGAAAATACATAAGTTGATAAAGTTTATTTCATGATTAATCAAAGGCATAATGGTCTTATGACACTCCGAAAGATTTTATTGATGTATTTATCATGCATTGCATTCATTACACTTGTGTTGTTTGATCCGGGATCTACTCACTCCTATGTGGCCTCGTACTTTGCTTTGAGGTTTAGTAGACAAACTGAGTTATTGAATGACCCTTTTCTAGTTGCTACTCCTGTTGGAGAGTCTCTATTAGCTAAATATGTGTATCGTGCTTGTCAGATTCGGGTTGAGGGTAGAAATACTCTAGCTGCCCTTATTGTACTTGATATGATTGACTTTGACATGCTGATGGGAATGGATTGGTTATCTTCTTGATATGCTATCGTCGATTGTCATGCAAAGATAGTTAAGTTTGAGGTACCAAACGAACCCAGTTTTGTTCTAAAAAGGGGTCAGGTTCCAAAGACTTGCAAAGTTGTATCTTTTATGAAAGCTCAGTGACTTCTGAAGAAAGGTTGTTAGGGTCTCTTAGCTATTGTAAATGACACAAGAAAGGAAACAATTAGTATAGAAAATGTACCAGTAGTGAGAGAAGTTTTTGATGTATTTCCTGAGGATTTACCAGGATTGCCTCAAGTACGAGAAATAGACTTTGGTATTGATTTGCTAACTAACACGCAACCCATATCGATACCCCAATATCGAATGGCACCAGCAGAGTTGAGGGAGATAAAGAAACAGTTATAGGATTTGTTAGATAATGGTTTTATTAGACCTAATGTATAACCATGGGTGCACCAGTACTGTTCGTAAAGAAGAAAGACGGATCCCTGAGAATGTGCTTTGACTACAAGCACTTGAACAAGATAACAATACTCAATAAATATCTTTTGCCTCATATAGATGACATGTTCGATCAGTTACAAGGAGCTGCCCACTTTTCAAATATTGACCTCCGTTCGGGTTATCATCAACTTAGAATCAAAGATGAAGATATTTCTAAGGCTGCTTTCAGAACTCGATAGGGGCACTATGAGTTTTTTGTGATGCATTTCAGACTGACTAATGCTCCAGCTGCATTCATGGATTTAATGAATAGGGTGTTCTAGCCATTTCTGGATAGATTTGTAATAGTATTTATCGATGATATCCTGATATATTCTCGTAGCCAATAAGAACACGAGAATCATCTCAGGACTGTATTGCAGACATTGCGAGAACATCGGCTTTATGCTAAGTTCTCGAAGTGTGAATTTTGGCTAGACTCAGTATCATTTATGGGGCATGTTGTATCCAAAGATGGAATTATGGTAGATCCTAAGAAGACCGAAGTTGTGCAAAAATGGCCCAGACCTATTTCTCTTACAGAGATTCGCAATGTTTTAGGCTTAGCAGGCTATTACATGCATTTTGTGCAGGATTTCTCCATAATAGCAACGCCACTAACTAAGCTAACACAGAAAAATACAAAGTTTTAGTGGGAGGATGAATGTGAGCAGAGCTTTCAAAAACTCAAAACATGTTTGACAACTGCACCAATATTAACCATACCATCAGGTTCTGAAGAATTTACAGTATTCTGTGACGCCTCGATGGTGGGATTAGGATGTGTTCTCATGCAAAATGGTCGTGTTATAGCTTATGCTTCGAGACAATTGAAAAAGCACGAGCAAAACTATCCTACACATAATTTGGAGATGGATGCAATGGTATTTGCTCTAAAAGTTTTGGAGGCATTATCTATACGGCGAAACTTGTGAGATTTATACTGACCATAAAAGTCTGAAGTATATCTTTCAGTAGAGAGATCTGAATCTTCGGCAGCGTCGGTGGATGGAACTACTCAAAGACTATGATTGTTCTATTTTGTATCATCCTGAAAAATTCAATGTGCTGGCTGATGCATTGAGCAGAAAATCTATGGGGAGTTTGGCACATATAGCTCCTGCAAAGAGACTTTTGGCCAAAGATATTCAGAGACTAGAAGATACAGGTATCAGATTTAGTGTTGGAAATTCAGAGGCATTGTTGGCTTGTGCTCAAGCTACGTCTTCATTAGTTGAGCACATTAAGGCCACCCAATATGAGGATGAGCGATTATACAAATACAGAGATGAGGCCTTAGATGGTAAAAGGAAGGATATGATTGTTAAAAGTGATGGTGTGCTTTGAATGGGTGACAGGCTATGTGTAGCAGATGTAGATGGATTGAGACATGTTATTCTTGAAGAAGCCCACAACTCTAAATACACTATACATCCTGGATCCAAAAAAATGTACCATGACCTGAAGCAATTTTATTGGTGGGAAGGTATAAAGAAAGATGTTGCTAACTTTGTTTCTAGTTGTTTGACTTGTCAGCAGGTCAAGGCTGAGCATCAGCAACCCACATGATTGTTACAATAAATTGAGATTCCAGAGTGGAAATGGGAAAGAATTACTATGGATTTTGTCACCGGGCTACCACGAACCCTTAGAGATTATGACTCTGTATGGGTGATTGTAGATCGACTGACGATATCATCACACCTTTTGCCAATGAAGACTACATTTGGTAGAGTGAGGTATGCACAGATATTTATGAACGAAATTGTCCGACTTCACGGAGTTCCAATATCCATCATCTCTGATAGAGGATCACAATTTACCTCACACTTTTGGTAATCTTTTCAAGAAGTATTAGGTACACGAGTAGATCTTAGTACTGCATTTCATCCACAGACAGATGGGCAGTCTGAACGTACTATACATATCTTGGAGGATATGTTGAGAGCTTGCATTCTTGAGTTTGGAGGTAGTTGGGACGCTTATTTACCTTTAGCTGAATTTGCTTACAACAATAGCTTCTAGCCTAGTATTCAAATGGCATGTACGAAGCATTGTATGGTAGAAGATGTCATTCTCCTATCGGATGGTTTGAAGCTGGTGAGACTAAATTATTGGGACACGACCTAGTACAAGAAGCTATGGACAAGGTCCAGTTGATCGGACAGAGATTGCTTACAGCTCAAAGTAGACAAAAGTCTTATGCTAATAAGAGAAGAAGAGATTTAGTGTTCACAATTGGTGACAAAGTGTTCCTACGAGTCTCCCCTATGAAAGGTGTGATGCGGTTTGGAAAAAGAGGCAAGTTGAGCCCCAGGTTTATAGGACCGTATGAGATACTAGACTGAGTGGGAGATGTGGCTTATCATTTGGCACTTCCTCCTGAGTTGTCCTTTATTCAGCCAGTGTTTCATGTCTCAATGCTAATGAAATGTATATCAGACTCATCTCAGGTGCTTGAAGCACCTGCTATACCGCTTGATGAGAAGTTATCTTACGAGGAGGAACCGATGGCTATTGTTGATAGGCAAGTAAGAAAGATACGGTCAAAAGAAATTGAGTTCGTAAAAGTATTATGGCGAAATCATACAGTTGAAGAAGCTACTTGGGAAATAGAAGATGATATGCGAGACCCCCAATTTGTTGTAAAGTCTACAGGTACGTACTTGAGTTAAATTAGGGAATCGAATTTTATAAGGTGGGGAGAATGTAATACTCCATACGTAAGTTAGGATATTTAAGTCTTTAGCATAATAAATAAATAAATAAAAAAGAAGACCAAAAAAAAAGAATTACATGGGCTGAGGCCCACCATATTAAGGCATTACGGGGAGTTAGGGATTGGGAGAAACAACTTCAAACTTAAAGAAGCAAAAGGGAGTAGTTACTGGAACAAAATTGGACGGCAATAAATTGACAAAGCAAAAGTGAGGAAAATATAAGCTTTTGGAAGTAAGATTTACAATCAAAAGGAAGGAGAATTGAACCTAGATAGCAACGTTCAGTGAAAGTATCCTTCGACGTAAAAAGGTCAATTTTCCCTTTCTTTGATTCTTTTTTTGTTATCCGGTGAATTTCTTTAATCTCAATTTATGTGTTTACGGGATTCCATTGGGCATTAGAAATCTAAATTCCAAAAACAAAAATAATATTATGGACAATAATTCTATTAAGTTTCAACTTATATACAGGGTAAATAAAATTGAATAGTACAATGAAAAAAAGATATGATTGCCTGTTATTTAGAAGATTTTGGACTAGTTCAAAAATTAACCGTAGCATGAGTAGACACAACCATGAAAGATTGTGTAACAACCTGACTTGTCATTTTAAGAATTAACATCTCATTCAATGACTTAAGGTCCCGGTCAACTTCATAATATGTATTATGACCCGCAGGTGTGATCGAGTTTGATTTTCGGAAGATTTAGAATTTAATTGAAAGAGAAATTCTCATTTTGAAGCTTAAATGGAAAGAGTTAACCAAAGAGTTGACTTTTGAGCAAACGGCATCGGAATAGAATTTTAATGATGTCAATAGCTTCGTATGGTGATTTTGGACTTAGGCGCGTGTTCGGATTTGAAAGTCCGTAGGACAATTCGACGCATTTTGGCGAAAGTTGGAAAATAGACGATTTTCGAAAAGTTTGATCGAAGCTTGAATTTTTAATAACGAGGTCGGAATAAGATTCTGGAAATTGGAATAGGTCTGTTATGTCACTTATGACTTGTGTGCAAAATTTGAGGTCAATCAGATTTGATTCGATAGGTTTCGGCATCGAATGTTGAAGTTGGAAATTTCATAAAAGATTAAAGTTTCAAGTGAGTTCGCACAAGACCTAACTTCAAACGAGCATACCTCTCTTGATATGAAGATTTATATAGTGTGTTACCTATCAAAAGAAAGGTCTATGCATCTAGTTTCCAACTCTTCATACTGTTCGTCATTTGGACATTCCTACAAGAAGCTTTGACTAAATTACCAAAGGCTGGAAAAATGGTCGACTGCAAAATGGTCGCAAAATGGTTATGTGATCGCAGAAGTAGTTATGCGACCGCAAAATGGTCGCAGTCCTATCCAGTGAAGCCCATTTCTGGGCATCGATTTTGCGGTGCATTTTGCGACCCGCATACCCATTATGCGGTCCATTATGCGACCACAGACCTGCTTTCGGAGGGTTAATTATTTTATGTTCATAACCCGACCCAATTTTGATAAATAGGCTTTGGGAATTATTTTGGGGTGTTTTTCTGACGGTTTTAGAGAGAGGTAAGAGCATTTTAGAGAGAGAATGAGCGAACCTAACATTCTAATCATCCAATTTTTAAGAATAAAGGAAGCTAATCACAAGATCTTCATCTAAGAGGTAAGATTCAACCCCTAGTCTTCAAATTTCGAGTTTGGGGTAAATGATTGGATATTGAGAGTATGATTTTTGGGTGTAAGAGTATTATGTATATATACTTGTACCAATAAATTTTGTGGGAAGATGGTTGAGATCACATAAGTAAAGATTGGGTTGTGAAATGAAGGAAATCTTATAGAAGAACCTTGTAACCAAATTTGCATACCTAGTGTTTGATAAAATGCTCAAATGAGCTGAAACCATGAAAATTGTTCCTAATTATGGTTCAATTTTGTTATGTTTCTAAATAGATTGAAGTTGCTAGGATTTCCGGAACCTCGTAGTAATGTAAGGAAGGCGCAAGAAAGATTGGAGCCGTCCGGAGGTCAATTCATGTGAGAAAGCTATTTTGGAATATCGGCTAACTTTAAAAAGGTAAGTATCTTGCCTAACCTCGAGTGGGGGAATTACCCCTTAGGCATTGAGTCTTACGTAGAAATTGTGTAATTGAAAACCATGTACGCGAGGTGACGAGTACGTACTTGGTTTATATGTGCAAATTATATCGGTTAAAATTCGTAGACGCCCTTAAGTATTAAGTTGGAAAATTGTTGTAACTTATTAAATCACTTAATATCATGCCTCGTTCCTTGTTTGCCGAGGTTGTTTTTATATGATAATTTGGTGTAATTGCCACTTGACTTTTATGTGAACTCTGTGTTTGTTTGAGTTGCCATTTTTATGAAAATTACTTTCATTATTGATTTTTACCTACAGATAATTTAAATGGATAATTTAGTTAATAAGATGAATAAATCTATTTATTTCCTGAAGTTGTGATTTAAAAGAGGTGTTGTTCCTTGACGAATTACTTTTCAGTTCATGTTGTTAAAAATTTTGGTATTGAATTATAAAGGCCGTGAATTATATTGAGGCAAAGTGCCAAATTGTGAAATATTATTCGGTTGAGTTGTTCACTCCCGAACATTTTGTTAATATGTTGTGCACATTATGATCGAGTCGTGGCTCCTTATTGTGGAAAAATAATGTGTTGTTGATTTCTATGGCAAGTTGTAACATTTGAGCACTTGATGTGCAATTTGTGATATGTTGTAAGATTTGAGCACTTGATGTGCAATTTGTGATATGTTGTAAGATTTGAGCACTTGATGTGCGATTTGTGAAATATTGTGATATTGATACGCATGCGGTGAGATAAGGGTGGCTTGAAACGCGTGGCTAGTAGGGGAACTACTAGAAGTCATGCGGTGATATAAGGTCAGGGTGTTGAAACGCATGCGGTGATATAAGGGTGGCTTGAAACGCGTGGCTAGTAGGGGAACTACTAGAAGTCATGCGGTGTAATAAGGGTGGCTAAAACGCGGGATGCTATTTCGGAAAAAATGATTTTTAAAGAATAATATGTGAAGGCTCCCGTAGTGATATAAGGAAAGATTTTGAATTTATTTATGATTTGGGACTACAAGGCGGTACCTCGGGAGTGCCCTTTTGTTGATATTTCTCTATGGTTGCACTTACCTTTGGTTATTTTATTTTTTCATAATTTATAAATTCTTGTGTTTTCTGTGATGTATTATTTGACTTAATATTAAGTGTTTTGTATTTTTTTGATGTATTATGTTGACCTTGACTTTTTCGTACGAGACTTTGAGGATTTGTATTTTTGGGTTGTACTTGTTTTTTATGATTGAGTTGTTTTAAATAAAAAAAAATTCTAGTATGTTTAATTTAATAAATTTTATATCCAAATCAATAGTTTATCTGATTCTTTATTTTAATGGAAATGTCATTTTTCCTCACTGAAACGATTTCTAAAATAAACTTATCTTTTTGTTGATTTCTTACTTGATTTAAAGATTTTAACCTTACTTTATTGAAAATAAATTGATCGTGCGGATCTTATATACATTGATATTTTGGTGCGTGAGTTATCCGTGTAGTTATGAAAATAATATGGGCATGAGGTACCGGGAAAAAATATGATGATTTTATTATCGACACGTGAGTTGTCCGTGTGATGATGATAGAAATATGGGTACGAGGTGCCGCGGAAAATATGAAAGTGGGCTGAGACCCGTAATTTTTATGATTGTAAAATAAGGTGTCATGTGCTAACTTTTACTTGAAAATATATTTATTTGAAAGAAGTATATTCGAAAGATAATTATTCAAAAGAAGTATATTCGAAAGATATTTATCTTAAAGAATAATATGTGAAGGATTTATACTTGAAGGACTTGACTTATTGATTGTACTTGTGTTCCTTATTCGCGTGAGCAATAATTATGACATTCTTGTTGCCTTGTTGTTATATCACTGGTTGAGTTTGTTGTTATCATTGCTAGTTGTTTTCCTGTACTATTGTAAACTGCTATATTGCACAGGTTATTTGACTAGTGAGTGTCTTGACTGTACCTCGTCTCTACTCCACTGAGGTTAGTCTTGATACTTATTGGGTACCGACCGTGGTGTACTCATACTACACTTCTGCACATTTTTGTGCAGATCCATGTATTGGAGGTATCGGACTCGGACAAAGTTAGAGTGTGATCGCAAGGATTCAAGGTAGAGATGCTTGGTCGTCGCAGTCCCTTGGAGTCTTTTCATTTTATTGTAATGTTAATTATTAATCAAACAGTATTGAGTATTCGATTCTTGAGATCATTTTATGTATTCAGTTAGAGTTCGTGACTCAGTACTACCAGTCTTGGGAGGTTGTTATATTCATATTTGTTCCGTTGTTGGTTTTGATTATCTATTTAATTCAGATTCTATAAATATAAAAAAGATGGCTTCGAAATGTAATGAAAATCGGGTTACCTAGTCTTAGAGACTAGGTGCCATCACGACGCCTGTGGTGGAATTTTGGGTCGTGACAGATTGAGAATTAAAGATATTACCCTGAGGGTTGGGAATTCTAAATTAGCTCTAAATTAGCTAGGAATTGAAAGTTCTGCAATATAAACTAAAAAGTTAGAAATAGTAGGGTGATATTGCCAGAAAATTCATTTGTAGCAATATGAAATTTTTCTAAAAAATCTACAAGCATTTTAACATTAGCTCAATCCGCATTTGTAAGGTGCTCATCATCATCACTTACATGAGCATTAAACGTTGAGTTTATGGGGTTTCTATATTCATATGCAACAACTAAACCTTCATACATGTAATTCCATCTACTTGGACAAGGTTTATGAACCTTTTTTTCTCTTAGTCCAAATTCATCGCATCTTTTAAAATATTCTCCAAGTCTACTTCTATGGTTTGAATAAAAAAGTCAGTTAAGAGCCATTTTAACCTTTTCAATTTCAATATTTAAAATTCTCATACCATCACCCACAATAAAATGGTAAATATGACAAATACATCTAACAAGAAAAATGTTACTAAATGTAGGACTTAGTGTAGTGATAGCAATGCTATAGCATTTGTGTTACTAGTAGCATTATCCATTGAAACTGACATTAATTTTATCATTAATGCAAAAATATTTACAAATATCCGTAACTGTGCTAGCAATAAACTGCTCTCTGTGACGCGAATTAATTATTCTATAAGCAATAATGCACTTTTGCATTATCCAATCCTCATAAAATCCAATGACTGGTAACAGTAAGATAATCACAATTGTTACCACTTTTACCAATATCAGTTGTAATAGCAATACAACAATTTATATGAGTAAATAAATAGTGCAGATATTATTCCTATTCATATTTATATTTATAAATATCGCTCTTTACGGTTGTGCGAGTAGGATTAAAAATATTTCTAATATAATGCACAAAGTTAGGGTCACAAGGAAAACTATAGGGTATGGACATAATAGTAACCATTTTTGCCAATTCTTCCCGATCTTTTTTGGATCATAATATAAAATACCACCGGTAACAATGTTGATTCCCGGTTGAAATTGATTTGAACCGGTACTAGGGTCAGCCTGACTAGGAGGTACACTTTTTCCCTTGGTCAAAGCTTTCAAACAAAGATATCTGACTCTATCTTGAGGGTGTTTCAATATTGTTAGTAAGTATAGTGTAGTTTTGTACCACATTGGAAGAGGAGTAATATCTCATTGTAGTGTATAGCTATAAATAGGGACCTCTTATATTGTATTTATCATCTCATATCAATAACATATTTTCTCCCGTACCTTCTCACATGGTATCACAACATTAGTGAGAAACTCGTCGCTGTGCATCATTCCAGTGACTTCCGGGAAGAATGTCCTCTTCGCCATGCAATTTTCCGACGACTTAGAAGGTTGTCCGTAAGCAAATCACTTTTTGTTGGTGTTGTGTAAAAACCAACACCACCACAAGACTCCTCAGGCTCTGGCGACCAAACCCCAGTCAACCCCACCGGAAAACACACGTCCACGCGCCCTCACGCACCTGGTAAAGAAAAAAAATTCCGGCGAAATCTGACCCACACGCCTGCGCGTGAGTACTATTCCAGCTAGATTTTGAAAAAGTTCCAGTTGAACAGTAGGATCGCTGGTAATTCCGATCCTACCCTCATTGGTTTTGTTTTATTCTGACCACTTTGAGTTTTTTCCGTCAGCTATAGTAGATTCCGGCGAGCTACAGTATTTCCAGCGTGAACAATGTTTCCGGCGCAGAAAAGTGTTCTGGTTTCCTGCTGTAAACAGTATTTTTCAAGCTATTTCTTCAGTTTTCTCGGCGGAGTTCCTTATTTTCACTATTTCAAGTTAACCCTACTACTACAAATTGTAGCGACATGGGAACCGATGCTTTGAATAGTCAGATGGTTTCTTTAGCAGATTATATTGAGTTCCTTCAGTACAAAACATGTAAGCAGACATCTTCTAAGATAGCTTCTGTTGTTCAAACAGGTAATAGAGTGACTTGTATCTCTCAATCTTCATCCTCTGAGTCTTGGGTCATTGATTCAGATGCATCAGATCATATTTCTGGTAACAAATCTCTTTTCACTACTATTTCATATTCTCAATCTTTTCCAAAAGTCACAATGGCCAATGAGTCTCAAACCATGGCAACTGCAATAGGTCAAGCAAGCTCACCTCCTTCCTTACCCTTAAATTCAACCTTTTATGTTCCCAATAGTTCTTTTAATCTCATAGCTGTTAGTCGCTTAGCCAAATCATTTTAATGCATTGTTTTATTTCTTGATGACCATATTTTTATACATGAACGCAGTACGGGGCGGATCATTGGTACCGGGCGTGAATCAAACAGACTTTATTACCTTATCCTTACTAAATCACATGGACTCACATCTTGTGTTCCTTCTACAACTTGTCCTATTACTGATTCACCAGATTTATTAAATAAACAGTTAGGACATCCCAGTTTGTCAAAACTTCAGAAAATGGTATCTGATTTATCTCACTTGTCAGCTCTAGAGTGTGAGTCATGTCAGCTCGGTAAGCATCCTTGCTCTCATTTCCCTCGGCGTCTTGATAATCGAGCAGTCACCTTTTACTTTAGTCCATTCAGATGTTTTGGGTCCTAGTTGGGTCAGTTCCACCTTGGGATTCTGCTACTTTGTCAGTTTTATTGATGATTATTCCAGGTGCACTTGGATATTTTTGATAAAAAATCGATCTGAGCTGTTATCTATTTTCCAGACCTTCCACGCTGAAATTCAAAATCAATTTGGGGTTTCTATTCGCACATTTTGTAGTGATAATGCCCGAGAATATTTGTCTTCCTCATTTCAGCAGTTTATGAAATCTCATGGAATTATTCATCAAACATCTTGTCTGTACACATCTCAACAAAATGGGGTAGCTGAAAGAAAGAATAGACAGCTTATTGAAACTGCTCGTACCCTACTCATACAATCTCATGCTCCGTTGCATTTTTTTTAGGGGGGGATGCAGTTCTTACACCTTGCTATCTTATTAATCGTATTCTATCTTCAGCTATCCAGAGCCAAGTTCCATTCTCTGTCATGTTACCCCACTTACCTTTGTTCTCTCGTCCACCCCTTATCTTTGGAAGCACTTGTTTTGTCCATAACCTTACTCCAGAAACAGATAAGTTAGCTCCTCGTGCTCTTAAGTGCGTATTTCTGGATTTCTCGAGAACACAAAAGGGGTATCGATACTACTCTCCTGACCTACAGCGGTACCTTATGTCCGCTGATGCTACCTTCTTTGAAACCCAATCATACTTCACATGTTCAGGTCATCACTTAGATATATTTGTGGTACTACCAGTTTCATCTTTTGGAGATTCAGCCACTCTAGCTCCACCACCTACAACTCCAGTTGTAGCTCCACCACCTATAGCTCCAGTTCCACCACCTACAGCTCTAGTTGTAGCTCCACCACCTATATCTCCAGTTCCACCACCTACAGCTCTAGTTGTAGCTCCACCACATATAGCTCCAGTTCCTCCACATAATCCAGTTTAACCTTCTGCAGCTCCACCACTCTTGACTTATCATCGTCGTCCACATCCAGCATCAGGCCCAGATGATTCACGCCCCACATCAGATTCTGCACCTACTGCAGACTTGTCTCCTCTTAGTCAACCAATTGCAGTCTGCAAAGGTGTACGGTCCATACTTAATCCTAATCCCCACTATGTCATTTAAGTTATCATCGTCTGTCGTCACCTCATTATGCTTTTATATCTTCTTTGTCCACTGTTTCTATCCCTAAGTCTACAGGTGAGGCACTATCTCATCCAGGATGGCAACATGCTATGATTGACGAGATGTCTGCTTTACATGCGAGTGGCACTTGGAAGCTTGTTCCTCTTCCTGCAGGTAAGTCTACTGTTGGTTGTCGTTGGGTTTATCCAGTCAAAGTCGGCCTAGATGGCCAGGTTGATCGACTTAAGGCTCGTCTTGTTACAAAAGGATATACTCAGATTTCTGGGCTTGATTATAGTGATACTTTCTCTCTCGTGGCTAAAGTAGCATCTATTCGTCTCTTTTTGTCCATGGTTGTTGTACGCTATTGGCCTCTTTATCAATTAGACATTAAGAATGCTTTTCTCTACGGTGATCTTGAGGAAGAAGTTTATATGGAGCAACCACCTGGTTTTGTTGCTCAGGGGGAGTTTAATGGTTGTGTGTGCAGATTGCCCAGGTCACTATATGGTTTGAAACAATCCCCTCGAGCTTGGTTTGGTAAGTTAAGCATAATTATTTAGGAGTTCGGCATGACTCGTAGTGAGGTTGATCACTTTGTGTTTTATCGGCATTCTGCTCCTAATCTGTGTATTTATCTAGTGGTTTATGTTGATGATATTGTTATTACTGGCAATGATCAGGATGGTATTACTAATCTGAAGCAACATCTCTTTCAGCACTTTCAGACTAAGGATCTAGGAAGATTGAAATATTTTCTAGGTATTGAGGTCGCTCAGTCTAGCTCAGGTATTGTTATTTCACAGCGGAAGTATGCCTTAGACATTCTTGAGGAGACTGGAATGATGGGTTACAGACTTATTGACTCTCCTATGGATCTGAATGCTAAGCTTCTGCCTGGACATGGGAGGCTCTTAGAGACCCTACGAGATATAAGAGGTTGGTTGGCAAATTGAATTACCTCACAGTGACTAAACCTGACATTTCTTTTCCGGTGAGTGTTGTAAGTCAGTTTATGGATTCTCCCTGTGATAGTCACTGGGATGCAGTTGTTCACATTCTTCGGTATAAAAAGTCAATTCCAGGTAAAGGATTACTATTCGAGGATCGAGGCCACGAGCAGATTGTTGGGTACACAAATGTTGATTGGGCAGGATCACCTTTTGATAGACGTTCTACGTCTGAATATTGTGTTCTAGTAGGAGGTAACTTGGTCTCGTGGAAGAGCAAGAAACAGAATGTATTTGCTCGATCTAGCGCCAAAGCTGAATATCGAGCCATGGCTATGGCGACATGTGAGTTAGTTTGGGTCAAGCAGTTGCTCAATGAGTTAAAGTTCGGAAAAATCAGCAAGATGGAACTAGTGTGTGATAACCAAGTTGCTCTTCATATTGCGTCAAATCCGGTGTTCCATGAGAGGACTAAACACATTGAGATCGACTGTCACTTTATCAGAGAAAAAAAATACTTTCAGGAGATATTGTTACAAAGTTTGTAAAGTCGAATGATCAACTACCAGATATTTTCACTAAGTCTCTTACTGGTTCTCGTATTAGCTATATGTGTAGCAAGCTTAGTACATATGATGTTTATGCACCGGCTTGAGGGGGAGTGTTAGTATGTATAGTGTAGTCTTGTCCCACATTGGAAGATGAGTAATATCTCCTTGTAGTGTATAACTATAAATAGGGACCTCTTGTATTGTATTTATCATCTAATATCAATAACATATTTTCTCCCGTACCTTCTCACATGGTATCAGAGCATTAGTGAGCCTCCCCCCACCCCCGTGCGACTGAAAATATTTAAATTTTAACTGCGTGCCATAAATTTTACACTTAGCCTTATTTTCTGGAATTAGTTGAGTAAAAAATGGCCAAACATGAGATGTTTCCGTCTGTTTGGTAGGTTATCTAGAAAAAGTAGGGGCAGTAACAAGAGTATCAGATGGGGCATTATTTGGATTAGCAGGGTTATCACTAGTGGGTGTATCGTCATCCGGTTGAGTTTCATCAAAATCTATTTCCTCCTTATCATTTTCATCAATAATTGGATTAGAATAAAGAGCATTCATTAATTCATGGTCTAATTGTTCACCAGCTCCAACATTATGACAAAATTGACTCTTAGTAAATTGTAATAAACTATTATCGCTATCAAGAATAGCATGTGTAGGACGGATATGGGATTTGGTTCGGGGAGCCGGGGGCAGTGGAGGAGGAACAAATTGACCACTAGATTCATCACTCTTGGATTTTTCCTTATTTTTATCAAATAATAGAAAATAAATAAAACAAACAAAATTATAATATTAAAACTTAAGAGTTGGAACGAGTTTACCAAATTGACGAACAACTTGTTGAAAATTGATTATCGTTGAAGACTGATTCACCAACTTCACAATTTTTTCACAAATTGTAACAATAAAGTAAGCAATAGTAGCAATTATAGAAGAAAATTAGAGAGAGATTGATGATTTTGTACAAAAAATGAAAGAATGAGGGGGTATTTATAGTTAAAAATAGGAAAAAAGTATAATTATAAAAAGTTTAGTGTTAAAACAAAGTTGGGGGATTAAATGGCTATTTTGTAAATAGCCAACGTCTATTTTGGCAGACCCAACGACCATATTTTACATGCCCAAATGGGCAGAATTGTTTTGTTTTAAATTTTTGACTGTCGGGACCATTTGGTCGGCCAGGGACCGGTCCAGTCCCAAACGTTCCCGGTCCTAGCGGTCCCACAGTAGAGAACCTGCCCAGAAGCCCATTTGGCCCGCGGTCCCGGGCCGGTCCACTTGTCACCCTTAGCTGAAAGAGAGAGCGAGAAGGGAGACAGAGACACTATAAACTTTGGAAGGGGTGTCTCCTTGAAAGATTTTGCAGCCAGCACTCAAAAAGCCTTAGAAGTGAATAGACCTATATAACTAAAAAGAATTCTTGAGCATTCTTTGACACAAGTATTTTAACTAAAAGGTAGAAAATAGTAGTATCGACAGCCAATGGATAAAATACCCAAATATCAATCAGAGCACTGTAGAAAATGAACATAACTTCACTCTAGGCCCATGAGGATTGCAGGAGAACCGTCTGCATTATTTGGCAAAAAAATCTCCCAGATACCAAATTCGTTCTGCTTATGGATCATGAATTAGTTTTGTGCAACATTCCACCACTGCATAGAGCTTAACATTGTAACATGCAAAGTAAATAGATGATCCTTCTACATATCCTTCATTGTTAACATATTAATTACAGAAGATAACCGTAACACTGAAACTCTCTGTAACACCTACCTGCTCCCACCACCACCACCCCACCCCTGCCCCAAGGGGCAAAAAGGAGAGAAGAGAAGAGAAGAGAAAGACAATGCGAGCTAGTGAAGATGCGACTCATCTACTATAACAGTGCAAGATTGTATAACAATTGTGGAATATGATCCATAAAATTTCACGAAGTAGTTGGACAATGCCTGAAAAATCTTTAGGAAAATTGGAAAATAAATTGAAAGAAGGAATAAAGACAATGCTTGGACAGAAATTCCTCAAGCGATGGTTCTGTCAATTCGGAAAGAAGAGAATAGAAGACCTCTTGAGCAAGTGAAATTTTTTCCTTTTTTTGACAAGTACAAGTGGGACTTTCTTTTGTTCCAAACAGAACGTATGATGTTCGCTTAGAGTACTTCAGGAGTACTCAAAAGATGCAACTTGTATAGGTGATAGGATGTCTTCTGCAGAGATCAATAATTTTTGTATAGCTCCTCTTTGACCTGTACACTTGTCTAATATCCGGTTGATCCCTTTTGTACAATGAACTGAAAAGGAAGGAATTTTGTTGCATGCTCGTAGAAGTAAAGCAGAGTTCTGAAAGACTCAGGAAAGTTCTAAAGAACAACACCAGATCTTGAATATTTTATTTTATCAGATCAATGGAACATCTGACAGAATAATTAGACTTCTTTTCTTTTTTTGATAAGTAACCAGATCAGTTAGACATAGAAAGCACTATTCTCACCGAATACCAATTTAAAGTGTGTCGTCATTTTCAGCCCTACTATCAAGGAACTAACGAAATATGAGCCTTACTAGAAACAAGTCAAGAAACTGTCACTTTGAAATCTTACGAAATCCATATTTTCTTGCAAAGACTCCCTTGTAACATGCAAATTTGAAAAGGGGATCACGTGCCAAAATAACTCGATCAACAAAGGGGTAATAGAAAAGGTAAACAGAAATAAGAATACGAGACATTTGCTAGAAACTTTGAAATGAGTAGCAAAGACAATCGAATGTAAAGAACACAAGGCTCTCAAACAAAAATGGCAACAGAACCACTTGGATATGTACTGTAAGGGATATACCCGAGTCATGACGTCAGCATTTGGGTTCCAATTGTTGAAATCTCCAATGAGGGCAGCCCACTGCAAGGGAAAGCATAGGATATACATGCAATTTAGACTTTCACAAAACCGATATTATCATATCATAAACAAAATGCAGAAGTTGGTATAACAACTGATGGGCATATAAGGAGATCACCAATGACTTTCCACGTTATTTCACATTATTGATCTCTCATTTCACCGTATACTGCACTTGAACGTTATCTTTTTAGTAATCAGTTTACACAAAACATCAGAATTTGCAGCTTTGGCAGAAAAATGTTCTGCCATACATCCAGCAATTATGTGTTGCCAAAGGGATTATCCTTTCTTTTAGAAGGCTCCTCAATCTAAAATCAGCGTACTGAACTCATCGGACAATCTAAAATTAGCGTATTGAACTCATCGGGCTTGGTTAAACTCAAGAAACAACATTTTATTCTGATAAAAGCACCCCCTAACCAAAAGAGAAATACTTGATTTGCTGATATAGGTACTTGTACTGGCATAACACAAACCAGGTCAAAATATCATGATTGTGTTCCTCCAAGACAAATTTGTACTTATTTGGCTGATCTTGAGTCAGTGTAGTTCTTGGAATCCTGGGAGCTAATTCTTACATGCCAAAATATATCTTTTACTTGCTAGTGGCAGAAGAAAGATGATTCACTAATTATTTTTGGATACAGAAGTTTGCAACCTGGAGTATTTTAAAATAGTTTCTCAGTCCTTGACCTTTATTTTGAAAAGATGACTTAATATATATCCATTCTCACTCCATCCTCAAAGTGACCATCACATTGGACCAGAATAAGTCTTACAAACTAAGTCAATGGCTCACCAAGTCGATGCCTAGATCAAGCTTGCAGAGCTAGTGAGTAATGCTATCGAGTAGCAAAGCCTAACTTTAATAAGTTAAGCCAAAGGAATCTTATCCTCGTTTTTAGGTCAGAAGTCCATCCAGGGTGAAGACCATAATCTGTGCAAATGACAGAAACTGTGGAGCAATTACAATATTCTAAACAATCAGAAAAGAAACATATTTAGGTCAGAAGTCCTTAAACAGCTTTCTTGAGAATTAAAACATAAATCTCCTCCTTTCTACTTTCTCTTAGTTTCTCTCACCTTTTACTTTAAAAAGAAGTGGTTATCAATTTTGTGGTCCTTTTTATCATAGAGAATCTAAACAAAACAAGAAAGAAAACACTGACCTTGGCACCGGGAGCCCACTCCCGATAAGTGATACCTGTAGCACTAGCAACAAAGTTCACAGGCAATCAGTGACTGATACTTCAGCCCCTCTCAGTAGAG
Organism: Nicotiana tabacum; assembly: GCF_000715075.1. Classification (NCBI taxonomy): domain Eukaryota; kingdom Viridiplantae; phylum Streptophyta; class Magnoliopsida; order Solanales; family Solanaceae; genus Nicotiana; species Nicotiana tabacum. The sequence goes on along the minus strand of NC_134081.1, from coordinate 2,594,959 downwards.
CAAACTTACAAAAGGGAAAGAAGGAGTACCTACAGTAAGGTCAGGCTTATAGATCTGATATAACATACATATACTCCAAGGAAAAGAAAAACAGAAAGTAAAATGATCTACAATAAAGGGATGAAGTACATAGATTCTCTTCAAAACAATTAGGTGTAACACGAGCTCCAGACGGTTCCTTTTCGTAAACATTAGCTTTGGAAGGTCACTTTTCGGGAATCACTCCTGCTGTCTGAGATAAATACTTCAAATTCCAATATATACCATGCCTAGATTGCTAGAAACTAGATGATAGCTATTTTTAGTAAAGGGCTGAGCATGTCAAGAATTAACCGCTGCTATATACATGTCTCCAAATACAAAATGTAATCTGTTTCTCTTTCTTTTATCTGCAGATATTACAACCTATATCACCTTTTCACTCCTCTATAGGTTTGAGTGTGGGCCAAAGAAGTGCCAAGTTGGCATCAACGAATAACATTATGGCATGAAATTGACAAAGTTTTGCACAAGGCCGGTCTCGAATACCTTCAGAAAGAAAATTAAATAAGATAGAAAGCAGTTATTACCTACGAGTGAAACCCTTTTTTTCGTAACCACGAGAAAAAGCTTCCAAACCACCCTCATACTTGTCAATTGCCTCCCTCATTTTCTTGTACTCTGAAAATCTAAAAGTGGACAGCATAGAAAAAAAATCTTTAGGCCAGACCGCCACATTTTCTATGGTTATCTAGCAACTAGCAATGAGATTACAAGTAGAACATTCCCGCCCAAGAGCTTTAATGATCAAAAAAGCAATGAGATCTCATCCTATGTAGTTACAGAGAGGATGTAAGCAAGATGTTTTTCCATCGATAAAATTCTCTCCAATTGCGTTAAACAAGTCGAACATTCCCGCCCAAGCTTCTCCAGAGCTGTGTTTGTAGGCAAGCTCCGGTGGCATTCCCTATTGTCTTCTGGAAGTCGCTCCTCCATAAGCAAACCTCCTCAGAAGTTGTGTCTTGGCACTTTAAAACCGTACTCTCCATTTTACTTGAGCTTCCCATGAATGGTGCTCTATATTCAATATACTCTAATATCTGCTACATGATGCCTTAGTCCCCACTTTATAGTAAAATGCCTTTCTCCTGTTACCAAATGGTAATTTCCGCGACAAAACTAGTTTCACATCCTCCTCTGATGATGCAGCGCAGCTACGCACGCCTTGCACTAGTATTTATCGAATAGTGCTCACTTGTCCAAAAGACATCTATACTGGTGGAACAAGTATAACATGTCTAATTACCTTCTATCAATTTTAGGACATTTACTGTGGATAACGTTCATGTATGGAATGTGAACAATGCCTCTACATATAAAACTCGTATGTATGAATAGTATTATGCGGATAATTTGTATTATTCCTGTGAATGGTGCCCATGCTTACACGGAACCAAACTATTCCCTAGTCCTAGTACCACTTGTAGGGACATGCAATATACCGATAGTGATAATTCAACCGAGCGTTTGATACCATTTGTTGAGACCAAAGACACCCACAGTAAATAAAGGGAAATGATGATAGACATTGAAACTTTCAATTCTCAGATAAGAAAAAAATCATGACTAAAGAGAAAAAATAATATCAGTATCATAGAGAATAACATACACTTACTACTCTAGTATCATAGAGAATAATATACACTTAAAAGAAATACCCTCTTTAGAGACACTCTCAACATAATACTGTCAAAGTAACCACATTCCTCACATACTGTTGTGATATTGACTTTTAAACCTTCAGTTGGATTGACGAAGGAAACAGTCTCTCTTTTTGTGTCTTTATCTTGTTCAAAGTTTGCTCCCTCAATTGATACTTGCGTAGACAAAATAGATCACCTATTGGGAGGGAGATTTTGGACTCAAAAAATATTTTTCCATAACTTGAGATAAGCATGTGTCTGTAGCAATTATTTAAACAAGACTGCTCAAGAAGCCTTAGTCATTCCAATATTATGGAAAGAATCTCTCTACCAAAATCCCAGACAATGGACTTTAAGTGTGGTAGGTTGAGCTGCTATGCATCATTTTTTTAATCCTCAAAAGTAATATTATTAATCATGGATTTATAGGCACTATTTGCTTATACGATGCCTAACACCTCAAATTTGCAGGTAATAGGAGTAGATAACTTTCTACTATTATTTATTGGGAGAACCTAAGGGCACCAAAGCATACTCATGCCTCCCTCTGAACTAAGAGTGCACACAAATTTATTTTCACGAGTTAGCAATGATGCATCAACTATAGCTAGAAGCCACGCATCTGACATCTAGAATACGGAAATATAGAGAAGACTACTTTTTAACGACACTGTTCTCATGGGAACAAAATGCAATAACACTTTCATTCAAGCAGACTCAGAAAGATATCTATTTAGAAGTATTTTCTGCAAGAAAATTTGTCACCTCCACCTCCCACCCCCCCTCCCCCCCAAAAAAAGAACTCTCTTTTCATGCGGTTGGAGATTAATGTAACATACCAGGGCATTTTCTGGAACTGTATCAGCAACCTCCAATTGTTCAGTTGAGGATATTTTTCAGCAAAAATCTTTCCTACATACATATATCAGATTAGTGTTATATCTCCACTAGGCTACGATAGTGTCAATTAATCATGGTTGAAGAGAGCAAATATTTATGTGATTAGAAGTGATGTTGCAGAAGCAATCAAAACGTTCCTTTCCCCAAGCACAATTTTACCAAACTATTTCAACTACATGTATAGTCTCGGAATCAACAGTCCCATCTAGCTTAAAGTAATGTTAATAGGATCTCATTCTTCCGTGTGACAGTATTTTCATGGTAAACCAAGAAACTTCTATACAAATAGTAGAACAGCAATGACATCACTTAGTAGCTTAGAAGCCCCACCTTCCAGACAAAACCTTAACTTTCACTATTCAATCAACAAATCAACTAAAAAAACAAAATTCAAAAATATCTAATCACACAAAAGAGGGGAAAAAAGTATAACCACTGATCATTCATACAACTTGCTTTTTGGAGGAATAAAGAAACCTCCAGAAAAGCACCATACAGAACGTCCTTTTAAACCCAGAACCCACACTTCAAAAGAGTTAGTATTACCTTTAGAAATGTAAAATCAAAATTTTTGCATTAATATTCATTGATTTGTTTTCTTAGAGAAAATACTTAACAGACTTCAGAAACACCCAATTAGACTACCAAACATTTTCACCAACAATATTGTCTAGAAAGGTACAACAGACTGACATCACTTGTTAATACAAAAAAAAAAAGCCCCATTTCTCCAGATAAAAACCTTAACTTTCAGCAATCACCATTCAATCAACAAATCATGTAAGGGAAAAAACAGAAACTGATCAGTCAATTGAAGAATATAAGGCCCTTTTACACCCAAGACTAAGTCAATTATAACTGACCAATTCTTCAAAAAGTTACCACTGTTTCAGTAATGTCAACCATGAAAATTCATAATTTTACTTTTTGAGAAAATATACTTAAAATGCTATAATAAGTACTACTAACTTTAGAAAATACCGAATTACAACAAACCAAAGAAAACACACACACACACACACACATAGAGAGAGAGAGAGAGGAGGGGACAGGGTAGTACGTGAAACAGAGTGCTTTTTCAAGAAGACGGAAACGCTAGGATTCCTCCGATCAGCATTGGAAGTGAAAGCAGGGGATTTGTGAAGCGATGGAACAGTAGGAAAACGAACACCAGAGAGTGTGTACACCATTGTTTTCCTTAGGGTTTTACGAATCTTAGTTCATGAGGTTCAAGTCCTACACTAAAACTACAGATCTGATAACTAACTGTCAAAAGGTGCTGAGTTCAAGGCGCCAAGAGAAGCGTGATTACAGAGAGAGAAAGAGCAACTGACTTTGAGTGGCGGAGGTTTTATATTTATATATTTAGTGAAACCACCTTAGTGTGAACAATGAAAACAGACTAGTTGAGCCTTCTTATGCAGCAGATAAGCCACACCCTCCCCTTCTTCCCACTAGTCTCCCCAAGAGAGGCGATCCCCAACCCCTCTTTCTCTCCATGGACACCAGGGAGGACAATGACCCTATTACCAATGATAGGGTCAGAAAATGTCCACGAGCACCTAGAGGCAACCAACACAGAACTAGAGCAAATGAAAGCAAGGCTGAGAGTACCCAAGACCAAAGTTATGCTCTTACAACAGGAGGAAACATTAAGTTCAGATGGCCTGGGGGATAAATATTTATCGTACTATGCCCAGGAAGTATGGTAATGTGTGGAGTAAGCCTAAGATCAGCCTTAGAGCCAAACTCAAGAGATTCAGTTGTGAACCTAAAACCAGTAATGGCCCAGTTAACCATCCAGACTCCTCCTGGGATGGAGAACCAAGAGAGCCCAATAGTGAATAGGAAATCCAAAAAAGGAAGCCACAAACCAACCCAAGGTTACTGATGAATTTCATCATCTGGAATGCTAGGGGAAAATAGTAGGGAATTTAGGAGACATTATGCTCAGTTGGTTAAGCTGCACAAGCCTACCATGCTGGTCCGCCTACCATGCTGGTCCTCTTGGAAACCAGAATGGTTGAGCAGAAGCACCTGATCCAGGAGTTGGGTTTCACAAGGCAAATTCAGATACTTGTTGCAGGAATGTCAGGAGGCGTTGTCATCATGTGGAAAGATGACATTCTGAAAATTGATGAAGTCTCCACCACCGCAAGGCATCAATGTCATGGTCAAGGTAACTCCCTCTTCCACCCTTGGCTTTTCACTACGATATATGCCAGCAACACTTATGCTAATAGAAGGGCACTGTGGGACCAGCTTAGAACCATCTCTAATAGTTATAAGGGGAGCTGGCTGGTAGGGGGGACTCCAATGAAGTCCTAAGGGCCAGAGATAAACAGGGAGAAATTTTATCTCTACCCGAAGAGCTAACCTGTTCTGGCACAGCCTGAACCATTGTAAGCTTATTGACCTGGGATTTAAGGTGAGTAAATACACTTGGACTAACATGAGGTATATGAATAGGAGTCAACTAATCTTGGAAAGACTAGATAGGTGCTTTGCCAATGATGAGTGGTGTCACACCTCATTTTTCCGAGTAATAGGAAATTTTTCCAATTAAAGTGACATTAATCGAGATTAGATTATTTATTTAATTCAGAGTTACCACTTGGGATAATTATATGGTGTCCCAAGTCAACGGTTTATTTTAAATCCCAAATCGAAGAAATTTGACTTTGTGTAAAGTATGCGAAAACCAGAAGATCGGGTAAGAAATTATGTTAACCCGAAAGAATATATTAGGCATTCGCGGATTCTGTGGTTTTAGCACGGTCACTTAAATCATACCTGGCTTAGTTAATTTATTTAATTACGTATTTTTAGAACCTATGTGTATTTACCCTTTTTACCACTTTTAATTATGGCGTTTATGGATTTAATCTTTGAAACGGATTACATGTGTGTAAATTCGCTTTATTTGAGGCGCTTAAAATCATGTCACGCGTACGTGTACACATTTTATCATGCTTTATTAATTATCAAGATTGTTTGGCCAAAGTTGTGCGAACGCGTACCTTGATTTATTTTGGGAATCATAACTATGTTACGCGAACGTATACATAATCACGATAGTAAATTTGTTAATACGTGTCTAAAGCACACTAGCGATTAATTGTTATGAGGCCCCGATTTTATGAATGAATAAAGTATTTTGGAGATATTAAATTTGCCAACATTTTTAGAGTATGCATGATCATCTATGGATTATGGGGGGAAATAGGCTAGCCTTTATTAAGTTTTCTAGTCTAGGAGCCCAGAAATGTTTTAAACCATTAACAATTATATCAACAAGACTCAAACATATATCCTCAAAGCCCAAACCATCTTTAAATGACCAATCTTTTCTTATTGTCTCGCATTTAAACCACGTAGTCCACTAATATTCTAGCTAATGAGGCAGCCCAAAACGAATTAGTACATGATTTAGTAAACCTAAAATCAGTCATCCCATCATAGTCTTACATTCAATCTCATCACTTAAATTCATTTAAACTAGTTAAGCAAACTTACTGTCCATATTATAATCAAACTATTACACCAATGTAACAATTGTATAAAAAACATGATTTAATTCCAAGCATCAAAAGATGAACCGATCCAAAAAATTTCAATGAACTCGTAAAGGAAGTAAAGAAAAATAGGGAATCATATATCATCAAGGAAGCAGATTATAAATTAAGGCGACGAACAAAGACAAGCTAACATCGAAGAACAACATCTCACTAAAATCCTTCACTATATTAGAAAGATCATATGGAATAAAAGGAGTATAAAGAAGGGACCTTTTTATAACTTTCAGAACATCAGATATCTTCCAACTATTTACGAGAAAAAATAGCAATGAGGTTGAAAACGAACAGACCGTCAACCGGAGACCACGACAGAAATCTCGAACCTCAAGCGACTCGAACGACAACCTTTGTTTACTAAAGACTGCAGGTTTCAGAGCTTCTTTGCTAATAAAAATGGAGTTCGAGATGAACCAAACTGACAGCTAAAGGTGAAAGATTTCATGGTGTATTGGAGCTGGGTTTCATGACAGCGTTTTCATGGTGTTTCAGAGAGTTTACATCTACATTGTCTCTATATGCGATCCCCTGTTTTTCCTTTCCCCTGCTTTCTGATACGATATATCACTGCTGCAAATTGGAAGATGCTAATATTGTGAGGTTGCCCATATTATTAATGTTGAGGTTTTTGTTATTTAAGATGAAATAGTCTTAAAATGAGGGTGAATGAGAAATGGAGGGAAAATAAAAATTTTAAGTAAAATTTTAAGTTTCCCCCTCTTGACAATGAGACATTGTCCCTATTGGAAGAGGAAAAGATTTTTGGTGGGTATATATATAATTGCTCTTCTTGTAGCTCTTAAAGAGTTAAGAAAAAAGCAAGCCTCGCGTCGTCATCGTCGTCGCTCGCTCTACTCGGCTCGGCTTCGGCTTCGGCTTCGGATTTGGATTTGGATTTGGATTTGGTCAAATGATCGATTGGTTGATTAATGTTTTGGACCAAATTTATTTGTTAATAGTAAATATTAACGTAATATTATCCGCATTTGTAACGGATATGTTCTAATCTGTGTATTGACCACCAGCTGCAATAGCAGCCGCCTAATGCTCTTCCCACCATGGCCAAGTGCTTGCTCCACAAACAAGCTAGTGCATGCTCCACCATGGAGGGTGGAGGGTCGTTCATCTTCAAAGATGACTGCTATAAATATGTGCAGCAGCTGTTGAAGAAATACACCAAACTGAAAACGCTCAACTTTGGCTATACATTGCACTCCTTCCTCTCAGCATTTTCATACGATTTTCTGAGTTTCTACTCCTTTGTTCTGCATTGTTTTAACTTCAAACAAAGCAACTGTAAGTGTAATTTGCTACCGAACTTTGTGTTCGCTGAAACACTGGGGTTTGAAGTACCGCTACACCAATGTGTGATTCGTTCTATCCTGGGAGAAAATAATCCATAACCTTGGGTACTAAGAGGGGATTAAATTCTTTAAGAAAATACTGTGAATTCAGTGGGCTCGAATTAATTACTGTTTCATTACGATAACTTATATTTTTCAGAATTATTATTTATAAATACAGCAATATTGGCGGGACTAACAATCTTAAGAAATTTAATATTTAATTATGTATTTGTGTTATTCTTATTATTCTGCAAACTAAAACCTTTGTAGTTTTGTGTACTCCCGTTTTGGAGAGTAAAGTCTTCGTGGCGTTTGTTGGAGATTAAAATCTACGTGATTTTTACTCCAGTTTGAAAATGTTTATTAAACGTTTGTTTGTGTCATTCTTTTATAGAAAAAAAATGACGACTGAAAGCGAAAACCAAGATGTTCCAACGGTGACTGCCAATGCATCGACAAGCCGAACACCGGCTTTGGCATCGGCAGAAAAACCCGAAAAATTTTTCGTGATTGATTTCAAGCGCTGGCAGCAGAAGATGTTCTTCTACTTAACTACGTTATGTCTACAGAAATTCATCAAGGAAGATATTCCTGATCTGCCAGATAAAACTCCAGAGAATGAACGCTTTGTCGTGATTGAAGCGTGGAAGCATTCTGATTTTTTATGCAAGAATTATATTCTTAGCGGACTGGATGATAATCTGTATAATGTATACAGTGGCGTGGAGACGTCAAAAGAATTTTGGAATGCGCTTGAAAAGAAATATAAAACTGAAGATGTCGGGATGAAGAAATTCGTTGCCGCAAAATTTTTGGACTATAAAATGGTAGATAGCAAGTATGTTATTACCCAAGTCCAGGAATTGCAAGTGATTATTTATGATCTACTTGCTGAAGGTCTTGTCATCAATGAAGCATTTCAAGTAGAAGCAATGATTGAGAAGTTGTCTCCGTTGTGGAAGGACTTCAAAAATTATTTGAAACACAAACGAAAGAAAATGTCCCTTGAAGATCTCATTGTTCGGTTGAGAATCGAAGAGGACAATAAAGCTGCTGAAAGGAGAGGCCGTGGAAATTCAACAATAATGGGAGTAAATATTGTTGAAGATAACAAAAAGAGGAAGAAGGCTTCTGTTCCGAAATACAACCCAAGCAAGAAGCGGTTCAGTGGAAACTGCTACAACTGTGAAAAAATCGGACACAAATCTACGGAGTGTCGTACTCCGAAGAAAGACAAGAAAAGGGATCAAGCAAACATGGTAGTAAAGCATGATGATGTTGATAACTTGTGTGCCATGCTTTCTGAATGTAACTTGGTGGGAAATCCTAAACAGCGGTGGTTTTATTCTGGAGCCACTCGCCATGTTTGTGCAGTTAGAGAAGCTTTTGCTACTTATGCTCCTGCTGGACCCAGAGAGACAGTTTATATGGGAAATGCTTCAACAGCAAAAGTTGAAGGATATAGGAAGATATTTCTGAAAATGACTTCTGGCAAGGTCATGACTTTGAACAATGTCCTTCATGTTCCCGAAATGAGAAAGAATTTAGTCTCTACTAGACTTCTTGTTAAGCACGGTTTTAAGTGCATTTTTGTGTCCGACAAGGTTGTCATAAGTAAGAATGAAATATTTGTAGGAAAAGGTTGCCTCACCGAGGGCCTTTTCAATCTAAATGTAATGGTTGTGGAAAACAATAATAATATTTCAGCTTCTTCTTACTTACTTGAGTCAAATGATTTATGGCATGTACGTTTGGGTCATGTCAATTATAAAACCTTGCGAAAAATGATTAACTTGGAAGTACTGCCTAAGTTTGAATGCGAAAAATCAAAATGTCAAACATGTGTGGAATCTAAGTATGTTAAACATCCTTATAAGTCAGTTGAAAGGAATTCAAATCCTTTAGACTTAATTCACATAGATATTTGTGACGTGAAGTCAATACCATCTCGCGGTGGAAAGAAGTATTTCATAACTTTTATTGACGATGGTACTCGATATTGCTATGTTTACTTACTGAATAGTAAAGATGAAGCAATAGATGCATTCAGGAAATACAAAAATGAAGTTGAAACGCAACTTAACAAGAAAGTAAAAATGATAAGAAGTGATAGGGGTGGTGAATATGAATCTCCTTTTGAAGAAATATGTTTAGAATATGGAATTATTCATCAAACAACAGCCCCTTACACGCCCCAATCTAATGGAATAGCGGAAAGAAAGAATCGCACATTAAAGGAGATGATGAATGTGTTGTTGATAAGTTCTGGTTGCCATAGAACTTGTGGGGGGAAGCCATTCTTACGGCTAATCGAATATTAAATCGAGTGCTCCATAGCAAAACACAATCCATTCTATATGAAAAATGGAAAGGAAGGAAGCCCAACTTGAATTATTTTAAAGTGTGGGGGTGTTTGGCAAAAGTGCAAGTTCCTAAACCCAAAAGGATAAAGATAGGACCGAAAATCGTTGATTGTGTTTTCATAGGATATGCGACAAATAGTAAAGCATATCGATTTCTGGTTCATAAATCAGAAAATCCCGACATTCATAATAATACAGTTATAGAATCAGATAATACTGAGTTCTTTGAAAATATATATCCGTATAAAAAGGAATGTGAGTCGTTTGGTGAAGGATCTAAACGACCTCAGGAAGAAACAAAAGAAAGTACATGTAATCAGGAGGATCCAAGACGTAGTAAAAGTCAAAGAACTTCTACTTCATTTGGACCATATTTTGCGACTTTCTTATTCGAGAATGAGCCTCAAACATTTAAAGAAGCTATGACTTCTTCGGAATCATTGTTTTGAAAAGAGGCAGTCAATAGTGAAATAGAATCCATATTGAACAACCATACATAGGAATTGGTTGATCTTCCTCCTGGAAATAAACCTTTGGGTTCTAAATGGATTTTTAAGAGAAAAATCAAAGATGATGGCAATATTGATAAATTCAAGGCAAGACTCATAGTCAAAGGGTATAGACAACGAGAAGGTCTAGACTACTTTGATACATACTCTCCAGTTACAAGAATTACGTCCATACGGATGTTAGTAGCATTAGCTGCAGTGTATGGTCTTGAAATTCATCAAATGGATGTTAAGACGGCCTTCTTAAATGGAGAGTTGGAGGAAGAAATTTACATGGAACAACCTGAAGGGTTTGTGATTCCAGGTAAAGAAAAGAAGGTATGTAGACTTGTTAAGTCTCTTTACGGACTAAAATAAGCACCCAAACAATGGCATGCGAAATTTGACCAAACAATGTTGTCAAATGGTTTTAAGATAAATAAATGTGATAAATGTGTGTACATTAAAAATATTCCAAATCACATAGTCATTGTTTGCCTATATGTGGATGATATGCTGATAATGAGTAATGACATTGCCAACATAAATGCTACTAAGCGTATGCTCAATAGAGAGTTTGATATGAAAGACTTGGGAGTTGCTGATTTAATTCTGCAAATTAAGATCCATAAGACTAATCAAGGTCTGGCATTGTCACAATCTCATTATATTAAGACAGTACTTGAAAAATTCAAGCACTTGAGCTTTAAAGTTGCAAAGACTCCAATTGACGTGAATCAGGCATTAGCAAAGAATAAAGGCCAAAGCATATCACAATTGGATTATGCTCGCGTGTTGGGATGCTTAATGTATATCATGAATTGTACATGACCAGATATAGCTTGTGCTATAAGTAAACTGAGTCGATATACGAGCAATCCAGGCCAATCTCATTGGATGGCAATGAAACGAGTTTTGGGAAATTTAGAACATACCTAGAACTTTGACTTGCACTACAGTAAATTCCCTGCGGTGATTGAGGGATACTGTGATGCAAATTGGATCACCGGTTCAACTGATTCTAAGTCCACGAGTGGATATGTATTCACTATTGGTGGAGGAGCGGTATCTTGGAAGTCATCCAAACAAACATGTATTGCCCGCTCTACAATGGAGGCTGAATTCATAGCCTTAGATAAAGCCGGTGAAGAAGCTTGAATGGCTTCGGAATTTCTTGGAAGACATTCCATTTTGGCCCAAACCGTTGGCACCAATATGCATACATTGTGATAGTCAAGCGGCAATTGGAAGGGCTGGGAGCGTTATGTATAACGGTAAATCTCGTCATATACGACGAAGACATAAAACCGTTAGGCAATTACTCTCTAGAGGAATTATCACGATTGACTATGTAAAGTCAAGTGATAATGTGTCGGATCCACTTACAAAAGGCCTAACTAGAGAGGTAGTTGAGAAATCATCAAGGGGAATGGGGCTATGGCCGAGAACAAGTCATTGTGGCGGTAACTCTACCTAGAAGACTGGAGATCCCAAGATCTAGGTTCAAGGAGATCAAACAAAGTCATTAATGACGGTTCAACATTGTCAAATAAAATTTTAGTCCGTTCTCGTGATGAGACAATGTTCAGTACCAAGGATAAAGCATTAAGGCTTTTTAATAATTTCTAAATTTGATACGGGGTATATCAAATAGTGTATCTACAGGATGACACGTTTAGGAATCACCTATGTAAGTGTGAAGTGTTAGCCGCTTCAAGGAGAACTTTGTAAGGCCAGTTCTCTATGCACTTATGAAACCAGGCGGTGTTCATGGCTGAAACGAACACAACAATGAGAGCCAAAGACGGTTAAGGGTCGGTTGTGTGACTTATGGTTGTCTAGGTATACACCAAAGTTCGACGGTTCAAAGATATCAAATCTACCGATTGACCGAGTATATCCGACATAAGTTCACTACGGAAAGTTCAAAAGGAAACCTACTTATCCAGATGCGATTAATCCTTGCTTACAAATCACACAGTTTTTCCATGCATACTTCCGTGATATAGCCATTCCCCATTCATGTGGGGGATTGTTGAGGTTTTTGTTATTTAAGATGAAATAGTCTTAAAATGAGGGTGAATGGGAAATGGAGGGAAAATGAAATTTTTGAGTAAAATTTTAAGTTTTCCCCTCTTGACAATGAGACATTGTCCCATATTGGAAGAGGAAAAGATTTTTGGTGGGTATATATATAATTGCTCTTCTTGTAGCTCTTAAAGAGTTAAGAAGAAAGCATGCCTTGCGCTGTCGTCGTCGTCATCGTCGTCGCTCTGCTCGGCTTCGGCTTCGGCTTCGGCTTCGGATTTGGCTTCGGATTCGGATTCGAATTCAGATTCGGATTCGGATTCGGATTTGGATTTGGTCAAATGATCGATTGATTGATTAATTTTTTGTAACGGATATGTTCCAATTCATATATTGACCACCAGCTGCAATAGCAGCCGCCTAATGCTCTTCCCACCATGGTCAAGTGCTTGCTCCACAAACAAGCTAGTGCATGCTCCACCATGGAGGGTGGAGGGTCATTCATCTTCAAAACTGACTGCTATAAATATGTGCAGCAGCTGTTGAAGAAATACACCAAACTAAAAATGCTCAACTTTGGCTATACATTGCACTCCTTCCTCTCAGCATTTCCATACGATTTTCTTTAACTTCAAACAAAGCAACTGTAAGTGTGATTTGCTACCGAACTTTGTGTTCGCTGAAACACTGGGGTTTGAAGTACCGCTACACCAGTGTGTGATTCGTTCTATCCTGGGAGGAAATAATCCATAACCTTGGGTACTAGGAGGGGATTAAATTCCTTAAGGAAACACTGTGAATTCAGTGGGCTCGAATTAATTACTGTTTCATTACGATAACTTATATTTCCAGAATTATTATTTACAAATACAGCAATATTGGCGGGACTAACAATTAATTACACCGTAGTTATTTTTATTCCACTTTAATCATATTAGTTATGTTGTTTACATTTTAGCTTGTAAGTTCCCTTAGCTGTAGTTGTAGCTTTGGTTTTGCACTTTTCGATTCTGTATCAGTGGTATCAAAGTATCGATTCTCTGACCTCTATTGCAATGGAGATGGATAGATTTCTCCCACCATACAACTATTATAATGACCCACGAGCTAGGCATCTATGGAATACTGTATTGAATATTCCAAGTAGTTCCAACTACTACACCAGCTCCTAGACCTGAAGTTAGTTCTGTCATAAAATTTCAGTTATGCACAAGGTGCAGATTCTTATGGTCATTGTAATACAGGATATGGGGCTCAAAACATGTGGTATCAACATCATTTCAATCAAACACCTCCTCTATACTCTTCTAATTTCAGTCCACAACATCCTTGGCAAGTCTCAAGTTCCCAACATGTCCCTTATACCTACCAACCGTCTGGGTTTTCCACTGTCGTTCCTAAATTTTGGACTGCAGTCGTGGTTCCGGAAGGAGTTGGTTCCGTCACAGACACAAAAATGATTGGAGCCAACTGTATTAACACCAGTTTCAACGAATAAAGACTAAGCAAAACTTGTGTAGCTGAAAGTTGTAATGATGCAATTTCAGAAGTCTCGCTGGAAGCAATGATATTATCCTCCTCTATTGTTAATGTTCATCATCCCCACCTCCCCAACAGTTCTCCTATTTTCGAATTTGGAGCTGATACTATCTCTTCTCTGGAGGTTTGTGTCCCTAGAACTTCTATCTTAGATGTCGCAATTGCAAACATCAAGGATACTAGCAGTATGAATTTGGATTTGGAGGTTGACTTAGAAGAACATGGAGCTGATAAGGAAGAGAACACGCTGTTTATGTGCCCCTCACTCCTTGATGTGAATACGCACAAGATGTTTGATGAAATGTCAGTTAATGAAATAGGGGAGCCTTTTGATGAATCGGTTTCTCCTGAAATGAACGAGATTAAAGAAATGGTGCAGAAGCTTGCCTTTCAAGTGACTAGTCTAAGCTCGAGGCAAGATAGACAAGTGCAACAATTTTCTTCTCAACTGAGGGAAATTAAAGATTCATGGGAAAATAAGAGGAATTTGGATGACAACACCTATTTTGTTGTGGAGGAGGTCAAGAAGAGGGATATTAAACAAAGAAATTATCCCTTGGCCGGTGAGAAGCTTGAGGCACTAGTTGCTATGGTGAACAACATCGATATCAGTCACATAATTCATGCTCCTACAGCTGCAGAGCCTGCTACAGATGGAGTATTTGATGTTGAATTTGGTGAAGCTACAGAGGATCATGAACTTGTTGTGGCACGTCGAGTTTCAATGGTAGAGGAAGATCTTTCAACTATTGGAACTGGGGCTGAGGGGTATTTTTGTCCAAATATTTTAGCTTAGTATAAATAGATTTTTTTGTCAATTTTAGGTTATGTTATGTTTTTGCTGAGTAGGTGAGACGGCTAGGTTTTCCCTTTTGGCCAATTTTGTATAAGATTTACCTTATAACATTAGATTTTCATGTTTTAATTTAGTATTATGGATTATATCTTCTCTTTATCTTTGATTTCTGCTATTATTATGAGTAGCTAGACTCATAGCTAACGTTGTGACCCAACCCTAGTATGGGTATTTAATGGGTAGTGAATTCTAGGGCTTGAATGCTTATGGGTTAGTGATATTTAGCCTAGTTCTTGCTAGAATTATAGAATTAGTGGTTGCAAACACTGATTTATGCCTTTATGACTTGGTCTCTTCTAGAGAAAGAAGGATTAAGTATGGGAAAACTAGGCTAACAAGGAATTGGGGTGAACTTAATAAATTGATAGCCCCAATTAAAGGGTTAAACCTAGAGATAGTAATACCCGAATTGAGCTAATATCACATGACCTGCATGATACCCAGTTAGACTTAAGAAAGTCAAACTGGGCAAAATCCCTCAAACTATCGAGAGATATAGAGTGAGTACTTGGGTGTGATAGCTATATTACGATCCCAAATTAATCAAGCTTGCCCTTGATTCTTACCACATGTTAGATGTCCACCTAGGCGTAAGTCACTACCCTAGTCATTTTAAACACTTGAAAACCAACATAAATAATATTAAACACTTGAAAACCAACATAGAATAGATCTAGAATTAGAATCAACACCATCATGTTTGGAAGTGCAATTAGGACCAAAACACGCATCTAGACTTAGATATAAACCTAATTCCAAATCAATTAACTCCCTGTGGAAATCGATCCCGACCTTGTTGGTAAAACTGCATCGACCATCCTCGCTACTCAATAGTGGTGTAGGTTTAGACTCGATCACCGTGTGAGTCAAAGTGTTTCTATTTATAGACATTGGCCATGTGTGGCATGCGCAATATGTTTTCTGGATGCGTGCAGGTTGGTTTTAGTCTAGTGTATGGAGGAGACTCTGCTAAAAAGTTTCCAAAGTCTCTAAGAGTAAATATTCAAGGATGAATGTTCCCAGGGGGAATGATGTTACACCCTATATTTTCGTAAGTAAAAGTCTGTCATGAGAAAACTAATGTAGGACCAAAAATGAGATCATCTTTGAAAATATATAAAGTAAATTAATAATGTTACCTCGGAGGTTACAAATATTGAAGATTATGAACAACAAGTACAAAGAGGTTTGGAAGGTTCAGAAGCTAAAGGAATTGAAGAAACTAATGTTTCGTCGAAAGTCGACAAGTTGGGAATGTTATAACATGTACTTTTGGGGTGAGACTAGGGTGATTAATATGATAAGGAGGTTATTTTATGAGTTATGTTAGTCGTATGATTATCGTGTGTTATGTTTTGAAGTCAAGCGAGTTGTGGGACAAAAGTCGATGAAAGTCATCACAAGTTACGTTCATAAGTTTTATTAAAACTTTGGGTCAAATGTAACTATGAATTTCTCTCACTATACTTAGCGTTATGGGGTTTTCCACCCATAAAATTGAAGATATATGAGTCTATTTTATAACTCATTAAACTGTTTGTGAATACGATATCAGAGTAGAGATATATGGAAATTTTTGCGAGACTGCGCAGACTGTCACCTACTTCCTTAAATGCGAATCCAAAAATGGGCCAGTTCGGGTCGTGCAAAGAGGACTTTTTAAAGGCCTATCTCCTGAATATATTATACTGATAATAAGGTATAATAACTAGATATAAGCTATGCAAAAATCCTCCCCAAAAAAATGCCCACAAACCCTAATTGATTTTCTCTCCCTTTCAAGTTCTAATTAGAGGTAAAACCTAGAGTTTGAAGAACCAAGATAGGAGCTGAGTTATCCAATAAATAAGATAATTTTACTGCTCTCTTTCATCTATTTTTTTCTGCTTTAAATGCATAGTAAGTTGTTCTATATTTGTAAGAACTCACAGGACGATGATCGGAAGCTGTGAGTTCGAGTTATTCACTTGTAGCAGACTATTTTGTGGACGTTTTTTGGAGGATGAATGGTGTGGAGAAACAACACATAAATGCAGGGTGGTAGGCTGGTCGTTTGCCATAGTATTTTCTGGCTGTTAGACACTAATACGATGGTCGTTTTGTGTATGAAGAGATTGGGGTGTGTTGAACTGTTTTATAGTATTTTGTGGTGTATATAAGGTTGGAAAATAATGTTTACAGGTTTTTATTGTTGTGTTCTTGTGTTGTCGGTGTTATCCTGAATTTGGAGGAAGTAAGGATTATAGGAGAGATGTTGCCCGTTTTAATACAAAATAAGCTTATCGTTCGTTGTGCGATAGTTGTACCTTTCGTAACTTAATGATAGTATTATTATCGTTATTGTAGATTAAGGTGCGAAGAGGCGAGTTCAACTTGGTGATTGGAAAGATTGTGATAATGTTAAGGCTAAACCTTTTCTTCATTTTGGCATGATCCCGTAACTACATATGTTTAACAACGAGACATAAAGAAAAGTTTGTATTCATGAATTTATTCACATTATCCTAGTCTCATAATTTACAGTATTCTCCGTTATTGGGACTTTATATTCAATTGAGTATTGTCTTCTTCCAGTCAAGAGATCAAAGGGTCTATATATATACAGTATTACAGTATTTCCACCACCATCGAGCTATAATCAGTAGGCAGGCCCCTATTGGGAAACCTCTTATCAGATGGTAAGATATATACCGAGCCTACTATGGCCGAGCGCCTATGAGCGAGCCCAGGATGACCGAGATACAGAGCCTAGTATGGACGAGCTCCTATGAGCGAGCCTGCTACAGTCGAGCAGTTACACGTACTGAGCCTTATAGGGTCTGGCATTTATTTTACTTACTATATTGAAGAAGTTGAGTTAGTATCAACAGGTAAGTATATCTCCAGATCATCTTTGACTCCCAGTTACTTTTAGCTATTGTATTATCAGTTCAGTTTCAGCTTAGTTATGTTATTGCCTTACATACTCGGTGCATTATTTTGTACTGACGTCCCTTTTCTGGGGACGCTGCATTTCATGCGTGCAGGTTCAGATAGACAGATGGGTAGACCTCCTCAGTAGGTGTTTCCCGAGTTCAGCCTGATCGGTAAGTTCCACGTCCTTCGGAGTTGCCAGGTCTAGGGATTCGTGTACATCTTCTATATGTATGTATATATATTATGGGTAGGTCGGGGTCCTGTTCCGATCACAATACATCCATTAGTTGAGGCTTGTAGATATATTCTGTCAGTTAGTGCAGTATGTTGGGCTTCTAGGCATGGTATGTATATTTTGTTGGTTTGTCAGCTGCAGTAGTTATGACGGCCTTGTCAGCACAGCTTTATATTGATGTTTAGTCAGCACTAGTTTCCGTTCAATTTTATATTTTGCTTCGCAGATTGTCTTACAATGTGGCCCCATGGACAGATAATGACATTATATGTTCAGAGTCCCTTAGTCGCAAGTCGGTACGCTAGGTTAGGTGAGGCATTGGGTGCCAGTCTTGCCCCCCAGGTTCAGGGCATGACACTTTTGCACATAGCAGATGCTGTCGCTTTCCATAGTCATCCAAAAGTATCCAGCTCTCAAAATCTTCATGGCTAACGTGAACCCGTTCATTTGGGGTCCACACGTTCCTGCATGTATTTCTTCCAACACTCTGGTTGCTTCGATGGTGTCTACACATCTCAGCAAACCTAAGTTTGGGGTCCTCCTGTACAAGACTTCCCCGCTGAGGAAGAAGTGATTTTCCAACCTCCTGAGGGCTCTCTTTTGACCATTAGTAGCATTTTCTGGGTATTTCTGGGTCGCAAGGAACTTCTTGATGTCATGATACCAAGGTTTACCATCTGGTTCTTCATCCATATGGAAGCAATATGCATGTTGATCTCTGACTTCTACCTCGATGAGGTCGATGTAGTTCTTGTGTGGATGCTGAATCATGGATGATAAGGTCGCAAGGGCATCTACGAACTCGTTCTGAATTCTGGGGATGTGTTTGAACTCAATCTTTGTGAACTTTTTGCGCAGCTCCTTCACGCAGCGCAAGTACGACAGTATCTTGACATTCTTAGTTGACCATTCTCCCAGGACTTGGTGCATCAACAAATCAGAATCTCCTATGACCAAAAGTTCCTTGATGTTCATGTCGATTGCCATTCTGATTCCAAGGATGCATGACTCGTATTTAGCCATATTATTAGTACAAGAGAATCTTATCTTTGCCGATGCTGGGTAGTGTTGTCCAAATTCTGAAATCAAGACTGTCCAATATGCCAACTCCTTTGAAATTTGCTGCTCTATCGAAGAACATTCTCCAACCAGGGTATGATTCTCCAATATCTTCCCCGGTAAATAGTACTTCTTCATCTGGGAAATACGTGGTAAGTGGCTCATAATCCCCATCTACTGGATTCTGGGCGAGGTGGTCGGCTAAAGCATGTCCTTTGATAGCCTTCTTAGTTATGTACAGAATGTTAAATTAGCTGAGGAGAATTTGCCATTTAGGTAGCTTTCTAGTAGGCATTGGCTTTTGGAAAATGTTCTTGAGTGGGTCGAGCTGAAATATTAGGTGTGTGGTGTACGCCGACATGTAATGCCTTAGCTTCTGAGCAATCCAAGTCAGAGCACAACAAATGCGTTCTATCAAATTGTACTTGGCCTCGCACGGTGTGAACTGCTTGCTTAAGTAGTAGATGGCCCGTTCCTTTCTCCCAGTTTAGTCGTGTTGCCCCAACACATAGCCGAAGGCATTTTCCAAGACTAACAAATAGAGCAACATTGGTTTCCCTGGTTCGCGGGGAACCAGCACTGGCAATTTGAAAGATACTCTTTAATTCTGTCGAAGACTTTTTGGCACTCTTCTGTCCATTTTGTGGTTGCATTGTTCTTTAGCAACTTGAAAATGGGTTCGTAGATTACCGTGGACTGGGCTATGAAGCGGCTGATGTAATTCAATCTGCCCAGGAAACTCATGACATCTTTCTTGCTCTTCGGTGGTGGTAATTCCTGAATGACCTTGATTTTTGACAGATCCAATTCTATCCCTTTCCTACTTAAAATAAAACCCAATAGTTTTCCAGCAGGGACTCCGAACGCACACTTTGCTGGGTTCAACTTCAAACTATACCTTCGCAAGTGTTCGAAAAATTTCCTCAAGTTGTCCAAGTGCTCTGAACTCTTTCGAGATTTTATGATGACATCATCCACATATAATTTGATCTCCTTATGAATCATGTCATGGAAAAGGGTCGTCATTGCCCTCATGTAGGTGGCACCGACATTCTTGAGACCGAACGGCATAACCCTATAACAGTATACTCCCCAAGGAGTGGTGAAAGTTGTCTTCTCTGCGTCTTCCTCATACATTAGGATTTTATGGTATCCAGCAAAACATCCACAAACGACTGCAGTTCATGATTCACATAGTTGTCTATGAGGATTTGGATATTCAACAAGGGGAAATCGTCCTTTGGGATAGCTTTGTTGTGATCCCGGTAATCCATACATATTTATATCTTTCAGTCCTTTACGGGCACTAGGATGATGTTGTCCAACCAGCTTGGGTAATTGGTGACCCTCACCACATTTGCCTCTATTTGTTTGGTCACATCTTCTTTTATCCTCAGACTTAAATCTGGTTTGAACTTCCTGGGTTTTTGCTTGACCGGAGATCGGGTAGGGTCGGTAGGTAGTCAATGCGAGACAATGTCAGTGCTTAATCCTGGCATGTCATCATAGGACCATGCGAACACGTCAGCGTACTGTCGGAGGAGCTCAATCATTTTTTCCTTCTGCTCGGTTTCTAGGTGAATGCTGATTCTGGTTTCTTTCACATATTCTTTGCTTCCAAGATTGACTACTTCCGTTTCTTCGAGGTTGGGCTTCCTCTGACTCTCCAGCTGTTCGATCTCTAGTGGGAGATTGTCTGGCATTATTCTCTCATCATATTCCTCGTAATTCGGATCGTTGCGCTCAACGGTTTCGTTACATGTCATAATCGCGGAACGAGGTTTTTATCGGTTTGATTACTGAAAAGATAAGCTAGGTATAAATAAAGCAGTAAAATAAATTGCGATATTTAGTAAAAGACTTTTTATTTCATCAAAAGGGGAACGTCTTAAGCGTTCACAAGAGAAAAATGACAAAAATGTATAGACACGGTACATGCCTCAATTGACCGTGCTCTTTTCAAAAGAAAACTTTTACTGTTCCATACTAACAGACTCCCGGCGAACCAAACATATCATATTCATGAACAACTTCCCTATCCCGTCGATGATATCATCTTCGTGTGTTGAACTCTATCCCGGACTTAAAACATGCTCTGGCACAAAAAACTTTTTTTCCCGGAGCTAACGATGTGAGTTTTCGCTTCTGGAGGCTGATATCCTATGCCAGCCCTTCCTTTTTGCCCATTGTGTTCAATTGGTTCATTGATCGCATCTGACCTGGCTCCCAACCCTTTTTAATAGGAATGTACCGTTCGTGAATAGCGGCATATGCCACAGGTATATGCTGGTTCGTGGTGAAAGTGACTTCGTCGCGAGGAGGGGCTGTTGCATTAGTGTTAATAGGCGGGTTTTGTGATGTCTGAGGATATTGTGGTACGTAGGGAGTGTGAATAGGGGGGTTTGGAGGGTTAGCGGGTGTTACTGGGGATATAACTTGAGTGGTGGAGGTTGAGGTTGGAGTGTTATTGTTTTGGCGTGATGTTGAAGGAAAATGATCTGGGAGTGAATCCGAAGAAGAGAGTCTAGGTGGTTGAGGAAGTGTTGTCACATCTAGGTGCGCCGATTCTCTGATATGTTGGACCTTTCCTCTTAAGAATTCTATTTCTTGGGCCATTTCTCATAATCGCCCCGGGCTATCGGCTATGACCAGAGTATGTTCAGTTGGGTCTTCTACAACTGACATCTTTCCCTTAGACCTTAGATTGTATAGTGGCTCCACCCGTTTTAGTCAACGCAAACCAACTTTCTTTTCTTTTCAGGGGTAATAATAAAGCAAAAGAAAATAATAAGAAAGAAAAGAAAATAGCAAGAGTCAGTTTCTTCATTTATACGAGCAGGAAATCACATAGAGCAGATAATTCATGCATTACCGCTAACGCGTTCCTAAAATTTGCAGGGACCTTTTGTTGCCGGAGGTAGGCCTAATTCGTGGATGTTTGACAAACATTTTGACCTGATACATTTATTTCTAAAGCGATTTGTTTTCATTGATAATTTGGACTAATACAAGCAGGAACAGGGATTACATCACAAAGTTGCATGGGCTTAGACAGTTGCCATTTTGGAAAGTAAAAAAGAGAACTAGGGATAAAGGTACAAAGTAGGGAAATCAACCAATTCTAATAGCTATCCCCTGAGTCGATTCCTGTGCCCTTTTCTTCTTCTGGTTCCTCTTTCGGATCCTCCTCTGGGTCTTTCTCAAACTCTTCTTCATCATCATTGAATTCAGACTCCTCCTCTGGATCTTCCTCTGGTTCTGTTCTTGACTCTATCTGAATACATTCTACCACCCTATCATCCTCTTCAGCCGGTGGCAATATATGGTCAATGGATCCAGGATCACCTGACGATGCATTGATGTGGTCACAAGATAGTGTGGCAGGATCTAATGGTATGTCTGTAAAGCAACCATCGCATCCTCTAACCAAGCTATACCCTCTCTGCTTGGGTGGGCCAGTTCTTCTTCTTCTTCGTTAATCCAGACGTAGTACTCAGGGGTGCACCATGAATTTTGATCCATAGGCATTGTTACCAGGTCATTCCACTCTTCTTTCAGTTTCCTTATCCTAGGAATTAGGATCTGGCCATTGTAGTCATCCTCGTACAGCGATGTCCTTGTCCATAAGGGCACATCTTAGATCATACCAAATTGTCCGAGGACCCGCAGAGGTGAGTACGGTTGAATGCCTTCTAATTCGATCAGCTCGATGAAGTACTTTTAGGGATTCCTCAAGATTGCTCTTCCTCCTAACCAAGAGAGTTTCCAGTTGATCCATTCTCCTATCATATTGGTCAGTGTTTTCCTCCATTCTTCTTGCCCAAGTTGGGATATCTAGTGCCTCATTTTTTCATTATGGTTGCAGATTATATTACTGACGCCTACGAAGTAGTCGATAGTAGCCTTCCGTTAGAAAAAGTGTTCGGTAGCCCAAATTTGTAGCAGCAATTTGCATCCTTTAAAGAAATTGTATCCTCGTGCACAGGCGGATAAAGCTCTCAGCATCTTGGCTAACACCATCGGCTCCAAGGTAGCTTGAAGATTTCCACGGAAGGTCTCCAGGACCACTGGTAACATGTTGATGTTGATACGTCCCCTTTGTTGTAGGAAGACCAATAATCCCAGCAGTGCCATTGCGAAAGTGATAGGCCTGAGGCTCTCCCATGTCGCCTGGTCATATTTGAACTCCCCTGAATACCACTCGTAGCTTTCACGGAGCCCAAACCTGTCGAACATCTTGTCGAGACTCACCCACCCGTCCTCGATACTTCTGAGACTTCTACTATTGGTAAGACCTAGAGCATCTAAGAACCGATACCCGGGCATAGTAACTGGCAACACTAGCTTTCTTCCGTTTAATGGCAGCTCCGTAAAACTTGTGACTTCCTCCAATGTTGGTACCAGCTCACAGTCGGCAAATTTGAATATCACTTTAGCTGGGTCCCAAAATTCTATCAACATGCGAGTGAGCACTCTGTCTACTCTGATGTTCATAAATGCACTTAATGCCCCTAGGTGCGTCCGAACTTCGTCTCCATGTTCCCGACGAATATTCTTCCACCACTATTTCAGCTTACGCGATGCTCCCATTACCATGCTAATTTCAGGGATGTTTTGGTTGATTCCATTTTTTGAGGTAGGTAGGTGAAAAATATTTGGGTAAGTGTTTGTTTTGGATCCATAAGTGTCTTGTCATGTTTGTTTGTCTTTCCACAGAAATTATGTCGCTGGGTGCATGACCCGTTGACATCAAAGTGGCTTTCCTAATTGTGTGTTGGTGTCAGGGACTAACTCACCTAAGGTTTATGCAATATGACCTATTTTACTAGAGTAGAGTGTTTCCTACTTTTGAATTGGACTGAGAACTGCGATAAGTTATGTCAGTTAACCTGACAAAGCCATTCTCTAAAACTAGAGAGTTTTGAAAAGAAGGTTCGGATGGGTGTAAAATACAACCCTCGCGTGCCATTGTGTGTGATAGTGTTCGGCCAAGACTCGATTTGAAAAGATGTGATGACAATATATATAAAGCAGTAGCAAATAAGGGTTTAGTAGTAATATAGCAAAGTGATCGTAGAAGCAGGTAATTGTAAAGAGCAAATAAGGTATATAAGCATGTAATAGTAGTTTTGATCATAATCAAAGCAATATAAAAATAAATCTAGAAGCCAAATTAGTCTAAATTTGTTAAGGTCAGAACCTAAGTGTGGTGTCCCCAGCAGAGTCGCCATGTTGTTACACCCTATTTTGTATTAGTCAAGACCGGATTCAACTTGTGGTTTCTCTGTTGTAGATGAAAGAGAGTCGCCACCTAATATTTAAAGGTATACTAGGGTACCTATTTAATTACTAAGTCATTTTTTATTATTAGTCTGCTAACCGGTGAGATTATGGGTAAGGGTTCTTGTTTACCTAAGGGGAAGGTGTTAGGCACCTCTTAAAATCTACCCGAGGTAGCTCCATAGGATTTAGACTAAGTTTGGGGATTAATTATTTGTAAAAGGCTTTGACTAGTAATAAGGAAGGTTGCTTATTGTATACCTAAATATGGTATTGATAAAGAGAATGCGGGGTCTTAGAGGGATATAAGTTTATGGAGGGATTCATAAGAGGTGTTAAAAGAGTCTTGAAATTGGTACATAAGTGGTCTAGATTTTTTATAAGTTTATAAAAGGGATTGAGTTATAAAAATACTTTGATTTGGGGGATGGCTATATATATAATGCAAAAGGGATGTTTGTGAAAAAAACATATCTAGAATTTACCTTAGATTCAGAGGGTTTTTAAAGAAGGGGTTATTTACCGAAAAATTCCTAAAGGGCGACAGTTTCTTTGAAGTTCTGATTTTCCTTTTGAAAATGAAGCTGAAATTTGATTCTTCCTTTTGAAATAGAGTTGTTGTTTCGTTAAGTTCTGGATTTTGAAAATCTCTTAAGGAAAGGAAAGATGAGTGAAACATAATAATAATTCATGGGCAGATTATAATTAGTGAGTTAAGGATCTACTTCTAACTAATTTCCCTTTTAATTTCCCTTTTTCGTGGGCAGATTTAAGGCTTGGCTAAGTTTACATAATACTAAAGCATGAAAGAAAAATATGTGTTCTAATATATGAGTGTTATATACATGAGAGACAAACAATAATAAAGACATAATAAATACAACTAACATTAAACTAGTAGAAGCAGTAAACAAAATTAACGAGATAGTAATAATGATAAAGGAGTTGAGGGAAAGAGGACTGGATTTTGTGATTGGGCCTTAAGAAGGCAGGCCCAGCAGCGAAGAGACGCGGATACAAGCTAACTTTGGACTCCTCGATGAGATGCAATAAAGCTGGAGCTGGGCCTGATTCATCATGAACTCAGAGGCCCAAACATATGTACATGTGAAAGAATAAGAAAGTCATTAGACATATATACAGTATATTTAGCATATTTTAACTACAGATCATTCTTTGATGTACATAACAAATAAATAAAAAGTTTATTAAAGCAAGAACAAGATTAATATGGTAGAGGAAATTATATATTAATGTGATGGCTTTACTTAGCAAATAATTCAGATTGAAAACCTTTCGTTGTCATTAAACACTAAACCCTTAAAGAACTGAATGTGTCAATAAATTAATAGCAAAGGAGGGAACCCCACTCGAGGTCGATGCTCCCTTTGGATCCCCCGATATTTTAAAGTTCCTAAGGGACTCAAGTCCCAGGGCAATTCTTGTGCCGAGGAGGGCATCCCAACCTAGAGTCAAACGCCGCTCCAAATACCCTTAATTACTAACGACATGTGTTCCTTACGGGTTTATGTACCAATGAGGCCCTTCCAGTGCAAACTAGATACTAAAGCATTTCCTACCACAACATATATACTTTCCTCTTAACAGCACCAGAGTAGACAGAATATTGTGATACCTAACAAGGAAACATATATAAAGTAAACCAAGAGGGGGGTGACTTTAGAATACACATAGAACAAAAAGGTTCCATATTATACCCTCACAGGAATGAATCATTGAGGCACAACATACTCAAACATGTATTAATGTTCATCACTTGGAAACTTAAAGACATGAAGGTAGATTCAAACCAACAGTCATAGTCAGCAATTGTTACACAACAATTATCAAGGCCATGGGATTGAACTCTCATCATGATTATAAACTCACATATTTAAACATGGGGATTCTTAAGGTCTCAACAGGCTAATGCTTCTAACAGTGTTAGCAAGTCATCATGTTCAGACAATATCAACAATGGACTTCATAAGATTTGAGAGTCAGACTTAGTTTTGGATTAACAGTAGGGAAAAGGACTGAGCATGATTCAAGATAGAACATGGTGTTAAAGAGTTAAATCAGGGACACTAGTAACATTAAATCAACTACACATAGGCAGGGTGAATGAAATAGTGATCTCACATAAGCAGGGGAACTTTGCACATTAGAGAACCAATTACAGAATCAAACCAACATGTTGCTAAACAAAGGATATGGAAAACATTCTATCAAAACAAGTTCAAACTCAAACATAAATCTAGTTCAGCATATAGGTATGAAGTGACCATACTTAAGTTCCTAAAGCTATCAATTGGTCATAATAGTATGCCTAAATCATTTCTTCATGGGAGGCAAGTTAAGGACAAGGATGTATTACACATGTATGTGAAGATCTCAATTGATTATGGAACAAACAAACTTAGTTATGCAGCAATTACTAGTTGACTTTATCTAAACAAAATCATGACTTACGCTAAGAAGAGGAGAATAGTTTGACCTTAACAGAACATTTATATACAACAAAGAATCATGAGAAGAAGACTGCTTGGTGCAAATAAGATAGTTTCCTATGCATTCAAAAGTTGAGCATGCTCATGAGAAAGATAGTTTCATATGCATTCCTAGACACTTTGATTCTTTCAACTTAGTTAAATGACATGGACATATATTATATAAGTTAAGATTACCAAATAATGAACCTGATCATAAAGAGGTAAGATGCAGGGAATAATATCCAGAAATGAACATTATAACAGTATCATTGGTGAAAGGGAAAACATGAACATGATTGGTTTAACAATGATAATAGTCAAACATAGTAATGACCATAGTAGTAACTCAGATACAGTTTAATCAAAAGCACAGGTAGACAAGAAGATAGTTAGACATTGTAGGTTCAAACTTAAGGTTAAGAAGCAGGGGAACATAAGTCTTGAACAAATTCAGGTTTCATTTTAGAAATAACTATCAGGTAGTGAACTTAGCTTCCAAAAAACTCATAAAATTTACAGAAGTACAATAAACAGAGATGAGTCTACTATAAGTCACTGAGAACTACGAGGTTTGTATTAGACTTGAACATGTAAGAATTCGGGCATGGAGACTGTAGGAGAACTCAAAACAATGATCAATAATTACCACTTATGACTTAATCTATTATCACTTAAGGGATCATAACAGAACATGCTAATCATAAAAGATTGTCACACTAACAGAACATAACTATCAAGCATGTCAAACACATAAAACATAACTATAATCTACAAAACTTAACATTGACATATCTAAATCATTCAGAGAGGAACAAAAGAAAAGGGAGAGAAAGATGTTGAGCTTCTTAAGGGCACCAGACCAAATGAATTCTTTTGTTGCTCAAAGACCCCGAAAACCTTCAAGATTGAACTGGAAAAGAACACGACAAAAGAGAGAAAGACAGTAAGAGACTAAGACCAGGAACCCTAATTGCTAAATGTGTGTTCGTTCGTGTTAGATTGTGTCTTGGACCCTTTCCCAACTTTACATGTTTGCCTTTGTCTTTAATAATTAATTCCCCTGTCCCCTTTGTACCTTTGTTAACCAACAACCTTTCTACTTTTTTAAATCCCTTTTTCGTTGCCAACAGAAGGCGAGGATTTTAAAATCCTTGTTTTCTTATTAAATTCTAATTCTTCAAGTTAGCTACATACCATTGAGTTTTCATAAATTTTGGCCCTCATGACATAGAAACTTGATATGCTCCAAATGCATTTGTTGATCTTGTAACCTCCACTAATTCAATGATTAACTATTGAAATTATCCTATGCACTCCAATAACTTTGTTCCACTCAAATAACCATGTAGCTTAGATTTAATAAATTAACTCGAATTAATTATGAAAATTCACGGGGCTTTACATTTTCCCCCACTTAGAAACATTCATCCTCGAATGTAAATCCTTGGTCGTGCTAACGTCCGAAGGTGAAATTTTCGAGTCTTTCCTTACTCCTTAACTCTTTAAGGCTTCGAAATTTGACTACTCCCCAAATTTCAAAAAAAAAAAATTGCTAGAGTTTTCTTTGTTTATAGGTCTCTCCAAAATTTCAACCTGACAGCGAGCCACCAGAGTACAACATAAAATGCCACACACGACTCTACTCATTAGAGCTACATCAGTGAAAGTCTCCACGATTTTCAATGCCTTCAAACACCATTACATAGCCTCTCTCGGCATCACGATAATAAAGTCTAGTACCATGAGACAAATCTAACCACCATGAGCAATAAATGAATAAATCACATCACAAAATCATATTGAATCCCAACTAATAAGTAAGATAAATAAATTGCTTACTTGCTCTATGGAACTAAAGCATGATATGCATTCAATGCTCTAGGGCTTCACGAATTCAAAATCAGTAGTGGAGAGTGACGCACAGTAGATGATGATAGCAAATTGAATGAAAATCAAAAGATAGAGGGGAAAAATTCAGTAGTGATTTTACCTGAGTACTAGAGTGGAGTGAGTCGTTGAAGGTAGAGGACCATTGGTTAAACTTAAAACACAGAGGTCACTGCATTTGACCTCTGGGTAAAGAATCCTCATGGTGAACCCTCTAAAAATCTTCATGCATGCTACGATTTGATGGAGCGAGAGGGGATTTAGCCGATTTGAAGTTACATCTTCGAGCTAGGATTTCCAAACTCGAAGGGTTTTGAACTTTGTGATTGAAAAAGAAATTTTCAGCAGGAATAAAGCTCAAGCAATATAAGTTTTCCCTTTTAAGCATAGGGTTTCAGAATTTGGGCATTTGAATTTCTAGTGATGAAGTGGGAAAAGGATCTGCGGGAATCGCGGCTGGTGAAGACAAGAGGGATGATTCAAGAGTTGATTTGTAACTTTGCATGAATTGGTGCAAAATCTTTGTGATTGATTAGGTTTAGAGTTTGAGAGACTCGAGAGAGAAAATGGAAAGAAGGTGGCTGGGCAATATGGGAAATAATTAGGGTTTGGGGGGGGGTGAGAGTTGGGGGTTTCTCAAAGCTAAAAATGTGAGATTGAATCTGGGCCGTTGGATCATTTGATCAATGACCCTGATAAATCGGGGAGTTACATTTTGAGAAAATCAATTCTGGGAAAATATGAAAATCATTGGATCTGTGTGATCCAACGGCTGAGATAATACCTAATAATAGGTCAAGATTAATTCAGAAAGTAGGGATAATATGTGACTGTTGATGATTGGAATCAACGGTTCAGATTACTTGTGTTTGTTTTGTGAGTGGGATTAGAGGGTGATGTGTCAGGTCGTGATTGGTTGAGAGGTAATGGCAAGGATTGCCAAGTTGGAAAGGGATAAGGTGTTTGGACTAGGCATATTTCGGACTTGGGCCTGGTATTTGGGCTGATTTTAATTTAGGGAATGGCCACTTCATTTTAAATGAAGGAATTGCAATTATAGCCTTTTAGTTTTAAACACTCTTAAAATTAATTTAAATAAGCTTAACAATTTTAATAAAATGTGGTAAAATTATAATTACTATATGTTACTAATTAACATAGTAACCCAATTAAGGAGTAATTTTGTAAAATTATAAAACCTATATAATGTATATACAAAAGTTATTTTTATAATAGTAAATACAATTGCAATTTCACAATATTAGTACTATGTGATTAATTTTGAAACTAAGAATTTATTAATTTATAAAAATAGATATTCATTAATAGAAAAATACTTTAAAGATATTTATTATAAATTTTTAAGCGCGAATAAATTAATTTTAAAAGGGAGGGTCAAAATTGGTCGTCAAGAATGGCGAAGTGATAACTGTTGTTCCATAGGTCATTCTTGGTGGGCCGGTAAAATTTTAGGTGATTCGTTCCTGCCGCCGATATGCATGCAGATGGCGTGGGCTATAGCACACGGAAATTCGGAAATCGGGTGTAATGCCAGGTTTATGGCCCTAAAACGCCAAACAATGAGGAACGGTCATGGCGAAGCGATGACTATTATTCCTTAGGTTTTTTTGGTGGGCCGGCAAAATAATAGGCGATTCAGGTCCAGTCGCTCGGATGCATGCACATGGCGTGTAATATAGCACAAGAAAATATGGGAATCAGGCGGAATTCAAGTCTTATTGCCCTAAAACGCCAAAAAATGAGGAATGCTCATGGCGAAGCGATAACTATTGTTCCTTAGGTCGTTTTGGTGGGCTGGCAAAATTTTAAGCAATTCGGGTCCGGTCGCCGGAATGCATGCAGATAATTTGGGCTATAGCACACAAAAAACTAAGAATTTCGAGAAATTCCAATTATATGGTCCAAAATTGCCAAAACTGAGGAGCGATCATAGTGTAGCGATGAATATTGTTCCTTTGGTCGTTCATGGTAGGCCAGCAAAATTTTAAGCGATTCGGGTCCCGTAACACAGATGCATGCAGATGGTGTGGGTATAGCACACGAAAATCTGGGAATCAGGTGGAATTCTAGCTTTATGGCCCTAAAACAACAAAAAACGATGAACAATCATGGCGAAGTGATGACTATTGTTCCTTAGGTCGTTCTTGGTAGGTCGGCAAAATTTTAGGCGATTCAGGTCCAGTCACCCGGATGTATGCAGATGGAGTGGGCAGTAGTATACGTAAATCGAGGAATCAGGAAGTGTTATGGCAATTAATGCCAAAACACGAGGAACAGTCATGGAGAAGCGATGAGTATTATTCCTTAGGTCATTTTTGGTGTGCTGGGAGTATTTTAGGCGATTCAAGACTGGTCGCCTGGATGTATGCAGATGATGTGGGCAATAGCACACCAAAATCTTGGAATCGAGCAAAATTCTAGTTTTATGGCCCTAAAATACCAAAAAATAAGGAACAGTCATGGAAAAGCGATGAATATTTTTTCTTAGGTCGTTCTTGGTGGGTCGGCAACATTTTTGGCGATTCGGGTTTCGTCAACCGGGCGAAATTCCAAATTTATATCCCTACAATGCCAAAACATAAGAACGGTCATGGCGAAGCGATAATTATTGTTGCTCATGTCGTTCTTGGTGGGTCGAAAGTAATTTAGGCAATTTAGGTCCGGTCGCCCAGATGCATACAAATGGCATGAGCTATAGCACACGGAGATCAAGGAATAGGGTGGAATTACAGTTTTATTGCCCTAAAACGCCAAAAAAGGAGGAACGATCATGGCGAAGCAATGCCTATTGTTCCTTAGGTCATTCTAGGTCGGCTGGAATTATTTGAGGCGATTCGGGTCCTGTCACCCGGTTGCATGCAGATGGCATGGGTTGTAGTACCAAAAAATCTAGGAATCGGGCAGAATTCCAATTTTATGGCCCTTAAACACAAAAAGCAAGAAACGGTCTTGGCAAAGCGATGAATATTGTTCCTTAGGATGTTTTTGGTGGGCCTGCAAAATTGTAGGCGATTCGGGTCTGGTTGATCGGATGCATGCAAATAGCATAGGATATAACACACAAAAATCTAGGAATCTAGCGGAATTCTAGTTTTATGGCCATAAAATGCTAAAAATGGTCATGGCGAGGCAATGACTATTGTTTCTTAGGTCATTTTTATTGGAGCAAAAAGTTTTTAGGCGATCGGGGTCAGATGGCATGGGCTATAGCATACTACTACGAATGAGGCGGAAATCCAGTTTTATGGCCCTAAAATGCCAAAATTCGAGGAACGGTCATGGCGAGGCAATGAATATTGTTTCTTAAGCAGTTTCTGATGATCTTGCAAAATTTTAGGTGATCAAGGTCCGGTAACCCGGACCCATACAGATGGCGTGAGCTATAATACACAAAAATCTGGGAATCAGGCGAAATTCTAGTATTTTGGCATTAAACGTCAAAAAATCAGGGATTCCAGTTTTTTGGCATTAAAACGTCATGGAAAGGCATTGACTATTGTTACTTAGGTCATTTTTGGTGGGCAGTAATATTTTAGGCAATTCGGGTCAGATCTCCAGGACACATGTAGATGGCGTGGGCAATAGTACACAAAAGTATGGGAATCAGGCATAATTCCAGTCTTATGGCCCTAAAATACAAAAAAATAAGGAACGGTCATAGCGAGGTGAATACTATTGTTCCTAAGGTAATTGTTTGATGGGCCTTAAAAGTTTAGGTGAGCAGGGTCTGGTCACCAGGACCCATGCAGATGGCGTGGGCTATAGCACACGAAAATTTAGACATCGGGCGGAATTCTAGTTTTATGTTCCAAAAATGCCAAAATACGAGGAACGGTAGCGGTGAGGCGATGACTATTGTTCTTTATGTCATTTTATGATGGGCCAGCAAAATATTAGGTGATCGGGGTCCAGTACTTCGGATTCATGTAGATGGCGCGGGCTACAGCACACGAAAATTTGGGAATCAGACGAAATTCAAGCTTTATGGCCCTAAAACGCCAAAAAATAAGGAACTGTCATGGCGAGGCGATTACTATTGTTCCTTAGGTCGTTTTTGATGGGCCGACAAAATTTTAGGTGATCGTGATCAGGTCGCCAGGACCCATGTAGATGGCGTGGGCTATATCACATAAATATCTAGGAATCGGGTGGAATTCAAGTTTTAGTGCACCAAAAATGCCATATAATCGAGGAATGGTCATGGAGAGGCAATGACTAATGTTCATTAGGTTATTTTTTATGGGTCGACAAATTTTAGGAAATTCGGGTCCGGGCGCCTAGTCCTTGTAGATGGCGTGGGCTATAGCGTACGAAAATCTAGGAATCAGGCGGAATTCAAGTTTTTTGTCCCTAAAACGCCAAAAAATAAGGAACGGTCATGGCGAGGCGATTACCAATGTTCCTTAGGTCATTTTTTATGGGCCAGTAAAATTATAGACAATCCGGGTCCGGACGCCTTGGACCCATGTAGATGGTGCACACGAAAATCTAGAAATTGGGTGGAATTCCAGTTTTATGGTCCTAAAACGCCAAAAAATAAGGGACGATCATGGAGAGAAGATGGCTATTCTTCCTTAGGTCGATTTTGATGGGTCGGTAAGATTTTTGGCGATCAGGTTCCGGTCGCCTTGACCGAGGCAGATGGTGTGGGTTATATCACACGAAAATTTGGGAATCAATCAAATTCCAGTATTATGGTCCAAAAATACCAAAAAATGAGGAACGAACATGGCGAGGCGATAACTATTTTTCCTTAGATCGTTTTTGATGGGCCAACATAATTTTAGGCGATCAGGGTTTCGTCGTGCGGACCTATGCAGATGTCGTAGAGCACACGAAAATCTTGGAATCTGGCAAAATTCTAATTTTATGGCCCTAAAATACCAAAAAATGAGGAACGGTCATGGCGAGAAAATGACTATAGTTCCTCAGGTCGTAATGGATGGGCCGGTCGAGGTCCGGTCATCCAGATCCATGCAGATGGCGTGGGCTATTGCACACAAAAATTCAGGCGGAATTCTAGTTTTATGGCCCTAAAATGCAAAAAGTGAAACGGTCATGGAGAGGCAATGGCTATTGTTACTTAGGTCATTTTTTATGGGCCGGTAAAATTTTAGGTGATCAGGGTCCGGTCGCCCGGACCCAAGTAGATGATCTGGTAATCGGACCGAATTCAGCTTTATGTCCCTAAAATACCAAAAAATGAGGAACTGTCATGGCGAGGATATGACTATTATTCCTTAAGTCGTTATTGATGGGCCAGCAAAACTTTTAGGTGATAAATGTTCAATCGCCCATATCCATACATATGGGGTGGGTAATAGTACACAAAAATTTATGAATTGGGCAGAATTCCAGTTTTATCTCCCTAAAATGCCAAAAAATGAGGAACGGTCATGGCGAGGCGATGACTATTGTTCCATAGGTAGGTCGTTTTTTATGGGCCGGAAAACTTTTAGGCGATCAAAGTTCGGTCTCCCTAATCCATGCAGATGGGGTGAGCTATAGCACACGAAAATCTAGGAATCAAGCGGAATTCCAATTTTATGGCCCTAAAACACCAAAAAATGAGGAACGGTCATGGCGAGGTAATGACTATTGCTCCTTAGGTCATTTTTCATGGGCCGAAAAAAGTTTAGGCGATCGGGGTCCGGTCGCCTGGACCTATGCACATGACGTGGGCTATAACATACGAAAATAAGGGAATCAGGCAGAATGTTTGTTTTATTATCTTAAAACACAAACAAATGAGGAACAATCATGGCGAGATAATGACTATTGTTCCTAAGGTCATTTTTATGGGCTGACAAAATTTTAGAACATCGAGGCCCGGTGTTGGTGGGGATTTTGACTACTTATTAGTGCCCTTTAGCTTTCGTTTTAGTCCAAAAGCATTTAATTGTGTTCCCGAAAACTGATGAAATGTGTTTCATTGTAGGAATATTGGATGATGAGCCCCTGAGATGAAATCCAACTCAAAAAGGAGTAATCTGAACTCAGGGGTAAAAAAAGTCACAAAAACTCAGTAGTGCGGACCGCAAAATATCATCTGCGGCCACAGGTTGTGAAGAAAAACCCATCAGAGATTGGTGGAATGTGCGGTTAGCACATGAATTTGCAGCCGCAGAAGCTGGATCAGAGCAAAGTTCAGACAACCTGCATTTCAAGTCTACCAAAATTGCGGACCACACAATTATTGTGCGGCTGTAGTTACAATTGTGCGGACCGCAAAAGAGCAAGGTGCGGACGCAGTTACTATTCTACGCACCGCAGAAAGAATGCAGTGCGGCCACAGACTTTCTATCCTATCAAGCTGAAGAAAAGTGCGGACCGCACATGGAATTGTGCGACCGGAGAACCTCCGAAGGGGCATTTTTATCCGAAAGTTCCAGCCTTGTTTAAATAGAAGAGTTTCACTTTTTTAGGTAATTTTTGACATTAGCTGCTACAGTAGACGGTTCCTTTTACTGTTTTTAGTAGTTTTTGCTATTTTGAGCCTTTTGAACATAGAGTTTATCAATTTAATTAGCAATATGGGTTTAATTATCATTTCTTCTCCTATTTTTTCCATTTTAAGTATGAGTAGCTAGATTTTCACTAGGGTTGTGACCCAACCCTAGTGTGTAAACTTAATAGATGTTTGATTTATTGCTTGTTTATGGTTAGGCGGTTATTATTTAGCCTTGCTCTTGCTTTGATTTGAAGAATTACTGGTTGTAAACATTAGTTCATGCCTATTTAACTTGGTCTCTACTTGAGAAAGAGAGACTTAGTCTAGGAAAATTTGGCTAGCAAGAAATTGGGTCAATCAAGAGATTGATAAGTCCAATTAAAGGGTTAAACCTAGAGATAGTAAAATTCGACTTGAGATTTTTATCAACCGTTTTGTTCAATACCCATTTGGACTTGAGAAAGCCAAATTTTGCAAAATCACTCTCTGACCGAGAGGTATTGAATGGGTAACCGAGTGTTGATAGCTATAATACACCCTGACCAATAAAACAAGCTTTAAAGTTTAGAACCTGTTAGGCAAACACCTAGGCGAAGGTCATAGCCCTAGGCTTTTTACAACATTTGAAAAACAACAAAAACAATCTTCTACTTTTATTTCTTAAATTGCAATTGTAGTTTAGATGAAACTTTAAAAAACCCAATCTTTGCGAAAGTGCAAATTTAGATATACAAACTCACACGCTAAGATATATACTACTAACTCCCATACATATAGCTCCCTGTGGAATTCGACCCCGACTCTTGTTGGGTATTATTATTGCATCAACCGTTTTCATAACCTCGAATAGAGGAGTGAAATTGGATGAGATCAATTTTTGGCGCCGTTGCCGGGGAGCTAAAAAAGGAGTTAGCTATATATTAGGTGTGTTTTTGGTATATCTTCTTTTCCTTCCTTGTTATTAACGTATGAGTATTGTAGGTGCAATCATGGCAAACAATGAGCTCGGAAACATAGCCGTGGGGGATGTGGATGTTGAGGGTGATCAAATGGATGGGGTCCCTCTTGAAACTCAAGCCAATAGACAAGGCCGACCGCCTCAAGACAATGTACCCGCTCCACCCTAACCTCCACCACGAGCGGCTCCACACCAGGTGTTGCCGAATGAAGGGTATGTAAGTGCTATAGTCCCTACCCATATTAGGGCGGGTAACTTCCAAATAACCTACGTGATGCTCACTTTGCTCGAGCAATGAGGGTTCTTCACCGGTGCACTGGGTCAAAATGCATATAAACATTTGAAGGGGTTCGTAGATACGTGTTGGGGGAGCAAATAATCAAATGTCTCCGAGGACGCTTTGAGGCTAAGGATTTTTCCCTTCTATCTATGGGGGAAAGCTTTAGATTGGTTGGAACGCTTGCCAAATCATTCCATTCATACTTGAGATGAACTAGCGGAGATATTTATCTCTTAGTACTTCTCTCCCTGGCACATGGCTATTATTCGAGATGAAATTCTAGCATTCAAGCAATATCCCAATGAACCATTACATGATATATGGGAAAGATATAGAACAATGGTGAAAGAGTGCCCCAATAATGATATGACGGAGAACATGATTCAACAAACTTTCTATCGGGGGATCAATACAACCAACCAATGTGTAGTGAATCAAATTATCGGTGGGAACTTCATTACTATGCCTTATGCGGAGGCATGTGATATTTTGGATGAGATGGCAGATACTTCATCGACGTGGCAATCTAGAGTCAATGTTCCACAAAGTAACCCCAATGTGATTCTTCTTCATAAAGAGTTACATGACCATGGATAAGCCATAGCCGAGTTGACAACCACCATGAACCAATTGGAAAATGCTCGACTTCAACAAGTGAAAAACCTTAGGCAAGTCAATGCTATGGAGGGAGTCAATATGATGGTGAACAAGCGAAAAACAAGAAGTCCACAAGTGCAACAAAGAGAGGACAATTTTGTGCAAGATTGATAGTGGATTTGATCAAGGTGATTATTACAATGACCAAGAAGAAGAGATCCAATATGTGAATAATTTTTAAGGGCAAAGAAACAACTTCCAAGGCCCTAGTCAACAACAATGGAGACCTTCAAACAATCAAGGCAATTGAAATTCTCAAAATCAAGGTAATTGGAGTGGTGGAAACAATCAAGGCAATTGGAGTGGAAGCAATAACCAAGGGAATTGGCATAACAATAATAACTAAGGCCATTGGGGAGGCAACAACCAAGGCGGGTGGAACAACAATCAAGTAAATTGGGGGTCGGGTTTTCAATGGCCCCCGATGTCTCAACAACCGAGCAACCCACCTCTTTATCCTTCCCATGGTCCTAGTTCATCTACCAATGAAATGGGCAGTATTGAGAACATGTTCAAATAAATGATGGGTAAGAATGTCGATTCTGATGCCCAACTTGCTTCACACAACACATCGATCGGCAATCTAGAGGTGCAAATGGGTCAAATCTCTCAAGCATTTAATTTTCGTCCTAAGGGGGCACTACCAAGTGATACAGTGGTAAACCCAAAGTGTAGGAACAATACGGGGCATGCCATGGCCGTTACTACAAGAAATGGAAGAGGTGGGAATGCACCCACCTCGAGTCAAAGGCAACTGGTAGATGATGAGCAAGTGGTAGAAGAAGAGGAGATCCCGACCAATGTAGTGCAAGCAAATAATAAAGTGTGTATTGATATTGATGACATGGTGGAAGAGACTCAAGAGGATGTGAACTCGTCTAGGGGTCATGTGATTGACATACCAGAACCGGTAGTGCAAAAGGATAAGGCACCATTGCCTATGCCACCTCCCTATCCTCAAAGGCTTACCAAGAAAAATGGTGAGAATTAATTCAAAATGTTCATTGATATGATGAAGAGTCTCTAGATAAATGTGCCATTAGTTGAAGCCTTAGAGTAAATGCTCGGTAATGCCAAGTTTATGAAGGACTTGGTGACAAAGAAGCGGTCGATGAATTTTGAAACTATCAAAGTCACTCACCACATGAGTGCAATTGTGCATTCGATGGTTCTTAAGTTGGAAGATCCCAGTGCTTTTACAATACCTAGCACCATTGGAAGTGCCGAGTTTGCCAAACCTCTTTGTGATCTTGGGGAAAGTATCAATTTGATGCCCTATTCGATTTTCAAGACATTGGGAATTGGGAAACCAAGACCCACATCTATGAGATTACAAATGGCCGATCATACAATGAAGAGACCATTGGGGGTGATTGAAGATGTATTGGTTCGAGTTGACAAGTTCATTCTCCTAGCGAATTTTGTTATTCTTAATTGTGAAGTGGACTATGAGGTGCCGATTATTCTTGGTAAACCTTTCCTTGCTGTGAGGAAGGCTCTTGTTGATGTGGAAGCTATAGAACTCACTTTTTGGGTGGGTGATAAAAAGATGGTGTTCCACGTGTGCAAATCTATGAGGTAACTGAAGAGCAATGAAGTATGTTCATTCGTGGACTTAGTGACCGATGTGCTTATTGATGATACAAGTGCCATGGTTAATGTGGGTGATATGTTGGAGGCCGTCTTGCTCAATTTTGATGATGACGAGATGGATGGCTTCATGGAATGTGTTAATTCGTTGCAAGGAATGGGGTCGTACAACTATGCACCCCAGAAACTTTCCTTGGATCTTGAGAATTGGAAAACTCCTCCTACAAAGCCTTCAATTAAAGAGCCTCCAATCTTGGAGTTGAAGCCATTGCCTCCACATCTCAGGTATGAATTCATTAGCCTTTGTTTTACTTTACCAGTTATTCTTTCCTCTTGTTTGACTAACGTGCAGGTTGAATCTACATTGGCAATGCTCCACAAGAGGAAGAAAGCTATTGGGTGGACTTTGGCGGATATTCGGGGAATAAGCCCCACATTTTTCATGCACAAGATTAACTTGGAGGAAGATGCCAAACCCTCCATTGAACATCAAATGAGACTCAAAGAATCCATGCAAGACGTGGTCAAAAAGGAGATCATCAAGTGGTTAGATACCAGGGTTCTCTACCCCATTTCTGACAGTTCGTGGACTTCTCCGGTGCAATGTGTTCCGAAGAAGGGGGCATAACTGTGGTCACCAATGATAAGAACGAGTTTATTCCAACAAGAATGGTGACCAGATGGAGAGTGTG
The DNA here is from genome assembly GCF_000715075.1 of Nicotiana tabacum. NCBI lineage: Eukaryota > Viridiplantae > Streptophyta > Magnoliopsida > Solanales > Solanaceae > Nicotiana > Nicotiana tabacum. The sequence continues at coordinate 2,555,664 of NC_134081.1, read as the reverse complement.
TATGGACTATCGGAAGCTAAACAAAGTCACATGGAAAGACCATTTCCCACTCCCCTTTCTTAACCAAATTCTCGATAGGTTGGCCGGCCGTGCTTTCTATTGCTTTCTAGATGGATATTCGGGCTACAACCAAATCCTTATTTCCCTGGAAGATCAAGAGAAAATAACTTTCACTTGTCCCTATGGCACTTTCGCTTTCAACCTGATGTCATTTGGCTTATGCAATGAACCGGCAACTTTTCAATGGTGTATGATGGCGATCTTTACGGATATGGTAGAGGACTACCATGAAGTCTTCATGGATTACTTTTTGTTAGTCGGGGATTCCTTGGATGATTTCTTAGCAAATTTGGATAAAGTATTAGCAAGGTGTGAAGAAACGAACTTGGTGTTGAACTGAGAGAAATGCCATTTTATGGTTGAGGATGGAATTGTCCTTGCCAAAAAATTTCACAGAAGGGCATTGAGGTCGACAAGGCGAAGATAGAGGTGATTTATAAACTTCCACCTCCAACATCAGTGAAAGGCGTAAGAAGTTTCTTGGGTCACGTGGGGTTCTACCGGCGCTTCATAAAGGATTTTTCCAAAGTGGTGCAAGCTTTTAGAGAAAGATGCTAAATTTCACTTCAATGATGATTGCATGAGAGCCTTTGAATTTATAAAGTTCAAGTTGACTACTAGTCCCACTATCACTGCTCCTAATTAGAGTATTCCTTTTAAGCTCATGTGCAATGCTAGTGATGTAGCGGTTGGAGCAATTTTGGGGCAACGTATCAACAAGATTTTTCATCCGGTCTACTATGCTATTAAGACCATGAATGATGCCCAAGTCAATTACACCATTACAGAGAAAATGTTCCTTGCCATTGTGTTTGCAATTGAGAAGTTCTGCTCGTGCTTGATGGGTGCAAAGGTTATTGTTCATACGGATCATGTGGCACTTCGTTATCTTATGAGCAAGAAAGATTCAAAAGCTAGGTTGATGAGATGGGTGTTGATGTTATAAGAGTTTGATATTGATATTCAAGATCAGAAAGTGAATGAAAATCAAGTGGCCGACCACTTGTCTCGTTTGGAGGAAGAGGGGAGGTCGCATGATGGCCTTAAAATCAATGACTCCTTCCCCGATGAGCAACTTTTGGCCATTTCAATGAAGGAGGTGCTATGGTTCGCCGATCTAGCAAACTTCTTTGTGTGTTGAATCATCCCGGATGGGTTCTCTTCAAATCAAAGGAAGACGCTCAAACGGGGTTGTCAAGATTATTATTGGGATGAGCCTTACCTCTTCCGGATTTGCATGGATGGGGTAATTAGACGATGTGTACCGGATGAAGAGAAAAATGTTATTCTTGAGGCTTGCCACTCTTTGCCTTATGGTGGTCACCATGGCAGAGCAAGAACGATGGATAAAGTGTTAAGTTGTGGTTTCTATTAGCCCACTCTCGACAAAGATGCAAGTGATATGGTAAAAAGATGTGATGAATACCAACGGGCCGGTGGAATCTCGAAGAATAATAAAATGCCTCTCACTACCATTTTGGAGATCAATATATTTGATGTGTGGGGTATGACTTCATGGGTCCTTTTGTGAGTTCTTGTGGAAACACCTACCCCCGGACCAAATACTCCTTGGCGTCTACAACTGATTGGGTGCACCCCATCCATCACTTCCTCTCTCAGAACTGTTTCAACACTTCTGGATTGTACTTGTCAAGATCTTTAAGCTGGAACTGTCACTCAAGAGTGAGCGATCTTATCGGCCACCACCCATAGAAGCTGGTGAAGGGAGCTACACTCACAAAACGGTCCTCCCAGACCTCTTTCTTCTTCGACCTCTCAAGGCCGGCAACTGTAGTATCACCTCCTCGGCCATCGTCTGATATATCATCAACAGTAGTTGTTGGTTCCATAGGGATAGGTGTAGAAGAGGGCTCTGAAGCCTAACGTGTACTCTCCGAACCCTCAGAAGTGCTATGTGAGGAGGAAGGCTTGTCCCGGAGTTGATACCTTCCCTGTGGATGTTGTGGCTGTGATTGGAATGCAGGCTGCTCTTGTACTGAGTCACCCTCCGATCCTTCCTGATATGGGACATATGAACTAGATTCGGAGGGCTGGGGCTGTCTTTCTCGGCCTGCTGTAGCTTTCTTGGTGATTATATTCTGGAGGGCGAGGGGTAAAGTTTTTTTGCCTCGACCTTTGGAAGGTTCACCACTCCCCTTTGAAGTGTCACCAGGGCCACAAGATCTAACCATTTTCTGTAACAAGCAACAATATCAGTCAGTTGTAGTTCAATTGCAAACAGACAGTAAAACACTGTCGAGAATAAATTTTTAGGGTGGGGAAGTGCGGTCCGCACAATTACAAGTGTGGCCGAATACTGGGTTGTGCGGACCGCACAATTTAAACTTGCGGTCGCAGAAATGGGAATGCGGTCCACAGAATTTTTAGTGCGACCGCAGAATTGAAGGGCGGTCCACACAATTATGTTTGCGGACGCACATTGGACATCCCAAAAATGCCAACTCTCTTATGACAGAGATTAGTTTGGTCTACGGCCGCAGTAGAATTTTTGCGGTCCGCACAATTTCAAGTGCGACCGCAGAATCATGCTTGAACCAAGAACTCTATTCTCTACTTCTACAGACCGCACAATATCTTATGTAGCCGCATATTTCAAAACCAAATTAATCAGACTTCTAGGGTTTTCAAGTTTTGCACAAATTTAACATGGTATTAACAATTAAGTATGCCCATTAAAGATTAAATCTCACATGGTAGTAAAATTGAAATCTATTGACAAATGGCCTAAATCTACCTAACAAATTATAAATTTAACTAAAAGTTGAAAATTTCTATGAGAAATTAAGCATACCAGATATGAAGGAGTGCAACTAAGTGATCACAGATGTGGATGGAGTGTGGTAGATGATTGAACAGATAATTTCAAAGTGTTAGAGTTTAGATTGCTCAAAGAGGGAAAAAATTCATACAGTAGCCCAAGGCTACTATTTATACTTAGACGAGTTGACTTGAGGAACAAAGGAGGAGTGCGGCTGTAGAATTCCTTCTGCGGTCCGCACTCTGTTACCTGAAGGCTCAAACGCCTTTGTTGATCTGCAATCCACACAATTTGGGGTGCGACCGCAACTTTTGACTGCGGACCGTAAAATTTGATGTGCGGCCGCAGATTGGTCATTTCTCTAACAGACCAAACTTCAGAGAGTTTGCAATTTCCCATCTCAATTTGTGAGGTTCGCACAAGAATTGTGCGACCGTAGTTCCCTTCTGCTATAACATTCAAAATTGTGCGGTTCGCACTTTTCCCACACTTAGCCAATTTTTTTAGCATAGTTCCTGTAAAGCAAACTCATTCCTGCAACACACTTCAAATCCATTTAGCATAAAATAACACCTATCTACAAAATAAGAAAAGAAAAAGAAAACATGGGTTGCCTCCTAAAATGCGCCTGATTTAATGTCGCGGCACGACGCAGATTGCCATCACTTCAAATGAATAATTTCCATCACGTGGCCATCATCATCTTGTCCCAAATAATGCTTCACCCAGTGGCCATTGACTCGGAATACCTCATCATTTTTGTTCTTTAAGTCCAATGCACCACAAGGTGTCATACCCACAATTTCAAAAGGACCACTCCATTTGGATTTCAGCTTTCTGGGAAACATCTTCAATAGTGAGTTCAACAACAAAACAAGATCGCCCACCTTGAACTCCTTGTTTCAGATGTTGTTTTCATGAAGGTACTTCATTCTCTCTTTGTACAAGGAAGAACTTGCATATGCATGGTACCATAACTCATCCAATTCATTCAAATGTGCAACCCGCAAGTCAGTGGCTGCATCCCAATCAAGATTCAACTTCTTTAAAGCCCACATGGCTTTGTGCTCAAGTTCCACTAGAATATGACAAGCTTTGCCAAACACCAACCGGTATGGAGACATCCCGATAGGAGTTTTGAAAGCAGTCTGATAAGCCTATAGTGCATCATCATGCTTCTTTGACCAATCCGTCTGGTTAGCATTCACTGTTTTGGACAAGATACTCTTTATCTCCCGGTTAGAAATTTTCACTTGACTGCTAGCTTGAGGATGATAGGGAGTCGTAACTTTATGAGTGACACCATACTTACTAAGCAAAGCGTCAAAAGCCTTGTTGCAAAAATACGACCCCCATCGCTTAGGATAGCCCGCGGAGTACCAAATCGTATGAAAATATCCTTCTTCAAGAATGCTACCACACTCCTCGCTTCATTGTTGGGTAGAGCAACCTAGTCAATTATGGATCCCAAGGAATATTTGGTCTGAGAGTTCTATGCCAATGTGGCACATATTAAGAAAGGGACCAAAGTTACAAAAGTGAGAAATCTGAAGGTGCGGTTCGACCAGCACACACTGAACTCCTACTTGGGGTTTGAGGACGTTGAACAGGCACAGTACTTGGAGAAGCAGGCGATGGGTGATGCAGCTCGCCCATGGCTAGCTAAGATTCTTGCAGCCCCGGGGCCACCACCACCATGGATCACTGTAGGGGTTCCTATTTAGTGGAACACCCTAAATTTCGAGGTGAAAGGATGGCATACCTTCGTATGCAGCAGACTAGACCCATGCCAGAACAAGACAAACTTACCTATTCCACGGGCAGTTCTAGTCGCCTCTATAATGGCCGGGTACCCAATCAATGTAGGTGTCGTGATGTCGACCAATATGTCAGTGGTCTCCAGGCATGATGATACTTCCTACCCGTATCCCAACACCATCACTGAGTACCTTACGGATGCACGGGTAGAGCTTAGATACTATGACATGAAGGTTGGGGAAAAGAAGCCTTTCACTTGGTATTCTCTAATGGATGAACACAACCCAAAGAGAAAGGGTCAGCCGACTACCACCGTAGTCTAGTCTAATGATCCATCGATGGTGGGTACATAGACACCTGAAACGCCATCCACTTCAGCAGAGCCTTCTACCAGTGCAGCTTCCATGCCTCCACCTTCAGCCTCAGTGCCTCCCACCTCAGCTTTGAAGCCGGTACCTATGCCATCTGCTCTACTCTCTATGCTGTAAGCCTCAACAACTAGATGCAGATGGCTACTGCAAAGTGGACTAACATATCAAGTCATGTTACACCACAGTCATCCTCTCTGGCATACCAGATTCCCCCCACAGTTAAAGAATCCTTGAAGAAGCTCTTGGACAACTAGAACACAATTATGGCCAATCTAGTACAGCAAGGGTCGGTCATAGAGGAGCTGGGAAAGGAAGTGAAGAAGATGCGGAAGTCATAGGAATCCAAGAAGTCAGTGGACAAGTTCCGGTGACAGGTTACCATGATTGCAACAGTCGTAGATATTCTATTTGATATGTTGATAGACCCGCACCACCAAGGCCCAGATCCTATAGCACCTACAGCACCAACTGGCCAGTCTGAGGAGCCAGACATTGCTGTTGACACTGCTGAGGCAGTCCATCAGATGTTCACCAACCCAGCTACTCCCAGAATTGAGGATGATGAGATCCAATTGGATAAGGTTGAGGTCGGTGCCACTGTTGGGGACGCAGAGATGGCCACAGAGCCATAGGGAGTTTTCTTCATTCTCATCCTTCTTTTACTCTTATGTTGTTAAGCATTGGGGACAATGCTCATTTTTATTCGGGAGGGGGGAGTTGTTTCCTTGACATTCTGATGATTCTATATTTTGATAACTATGATACATTTGGCCTGTAATTAACTTATTACTATTTTTACCTTCTTTCTCATTATGTATATATTCTCTCTTATCTCCCATTATGTATATTCGTTTAGCTTTCAATAGTTCTTTTGTTTTATAGCTTCTTTATCTTTATGTTTTTCTTCTTTTTAAATTAGTGGCTTTTTGTTGATATAATAGATTCTTCTTATGTCTTAGTGATAATAAGCCTTTGTTTTTATTAATGCCATGGCCATGAACCGGGTGGCTCCTCCTAACGATGGATGGCGTGACAACCTTCTTAAGGGATTGAGTCCGTTTTTGGTGTTTAGGTAATAATGGTAGTAGTAATGAATAAAAAAGACCTAATTGAGGCATACTTGAAGAGTCAAACATGAGTCACTTGGTACCAACACACTTAACTACGTGCTTATGGTTTAAAACAAGGTTTTTGGAAAGAAATAGCTCTAGTTAGTGACCTTGTGACTCTCATGTTGACTTAGACAATCATTGAGTGGTTCAATCAAACCTTAGTAATTTTCAATCTTGAATATGGTCAGTGTGGGCCCTCGAATCGATCCTCTTTAACAATCCAGTAGCATGAGAGGTGAGATGTTGTTGCAAGTCCAAGTACCCGTGCTAATGGTCTAGAACTTGCCCCGAATGTGTTTCTATGCGGAATTTTAAGTTTTGCTTGGCTTAAGAAGTGATTGTAGGCTCTCCTTGACCCGCTTGAAGTTTTTCATTTTCCACCAATGTTGTTATCCCTAGTCAACCCATTTGAACCTAGAACCTTTCTCATTTGATAACCATGTTTCAAGCCTTTACCCGTTTTGTCGTGACCCTCTTTTGGCACCCGAGCTTTCCTTAACACTCTTGTGAAATAATTGGCTAAAAATATAAGTTTAGTGGAGAGACGAAGATTTTGAAAAAGGTATCAAGGCACAAAAAAGAAAATAAATGAAGAGAAGGAAAGGCAAGAAAAAGAAAGAACAAAAAGAAAAATGCAAAAGGAAGGTGAATAAGTGGAAGAGTTGAAAGGGATTCAGAGAAAAGTAATGATGCAAAGCATGGAGAAATAAAAGAAGGAGAAAAATGAATATCAAGACTAAGAAAGAGTGATGTTAAGTCTCTCTACTTCCCCTAGGGAAATGAAAATGCCTCAAAGAATTGGCAAAGCATAAGCCGAGAAAAGAAAATGGAGTTCTTAAGGAAAGATGAACACGTTCTATCATAGCATATCCAACCTTAGTCCGAAAGCCTTCATTACATTCCGAAAAAGCCCTACGTGATTTCAAGCTGAGTGAGCTTACATTAGTGGTGATTTACATGAGGGGCAAGCCTATGGTACTTAAAGTCGTACTTGCAACATTCTCTTGAGAGAGATGAGAGAACCTTTCAAAAAACTTTGGATTGAGTGCAAAATTCTTAAGTGAGGTAGGAAAACGGAGAGTAGAGGAGGAGGATTTTGGGATCCACAATGACCTACATAAAAGAGCGAGCTTCCTTGATGAACAAAGTCAACTCTTGATGCTCAAGTGTCACACTAGAACCACCTGTGCTTAAAAGTTTAACTTGTTGCCATGTTGATAATTCATAAGTGGTGTGGGTAATTGTTGGTCCCAATTAATGAGTGAATGACTCACCTTTGATTAGCTGGAATAGCTCTTAACTTGTGGATGTGGGAATTACTTTATTTGCTTGAGGACAAGCAAAAGCTTAAGTTTGGGGGAGTTGATAAGTGGGGATTTTGACTACTTATTAGCTCCCTTTAGCTTTCGTTTTAGTCCAAAAGAATTTAATTGTGTTCCCGAAAACTGATGAAATGTGCTTCATTGCAGGAATATTGGAAGATGAGCCCCCGAGCTGAAATCCAACTCAAGAAGGAGTAATATGAACTCAAGGAGAAAAAAAAGTCACAAAAGCTCATAAGTGTGGACCGCAGAATATCATCTGTGGCCGCAGGTTATGAAGAAAAACCCATCAGAGTTTGGTGCAAAGTGTGGTCCGCACATGAATTGTGCAGCCGCAGAAGCTGGGTCAGAGCAAAGTTCAGAAAACTTGCAGTTCAAGTCTACCAAAAGTGCGAACCGCGCAATTATTGTGTGGTCGCAGAAGAAAAGTTGTGCGGCCGCAGTTATAATTGTGCGGACCGTAGAAAGAATGCAGTGCAGACGTAGTTACTATTCTGCGGACCACAGAAAGAATGCAGTGCGGCCGCAGACTTCCTATCCTGTCAAGCTGAAGAAACGTGCGAACCGCACATGGAATTGTGCGGTCGCAAAACCTCCGAAAGGGCATTTTTGTTTGAAATTTCCAGCCTTGTATAAATATAAAAGGTTTCACTTTTTAAGGTTAATTTTTGACATCAACTGCTATAGTAGACGGTTCCTTTTACTCTTTTTAGTAGTTTTTGCTATTTTGAGCTTTTTGAACATAGAGTTTATCAATTTAATTAGTAATATGAGTTTAATTATCATTTTTTCTCCTATTTCTTCCATTTTAAGTATGAGTAGCATAGATTTCCACTAGGGTTGTGACCCAACCCTAGTGTATTAACTTAATGGGTATTTGGTTTATTGCTTGTTTATGGTTGAGTGTTTATTATTTAGCCTTGTTCTTGCTTTGATTTGAAGAATTAATGGTTGCAAATATTAGTTCATACCTATTTGACTTGGTCTCTACTTGAGAAAGAGAGACTTAGTCTAGAAAAACTTAGCTAGAAAGAAATTGGGTCAATCGAGATATTGATAAGCCCAATTAAAGGGTTGAACCTAGAGATAGTAAAACCCGACTTGAGCTTTTTATCAACCGTTTTGTTAAATACCCATTTGGACTTAAGAAAGGAAAATTAGGCAAAATCACTCTATGACCGAGAGGTATTGAGTGGGTAATCGAGTGTTGATAGCTATAATACACCCCGTCCAATAAAACAAGCTTAAAATTTACAACCCATTAGGCAACTACCTAGGCGAAGGTCATTGTAACGATCCAGCCAGTCGTTTTGAGTATTTCAGCCACATTCCCCAATGTAATGCTTAATTTATGCCTTTACAGTTGTTATGTAACTTGCTGAGGTAATTGGTTTGCGTCCGGTGAGGTTTCGGAATGAATTGAGATACTTAGTCTCAAAGGTGAAAATTTAAGATTGAAAGTTAGACCGAGGAGTAGACTTTTTGATATCGGGATCGGAATCCGATTCTGGAAATTGGAATAGGTCCATTATGTCATTTATGACATATGTGCAAAATTTGAGGTCAATCGAACTTGATTTGATAGGTTTCGGCATCGAATATAGAAGTTGAAATTCGATAGTTTAGACGTCGTTTCTTCAAGAATAAGTGGTATTACATTAAGAAAACGAGCTCCAAATTCAGTTTTGAAGCATTAGATCCGTATTGAAATTTTAGAGCCATAGCAAAAAGAATCGTCGAATTCGGATATCGTATGAGAGAGTTATGCCAATTTCCGTGTCGGGAAAGATTTCGCGTTGCCGCGAGCGCCTAGGGTAGCGTGGGGCGCTAGCCCTAGCGCTGGAAATTTTTGGAATTCTGGAAACTGTGCCACAGGCAGCGCCCCACGCTACCTGTGGCGTTCGAAACAGCTGAGGACCTATAAACGGGGTTTTTCTGCCATTTTTGAGAAAAATAGAGTTGGAGAGCTCGGTTTAGGCGATTTTTGAAATTTTCACGGGAAAACATTGGGATAAGTATTCCTTATCCTATATTGATTATATTTCATGATTCCATATTCATTTACATCATGAATCCGTGAATTTATGGAAGAAAAATCAGATTTTTATAAAATCTTCCAAAAATGTAAAATGAAGATTTGAAGGTCAATCCGATGTCGGAATTCGATAATATTTGTATGGTTGATCTCGTATTGGAACGGGTGTTCGAATTTCGTAAGTTTTTCTGGGATTCGAGATGTGGGTCCCACTATTTATTTTTGAATTAATTTCGGATTTTTATTGTGAAATTTAGCATTTTCATATGGAATTGATTCCTATACCTCGTGTTGATTGTATCGAATTGTTTTGACTAAGATTTGAGGTGTTCGGAGGTCAAATCACGAGGAAACGGTTTATTGGAATAAATAATTTGCTTGGATTGAGGTAAGTAACTCTTCTAATCTTCGAGCTAAAGGTATGAACCCTGATTATACGTGTTATGTGTTTGGTGTTGAGGTGACGGGCGTGTGGGCGTGCACCGTGTGAACTGTGACTCCGTTATTTATATGGTATTGTGTACTTACCTGAACTTATTTGTAACCATGAAATCTCTATGTACTAGAGCTATTGAGCTGCAATTCATATTAGAAAGTCTAGACGACATGCCTATTCCGTTGAGACCCACTGAGGTCATTTCTGCTGTTGAGTTATCTGCTTACATTGCTTTTATATACTCATTCATATGCATATCATATCTCCGTCTCTGTTACCATTTATTGACACATCACATCATTATTTTTGGGTTGATTATTTTCATGACACTGAGAGCCCAAGAGACTGGAGAGATTGATGATTGATTGAGGTCGAGGGCCTGATTGTGAGGATGATTATGGGATCGGGTTGCACGCCGCAGTAGTCCATATTGTCTTTATATATTATTATTATTTATGGGATTGGAGTGCACGCCGCAGCATGGTTGACTGATTTATACCATGATTGGCTTGTTATAGCGCTTGGCCTGAAGGAACCCCTCCGGAGTCTGTACACACCCCCAGTGAGCGCAGGTACCTACTGAGTGCGAGTGCTGAACAATTGGGAGGATTAAGTGACTGGGAGGACTGAGTGAAATAATACTCTCAGAGTATGCATATGGTTTTATCACTGAGTTGCATCGCAGTGACATGCACACTTTACATACAGGCATGGAGATTTATTTTCCTTATGTTGTACGGTATCACATTATTCATGACTTCTCACACATATTGGCATATGGTCACAGCGATGCATTTTCCACTTGCTATGTGGGAAGAAAATGAAACATCTTATTTATTGTTGAAAGGAATTTTGGGAAAATTACTGTTTTCAAACTTACTCATATTTTTGGCAACTTCGGTAAAGACTTGAGTTTTCACTGATACACTTGAAAGGCAGAGCTATTTTCAGAAATCATGATTAAGCTGAGCATTTTATCTCTAATTTACTTCTTTTATTACTTGCTTTACATTGTTATGGACTGTTGTTGGCTATTGGTGTTGGACCCGACCTTTGTTCCAGCTCGTCACTACTTTCAACCTAAGGTTAGGTTTGTTACTAATTGATTACATGGGGTCGGTTGTACTCATACTATACTTCTGCACCTTGCGTGCAGATATTGGATGCTGATGTTCTGTGATCGACTAGAGATGAATTTGAGGACGTACTTGTGTTCTGGTCGTAACTGCCTCTTGTTCATGATAGCCTTAGATTTATAAAGAAAATCTGTTTATGTACATTTCGAACAGATGATGTATTTATTTCATACAAATTTTGTAAATTTTAATCTTAGAAGATCATGATTTGTACTACCTGCCCTTGGGAAATGTTTGTATAAAAGCGGTGTATTATCATTTCTTATATTAATAAATCTCATTAAGTTGGACAGTGGTTAATTGGCTTACCTGACGGGTTGGGTTAGGTGTCATCACGACTAGGTGGATTTTTGGTCGTGACAATCATAGCCCTAGGACTTTTATAATATTTGAAAAACAACAAAAACTATCTTCTAGTTTTATTTCTTAAATTGCAATTGTAGTTTAGATTAAACTTTAAAACAACCAATTTTTAGGGAAGTGAAAATTTAGATATACAAACTCACACGCTAAGATATATACTACTAATTTCCATACATATAGCTCCCTACGGAATTCGATCCTGACTCTTGTTGGGTATTACTATAGCATCGACCGTTTTCCTAACCTCGAATAGAGGAGTGAAGTTGGACGAGATCAATTTTTTGCGCCGTTGCCGGGGAGCTAAAAACGGTGTTAGCTATATATTTAGGTGTGATTTTGGAATATCTTCTTTTCCTTCCTTGTTATTAACGTGTGAGTATTGTAGGGGAAATCATGGCAAACAACGAGCTCGGAAACATAGACGTGGGGGATGTGGATGTTGAGGATGATCAAATGGATGAGGTCCCTCTTGAACCTCAAGCCAATAGATGAGGCCGACCACCTCATGACAATATGCCCGTTCCACCCCCACCTCCACCACGAGCGGCTCCACACCAGATGTTGTCAAATGAAGGGTATGCAAGTGCTATAGTCTTTCCCCGTATTAGGGCGGGCAACTTCCAAATAACCAACGTGATGCTCACTTTGCTAGAACAACGAGGGTTCTCCACCGGTGCACCGGGTCAAAATGCATATAAACATTTGAAGGGGTTTGTAGATATGTGTTGGGGGTCCAGTCGTGCGTACCTATGAAGATAGCGTGGGCTATAGCACACGAAAATCTGAGAATTGGGCGGAATTCCATTTTTATAGGCCTAATACGACAAAAAATGAGGAACAGTCATGGCGAGGCGAGGAATATTGTTCCTCAGGTCATTTTGGATGGGCCGAGAAAATTTAGACGATCGGGGTCCGGTCGCCCTAACCCATGTAGATGGCGTGGGCTATAACATGCGAAAATCTGGGAATCGGGCGGAATTCTAGTTTTATAGTCCTAAAATGCCAAAAAAGAGGAACGGTCATGGCGAGGCGATGACTATTGTTCCTTATGTCATTTATTAAGGGCCGGTAAAATATTAGGCGATCAGGGTCCGGTCGTCCGGACCCATGTAGAGGGTGTGGGCTATAGCACACAAAAATTAGGGAATCGGGCAAAATTCCAGTTTTATGGCCCTAAAATGACAAACAAATGGGGAACAGTCATGGAGAGGCGATTACTATTGGTTCATAAGTCATTTTTTGAGGGGCCGACAAAATTTTAGGCGATCATGATCAGGTCGCCCGGACCCATATAGATGGCGTGGGCTATAGCACACGAAAAGCTGATAATTGGGTAGAATTCAAGTTTTATGGCCCAAAAGGGCAAAAAAAATGAGCAACAGTTATGGCGAGATGATGACTATTGTTCCTTAGGTCGTTTTGATGGGTCAAAAAAAGTTTAGTCAATCGAGGTCCGGTCGCCCGGACACATGCAGATGGCATGGGCTATGGCACACGAAAATTAAAAAATCGGGCGGAATTCCAGTTATATGGCACTAAAAACGCTAAAATGAGAAACGGTCATGACGAGACAATAAAAATTATTCCTTAGGTCATTTTTGATGGGCCGATAAAATTTTAGGGGATCAGGGTCCAGTCGCCCAGGCCCATGTAGATTACGTGGGCTATAACACATGAAAATCTTGAAATCAGGTGAAATTTCAGTTTTATGGACCAAAAATGCGAAAAATGAGGTACGATAATAGAGAGGCGATGACTAATGTTTCTTAGGTAATTGTTTATGTGTCGACAAAATTTTAGGCTATCGGGATCCGGTCGCCCAAACCCACGCAGATGGCGTGGGTTATAGCGCACTAAAATTTGAAAATCGGGGCAAATTCCAGTACTATGGCTCAAAAACTCCAAAGAAAAAAAAGAGGAACGGACATGGAGAGGCGATAATTATTGTTTCTTTGGACGTTTTTGATAGGCCGACAAAATTTTAGGTGATCGGGGTCCAGTCGCGCGTACCTATGCAGATAACTTGAGCTATAGCACACGAAAATCTGGGAATTGGGCGGAATTCCATTTTTATAGGCCTAATACGACAAAAAACGAGGAACAGTCATGGCGAGGCGAGGACTATTGTTCCTCAGGTCATTTTGGATGGGCCGAGATAATTTTAGACGATCGGGGTCTGGTCGCCCTGACTCATGTAGATGGTGTGGGCTATAACACGCGAAAATCTGGAAATCGGATGAAATTCTAGTTTTATGGTCCTAAAATGCCAAAAAAGAGGTGATGACAATTGTTCCTTATATCATAAGCCATTAAGCTTCGGTTTCGGTTTTGAACACCCCTAATTGTACCCGCATCGTTTATCAATAAAATTATGTTTCTTCATATTTATATTGTGGTTGCAATTTATTTTTGAATCACAAATAATTTGTTGTAAATACTTCGATCGCCTAAAATTTTGGCGGCCCATCAAATACGACCTAAGGAACTATAGTCATTGCTTCGCCATGACAGTTCCCTATTTTTTCTATTTTAGGGCCATAAAACTAAAATATCGTCCGATTCTAAGATTTTCTTATGCTATAGCCTACGCCATCTGCATGGGTCTGAGCGACCATACCCCGATCGTCTAAAATTTTGTCGGCCCATCCAAAATGACCTAAGGAACGATAGTCATTACCTTCCCATGACCGTTCTTCGTTTGTTGGCATTTTAAGGTCATAAAACAAGAATTCTGCCTTATTCCCTTTTTTGTGTGCTATAACCCACGCCATCTGCATGGGTCTAGGCTATCGGACACCGATCTCCTAAAATTTTACCTGCCCGAAAGAAAAGACCAAAGGAACAATAGTCATCGTCTCACCATGACCATTCCTCATTTTAGGCGTTTTAGGGCCATAAAACTAAAATTCCGCATGATTCCCAGATTTTCGTGTGCTGTAACTCACCTCATCTGCATGGATCCTAACAACCAAAGTTTTATAGCCTAAAATTTTGCCGGCCCATAAAAATTGACCTAAGGAACAATAGTCATCTCCTCTCCATGACCTTTTCTTATTTTTTGGCTCTTTAGGGCCATAAAGCTGGAATTCGGTCTGATTCTCAGATTTTGTGTGATATAGCCCACGCCATTTGCATGCGTCCGGGCGACCGGACCCCGATCGCCTAAAAATTTTTTGGCCATCAAGTACGACCTAAGAAATAATAGTCATCGCCTCTGCATGACCGTTCCTCATTTTTTGGCGTTTTAGGGCCATAAAATTTGAATTCAGCCCGATTATCATATTTTCGTGTGTTATAGCCCACGTCATCTGCATTGATCCGGGTGACAGACCCCGATCGCCTAAAATTATGCCGCCCCATTATTAAGGACCTAAGAAAATAATAGTCATCACCTCGCTGTGACCGTTCCTCGATTTTTGGCATTTTAGGGCCATATAAATGGAATTCATCCCGATTCCCAGATTTTTGTGTGCTATAGCCACACTATCTACATGGGTTCGGGCGACCGGACCCTGATCACCTAATATTTTGTCGACCCATAAAAAATGGTTAACGGTTTAACGGACGGGGAACAGATTGAAATTTTTTTATTAACGGCTTATCGGTTTGGGGGCGGATTATTCAATTTTCTTAACGGATAATCCGTTAACCCGTTAAGAATATATATTAAAGATAACCCGTTAAGAATATATATAATTTTTATTTTTATCCATATATATATATTAAATAATCAAAAACCCTTCTTCCACTTCCAGTACTCTATCTCTATTCTCTATTACTAATTTACTATTACACATTTAGAAGCCCTAACGCCTAAATTTCAACCAGTAGCCACCAACACTCTATCTCGTCGGATCATCTCCAGAGATGATTCTACTGGGAAATACACTGGAATGTAGCTCTCTATTTCTTCTATTTAGCTCTCTTCTTAGGTGCCATATTCTATAGACTGGAATGTAGTCTACTGAGCATAGGAATTTTATTTTAAGTCACAGCGGTCAGCAAATAATTAATGCACGCAATATAGATTGAATTAGACCGATAAACTGCCCGATAAGAGCTAACCTGATACCAATCCGCCCGATATCTTATCGGGTGGCTAGCAGATTAATACATTTAAAAGCCGATAACCGATAAGCGAAACCGTTAAGAGTAAATAACCGCCAAATTCGCCCGATAAGCAGCCCTAGGTTCAATTCTGTTTATTCCCTTGATTCTTCCTCTGGATTGTTCTCCATAATTCGAGGACCTTAGCGGCGTATTTCTCGAACATAGGATTGTGCGGACTTCTCTGAATTATTTGATCTCCATGAAGGTCGATCATTGTGTGGATCTTCTTCTTGAAGTATTTGATTATCAAGAAGAACATCTATTGATCACAATATTATTTTATGCCTTGATCCCATTATGAATATCCCGAGAATTTATGAGATATTTTGGGATGACCTCAATTTGCGAGCCCCCTTTTCAAAGGTAATATGTAACCTTTTTTTATATGAGCAACTTAGGGTTAGGATAGAGTAGCCACCAAATTAGGGTTTTTGCATAGTAGCCTCCAAGCAACCCTAATGCATTCCTAGAATTGCAAGAGTCCTCTTGTAGTATCTTGAATTTAGGATTTAGCTTGATCCATTAAAATTTCGTTGTCTACAAATGCCCTCTACTTCAAGGCTTATCGGCGTGCAGACTTGATGAAACATAAAGACGAGACTTGAAGTACTCATGTGAAAAACTCATTTTCTCTATCTTCTCAAAAGAGTACTTGATCATGCAAAGTTGCGTCGAACTGTAGCTTGAGATGGATCCAGTCTTTAAAGAAGTTTTTGCAGAAATTTCATCCCGTAACTATGCCTAATAAACATGCTTAGTGGCCCAATTTCAGAAAAATTATCAAGTCTAAAATTGAGCAGCATCTATAACATCATGGAATCCTTTATTTAATTCACCAAAATATAATAGGCAAAGTGAGACCATGCTTGTCACTTGTAGCAAGCATAGTCTATTTTTAAATAATAAAGCATAGCAACCCATTTGATAGGTTACTTGGCCTCCTTGAAATGACCATTGCCAACTTCCTTGCGGCTTTATAGCTTTAGCGAGAGTAGTTTTGGTGAAGAATTAGTTTGTCCTTTCACTTTGCAATTTCACGTCCAGGCAAGACTATTTCGGTATCTCCTCCTTTAGCTTGCGGCTTTGGCAAGGAACCACTGGGATAGAGGACAAAAGAATTTATCCCCAGAGATTGGCCCAATTGTTGGAGATTTGATTTTCTTCATCTTCTCCAAAGGGGTGAAATATGTGGTTGCGGTAACGTCCTTTCTTGAAACATTATTGATCTTTTTTAAGGCCATCACATCAGTTTGATTTTGAAACTTATAGTTTTCAATTTGCAGGAGGATGAGATGAAGGGCAGAACTAGTCCAACTAGGTGTGCCAATTTGTTTGCAACAAATTATTTGTGATACAGAAATAAATTGCAACCACAATATAAATATGAAGAAACATAATTTTATTGATAAACGATGCGGGTACAATTCTATTTATTCCCTTTATTCTTCCTCCGGATTGTTCTCCGTAATTCGAGGGCCTTAGAGGCGTATTTCTCGAACATAGGATGATATGCATATTCTTGATATATTTGATGATCAAAAAGCATTTAGCAGCACTCCATTTGGTCTTGAATATTGACATGATCGTGTATTTGATCTCTTTGTGCATATTTCGGGAGTTTATGGAATTGCGGAGATGATCTCCATTTTCGAGATATCTTACTAAGGGAATATGTAACCCTTTTTATAGGAGTAACTTAGGGTTAGGATAGAGTAGCCTCCAAATTAGGATTTTTATAGAGTAGCCTCCAAACAACCCTAATAGACTCCTAGAATTGCAAGAGTCCTATTGTAGCATCTTTAATTTAGGATTAAGCTTGATCCATTTAAATTTTATTGTCTACACGGGGTCCAGTCTCCAGGGTCTATGCAACTCACGTAGGCTATAGCATACGAAAATCTGGAAATCGGGCGAAATTCTAGTTTTATGACCCTAAAACGCATAAAAACGAGGGATGGTCTTGGAGAGGAAATGCCTATTGTTTTAGCTCATTTGGATGGACCGGAAGAATTTTAGGCGATCGGGGTTTGAGAGCATGGCAAGAGTTATAGCACACGAAAGTATGGGAATTGGGACGAATTCTAGTTTTATGACCCTAAAACGTCAAAAATGAGGAATGGTCATGGAGAGGTGATAACTACTATTCCTTAGGTCATTTTTTATGGGTCGGAAAATTTTTGGCGATCGGGGACAGATAGACCGGACCCAAACACTTGGCATGGGTAGCACACGAAAATCTCTAAATCGGGCGAAATTTCAGTTTTATGGTCCTAAAAAGCCAAAAAATGAGGAACGGACATGACAAAGCATTGATTATTTTTCCTTAGGTCATTTTTTATGCGCCGGCAAAATTTTAGGCGATCGGGGGTCCGGTCGCCTAGATACATGCAGATGGTGAGGAATTCCAGTTTTATGGTCCTAAAACGCCAAAAACGAGGAACAGTTATGGCGAGGATATGAATATTGTTCCTTAGGTCTTTTTTGATGGTCTGGCAAAATTTTAGGCGATATGGTCCCATGAAGATGGTGTGGATATAGCATACGAAAATTTGGAAATAAGGTAAAATTCCAGTTTTATGGCCCTAAAACACCAAAAAATTAAGAACGGTCATGGCGAGGCGATGCCTACTGTTCCTTAGGTCATTTTTATGGGCCGGAAAAATTTTAGGCGATATGGCGTGGGCTATAGTACACGAAAAGTTGGGAATCAGGCCGAATTCCACTTTTATGGCGCTAAAATGCCAAAAAATGATGAACGGTCAGGGCGAGGTTATGACTATTGTTACTTAGGTCATTTGGTGGGCCGAAAACATTTTAGGCTATCGAGTTCTAGTCACCCTGACCCATACAAATGGCGTGGGCTATAGCACAAGAAAAACTTGGAATCGAGCAGAATTCAAGTTTTATGCCCCTAAAATGCCAAAACGTGAGGAACGGTCATGGCAAAGCGATGACTATTCTTCCTTAGGTTGATTTGATGGGGCGGCAAAACTTTAAGCGATTCGGGTTTGGTCGGCCGGATGCTTGTAGATGACGTGGGTTATAACACACGAAAATCTGGGAATCGGGCGAAATTTCAGTTATTGCCAGAAAATGCCAAAAACGAGGAACGGTCAAGGCAAGCGATGACTATTTTTCCTTAGGTCATTTTTGGTGAGCCAGAAAAATTTTAGGTGATTCGGGTTCGGTCGCCCGGATGCATACAGATGGCTTGGGCTATAGCACACAAAAATTTGGAAATCAGGCGGAATTTCTGTTTTGTGGCCCTAAAATGCCAAAAAATGAGGAACAGTCATGACAAAGCGATGACTATTCTTCCTTAGGTTATTTTTTATGGTTCGACAGAAGTTTAGGCTATTAGGGTATGGCATCACTCATAATTGTTTAGCTCCAAGATGCATGTAGATGGCGTGGGCTATAACACACGAAAATCTAGAAACATGCAAAATTCCAG
Source organism: Nicotiana tabacum (assembly GCF_000715075.1). Taxonomy (NCBI): domain Eukaryota; kingdom Viridiplantae; phylum Streptophyta; class Magnoliopsida; order Solanales; family Solanaceae; genus Nicotiana; species Nicotiana tabacum. The sequence continues at coordinate 2,536,728 of NC_134081.1, read as the reverse complement.
TTTTACGTCCCTAAAACACCATAAAACAAGGAACGGTCATTGCGTAGTGATGACTATTGTTCCTTATGTCAGTTTTGGTGGGCCGACAAAATTTTAGGCAATTTGGATTCGGTCGCTCGGATGCATGCAGATAGCGTGGGCTATAGTACACGAAAATCTGGAAATCGAGGGGAATTTCAATTTTATGGCCCTTAAACATCAAAAAAACAAGGAATGGTTATGACAAAGCAATGATTATTGTTCCTTAGGTGATTTTTGGTGGGCTGGCTAAATTTTAAGTGATTCAGGTCTGGTTACCTGCATGCATGCAGATGACGTGGGCTAACACATAAAAATTTGGGAATCAGGCAAAATTTTAGTTTTATGTCCTGAAAACGCCAAAAAACAAAGAACGGTGAAGGCAAAGCGATGACTATTTTTCCTTAGTTCGTTTTTGGTGGGCGGATAAAATTTTAGGTGATGCAAGTTTAGTCGCCCAGATGCATGCAGATGGCGTGGGCTATAGCAAACAAAAATTTGGAAATCAGGCGGAATTCTAGTTTTCTTTCCCTTAAACGCCAACGAACAAGGAATGGTCATGGCAAAGCGATAACTATTGTTCCTTAGGTTATTTTTTAAGGGCCGGCAAAATTTTAGGCGATTCGGGTGCAGTCTCCCTGAATGCATGCACACGAAAATCTTAGAATCGGGTGGAATAATAGTTTTATTATCCTAAAATGCCAAAAACAAGGAACGGTCGTGGAAAGGTTATGACTATTGTTCCTTGGGTCATTTTTGGTGGGCCAACAAAATTTTTAGAGATTTGGGTTCAGTTGATGTTTGGCATATTTCGATATGTGTTGATGTTACTTTGCCCATGCTTTAACCACTTTTTGATGTTATTTAATCTTTAAAACACCCAACATGGTGTAATTATTGGTTTGATGACTAATTAAGTTATGTGTGACGATTTAAGGTGTTCGGAGTGCAAAATATGAAGAAAAGGTGGTTTAGCTAGAGGAAGAAGGGTTGGATGCGTCGCATCCAACCTAGGAAAACATCATCATGCATGCAACCTTAGCAGTGAAGTTGAGCCATCGCGTCTGCCATCGCGTGCGAAACTGGGAAGTAGAAGTGAAGCTGGATGCGTCGCGTCCACCATCGCATGCAAGCTGAGAAATAGAGGACAAGGTGGATGCGTCGCATCCACCTTCGCAGGCAAAAATTGAAATGGAGGACAAGGTGGATGCGTCGCATCCACCTTAGCATCAATCCCTGAAGCCGAATTGGACTAGGAATAGGAGAGCTTTGACCCACGACTTTTGTACGCAATATATAATCTAAAAACGCCTCTTTTAGGTTATCTAACATATTGGGAAGGGGGAAAAAGCCAGGAAAAAGCTGTGAAGGCCGGAATTCATCAAGTTTCATCTTTCTCCCACCAAACTTAGTAATTTTTATGTTTCTTTGTATGATTTGTTGTTTGGCTACCATGTCTATGTGGAGCTAAACTTCACGTTCTAGGGTTGTGGTTCTTTCATGACTATTGTTATTCGGATATTGATTTTGACTTCTTGATTTATCATATTAGTTTATTTATTCAATCTTGCGCTTAATTATTTAATTGCTTGATCACCAATTGAATATTATCTACGAATCTAGAATTGAACTCGAAAGTGGGAATTCTATATTGCATATAGGATTGAGTAGGGCAAGTTCTTGAACTCGGGCATCGGGGAACGGATTCGTGGTTAGGATAGACATATACCTAATTGCCTTGCTTGGTTGATTTACAGGAATTATAAATGCGTTCTTGTTGATTCTAACTCCATAGACATATAGGCGTTAGGTTAGCTTGAATAGGCGAGTAAGAACTCGACAGATTCTTATGAGCAATATTAACCCTGTCAACCAATAAGCTAGATAAATTAGTCGGTCAATTCAATTGAAGAATACAATAGGATTGTTGGATAGACCATAACCCTAGATCGTTTTCATTACATTGATATCATAAAAATCTGCTCTTTCTCTGTTCAAAGTTTATTATTTATATTTTTTATTATTTAATTAGTTTAGAATAAAATATTTTTAGATTTAATTCTTGTTTAGATAATTGGGATAGTCTAATTTAGTTAATAGTTAATCATAAGTCCTCGTGGGTTCGACATCCGACTTTTAGTCACTTTATTACTTGACGACCGCGTATACTTGCGTGAGTGTGTTTGGTCGCAACAAGTTTTTGGCGCCGTTGCCGGGGACTTAGAAATTTGCTATTTTTCTAGATTAGACATTTTTTTTATCTATTCATGTTTTTTTATTATTTTATTTTAGTTAGTATTTTTTATTTATTTTAGCATGGCATCTTGGAATAAAAATTGTTCGAATGATGGTTATTCTTATTTTGATGATCCTTGTCCATATTGTGGAGGACCCCACTGGTGGAAAAATTGTCAGAATGTTCCCAGGAGCGAGTTGTGCGCACAATCTCAATCCTTTGAGTGGAATATTTGTAATATGTGTGGTGGTCAAGATGGCCATTGGGATGGTTGTCCTAATTTTGTTCATCCTTCTCTGAGCCCTTATTATGATCTTTCTAATGATATTTCTGAGTTTGATAGGGGCAATGAAGTGCAGGATATGGAGCCTGATGCATATATTAGGGATATTCTGAGGCAAGTAGCAGAGCAACAGGATGAACTCAAAAAAGATATGAAAAGAATGAGGGCAGCAATCACAAGAATGAAGGCCAATATGGAAGAATTGAATGAAGAGAGCGAGTACCAGCAAGAGAAAATTTTTGAAAAAGAGGAGATTTTGAGCCAAACTTGGCTGGCAGAACAGGCTGAAAAGTTAGAAATATATGAAGCTCAACATGAGGAACTTACTGATGGGATGAGACACTTTATAGAGGGAAGATCTAAACTGGGACAAGGGATCTATAAATTTGTCACTACTATTCACGACTTGCAAGATAAATTAAATGCAAAGGTTGTTGCGTCTATCGCCCAACAAAATAGTAATGAGTTGTCAGAAGCTGAAAAGGAGCTTATACGCCAAATTGAGGAGCTAAAAGTGGAGAGCCAATCATTCGAGCATATTTCTGTTGATGATGCCCATGTTGAGAAAAGTACACTAGAGCCATGCGAGGTAGCAGATAATGTTATATTTGAAGACTCTAATGTGTGCACATATGAGGATATAAATAGTAATACAATTCTAAAGTTGGGGCGTGTTGGTCCTCATTCTAAATATTTTTCGACATTGTATTTGGATGATGACATGGAAATCGAGTCATCTAAGCCTTTGGAGGAGTCAATGGAAGAGGAACATGATGCCTATATTTTTGAATTTGTCATGCCAAAAAGCAAAAAATACATTCCTCATCTAAAGGCCGAGAAGTGTAGAGTGAAAAATTTATTACTTGGCCTGGTTATCTTTGTAGCCCCACCACTGGAGCATAGCCGCAAACTGGATGCCATGTTAGGGGCTCAATTCATAAGTTCGAGGTGGAGGCAAAAAGTGATTCACGTCGTGCCGCTATGTTAAATCAGGCGCTTGTTGGGAGGCAACCCAGCGTTACTGCTTTCTTTTATTTTTGTTTACTTTTTATTTTATTTTATTTTTATTATTTTGTAGTATTTATTTTTGTTTTGTAGGATTATGAGCATAGGAAGCAAAGCCATTAGAAGAGTGCAAAAGCGAGCTAGATGGTGAGGACTAAGTGTAGGGTGCCCACACAAAGGACGATGCCTGGGGGAAGTCTGAGTACCTCGTGAGCCGCTATTGCTTCGGCCTTTGGCCTACCAGGGAGTCTCGTTTACCCTCTTATTATTTATAATGTGCATTGAGGACATTGCAAAATTTTAAGTGTGGGGTGAGGAGATCGTTTGGATGAGTTTCTGTGCTATTTTAGCTTAGTTGTAGTACTCATTCTTAAGTGTAGTAGCTTTTGTGGAAAAAAAAAAAAAAAAGAAATTAAAAAAAAAAACGAAAAAGTAGAAAAATTGGACTTTTCCCGACGATTGATCTCCTAGACAGTTTTCTTGAGGGATTAAAGTCTAAACAAAAATTCAAAATATGTCTTTTAGCTTTCTTTAGGTAGTAATAATCCCCTGTGATTTTTCTTTGTGCCTCGGTTCTTTTCCATGGGATGTAGTTTGAACCGGGTAGCTTTTTTCTTTCCGAGTAGATTAGGAATTTAGAGAATAAAAGGAGCAAGAATGATGAACCTAGGCGCCCTTGATGATGCCTTGTTAAATTGGATAGCATGTTTTGTGGCGCCTATGTCTCGTTTACATGACTTATGTTCACCTTGTGTTTAATACTTAATATCTCGTGGCTCCGTGAATACTTGCATTGCTTGAGAGTCGGAATGTGATCGTCCTTAATGAGTCATGTGCCATGTGTGGTGAGGTTTTTGTGTAGTCCATGTAGTGTACTTGTGTCTAGAACTTGCCCGGTATGTGAGTTGAAGCGAAATTTTAGGTGATGCTCGGTTTGAAAAATGATTTTAGGATTTCTTTGATCTTTTTGAGCTTATTGCTTATCACAAATAAAATCTATCCCTAGTTAAACCTTTTGAGCCTGTAGACCTTTTATTTGGTACCCACATTACAAGCCTATACCCTTTTTATTCTTAATTGACATTGTTTTGATCCTTTTACCTCTTAAAGCACTTTAAGTGTTAGATGAGCGCTAAAAGAAGTAAGAAGAGACTAAGTGTGGGGTGACTTTTGAGTAGAACCAATGAAAGAAAGAAGGGTGCACTTATTTTGTAAAATAATACACCACTAGCGGAAATTGAAAGAAAGAAAAATATAAATGAATAAATTGTTGTTTTGTTCTTGCTAGTGGGTATGAATTAAAGTAGTGCTTAAAGAAGGAGGAAATATTGTTGGGGTGATATTATTTGTGAAATTGAAGTGGTGTTGAAGAATTTGCGCTTAAGTTATTTGATGATGTGTTAAAGTGCTTAGGAGGGTGAATCACTATTCCTTAAATATATCCTACCCGTCCCTTAGCCCACATTACAACCATGAAAAAGTCCTAATTGATTTTAGATCGAGCGAGCTTACATTAGTAGAGATTTACATTAAGGGCAAGCCTATGGTACCAACTGCATGCATGCGACTTCTTTTGTGAGAGTGAGCGATTTTCTTTGTGAGCATGAGATTCGAATGTGTGGATTGATTTTACTCTCTTTGCTTTTGTTGTGAGGGCACATGGTTTCACGAGGGATAGGTAACGTTATTAGACTTCTCTATGATGTTGGTTGTTCAAGCCATGAGTGCATTGTGACATTGAGTCGGTTTTTGAGGTTAGGATTGTTGTGAGCATGTTGTCTTTGTTCGAATATGTTTAAAGAAGGGCATAAGAAAAGGGAAGTGTGTTGATGCATAGTCTAGAGCCTAATTGTAGCAAATAACCACGGTCATAGGTGCAGTGTGCTTTGAACGATAAGAGTTTAATTTTGTTTCGTCTACTATAGGATGGTTTGTTCGAGGACGAACAAAGGTTTAAGTGTGGGGTAGTGATGTTTGGCATATTTCGATATGTGTTGATGTTACTTTGCCCATGCTTTAACCACTTTTTGATGTTATTTAATCTTTAAAACACCCAACATGGTGTAATTATTGGTTTGATGACTAATTAAGTTATGTGTGACAATTTAAGGTGTTCGGAGTGCAAAATATGAAGAAAAGGTGGTTTAGCTAGAGGAAGAAGGGTTGGATGCATCGCATCCAACCTAGGAAAACATCATCATGCATGCAACCTTAGCAGTGAAGTTGAGCCATCGCGTCTGCCATCGCGTGCGAAACTGGGAAGTAGAAGTGAAGCTGGATGCGTCGCGTCCACCATCGCATGCAAGCTGAGAAATAGAGGACAAGGTGGATGCGTCGCATCCACCTTCGCAGGCAAAAATTGAAATGGAGGACAAGGTGGATGCGTCGCATCCACCTTAGCATCAATCCCTGAAGCCATATTGGACTAGGAATAGGAGAGCTTTGACCCACGACTTTTGTACGCAATATATAATCTAAAAACGCCTCTTTTAGGTTATCTAACATATTGGGAAGGGGGAAAAAGCCAGGAAAAAGCTGTGAAGGCCGGAATTTATCAAGTTTCATCTTTCTCCCACCAAACTTAGTAATTTTTATGTTTCTTTGTATGATTTGTTGTTTGGCTACCATGTCTATGTGGAGCTAAACTTCACGTTCTAGGGTTGTGGTTCTTTCATGACTATTGTTATTCGGATATTGATTTTGACTTCTTGATTTATCATATTAGTTTATTTATTCAATCTTGCGCTTAATTATTTAATTGCTTGATCACCAATTGAATATTATCTACGAATCTAGAATTGAACTCGAAAGTGGGAATTCTATATTGCATATAGGATTGAGTAGGGCAAGTTCTTGAACTCGGGCATCGGGGAACGAATTCGTGGTTAGGATAGACATATACCTAATTGCCTTGCTTGGTTGATTTACAGGAATTATAAATGCGTTCTTGTTGATTCTAACTCCATAGACATATAGGCGTTAGGTTAGCTTGAATAGGCGAGTAAGAACTCGACAGATTCTTATGAGCAATATTAACCCTGTCAACCAATAAGCTAGATAAATTAGTCGGTCAATTCAATTGAAGAATACAATAGGATTGTTGGATAGACCATAACCCTAGATCGTTTTCATTACATTGATATCATAAAAATCTGCTCTTTCTCTGTTCAAAGTTTATTATTTATATTTTTTATTATTTAATTAGTTTAGAATAAAATATTTTTAGATTTAATTCTTGTTTAGATAATTGGGATAGTCTAATTTAGTTAATAGTTAATCATAAGTCCTCGTGGGTTCGACATCCGACTTTTAGTCACTTTATTACTTGACGACCGCGTATACTTGCGTGAGTGTGTTTGGTCGCAACATCAGTCGTCCAGATGCATGCAGATGGCGTGTAGCACAAGAAAATCTGGAAATCGGGCGGAATTTCAGTTTATGGCCCTAAAACGCTAAAAAATGAGAAATGGTCATGGAAAAGCGATGACCATTGTTCCTTAGGTTATTTTTTATAGGTCGGTCAAATTTTAGGTAATACAGGTACAATCCCCAAGATGCGTGCAGATGGCGTGTGCTATAGCACATGAAAATTTGGAATTGGGCAGAATTTCAAGTTTTATGGCCCTAAAATGCCAAAAATGAGGAACGATCAGGAAGAAACGATGAATATTGTTCCATAGATCATTTATGGTAGGCCAACAAAATTTTAGGCGATTCGGGTCCGGTCGCCCAGATGCATGAAGCTGGCGTGGGACTATAGCATACGAAAATTTGGGTATCTGGCGGAATTCAAGTTTTATGGCCCTAAAATTCAAAAAAATAAGGAACAATCATGACGAAGCGATGTCTATTGTTCCTTTGATAGTTTTTTGTGGGCAGACAAAATTTTAGGCAATTCGGGTCCGGTCACCCGGATGCATGCAAATGGCATGGGTTATAACACTCAAAAATCTGAGAATCGGGTGGAATTCCAATTTTATTGCCCTAAAATGCCAAAAACGAAGGAACGGTCATGGAAAAGCGATGACTATTGTTCCTTAGGTTATTTTTTATGGGCCGGCAAAATTTTAGGCGATTCAGGTCCGGTCACCTGGATACATGCATATGGCGTGGGCTATGATACACAAAAATCTGGGAATCGGATAGAATTTCAGTTTTATGGCCCTAATACGCCAAAATACAAGAAACGGTAATGGTGAAGTGATTACTATTGTTCCTGAGGTCATTTTTGGTGAGTCGGAAAAATTTTATGCGATTCGGGTCCGGTCCACATGCAGATGGCGTGGACTATATATAGTACAAAAAAATTTGAGAATCGGGCGGAATTCCAGTTTTATGGCCCTAAAATGCAAAACAAAATGAGGAACGGTCATGGAAAAGCGAGGACTATTGTTCCTTAGGTTGTTTTTTATGGCTGGAAAATTTTAGGCGATTCGGGTTCGGTCCCCTAGATGCATGTAGATTGCGTGGGCTATAACTCACAAAAATTTGGGAATCAGGCATAATTTCAATTTTATGGCCCGAAAATGCTAGAAAATGAGAAACGCTCATGGCGAAGGGATGACTATTGTTCCTTAGGTAGTTTTTGGTAGGCTACCAAAATTTTAGGTGATTCGGATCCGGTCACCCGGATGCATGCAGATGGCGTGGGCTAGCACACGTAATCTGAGTATCGGGCGAAAAATAAGGAACAGCCATGATAAAGCGATTCGGGTCTAGTCGCCCGGATACATGCAGATGGCATGGTCTATAGTACATGAAAATCAAGGAATTGGGCGGAATTTTAATTTTATGGCCTTAAAAAGCCAAAAAACAAGAAACGTTCATGGCAAAGAGATGACTATTATTCCTTAAGTTATTTTTTATGAGCCGGCAAAATTTTAGGCGATTAGAGTTTGGTCGCTCGGATGCATGCAGAAGGCGCTGGCTATAGCACACGAAAATCTGAGAATCGGACGAAATTCCAGATTTATGGCCTTAAAATACCAAATAATAAGGAAAGGTCATGGTGAAGCGTTGACTATTATTCCTTAAGTCATTTTTGGTGTGCCGGAAAAATGTTAGGCTATTCGGGTCCGGTTTCCCAGATGAATGCAGATGGTGTGGGCTATAGCACATAAAAATCTGGGAATTAGGCAAAATTTCAGTTTTATGGCCCTAAAATGCCAAAAATGAGGAACGATTATGACAAAGCGATGGTTATTGTTCCTTAGGTTGTTTTTGATGGGATGCCAAAATTTTAGACAATTCGGGTCTGGTCTCCAAGATACATGCAGATGGCGTGGGCTATGCATACGAATATTTGGGAATCAGGTGGAATTTCAGTTTTATGGCGCAAAAACGTCAAAAAATGATGAGTGGTCATGGCAAAGCGATGACTATTGTTCCTTAGGTAATTTTTGGTAGGCTGGCAAAATTTTATGCGATTCGGGTCCGGTCACTGTCACAAACGACCTAATGAACAATAGTCATTGCTTCGTCATGGCCTTTCCACATTTTTGGCATTTTAAGGCGATAAAATCAGAATTCAGGATGATTTTCAATTTTTCGGGTGTTAATGTCCACGCCATCTTCATGAATTCGGGCGACAGACTTTGAATCGCCTAAAATCTTGTGGGATCATTAGAAACGACCAAATGAACGATAATCATTGATTCGCCATGACCGTTCTTTGATTTTTGGTATTTTAGGGCCATAAAACATGAATTTAGGACGATTTCTAATTTTTCGTGTGCTAATGTCCACGCCAACTTTTTGAATTCGGGCGACGGGATCCGAATCACCTAAAACTTTGTGTACCCATCAGAAATAACCTAATAAACAATGATCAATGCTTCGCCATGACTGTTCCTTATTTTTTGGTATTTTAGGGCCATAAAACAGAAATTCAAGATGATTTCCAATTTTTCATGTGCTAATATTCAAGCCATCTTCATGAATTCGGCGAAAGGCTCCGAATTGCCTAAAATCTTGTGAGCCCTTCAGAAACAACCTAATGAACAATAGTCATCACTTCGTCATGACATATCCTCATTTTGTGGCATTTTAGGAAATAAAATAAGAATTATGGACGATTTTCAACTTTTCGTGTACTAATGTCTGCGATATCTTCATGGATTCGGTTGATGAACTCCGAATCACCTTTGATTTTGTGGGGCCATCTGAAACAAACTAATAAATTCCTTTTTGGGGCATTTTAGGGTCATAAAATAAGAATTTTGGATGATTTCTAATTTTTCGTATGCTAATATCCACAAAATCTTTAAGAATTCGGGTGACAGGCTTCGAATTGCCTAAAAATATTTGGGCCCAACAGAAATGACCTAATGAACAATAGTCATTGCTTCGTGATAAGTGGGAATTTTGGCTACTTATTAGAACCTTTTAGCTTTTATTTTAGTCCGAAAGTAGTGAATTGTATTCCCGAAACTAATGAAATTGTACAAATTACAGGAATGCTGAAATTTTGGTCTCCCAAGATGAAATCTGACTCAAAAAGGAGTGTTCCGAAGCACAAGACAATAAAGGGCGCAGAAGCATAAATGTGCGGTCCGCAGAAGAAATTGCGGACCGCAGAATTCCATCTGCGACCGCAAACCAAGAAGAAGAATTTAGCACAACTTTGAGCAATGTGTGGACCGCACATGAATTGTGCGATCGCAGAACTGGGCTAAGAGTCAAAGATCCGAGAGTATGCAAAAACACCAAGTCCAGGAGCCTTTGTGAGTTATGGACCGCAGAAGATTTGTACGGCCGCAGAAGATTGCCTTGCGGCTGCAGTCCAGAAATGTGCGACCGCAGAACTCCACTTCCTACCAACTGAAGAAATATGCGGACCGCACATGAAATTGTACGGCCGCAGAACCTCCCGAGGGGCATTTTTGTCCAAGAGTTTTAGCCATGTATAAATAGACAAGTTTTACAAAATTAGGTCAAGTTTGAACATCTGAAGTTGCTCTAGCCTTTTTTCTTTACTACTTTAGGAAGTTTTACATTATTTTGGTGTATTTACATTAGATTTCATCATTTTAATCTTTCATTATGAGTTTAATTAACTTTTCTTCTTTAGTTTCTTCAAAACCCATTATGAGTAGCTAGACTCTTACTAGGGTTGTGACCCAACTCTAGTGTGTGAACCTTATGGGTATCTAATTTAGTGCTTGTTTATGATTGAGTGTTGATTATTTAGCTTAGTTCATGCTTCAATTTTAGAATTAATGGTTGCAAACATTGATTCATGCCTATTTGACTTAGTCTCTACTTGAGAAAGAGGGACCTAGTCTAGGATAACTTAGCTAACAATGAATTGGGTCAATTGAGAGATTGATTAACCCAATTAAAGGGTTCAATCTAGAGATAGTAATAACCCGACTTGAGCTCTTATCAACTTTTTTGGTTGATACCCATTTGGTTTTGAGAAAACTAAATTGGGCAAAACTACTCTCTAACCGAGAGGTATTGAGTGGATAGTGTAGAGTTATGAGCTATAATACACCTCAATCAACAAAACAAGCATTAACGTCTTTACACCATTAGGAAAACACTTAGGTTATGGTCATAGCTCTAGGCCTTTTACCTAATTGGAAAAACCTTAAAAACATTTATCTCTAGTCTATTTCCTTTATCTTGCAGTCGTTAGATTAACAGTAGATGTAGAAAACATAATTGTGTTATGGAAGTGTAATCTAGATAACCCATTTGCTTGCTTCAAATATATACTCCTAACTCTCATCATAAATCCCAATGGATTCGACCCTAATTCCTAGTTGAGTAATTAATATTGCATACGACTGTATCATATCTCTTATTGTAGTGTGTTGTGGACGTGATCAGTTCGTCATGATCATTCCTCATTATTTTTGTATTTTAAGGCCATAAAATAGAAATTTGAGATAATTTTTAATTTTTCGTGTGCTAATATCCACGCATCTTCATGAATTTGGGGCGAAGGAATGAGTATTGATCACTAGGTTGGTTCCTATGGACCTATAAAATTCCAGGCCAATCGGAGTCTGTTCAAAAAGTTTTATAGAATTAGCACGTATTATTACACACGAAGAAATAAATATAATCACAAATTCGTGAGGCAATGAGTATTGGGCACTAAAACGTTTTCTGTACAACTATATATTTTAGGCCAATCGAAGTCTGTCAAAACAATTCTACAAAATTAGTGTGTACTAATACACACAAAAACGGATATAATTATAAATTTGTATTGCATGATCATAATACACCTTAAAATGAACTCAAAAGTCATGGAAAAGTAATGGGTATTGGTCATTATGCCATTTTAAATGGACCTACAAAAATTCAGGCCACTCGAAATCTGTCAAAACCTTTTTTATAGACTCAACATGTACTAATACACTCAAAAAAATAGATATAATCACAAATTCGTATTGCATAACCACAAAAGCCTATAAAGTTAACCCAAAAGTCATAGTGAAGCAATGAGTATTGGTCACTAAACTATTTTCTACGGACCTACAAAATTTCAAGCCAATCCGAGTCTGTCAAAAAATTTTACAAAATAAGCATATACTAATACACACAAAAAAGTGGATATAATTACAAATTCATATTATATGGACGCAAAATACCATATAGCGACCCCGAAAGTCATGGCGTAGTGACGAGTATTGATCATTAGGTCATTTCCTATGGACATACAAAATTTCAGGCCAATCAGAGTGCGTCAAAGAAATTCTACAAAATCAGCATGTACTGATACACACAAAAAAGTAGATATAATCACAAATTCATGTTTCTTGTCTCTGAAATGCCATAAAATGATCCCGGAGTCATAGTGAAGCAATGAGTATTGATCACTAGATTATTTTCTGTGGACCAACTAAATTTCAGGCCAATAGGAGTCCATCAATAAAATTCTCAAGATTTAGTATGTACTAATACATACAAAAAAGTTGATATAATCATAAATTCATGTTGCATGACCACAAAAAGCCATAAAATAAACTCGAAATTCATGGCGAAGCAATTAGTATTAGTCACTAGGCCGTTTTTCATGGACCTATAAAATTTCATACCAACCGGAGTTCGTAAAAATATTTACCAAATCAGCATATAGTAATACACACGAAAAGTGGATATAATCACAATATCGTATTGCATGACCATAAAACACTATAAAATGAACCCAAAAGTCATGGTGAAGTGAAGAGTATTGATTATCAAGTCATTTTCTATGGACCTACAAAAATTCAGGCCAATTGGAGTCCGTCAAAAAAAATTCTACAGAATCAGCATATACCAAATACACATTAAAAAGTGAATATAGGCCCAAATATTTGTGTTGCATGACCCCATAATACCAAAAAATAAATCCAAAAATCATAGCGAAGCGATGAGAATTGATCACTAGGCCGTTTCCTATGGAGCTACGAAGTTTCAGGCTAATCGGAGTCATTCAAAAAAATTCAATAGAATCAGCATGTACTAATACATACGAAAAAATGGATATAATCACAAATTTGTGTTGCATGACCTGAAAACGCCAGAAAATGAACCCAAATCATGAGAAAGCAATGAGTATTGGTCGTTAGATTGTTTTTTATGGACCAACGAAATTTCAAAGCAATTGGAGTCCGTCAAAGAAATATACGAAATTAGCATATTTACCCACGAAAATTACAAATTCGTATTTCATGACCATAAAACGCCATAAATTGAAATGGCAAAGCAATAGATTGGTCACTAAATCATTTTCTATGGACCTACTAAAATTCACGTCAATCGGAGTTCGTCAAAAAATTCTACAACATGTACTAATACACATGAAAAAAGTGAATATAATTACAAATTCGTGTTGCATGATCCAAAACACTAAAAAATTAAACCCGAAAGTCATCGTGATGCGATGAGTATTGGCCACTAGGTTGTTTCCTATGTACCTAAGAAAAACCAGGCTAATAGGAGTACGTGTAAGAAATTGTACAAAAATCCGCATGAACTAATACATACGAAAAAGTGGATATAATTACAAGTTCATATTGCATGACCTAAAACATCAAAAAATAAACACAAAAATTATGGCGAAGCGATGAGTATTGATTACTAGGTCATTTTCTATGGACATACGAAATTTCAGCGCTATCGCCTCTCATTAAATTGATGCATCAATCTTAGGAAAACTCGATAGACACATAAATGAAAATAGGAGTACAGTAAGGAAAAATCCCAGAAGATTATCCATGCAGATTATTGATCTCCAAAGGGCTAATTATTTTTTTAATCATGAAAATGATGCTGAAAGCGAAGGGTAACCCCCTCCCCCCCTCCCCCCCCCCCACAAACCCTCGAAAAAAGAAAGTAAAGAGTAGAAATAGACCAACTTGCTCTGATCTCGTGGGCGTTTGTTCTTGTTCGGCTCTCTGCAAATACTATACAGAACATAAACCACTCAAAGCATGCCATTTTTTTCAGATTAATTTATAAAGATTTCTAATTTTTATGCACTGATGTAATGAATTATTTTAAAACTATATTACATCAATGCTATTGTTCTCTAACAAGCATGCTGTTCACTTGTAAGTTATGGTATATGTGTCTGTTAAAACATGTGAATAATTGATTTAGTAAAATCTTTTACAATGTAACTATAATCCTATTATCTAAAAAGTACCACCTTTCTTTGTTTGTATAATATTCACCAACTTATATATATGTTGTCGGCCAAAGACTTGGTCTTATAATTGAGACATAAAACAAATCTAGAGGGTGTTTGGTTAAGTTTAAAAGTTGTTCAAATTGGCTTATAAATACCTTTTGGCTTATCTACACGTTTGGTAAATACACAAAATGCTTATAAGACAAGTACTTATAAGCTAAAATCAGTCATAAGTCATATGCCGGTCACCCCCAACTTATGACTTTTCAGCTTATAAGCACTTTTAGTTTGACCAAGACTTTTACTAGTTTATCCTTAATCATATTTTTTAATTTACAAAATATTTTTCCCAAAATAAATTTTCTAACTTTCTTTTCATTTCATATTCCTTGTTCATCCATTTCTTTATAAATAATTTTTTTAATTTATAATCTTTTCTAAAGTTTTTAAGGATATTTTAGTCATTTTACTAAAAAAATAATTTATCAGCACTTTTTACCAAACACAACAACTGCTTATTATCAGTTTTCAACACACTTATCCAAACACGTAAATACTTATTTAAAAAAGCAGTTTTAGCACTTAAAAATATTTTTCAACACTTCAAACTTATCAGTTATTTACAATCAGCTAATCAATCAGCTAATCCAAACGAGCGCTTAGTGAATCCTACTGTGTCTATATATACGTGGACTAATTTGACGTGTTTTGATTTGCTGATTGTTAGTATTGTGCTTAATTATGTTTTAATCTCACTTAGATAAGTAAATTGTGATGCAATTATTAGGATATTCAGCCAAGTGCATGTATATGCCTTTGTCATTAGAGGTTAGTTTAGATTTTAATAAAGCATGTTCAACTAACTATTGCATTCTCTTCCGATCCCCTCCAAATCTCTAAGACTCTCCTCTGTTGACACAGGCCTGTCACGGCCGATCTCGGGCCATAGTATCCTGCCACGACCAACGTCGTGCCATTAATATAGGTATGCCACTGCCGACCTCAGGCCATAGTTGCCTGCTATGGCAGATTGTGTGCTATAGTGGCCTGCCAATAACAATTTTATTTTAATTTCCCGCCAGTTGTTCGGTACCCACAGGCTCCGATTAAATTCGGATTTTAATCGGAAAGTTTCATATTGCGGGTTAAAGCAGATCTTAACAAAACACGACTTCATACTCATGGTTCGAATTTCGAACCTCTAATTAAAGATTAAAGAGTAATTACCACTCAACCACAACCCTTGATGATAACTACGTTAACAATGTATACACACACAACTACACAAGATCTTAATTAAGTAACTATGGTAAGGAAGTTGTAAATGAATCTTGGGTCCTAGCTCTAGCCATTTTTCTTTCTTGAATATACTTCAAACGAGTATTATAATGAGGGTACCAAAGAGGCAGTAGGCAGTACAATTGCAGAGGGAGTACATTGAGTCAACTGGCTTATATCTATGCAGTGGCAGAACAAAGCTAATTAATGATAGATAGGAAGAAAACAATGGTGCACAATGCATGCTCGCAATAAAAAGCTGCCGCCCCAAAAAGACTTCTGACTCTATGTTTTTTCTTTTCTTTTTAACTTGGTTTATATCAAAGTAAAAGTTCATAAGCATTCTACAATTTCAACTATACAAGAGATGGTGAAAAACTAGAAGGACTATTTTGTTGCTTAGAAGCAACATATCACTATTCACATATTTATTTTAGAAAATGTGCTATGATCCAGGTTTTGAGTAAATATCCTACATTCGCCGCCCCGAAAAGAGAAAAGAAACACATGCGTCTATCAATTATAATTAGATAGATGTGAAGATTCATTTCATGTAGTCGTGAGGTGGGTCAATAGTTAGAGAAGAAGAAACTATATATTGAATAAGCAGTAATTGCTGATTAGAGAATGTATGGGCGAAAAACTTCATGTCATATGTTGAACAGGCCAACATATAACATGAGGGCTGCCACGTGTCGACGATATGACCTGTAAATCTGATTTAAAAATATCGATGTTACGTGAAGATGGCAGGTCGTCAATGAGGTCGAGGTGGCCAGATAAAAATAAACGACTTTTTCTAAAAATCAAAACGCATAAACTCAAAATTCCGAATACACTTCGTTAATGATCATATGATGTATACGAAGGTGGGAAGTTTCTTTAAGCAAACAACGTTAATTATATGAGTGAATGGTGGATGTTGCTCTTTGTTGAGTGCTAACTGCTTATTACTTATTAATTAGTGGTCCATGATTAATTATAATTAAAGTATATGGTCAAGTGATTCGATGTTTAATAAGTACTATTATTTACTACTAGTTGTTAACATTTGGCTCATCTAAGGGGAAAAGGAGATACGAAAGCATTCTTTTGAATTTGGTGCTCGAGAACTAAAACGTGAATTAAATAGATAAGATCAACAAACTAATAATTAATTCATTTTAATTGTTCTTTTAATAAAAGGAAGCCACCCAAAAAGGAAACTATTATGGCTTGGTTGGCGAAAATGATTCCATTTAGAGCTCTATGAGTAAAGAAATAACTTGCCACCATTATTCTAAAAATTCGAGCCGATACATTTTATATATTAATAATTTGCAATTACTTAATTGTTTCTTTTAAATAAAAAAAATGGGAACTCCGTAATTTATGTTTCCTCCGCAATAACATCATTAAACAAAGAAACTACTGACTCATCTATCATTTGAAAATTAGTTAGAACTTTGGGTAAATGTAAACCAGATAGTTTACCATTCAACTTCAGAAATTATAGAATAGAAAAAGGATGAAATTTTACCGTTATACAGTGCAAGAACGGAGTGGCGTCCCCGTTCCGATGCTGTTATTTAAATAGAGTTTAACCTATGTACAGTTATACACAGTGGAAGAGCTACAATAAGCACCAACAAGGATTATTATGCGAGAAGTACTCTTTTATCCTTAACTTGAGGTCTCGGGTTTAAGTCTTAGACTCCTGGGTATTAATTCACTTTTGTTAAGGAGCATTTTACCCCTCAATATAGAATTTTTTGGCACGAATCAAAATTTAGTCGAGTCTCAATGTGAGTACCGCACATCATGAAAAATCAAAATAACAAAAAAGAGCTACAATTAGCAAAATGTAGTCAGTTAAACATCTTTGTCAAAAAATAGTAGTGTCTATATATGTAATTTTCTTTTTTTATACCATCATGTTAAGATGATCTACGAACAAACAATTGTCTGTCGTAATTTTGATTTGATAACTTAAAAATAAATTAGTTTATTACTATAATTTATTTTTAAAAATATTGATAGTATAAAACTTTTAATATTAACAGTGTATAATTCCATTAAAATGACGGTGCGAAATGCAGTATGGCCATCCATTCTGAGCTCTTACTTATAAGTCAAACGGAAAATAAAAGGGGACAATATCTATATCATTGGCTCATAATTCAGGTTAATTTGTCTACCTAGGAAAACATCCAATTTCAAATATACACCACAAGACAATATAATCTACGTACGTAGGATTGCTGTTCATCATTTACCATATCTTTGATTTATGATCTTGTCGACAATATATCTCCTTCTCTACATTAGCTTGGAGCCCACCTAATGACTAAATGAAATGAACCATCACAAATTTGTTTCACTCACAAGCTTGGAGTAACAGTAAAGTTATTTCCGTATGACTTATATATCTTGTTTCGAGTCATGGAAGTAGTCACTAGTACTTGAATTAAGATAGACTGTTTACATCACACTTCTGAGGATACGACTCTTCCTCGGATCCTGCATGAATACGAAATATTTTGCGCATCGAGTTGTCCTTTAATTTACGACGTTCATATGCGTGTCTAATTTAATTTTATTGGGGATGAGGAGGGGGTGGTTCAGATTTATTTGTCGAATATAAGTTTCCATCTTATAAAATACTGTAACAATTTTACAAGTAAACAAACACGTCTTTCAGAAATTGGTAGTGGATTTTGTGATATGTATATAATTTCCAACTTAATTTTGAAACCCACATTTAGTTACCGTTCAGTCTTGCAAGATCCAAAGTCAATATTAATCTTTTTTCTACGAGGGAAAACTCTAAGAAAAATGTAAAAGACAAAAAATCTTATGCTCAATTATTGAGAAAAAACAACAAAAGACTATCAAAATCAAGGGTGTAATAGGCGATAAGAGGTCCTAAATTGAAGTATGATTAACTTCTAGAAAAAGTGATATTTTTTGTTAGAATATGTGCAAAATAAGTACACGGCAGTTTATTTATAACAGTTGAATTTAAAACTTTTGAATATAAACCTTTTTTTCCTTTTGACAATTAGCTGTTGACTCAACAGCAAGATTTTGTTACTAATAGTTCTACTTTAGTATTATAAAAATAAAAAAATAAAAAAAAAACAAAAAAAAAACTAGTTATAACCACAGCCATTTATTCTTAACAAGAGGTTAGTGATGGTCATTAACAATCCATCACCTAAAATGCTTGCCCCTCAACAAACATTTCTTCGATCTAATGGTATAGGTTGCCAAATATACCGGAGCGGAGCTAGTGTGCACGTTACTACTTCGGCCGAATTCAGTAACTTTTGTTTAAACCCTGTATTTTTTAATATATTGACTATGTACAAATTTTTAATTTAAAACCCTATAACTAAAAAGGAGTAGAAATTCGGCTGAACGCAGTAATTTTAGTCCAAACTCTATATTTTCTTAACAAATCCATTGATTATATATAAATATTTAATTTAAAACCTAGTAACTAAAAGGGACAAGATTAATACAGAAAATTTATACTAGTTGTTTATCTGTAAATTAATTAGCTAGCAAAATTGCCACGTTAAGTAACATGCTTTATCTTAACTAATTGTAATTGCTTGCTAACATGACGAACTTCAATTTGCCAGACACTTATGTACACTTAATTAAACATGATTTAGATTAACTAATCAAAGACTAAACTGACGACTGATGACGACAAAGATTTAAAATTGAATTTGTCAAAGCCTAAAACTACAGAAACTGATGAAGACTAAATGGAACATAATACAAAATCTTTACGTTATGGGGTTAAGCATAGAGAAATAGTCACCAATAGTACGATTTATTTGATAGTAGGCTATATTTATGTAATTTAGACACTATTTATACTCTAATTTAATCGCACTTTATTGATATTTGAATGCTAAAAGATAACAAAATGCTCTAATTAATAATTT
This sequence comes from Nicotiana tabacum, assembly GCF_000715075.1. Lineage (NCBI taxonomy): Eukaryota > Viridiplantae > Streptophyta > Magnoliopsida > Solanales > Solanaceae > Nicotiana > Nicotiana tabacum. Next base: position 2,517,340 of record NC_134081.1, on the reverse strand, counting down.
TATGCTTTGCAGGAGCCACTCCGAGCTAGGAGGAAGCTAAAGAGTGTTTTGGAGTCAATATGGAGTGTGGAAGGCCAATCGAAGGTTGGCCCGGTCGAAAAGGAGCGAGAAAAGCAAGCGGGGAGGTCCCCTCCAGGTGCGTGGCAGCAGAGTTGACCACGAATTGGACCGCGCACTGGAGGCAGAACACTGGCTGAAATCCGCGGCCGGATCCGCGGTCGAATCCGCGGATGAGCGGACGGAGGCCAACAATTCAGGGGTAATTATGTAATTTCTAAGACGACTAACCTAAACCTATATGAAGCCTAATTCGCCCAAAAGGAAAGAGAGCTGTTTTTTGGGAGATTTTGGAGGCAAGAACAAGAGAGAGAAGACGGAGAATTTCCTAAGAGTTTTCATCTTCTTCTTCTTACTTCCATTGTTGATTATGAATTATTATATTGAATTTTTATCCATTAGTATGAGTAGCTAAACCCATCATCTAGGGTTGATGGAACCAATTGTTGGATGAAGTCTTGACTATGTTTAAATATAATTGAGACGTTCTTATTCTATGATTGTTCAACTATGTGTTGTGTTGTGATTAATTAAAAGGGCCCTTGATTAATCGTGTCTAGTATCTTATGTTGCTTGAGAAAGAACACTTGGTTAGATTGTTGTTGAATAACACCACTTTCGGGTAAGTTAAGAGATTAATTACTTGAATTTAAAAGCAAGGTTAGAGATAACGAAGCTTTGGTGAGATAATTCTGAGTTGCATAAATTGTTAACTAGAGTAGTTCGAGAGAATGCTTCTAGTAAATTATCATAATTGATCGAGAGATAATTACGGTAGCCCGTAACTCATAATCCTCATAGAGTATTACGGCGAGATTATAGCTAACATATCAGGAATTAGTCCGGCAATTGGGGAAATCAATAGCCCTAGATCCTTTTACCTTTGAATTCAACCTTATTCTTGATTATTGCTAATTTTGTTGTCATTTTTCATTAGATAAATAAATTCCACTTATGCTCTATTAAAATTCTTGCATCCGAAAATTGTCTGAGTTTATCATTAGCATTGTTAAAAGTTGTAGTATATAGGTTAATTCCCTGTGGGATTCGACTCCGGACTTGAACCGGATTATATTTGCAGCGACCGTTTAGTCCTTTTTACAAGGCATAGTTGGGCGTGATAAAATTTTGGCGCCGTTGCCGGGGAACTAATGGTGTTATTTATTACAACTTAGAAGAATTTTTAGGATTCTTAGTTTAGATCAATTCCCTACGGTGTTAAAAATTTTCCATTGAAATTCTCACGTTTGAACTCTTCTGTGACTCAGGTGTATGCCTAGAAGCTCTCTGAGGACTGGTGAACTTTTTGAAAGACTCTCAGACCCCGAGAAAGCATTCAGGGCATTGAATCGGGCCAACAAGAAGAACAAACAACTAAAACAAAAAGACCAACTCGAAGGTGAAATGGACAACGTAGACGACATCAACATAAACAATCAGAATGATCGTGTTGACCCAAACAATGGAGTGGTGGCACCTCTTGTGTCGGAAGCTACTCTTTATGATTGGGCACATCCAACTGCTGATAACCTAGTCACCGCCATTGCTGTTCCTCAGATACAAGCGGAGATATTCCAGATTACCAACAACATGCTACACCTGTTGCAGAATAAGGGACTGTTCTTCGGGTCATACATCGAAGACCCACAACAACATCTGAATAACTTCTTATCAATTTGTGTGACTCAAAGACAGCCGAATGTGACTCCTGAAACAATTAAGCTATTACTGTTCCCATTCTCAGTGACTGGAGAGGCTCAAACTTGGCTTCTTTCGCTCCCAATAAACTCCATTGCTACTTGGGAAGAATTAGTCAAGTAGTTCTTAAACAAGTTTTATCCTCCTAACAAAATTGCAAGGCAAATTGATGAGATATTGCAATTCAAGCAGAAACCGACTAAGACCTTGTAAGAAACCTGGGAGAGGTTTAAGGGTATGCTAGTGAAGTGTCCACACCATGGCATTCCAGATCAGATGTTGGGACAAAGATTTTACATGGGTTTGGCAGACAGTTTGAAAGCCAATGTAGATGCTTCAGCTGGGGGTGCATTTTCGAGAAAAATGTTCACAGAATGCAAGATTCTTCTCGACAAGATGGCTCAAAATTCAGGCTGGATGACTAGATGTACGACACTTACACCAATAGTGCATTCTGTTGCTCTTGACCCAAACAATTCCAATGCAGAGAACATAGGCACTCTCATGACCCAGATGAGCTTACTGACAAAGAAAATTGATGAGATAAGTACAAAGCAAGTGCATATTATTGATACAACAAATGGAGGCTTGTGTACTCCTTGCATAAACTAGTCATATGTGTGCTCGTAGAGTGGAGAGGATGACAACCAGGGCTTCAGAGAGGACATGAATTATGTCAACAATTTCAGAGGTTAGAGGTAAGGTGGGCAGCAATGGGGACCAGGATCAAACCAGCAGTACAGACCAAACCAGCCACAACACAACCCCAATCCAGGAAGCGCACGACCACAAGGCCAAGTCGTGCCTTATCAAAGGCAACAAGGCTATAATCAGCAGCACCAGCAACAGTTGGCCTACCAACCACCTCATCAACAGCAGGACAACAACATGACATAAATCAGGGGCATGCTGCAATAACTCATTGGGACAAATGGTAAGATGCAAGAAAAGTTAGCAGCACATGATTCGGCAATCAAAGGCATTGAAACGCAATTGGGACAGCTGCCTATGGCCTTGAACAATCGCCCACAAGAAACATTGCCTGCAGATACAAATATTAACCCAAAGGAACAGAACCCAAATTAACAAATGGCAGTGAGTCTCGGGAATAGAAGAGATTTAGACAGAGAGCAAGAAGTTGCTTAATCTAGAAGAGAGAATATGCCAACTACTCCAGTTACATTAGAGGCAGATGAGTCAGCAGAGCTCACTGAGGTTGTAATTGAACAAGCACAGGTTGACAAGGGTAAGGAGAAGGAAGGTGAACAACTCCCAGAACAGGTGGTAGAAAAAGCTTCCAACAAAGAAAAGACACCAAGCAGTGGGCAGAGGTTGATTCCTGCACCATTCCCTCAGAGATTGGCAAAGCAAAAGAACGATGATCAATACAGGAAATTCATGGAAATGCTTCGACAAATTCAATTAAATATTCCATTGGATGCTTTGAGGGAAATGCTAGGGTATGCAAAAATGATGAAGGACCTGATGTCGCAAAAATTTGACTTCTAGGACCTGTCTACTGTAACTCTGACGCAGACCTGCAGCGCGGTAGTGACAAGACCTATGGCTCAAAAAGTGTCTGATCCAGGTAGTTTCATTATCCTATGCACCATTGGGAGTTATGCTTTTGTTAAAGCACTGTGTGACTTGGGGGATAGTATAAACTTGATGCCCTTGGCAATTTATACAAAACTGGCATTGGCAGAGCTAGACCGACCTCAATGTTGTTGCAACTGGCTGATCGCACAGTCAAAAGACCGACAGGAATTCTTGATGATGTGCTTGTTCAAGTGGGGAAGTTTGTATTCCCTGCATACTTCGTTATTCTTGACTGTCAAGTGGATGAAGATATACCCATCATTTTGGGAAGGCCGTTCTTAGCCACTGGGAGAGCATTGATTGATTGTAAGACTGGAGAGTTGAAAATGAGGTTGAACAATGAAGAAATAATATTCAACGTTCAACAATCCATGAGGAGACCCAGCGAATTTGCAAATTGCTCGCTAGTGGAGGCCATGGATGTGATACTGCAAGAGAAGGATGAGACCCTTAATGTCGGGGATCCGCTAGAAGTATGTTTGATGAATTTGGAAGAGATGGATAGTGAAGGGCTGGTGGAGTGGGTCATGGCTCTCGAGGGTCAAGGGTTCTGGAAAAGGAAACCTCAGTTCGAGCTCTTACGCTTAGAAGAAAGAGCAACACCACCTACAAAACTATCAATAGAGGAGCCGCCACATTTGGACCTGAAACCGCTTCCAGCTCACCTCAGGTACGCTTTCTTAGGGATTAATTCTACTTTGCCTGTTATTATATCATCTGGTTTGCTAGCTGTGCAGGTAGAGCAACTCTTGCAGGTGTGACAAGAATGTAAGACTAACATTGGTTGGACCATGTCAGACATAAAAGGTATCAGCCCAGCCTTTTGTATGCACAAGATTCTCTTGGAATAAGGGCATAAACCTTTCAGAGAGCATCAACGACGGCTAAACCCGAATATGAAAGAGGTAGTGAAGAAGGAAGTGATCAAGTGGCTGGATGAGGGTATCATCTTCCCCATCTCTGACAGCAACTGGGTCAACCATGTTCAGTGTGTGCCGAAAAAGGGAGGAATAATGGTCGTACAAAATAAGAATAACGATTTGATCTCGACTCGTGCAGTCACGGGGTGGCGGATTTGCATGGACTATCGAAAATTGAACACAGCCACCCGGAAGGACCATTTTCCCTTGCCTTTCATTGACCAAATATTTGACAGGTTAGCTGGGCGGTCTCACTTCTATTTCTTGGATGGATATTCGGGGTACAATCAGATCTCAATAGCCCCTGAAGATAGAGAGAAAACATCTTTCACTTGTCCGTATGGCATCTTTGCCTTTCGGAGAATGCCTTTTGGACTTTGTAATGCGCTGGCTACATTCCAGCGGTGCATGTTAGCCATTTTCACTTATATGGTTGAAGACATTATGGAGGTGTTTATGGATGATTTCTCCGTGGTGGGGGATTCATTCGAAGATAGTCTTCACAATTTAAGAAGAGTGCTCAAAAGATGTGTGGAGGCAAATTTGGTGCTGAATTGGGAAAAGTGCTATTTTATGGTACAAGAAGGAATAGTTTTGGGGCATCGAGTGTCCAGTAAGGGAATTGAGGTCGACCATGCTAAGGTTGATGTGATTGAGAAATTGCCACCGCCCACTTCGGTCAATGGAGTGAGAAGTTTCCTTGGGCACGCCGGGTTTTACAGGCGATTCATAAAAGATTTTTCCAAGATTGCTAACCCTTTATGTAAACTTCTTGAAAAGGATCATCCCTTTGTGTTTTCTAATGATTGCACGTTGGCATTTGAGGAGCTGAAGAAGAGACTGGTAACTGCACCCATCATTGTTGCACCCAACTGGGAGCAACCATTCTAGCTCATGTGTGACGCCAGTGATTATGCTATAGGAGCAGTCTTGGGACAGCGAAAAGACAAGATGATGCACCCAATTTACTATGCAAGCAGGACGCTCAGCGGTGCACAACTCAATTACACCGAAACAGAAAAGGAAATGTTGGTTGTAGTGTTTGCCTTTGACAAATTCAGGTCGTACTTATTTGGTTCAAAATTTATTATTTATACTGACCATGCAGCAATTAGGTACTTGATAGCAAAGAAGGAGTCAAAGCCACGCTTAATCCGCTGGGTTCTTTTGCTACAAGAATTCGATCTGGAAATCCATGACAGAAAAGGGACTGACAATCAAGTGGCAGACCACCTCTCAAGGTTGGAAGGAGCTGAAAAGAAGATAAAGGTTGAAGATATAACATAGATATTCCCGGATAAATAGTTACTCGATGTGACAATAGAGGAGACACCATGGTATGCTGATATTGCTAACTATTTAGCAAGCGGTATTGTACCTTATGAACTCTCTTCAATTAAAAAGAAAAAGTTCTTTCGCGATTGACGATCTTATTATTGGGATGAACCTCTACTTTTTATAATATGTGTAGATAATATGATCCGGAGGTATATCCCCGAGAAAGATCAATCTTCTGTTTTGCAGGCTTGCCATGCTTCACTATATGGTGGACACTTTGGAGGAATCCGGACAGCAGCAAAAGTGTTGGAATCGGGGTTGTATGGGCCAAATCTGTTAAAGGATGCCCATGCTTGGGTAAAAAGTTGCGATGAGTGCCAAAGGACAGGCAACATATTTCGACGTCGCGAGATGTCGATGACAACAATTCAAGAGGTGGAGGTTTTTGACATGTAGGGGATTGACTTTATGGGGCCTTTCGTCAGCTCGTATGGTAACAAATACATATTGGTAGCAGTTGACTATGTCTCCAAATGGGTCGAAGTGGTGGCTCTCCCAACCATTGATGCAAAAGTGGTGACAGGATTCCTAAAGAAAAATATCTTCGCACGTTTTGGCACCCCGAGAGCTATAATCAGTGATGGTGGAACCCATTTTTGCAATAGAGCGTTCGCACGACTGTTGGAAAAGTATGGAGTTCGCCATAAGATAGCCACACCGTACCACCCATAGACTAGCGGGCAAGTTGAAGTATCCAACAGGAAAATCAAAAGTGTCCTGACCAAAACAGTGAATGCGACAAGGACTGATTAGGCAAAGAAGCTGGATGATGCATTATGGGCATACCGCACAGCATTTAAAACTCCAATTGGTATGTCACCATACAAGTTGGTATTTGGAAAAGTATGCCATCTTCCTGTAGAGCTCGAACATAAAGCCCTTTGGGCACTACAGTAGTTGAATTTGGATATGGAGACCGCAGGCACCAGCAGAGTCACTGAATTACATGAACTCGAGGAATTCAGGTTCCATGCATTTGAGAATGCAAGATTGTACAAAGAAAGGATGAAAATGATGCATGATAAGCACATTCTAGATCGGAACTTCAAACCCGGAGATCTAGAGTTGTTATACAACTCGAGATTGAGATTTGTTCCGGGTAAGTTGAAGTCCCAATGGTCAGGACCCTTCAAAATAGTGCAAGTGTTCTCAAGTGGAGCTGTAGAAATTGAATCCGGAGATGGGACAAATAAGTTCACGGTGAATGGGCAAAGGTTGAAGCATTACCTTGGAATGGTCGAAGAAAAGGGGGATAGAGTGGTGATATCTTTGGAAGAGCCCCAATACGCGAGCGAAGAGTAAAAATAAAAGCATGCGTCGTGCTACGACGTTAAATCAGGCGCTTCCTTGGAGGCAACCCATGGTTTGTTGTAAATCGCCGTACCACGACATTAACTCAGGCGCTTTTTAGGAGGCAACCCATTATTTTTCTTTACTCTTATTTTTGTAATTGATTTTGAATGGCATTGACCGATCTACTAATGTGCAGGGACAAAATTATGCGCATCGGAAGGATTCGGGGGACGAAATTAACCCGGAGATAGGTAAAGTGCGAAAAAGACAAAAATTTGCTGGAGATCGACATCCGCGGTCATGGATTGGACCGCGGAGTAGGCCGCGGATTTAGCACAGACTACTGCCTCCTCGTCCACGCCCGCGGACTTGACTGCGGATTGGGGAGCGAATTTTGTCCCCCTCACTGTTCCTTATCCGCGGCCGCAGATTGGGCCGCGGATTAGGCGGTACCAGGTTTAGAATTTGTTATTATTTTTTTTTCTTCCCTTCTTTTCTCTTCTTTTCTTTTCTTTCCTAATAATTAATTTTTTTTACTTACCCCCCCCCCCCAACTGCCCACTCACCCACTTCTTCTTTCCCTCCCCCTTAACAAAATCTAAAACCCTTCCCCCTTCCCCTAAAACACAAGCCCACTCTCCCTCTCCCTCAAAATTTCTTCTTTTTCTCCTTCCTCCTCTTCTCCACTCAACCAATCCCCAATCTTCATTCCTCCCAAGATCTCCAAGTAAGTAACATGATTATATTCCTCTTTCTTAGTATTTTTTTTCTTTCTTTTTTTGTTTTTAATTTTTTATTTTTCCCATTCTTTTTCAATTGTATGTGTAGGATAGTAGAATCATGGGTACTCTTGTCTTGGTTTAGGATTGTAGTATATATGTGGCATGGAGGCTAATAGATTTGGTTGAATTGGGGAAAAACATTGTAGAGTTTGTGAGGAATGGAAGTTTAATTGGGGCTTTGGGTAACTTGGGGGATATATGCACCTTAAGTGTTTGTTGAATTGCCACAATGAGTTTGAATGTAAATTGTGACCAATTGTGCGAGTGAAGTCTAAGTAACCACCATTGGTTCCCATATTCCGCCGATTACTGATAGTAGTGTTTGTTGTATAGGTACCATGACACCTTCAAAGAAGAGACGCACCACCAGAGCCTCGTCAAGTGGTCATGGAGGTTCATCCCGGGCACGGGCACCAGCCAGTGCAACTCAAATTGATCGTACCAGATTTGTCTCGAGAGCTGCCCAAGACTGTTTCAATTTGAAGGCCACTAAAAAACCTATACCGAAAAGGGGTATTGATAGGGCGTCCCTCCAGGATGAGTGCCCTAATATGTATCGGGAGTTGATCAGGCACAGGTTGGACAGCTTTTTCGAAGAGCCAGAGGAGGGTAACTTGATGCTTGTCCGGGAGTTCTATGCCAACTGCCCCGAACATAAGGATAGAATATGCGTTGTGTGACACACGAGGGTGGATGCCTCGATAGAAGCCATCAGGAGGGTGTATCGATTGCCTGAATTCAATAGGGAGGAGGATTTCTGTGATACATACAAGAGAGAACCTATCACATGGAACAGGTTTTTCAGAACTATCTGTGCACCAGACAAAGAGGTAGTGTGGGTTGTGCCAGGATCGAAGCTACACTCTGCCTCACTCAATTTTGAAGGAAAGTGCTGGTTGTAAATCATCAACAGTCGCTTGTTGCCGTCCCATAACACCACGGAGGTAAATGGTCCGAGAGCTGCCTTGATTTGGTGCTTCGTGAATGGCCACGATTTTGATGTGGCCCAGGTTATTCAGACTGAGATGTTCGTCCATTCACCACATAAGAGGTATGGGTTCTTTTTCCCTTCTCTGATATTGTGTCGGACAGCAAGGGTGCCTGAGAACCCAAAAGCGGAATGCGTTGTGAAGAAAGAAACAAAGTTCCTGGCAGACAAAGTGACCATCGGGAAAGACCCGGTGGCACCTAGGGAAACTCATAGTGACGATTCTGATGCGCCAGAGGAGGGCGATGAAGGGTAGGAGGAGGTTGAACCTGCCTCACCCCCACAGGAACAAGCTGCAGCGACTGAAGGACCATCCCAGGTCAGACGGAGTATACGGATGACAGCCTTAGAACAGGACATATCAGGGCTTCGCACTTCCATCACGAAATTGGGGGTTAGAGTTGATGCCTTGGCCACCCAAAATGCAAAATCAGAGAAGAAAATCATGGGCTGGCTGCGTGCGCTGGGGAGGGCGTATCATCTCGACCCTGGCACTATCTCCGATCAAGACTGATCGACCAGGGAAGTTCCTTTACCTCGCATTACTTTATTTTGTATGGCATGGGGACATTCCATCTTTTTAAGTGTGGAGTGGGGGATACTTTATTGTATGTTGTATGTAGAATAGTTTCATAGTTTATTTACATAAATCATTTTTGACTTGTCCCGATGATGGATATCATTCGACGGGTTTCTTGAGGGACTAAAGTCGAAAGAAAAAAAAGAAAAAAATTGTTAAAAGTAAAAACAAAATGGTGCGGTGAGCGTGGATTTTCTTTTGTAGTAGTGTATCAATTCCCCTTTGGGTTTTCTTTAAACCATGATTTTTTTCCAAGGGTTTCATTTGAACCGGGTGTAGTTAGTTTTTATTTTTTAGTTAGGAACTTATGGGCTATGGGCAGGATTAGAATAGGATCTCTTAACTTCATAATGCCTTGAATACAGCGGGTACTTAGTGTGACGCTTAGGCTCATTTGTTGACTCTTGTAAGAATGCCTTAAACTGTATGTTCTTAATTTGGCTTAAGTACTCTGATCTAAGTGTTTGATGATCCGATATGGAGTGAGTCATGTGCCATGTGTGTGTGAGGCTTGTTGTGTTCTGTGCACGATATTTGATGCCTAGAACTTGCCGTGTGTGTCTGCAAAGCAAAATAGTAGTCTTGTTTAGTCTGGAAAGTGATATAGGCATTTCTTTATTGAACCATATATATATATATATATATATATATATATATATATATATATATATATATATATATATATATATATATATATATATATATATATATATATATATATTTCACCCACCTATTTGTTATGTATCGTAGTTAACCTCGTTGAGCCTGTAATCTTGTTTCCTTGGCAACCACATTACAAGCCTTATCCTTTGTTTGAATTGACCATCTTTTTAAACACTTTACCTCTCGTAAGTACTTGAATTACTATGAATCTATAAAGGATAAAGTGTGGGGTAGTTGGTGGGGCTTTTGAGTGGAATTAGGGACATTAGGAGAAAGGTGCACCTTGTTATTCAAAAAAATATATATGTATCATGTGTTAATAGTGTATCATGTTGATTAGTAATATTTTGTGGTGGCTTTTAAGATGATTGTGCTCAAAGAAGTGTGGGGTAATTTACGTGGTGTTGAAGGTGAAAATATTGGTTTAACTTAAGTGTGGGCTTGATTATAAAATATATGTATTAAAGTGATTGAGGAGATGTAGTTACTATTATATCCAAATATATCCTACCCGACCTGCAGCCTACATTACAACTAAATAAAATCCTACTTGATCCTGATTGAACAAGCTCAATTAGTAGAATAGTACACTACGGGTAAGCCTATGGAGCGTTTTCTGTGGCACAAGAATATCATTTCTGAGGGTGAGTGAATTTTGTTTATTTTGAAGTTCCTTAATGTGCGTGAATTTTATTGATTGTGGAATGAGTCTCTTTTGTAGTGAGCAGGCACTTGATTCACGAAGGAGAGGTAAGTCTGGACCCTTGAATAGAGTAAGTAAGCCGGTTAGGAATATTGCGTGGCTCGCGGGAGTCTACTCTTCAGATGTAGATGTTACACTAATGTATACTCAAACTATGTGAAATATTCTTAGTATCACGAGTTAGGGAAGTCGCTCAGTGAAGTTAGGCCTCTCTAGAGTGTGGTTTGATTGCTCGGAGAAGAGCAATGGTTTAAGTATGGGGTGTTGATAGTAGGCTATATTTATGCAATTTAGACACTATTTATACTCAAATTTAGCCGCACTTTATTGATATTTGAATACTAAAAGATAACAAAATGCTCCAATTAAGAATTTTATGTTTTGCAAGAGCCACTCCGAGCTAGGAGGAAGCTAAAGAGTATTTTGGAGTCAATATGGAGTGTGGAAGGCCAATCGAAGGTTAGCCCGGTCGAAAAGGAGCGAGAAAAGCAAGCGAGGAGGTCCCCTCCAGGTGCGCGGCCGCGGAGTTGACCGCGAATTGGACCGCGCACTAGAGGCAGAACATTGGCTAAAATTCGCGGCTAGATCCACGGCCGCGGACTGGCGGACGGAGGCCAACAACTCAGGGGCAATTATGTAATTTTAAGGCGACTAACCTAAACTTATATGAAGCCTAATTCACCCAGAAGGAAAGAGAGCTGTTTTCTGGGAGATTTTGTAGGCAAGAACATGAGAGAGAAGACGGAGAATTTCCTAAGAGTTTTCATCTTCTTCTTCTTACTTCCATTGTTGATTATGAATTGTTATAGTGAATTTTTATCCATTAGTATGAGTAGCTAAACCCATCATCTAGGATTGATGGAACCAATTGTTGGATGAAGTTTTGACTATGTTTAGATATAATTGAGCCATTCTTATTCTATGATTGTTCAACTATGTGTTGTGTTGTGATTAATTGAAAGGGCCCTTGATTAATCGTGTCTAGTATCTTGTGTTGCTTGAGAAAGAATACTTGGTTAGATTGTTGTTGAACAACACCACTTTCGGGTAAGTTAAGAGATTAATAACTTGAATTTAAAAGCAGGGTTAGAGATAATGAAGCTTTGGTGGGATAATTCTGAGTTGCATAAATTGTTAACTAGAGTAGTTCGAGAGAATACTTCTAGTAAATTATCGTAATTGATCGAGAGATAATTACGGTAGCCCGAAACTCATAATCCTCATAGAGTATTACGGCGAGATTATAGCTAACGTATTAGGAATTAGTCCTGCAATTGGGGAAATCAATAGCCCTAGATCCTTTTACCTTTGAATTCAACCTTATTCTTGATTATTGCTAATTTTGTTGTCATTTTTCATTAGATAAATAAATTTCACTTATGCTCTATTAAAATTCTTGCATCCGAAAATTGTCTGAGTTTATCATTAACATTGTTAAAAGTTGTAGTAAATAGGTTAGTTCCCTGCGGGATTCGACTCCAAACTAAAATCGGATTATATTTGCAGCGACCGCTTAGTTATTTTTATAAGGCATAGTTGGGCGTGATCACTGTTCATTAACTTTTTCGATGACACTATTCAAAGGAAAAAATATATAGTTAAATAAATTTTGCCAACAATAATATTATATGTGTATTTGCTATAAAAGAAGTTACTTTGTAGGAAATATTTTCTTGAAAAAATAAGTGATTTTCTAACACGTTTCTGATGTTTGATAGATGAGTAGAAACTATTTCTCAAATCCTTGATTAGGAGGGAAAAGGGGGGTTGAGTGTGAAAATATGAAAGTAAATGTGTTTAGTTGGGACAACTCCAAATTGAGGGGCCAATTTTATAAAATTGTATAAACAAATATGCCAATGTGTGTATTAGACTTGTAAGATTCATACCAAAACTTTCTTTTCGCATTATTGTATTTAAGCACTTAATACAAATTACCATTCGCTGAGATGCCATGGTGATGGGCGGGTTGGACCGATTTTAGGCGGGTCAAAATAGGCTGAGTCAATAAATGATCCGCCCAAATATTACTTGGGTTGGGTCAATATGGGTTAAAATTTGGGTCATAGCCCAATCCATCCAATTCTTACCGAGCTTTAATTAATATGTATTATTTTCTTATGAATTACTTAATTACTAAATAAGACTTTTTTTCTTTTATTATGGTTATATATAACATATTAAACAAAAAAGAATCATTTTAAAGACATTTTTGCAAAGTTACTCATGGATCAATTTGGGTTAAAAATTAGCTCAACTTTAGATGGACTGGAATGAGTTGGGTCAAGATAGGGTGAGTTTAATAAATGGACGGATCCCAACCTTGGCAGGTTAGGCGGGTCATATTTTTCTAGGCCAATTTTAACACCTCTATCTAGCCCATTTTGATAACGACAAAGGTATATTTAGCCTCAACTATTAACCCGGCGCAAATTTATTCCATTTCCATAGTTAAGGGGCAAATAAGAGAGGTGAAAAGGGGTTTAATTTGTAACAGTATATGAGTGAATGGTAAGAAACATAAATTCCTTCTTGTTATCACAATTAAATAAGATGTGACATTTATGCTTGTGAACATATCACATTAATTTGACACAAACCAAGTAAAAAAACCATAGCCACAGAAGGCTTTGAATTGACAGCTATTTTTTGCAAAGCATGCACTGCTGTACTTTATTCTGCCACCAGATAGATGTGACAGTATACCTTCTGGTTTTACTGTCACTTTATATTGTGTCTTTATTTTGGAAATGTGTTGTTTAAATTAAATTTTATTACTTTTCTTTTATCATATTTAACACCAATGAAAAGTACACCCACCGTCTCAATTTATGTTAAAATTCGAAATTTGAGAGTTAAATGAATTACTATTCTTCAATTATAATTTCTTCATATGTTTTTATATTTAAAATTAATTATTATGATTTATAATACTTTTTACTTAGTTCTCAAATATGAAAATTTTATTTTGAAAAAACTAAAAAATTCTATGTTCAAATGCATAGTCAAAATTAAGTAGGCGTTTGGACATAAAAAATTGTAATTTTTTTTAAAATAAAAGTAGTATTTGGAGTTTAGTTTAAAAATAATATTTAGAATTTAAAATTATGTTTGAACATGCATTTCACTTGAAAAAATATTGCAGTTTTAAACATAGAACTGGTATTTTTTTGAGCCGAGGGTCTATTGAAAACAATCTCTCTCTATTTTCACAAGCTAAGAATAAGGTCTGCATACATACAATACTTCTCGGACCTTATGGTGTGAGATAATATTGAGTATATTATTATTGTATTTTTTTAGACATAGAGTACATTTTTTGGTAGAACGTAAAACATAGGGAACATTTCTAATTAAAGCCTCTCGTTTGTCATGATATAGTAATTGCTATGCTTTATGCAGTGCAACATAGGATTCTAATTTCATAACACATGCGTTAGGGCATTTCATAACACATGCGTTACAGCATATATATATATATATAGTACAAGTAATAGATATCGAATTTAGTAAATCAAACGAGTTGCGACAGAATTTGAACGTTGAGCCTATATGTAAAGTTTGAATACTGAATTCGTCGATTCTGCTTTTATGCACTAATAATATCAAAAACTTTTATATTACTAGTACAATTTTAATTATTATAACAAGTTATTTACCATATTCTCATCTATAAGCTAAGTAGCAAGACCTAGATTTTATCTTACTAAAAAGCATATAAACTTTAGACATAAACCATTTGGGGCATTGTAGCCATAAATGCTCTGTAATATGTGTTTCCTCATTCACAAAAACATAAATAAACAAAGCAAAATACTTGACTCATGTGACGTATTATATGAAAGTCTGACACATTGAATAAAAATCAACTTCAAAATATAATAATAATTGACTTTAAAAAAAAAGGACAGGACTTTACCGTTACACAGTGCATGAACGGAGTGGCGTCCCCGTTCAGATGCTGTGTAATTAAAACAAATTGTAAGATAAGGCAATATGGCCAGCCATTCTAAACTCTTTCAACTCATATCAAATAATTGTGGGGGAGGCAATAAAAAGACGGATCCAGAATTTTAAATTGGGTTAAGACTTAGAGTTTTATTCATTAAACTCATCACCTTATTTGTGTTCGAGGTTCATAGAATAATATATTTAGCTATTTCAATGAATTTTATACATATAAATCCATGCTTAAGCTAACAATTATATATTTAAATAAACCCATATCTAGACTACTATTTCCGCCCCTGAGGTGATGGACATTTTTTCAGTTGAACATTTGTTCAAAGGATAGGGGTCGTTTTTTGCCACACGTTTACTCAAAAAAGAATCATTACATAAATAGTCAGTCGGATTTATTATTATTTTATTTAGCAAGTATACATAAATAATATAATAATTTACACAATTATATATATATATATTATACCTAAAATATATATTGGTCGACTACTTTTTATTAAACAATTGGATGGACAGCTATCTAGGTCTGTTCTTTTAATAAAAATAGAACAAAAAGGTTGAACTAGAAGATAGTACGTAGCTCTATTTATATACATACTAAGCAACAAAACTCTGTAATACCTCAATCAGTGGGGTGTGTGCACATAATATTATTTTAAAACTATATGTTGATATAATAAGCTGAAAGTGTTTGAAAAACTATAAAGTAAACATTAGTCTAGAACAGAAAGTAAAGACTTAAAATTTGTGACAATAATCGAATACTCTCTCAGTAAACTTATACGTACGCCTTAGTATATATTCTTTTAGTTTCAATTTTTGTAAACCTGTTTGACTGGGCACGAGGTTTAAGGAAAAAGAGAATGACTTTTGAATTTGTGATATAAAATAAGACATATATATTTGTATGACCATAAATTACTGCATAAAGGTAAATTATTTACAAATATAAAAAATGATCATTCTTTTTTTAACGAACTAAAAAGGAAATAAGCTCACATCTATATATATACTTACTATATTAAAAACATGAAAGTCATTAGCGAAATGTTGTTCACCTTTTATACCCTTTAAAAATAGATTTCATATTGGACAAAATTATAATTTAAATTATTTTCCTATTATTTAGGACCTTAAAATCAATTAAAATTTTAGTTATTAAATTTTCTCTTTTTTAAAACATTTATAGAGTCCTAATATTTAGGACTTTAAATCGATTAAGATTTACCTTACATAAATTCTTTTCCTAATTAAAGTATGTAACATATTTATAATTAGTAGTACCAAAATTAGAAAAAGTTTAAGACTAAACATTAATTATCACTACTTGTCAAGAAGACACGTAGAAGGAGTTCTTGGGCATAAAACTTTTGAAAATTAAGTATAATTTGCTTATATGTTGTTTTTCCTAATATTTAGTATCTTGAGATCAACTAAATTCTGGTTATTAAATTAATCCTCTTTATTTGAACTAAGTACTTATATTTAAAATTTTGATATCAATTAAAATTTAATTAAATCCATTAAACTTTTATTTTATATAAATGATCTATATCTATATCTATCTATATAATATATATATACTATATTAAAAGTACGAAACTCCTTCCACTACTATAACAACAACAACCTAGTATAATCTCACTAGTGGGGTCTAGGGAAGGTAGGTGTATGCAGACCTTACCCCTACCCTGGGGTAGAGAGGATGTTTCCGATAGACCCTCGGCTCCCTCCCTCCAAGAACTCCCCACCTTGCTCTTGGGGTGACTCGAACTCACAACCTCTTGGTTGCAAGTGGAGGGTGCTTACCACTAGAGCAACCCGTTCCACTACTAAAAAATAGCAAATTTGTGACTAAATCATTCCGACCGATTTAATTCAGTCGCAATTTTCAATTGATTCGGTCGGAAATTTTATTAAAAATACATGTTTATTTATTTATTTATTGGCTCCAAATTGTGACTGATTCAGTCAATTAATTACGTGAAAAATATTGCGGTTTCCGACTGAATCAATCGCAAAAAAAAAATTAAAAAATATATATATTTTGACCGATTTGGTCGGAATCTGCAATAAAAACGAGGTCTGAATGGTCAACAAGATTTGCGACCGAATGAGTCGATATTTGAAAATTTTAAATTGGCGACCGATTCGGTTGCAAATCTATTTTTAATACAGCCATATCCATTTTTCTTTTTTCTTCTTTCTTCTCTAGTTTTTTTCCCTTTCCTCCCCTCTCCTCTTATGCCCCCACCCGCTCTATTTCTTGATTTTCTCCTCTAATCTAACCATATAAGGTATGATTTCCCTCTCTCTCACTCTCCCTCTCCCTCACCCGCTCCATTTACCCCGTCCACTCCCCCCCCCCCCCAATATTTTTTTTCTAAGTTGTTTAACTCATTTTTTGTGCAGGAATCCGGCGGCTCATCTCCCCTCCGGTGGTGGTCCGGCAGCAGATCTGTTGGTCGTTTTTCAGGTTTTTATTTTTTGCATTAATTTAGTAAAATAGTATGTATAAATTTGCTATATAATTTGTAATATAATATAGATAAAATAGCAATAATTTTTGTAATATAATATGTATATAGTGACTTGTTAAAAATTTACTTTTTTAGATTAATTAGCATTTTTTTTAATTTTTAGTTAGATGTTCTTATGAAAATGGTTAGTATACTTGTATGTATCCAATAGTAAATCAAGAAAAAAAATTAGAATAATTTAGGTATAATCTATAAGTATGGAATTCTTGTTTATATAAAAAAAATAACTTAAGTGTTAATACTTCTCTGTTAGAGTGGAACAATATTTTAAAGAGTTAGAATTTTATACATTCAAGTTAGGTTAGTTAAAAAATAACTTAAGTGCTAATACTTTTTTGTTTTGCCTTTTCGTTTGGAAATTTTTCATGCCCTACCTATGTATTAATTAATTATTTATTATTGAAATAAAATTAATAAAATAGATTCAATTAAGTATTAAAGCGCTATCATATGCTAATTTAAAATAAATTAGATTAATTTATATATTTTAGAACTTTTTTGTCTTACAATAGTTTAATGTACCTATTAATATTGAAATCACCCAAGTATTATAGTAAAATATATAATTAAACTTTTTAGATAACCGATGGGAGAATATAACTTAGTAAGTAGTGTAAATAAAATAAATATATCAACTTCTAGTTTTTTTTGTTTGTGTAGATGCCATTTGCGCATCGTAGATGGATGTATAATAGAAATCATCCTAATCGTGCGGGGTTGAGGGATGAATTTATTGAAGGGGTTGCTGAATTTATTGCTAAGGCTCAAACACTTGATGATTTTCTTATTGGTGGAAGGATTAGGTGCCCTTGTGTGAAATGTAAGTGTGCTAAGTTATTGGGAGAAGATGTTGTTACGTGTCATCTTTTTAAAAAGGGATTTACGGAAAATTATTATGTGTGGACTTCTCATGGGGAGAATCTTGATAGCGTAAATGATGTTGATTTTTATAATTCTTTTGGTGGTGAGGAGGGTAGTCCCGTAGTGGAGAATAATATTGAAAATTCTAGATTCAATGACATGATGAGGGATGCCTTTGAGATGTTCCCGAGGGCTAAATCTGAACCAAATGATGAGGCTAAGAAGTTCTTCAAAGAGTTAGAGGAAGCTGGTTGTTCGTTGTATGAAGGCTCAATGCATTCCAAGTTGTCTATTGTTGTTCGATTACTTCATATTAAGTCGGATAGTTCTATTTCTCAATCGGGAATGAATTCTATCATTGGGCTTATGAATGAACTTAATCCGAGTAACATTGATCTACCCAAAGATTTTTACACGACAAAAAATTTAGTTTCCAAGTTGGGTCTTTCATCAGAGAGAATTCATTGTTATGAAAACGGTTACATGTTATTCTGTAAGGATGATGCATGTCTAGAGAACTGTAAATTTTGTAACAAGTCTCGTTACAAGGATGCCACAGATGATAAAAAGAAGAAGATCCCGATGAAGGCGATGCACTACTTACCCCTTATACCAAGGTTAAAGTGGTTGTATGCATCAATGAGCTCCGCTCCTCATATGAGATGGCATTATGAGCATAGAAGACCAGATGATGTTCTATGCCATCCATTAGATGGAGAAGCATGGAAGCATTTTGATAGGGTGTTCCCGGACTTTGCTAGTGAACTAAGAAATATTAGGTTGGGATTATGTATTGATAGATTCACTCCATTTGCAGTCTCTGCTGCACCACATTCATCTTGGCCGGTGTTTGTTATGCTGTATAATCTTTCACCTGAGTTATGTATGACAAGTCCATATTTATTTCTAACTTGTATTGTTCCAGGTCCACACAATCCAAAAAGTTTGATTCATGTTTACATGCAGCCTTTGATTGATGAGTTGAAGTTATTGTGGCATCAAGGCGTGGAAATATATGATGTATCAACTAAGCAAAACTTCATATTGCGTGCTACTTTGATATGGACTATAAATGATTTTCCTACTTATGGAATGATGTCGGGGTATTGACTACCGGAAAGTTAGCTTGCCCGACTTGTATGGAAGATACAAAGGCATCTGACTTTTTCAAAGTCCCTCCCCCATCTAGCTCGCTTCAGTATAACTCCATGCCTTCTCATGGAGGTTCAACTTCGACCACCATTAATTTTATACCAACGCCTTATTTCCCAACTTCTTCCCCGCGTGATCCTGCTAGTTAGTTCGGTGGCTCACCACCGATTGCATCCTCGAGCCATCATAGTAGCCAGCATTGTGGTACATCTTTTGTGCCTCATACATCGCCCACTCAATTATCATATCCATCATCATCCACTCCAAGTATATCTAACTTAGATATTGGAGGTTGTCACGCAACTGCATCCCCATCTACCAGTACTCCTACAGTTGCAGGTACCGTGAGACAATATACTGGAGGGACTATATAGTACGGTCATCTTCATCGGCTGATTATCGTTCCCCATGGCAACGAGTGAGTTTTCCTTCAATTTCCTTTTAAACTCTTTCAATGTTTTTTGCATATAATGAAGTTAATGATATTTTTTATATGTTAAATTAAATACAGGTTTTTGCCATCCTTTCAGGATACGTATATAGTGATGGAATCTATGAAACCATTTTTTCATGAGCCATGGAATTCCTGGAGACAGATATCGTACCATATTAGAATGAATATGTGACAACAATTTCAGATAAGAATAAATTAATTTTTATTAATACTTATCCACATTCGTTTAATATTATTTATTCAATTTTGCAGGTTAGGTGTGTATAGAAGTCTACACTTGAAAATCTGGTGAATTAGAACTTCGAGAAGAGAACACAGAAACGGATAACAGATTCACATCATGTCGCTAGGAGAGGTGGCACCAGGCCTGATTGGATACATGAAGATGTCTGAAATCAGCTCTTGGCGAAGTGGAACACCCCTGATGGAAGAAGAGTGAACATGCAAAGTTAAACAGAGCTTCTACTAAGGGTGGAGCGTTGCATACTGGAGGTTCTATTAGTTTTGCAGTCCATCATTTGAGAATGGTAATTTTATTATAAAATATTCTTAGTTTTACAAGTATGCAAATTGAACACACACACACACACACACACACATACACACACACACACACACACACACACACACACATATATATATATATATAAAGATGTCTAATTAATTCTTCATTTTCAGGAAAAGGAACATGGGGAGATGTGACTTATACTGAGGTCTTTGCAGGGACCCACAAGAAGAAGAAGAAGAAGAAGAAGAAGAAGAAGAAGAAGAAGGACGGCACAAGAGAAGGATGGATCGAACCGCGTGCTTTAGAGACATTTGTATAATCCAAACACCAACACTATATTATTTTTCCTTCTTGGTTTATTTTATTTATATAATGTGTATTATTTTTATTTCAGGACAAGTATCATATTGATCTTGATGCATGGCAACAAACTCAGCCTGAAGGAACTCAACCGACTCCGGAGGTTATGACTGCAATTTCGACACAAGCGGTTGGTGGCGTGAATAAAGGTATAAATATTATGTAATTATCTACTTGATATTAATTTGAAAGTTCTTGTTTGTTTTATTACTTCTTTTACTTTCTTTTCTTTATTTCTCGTTAAAATAATAAATAAAGATCGAGTCTACGGGATTGGAGTACAGCCATTCTCCAGTCATCCACCAGTAGCACTATTCATCAGTTTCCCATGAAGACATGGAAGCTATGCGTCAAAAAGTGAATCAAATGTCGCAAGAATTTCAAATAACTCAAGCTTTGATCCAAAAATTATTAAAAATGAGAAGCAAGAAAGGCAGTCACGCTGCAATGGAGATTGAGTCTGAGTCTAAGAAGGAGACTGAGTCTGACTAGGCTATTTTAATGTTTTAGAGTTGAAGTTAGAGACATGTTTAATTTATGTTGTTTGATAGTTGGTTGTTTGATTAGTTGGTTGAATTGTTACAAATATTACTATTCATTTTGTAGTAAATATTGGATTTGAATTATTATACTAGGTGTTTGGTTGGTTGTTTTATTTGACAGATGGTGTAATTAAAAATACAACAGAATTCTGCTAAATATTTCTCAGATTTGCGACTGAATTAGTCTGTAACAACCCGATCGGTCGCTTTGAGAATTTGTATTTTGCCCAGTAGTTTGAGGGCATGAGTAACTCCGTATGATGTATTGTGACTTGTGTGAATCGTCAGTTTTGGTTTTCAGGTTATTCGTAATCGATTTGGCAGAATGAATTTCATGATTAAAGTTTTAAGTTGGAAGAGTTGACCAAGTTTGACTTTTTAGTATTTGACCTCGGATTGGAGTTTTGGTGGTTACATTAGGTCCGAATGATAATTTTTCACTCGGGCGTATGCCCGGATTTGTATTTGGATGTTTCCAAAAGGTTTCGACACTAATTAGCGAAAGTTGAAAATTTGAAGGTTTGGAGAGTTCATAAGTTTGACCGAGAATTGACTTTCAAGATATTGGATTCAGATGTGGTTCTAGGAATTGAAATAGCCTCATTATATCATTTGAGACTTGTGTGTAAAATTTGGGCTCATTCCGTGTTGATTTGATGTGTTTCGGCACGAGTTTTGGAAGTTGAAAGATTCGAAGTTCATTGCGTTTGATTCGAGGTGCGATTCATCGTTTCAATATTGTTATGCGTGATTTGAGGCCTCGAGTAAGTCCGTGATATGATATGATACTTTTTGGAATATTCGGACGTGGTCCCGAGGGGTTCGAACGTGTTTTGGATCAAATTCGGATCATTTTATTTCATTTTGGCATGGCTAGTTCCGCAAAGCATCTAGTTTACTTGTTCGCGATCGCGTAGATTTGATTAATGGATGGTGAAAAGTTGTTCATCACATTCGAGAGTCCTCAGACGCGTTCGTGTAGGTTGCTGCAGATTGAGCATCGCATTCCCGCAAGTGTGCACGCGTTCACGTAGTGATTTTGAACTGGGCAGAGGCTGGTTTCTTCTTTGCGTAAGCATTGATTGGCTGCGATCGCATTGTTCAGATGCATGAGGTCATCATGTTCGCATGGATAGTTATGCGAGGGTAAAATCTGGGCAGTGCACTTTTCCTCTTCGCGATCGCGATGGTATTTTCGCGATCGTGATTCAGCAATTCGCCCAGTGATTATAAAGTACTCTATTTCGGAGGTTTCGACCATTTTTGCATATTTGGAGCCATGGAACTCGGATTGAAGCGGTTTTTTAGGCAATCTTCAACATATGGATTGGAGTAAGTGTTCTCTACTCGGTTTTAATTTTATTTTATGAATCTATCTTCGTTTTTGGCATTTGATTGAGGATTTCAAGAGAGAAATTGGGAGTTTTTGTCTAAAATTTCATAGAGTGAATTTTTGCATTTTGATTATCTATTCCGAGTCGGATTTGAATGAAACTTATATGGTTGAACTCGTAATTAAATAGGTTGTTGGATTCTGTGAGTTTTGTCGGATTCCGAGGTGCGGTACGGGTTTGAATTTTTGTTTGACTTTGGGGTTTTGATGAAAGATTCGACCTTTATCATTTGGAGTTATTTCCTTAGGCTTTATTTGATGTATTTGAGTGCTTTTGGCTAGTTTTAAGCCGTTTGGAGGTTAGTACGCGCGAGATGGCATTTTTAGAGTATCGTTTGTCTTGCTCGGTGTTGGATTTGGCTTGTTCGAGGTAAGTAATACTTCTAAACTTGGTTCTGAGGGTATGAAATCCCGAATTACGTGCTATGTAATTGATGTTGAGGTGACGTGCATGCTAGCTGACGGGCATGTGGGCGTGCCAAATAGTAATTATGATTTAGTCGATTCCATGGAAATGCGTAGCCATTTTATCTGAACATTTTTATTATACTCTATGTGTTAGAACACTTGAGTTGTGATTCATGCTAGAAATCATGTTTAGGCTATATGCTGGCACTATTGGGACCCACAATGGTCGTTCTTTGTTGTTGAGTTATTTGCTTAATTGCAATTATGTACTCAATCACATTCATCATTTCGTATCATATCTTAGTCTTTGTTATCGTATATTGTCACATCTCATATCATTGATTAGGGTTGTTTAGCATGATTGTTGTGAGCCCCAGATACTGGAAAGATTAATGACTGAGTGAGGCCGAAGGCCTATTGTGAGTGATATTTTTGGGATCGGGTTGCACGCCGCAGCAGACTTTATTGATTCATGCCAGGATTTAGCTTATTATAGCGCTTGGGCTAGATCTGCCCCTCCGAAGTCTGCACATCCACAGTGGGCGCAGTTGTTATTGATTTTTGGGCTGGATCTGCCCTAGATTCGTTTGCATTGGGCTGGATCTCCCCTGGATTCATTTATGTTTGGGTGGGACCTGCCATGTACAGTACTGAGTGAATGAGTATGCTGAGTATTGAGCATGATGAGTGAGAATACGAGATAGTGAGATTGAGTACTGTGAGAGTGTAAGTACATATGCATTGCATTTGACATGCGTACTTGAGATACAGGCATAGAGATGCATTTTCTCATGCTATCCGATTTTTGTGACATTCATGATTTCACTTGCATATCGATATGTAGGTATATAGGTGTATTTTTTTCATATTATCTGAAAATGAAACATCTTAATTATTGTTGAAAGATTTTTAGGAAAAATCACAGTTTTCATACTTACTCATATCTTTGGTGATTTGGTGAAAAGAATTGAGTTTTACTGACATCTTTGAAAAAGCATGCCCATTTTCCCGAAATTGTGAACGAGTTGAGCATCATACCTCTGAGTTATTTCTTGTACCATTTTTATTATGTCATTATGAACTGTTGTTGGTTATTGGAGTTGGACCCTAACCCTTGTCCCAGCTCGTCACTACGTTCAACCTAAGGTTAGATTTGTTACTTATTGAGTGCATGGGGTCGGTTGTACTTATACTACACTTCTGTACCTTGCATGGAGATGTTAGATGCTGATGTTGTTGTATACGGCGGGAGCTGAATTTGAAGATGTATCTGCATTTCAGTTATGGCTATCACTTGTCTTTGGTAGCATTAGATTCGAATTATGTTCATTTACATTTCAAATAGATGTTGTAATTATTTTCATTCAGTTTTGTAAAAATCTAAATCTTAAAAACTCATGATTTGTACTACCAGTCCATGGGAAATTCTCTGTATAAAGGGAGTTATATTATCATTCTTTTCTTTATAATTCTCATTAAATTCGATAGTTGATAATTGCCTTACCTAACGGGTTGGGTTAGGTGCCATCACGACTAGTTGAATTTTGGGTCATGACACATTCACAAATTTCACCAAAAATTACCCAGATTTGCGACTGATTTAGTTGCAAATTGAGAATTTCTGATTTTTTTTAAATTTAATTAATACTCAATATGTACAACTATTTCAGTCAGAATAATTAATTAAAAATTAATTTTAATATTTAATTTTCAGACAGAATCAGTCGAAACTTTTAATTTGTATTTTTTTTTAAATTTTGGTCAGCAACTGAATCAGTCGCAAATTTAGCGACCAATTCGGTCGCAAATGGCTTAAATTCAAATGTCCCTGTATTTTTTAGTTTGCGACTGAATCCGTCGCAAATTTTTGACTTATTCTGTCATAAATATATTGCGACCACGTATTTTCCGACTAAACACTTTTCAGCCAGAAATCCGTACAAAAAATACGATTTTCGATCGATTTCTGACTGATTTGACGGTCTCAAATTTGCTATTTTTTAGTAGTGTTCGTGGAATGTTGTTCGCCTTTTTTACTCTTTAAAAATAATTTCACATTGGAAAAATGTGTAAATTATTAATTTTTCTAATATTTAAATGAAATACATTGAAATTTTGGTATTAAATCTTTTCGTATTTGAACTATGTAGAAATTCCTAATATTTAAGTTATATAAATTTATTTCTTAAATATCTAGACATTAAAGTTTACTATTGTAATCTACACTTAAGCACATTAGGACGAGTAAGAAAATATCTTTAAATAAATGATTGTCGCGACCGCGACCCGTTACTCGCGATCATGAAAGAGGAAACCAGATGCCCAGAAATCAGCAACTCCATTAAGTCCAAAATGAATCCGAACTTGAACCGAATCACACCCGATGACCCCGGGACCCCATCCAAACATACCAACAGGTCCTAAAACACGATACGAACTTAGTCGAAGCCTCAAATCACATCAAACAATATCGAAATCACGAATCTTACCCCAATTCAAGCCTAATGAACTTCCAACTTCTAAAACTAATGCCCAATCCTATGAAACCAATTCCGAATGACCTCAAATTTTGCTCACAAGTCATAAATGACACAACAGTCCTAATTCCAACTTCCGGAACCAAAATTTAAACTCGATATCAAAAAAGTCAACTCTCGGTCAAACCTCCCAACCATTCAAACCTTCAAATTTCCAATGTTCGCCAAAAATCATCAAATCAATCTATGGACCTCCGAAACAACATCCAAACATATTCCTAGGTCCAAAATCACCATACAAACCTATCGGAACCAATAATAATAATAATTCATAGTAATAACAAATAACTTACTTTAATTTTTATTTATATATTGTAATATATGGCCATATTAAATCACAAACCCAATTACAATTTTTTCACAAGTGAAAGATAGATAAGATACTTAAATTTGTATATTGAAATTAGTAGTAAATTGTACTCTAATTTATAAGAAATTTATGATCGTTTAAATTATAACTTTCTCTATGTTTTTTTTTAAATCTATGCTTATTTAAGTAATATAGGAAGTCAAATAATATTATTCATGTGATTTTTTAAAATTTATTCCCATCGATAAGGATTTACGTGTGACGCGCGTACTCTAAGACTAGTAAATTGAAACAGAGGGACTGATGGAGTAATACTTTTTGTTTCCATTTAGTTTTCAGGATAAAATTTTACATGCCGATTAAAAATATATTATTAAGAAGAATAGTTTGACTAATTCACCCCTTATTAATTCCTTGATCTTTGTATATTTTAGTGCCTCTTGGTCAGAAAACAACTAATGCTAAGGTAAAGTTGAAAAACAATAATTAGTTCTCTTTTGATTTTCTAAATTGACATTATTTACCTAAAAATGAGTAACAATTAAATTTGTACACGGTTTAAAGGATACGTGATTGAATTCAATACGAATAATTAAGAATAACAGATAAATAAATTAAAGATGAAATAAACGATCAAACCAATCGCAATGTAATGGCCAAGTCTGATCTTAGATTGAACAGTAGGACTTTGCCTCGATTGGACTCTCGGTATAAGTTCGGTCGCGAGTGAAGAAAAGAACAAATAAGTAATGCCTTGAACAATAGGTAGAAGATAAAAGTAAACTTTTATTGCTTTGAATTGCGTGTTACCATGTGTCAAACTAAAGAAAAACTTCCCCTTTATATAGTAGGAGAATTTCAGTTCTAGTAAAAATCTAAAAAAGGTAAAAAATTCTCTTTTTCCAGTAATTGTTGATCTATAATAGATACTAAACGAGATTAGCATCGTAATATCCGATTGAGGGCGAATATTACGGCCCCCTATCCGTCATGCATAACCGTTTACCGCGTCTGCCAAGGTCCAGAAGTTATACTTGGTCCGGGGTATGTCACTTTTTCGTGTCTGATCTCAAATATATCGTTCATTTCTCTCGGGTATCGATATGAGGGGTTCCTGGTCTCGATTATAATCACGTCGATCAGTGCTTCCCCTTCGTTCTCTCATCGAAAAATCGGGAAAACTTTGCTCCCGATTTTATCCGTACACAAACATGACAACTAAATGGAAACAAAGGGAATATTTTTTTCAATTTCATTTTATATAGCACTATTTTTTCAGTCAGTCCCAAACAACTTATGCATTTTAAATATTCAATTTTAAACCTTATATTTTATTGATTTATAGTCATATAAGTTTTTATAATTTATTTTAGATCATAAGTTTCAAAAACTTTCTTTATTCATTAATGATGTGTTCAGTCAAACACCAAAACGTAAATTATGATTCTAAATTGTTAAATTCTGCATAATCTAGTTGCCACAAAAAAGCCTATCATGTGGCAGGATTTTGATTTTTTTAATTTCAATTTTAACTTATCGCTTTGTGATATTATTCTAAGAGAGTACTTAAATGAGAGAATGTTATGATT
Source organism: Nicotiana tabacum (assembly GCF_000715075.1). Taxonomy (NCBI): domain Eukaryota; kingdom Viridiplantae; phylum Streptophyta; class Magnoliopsida; order Solanales; family Solanaceae; genus Nicotiana; species Nicotiana tabacum. Next base: position 2,490,102 of record NC_134081.1, on the reverse strand, counting down.
GATAGAATGTTATGATTGATTTCATCCATTTTGCTCTAATTTTAGTCATTCTAGCTGCTTTGACAAAAACAAAATGTAGTGGTAAGCAGATGCTCCTCCATTATTATCCCATTATCCATATGAATTTTCTCATTACTAATTAACTCATTATTGCCACTTATTGTTTTCACATAAAAATAAAAAGAAAATGATATAATGAATCAACACCTGTGATGGGGCCCTTTCATAATTACAGCACAGGCTAAATTAAAAAATGACAAAAATAATAATTATGATGATGAAGTGGGAAATATATTATTTAATTTAACGCATTATTATATATGTTTAGAATGTTTTTATTGTAGGAGAGAATTAGTTGAACTTTCTAATCTGCCGGTTGTTAGAGCATAATTAGACACTATTTGTTGTCAAAGCTTCTTTGTCTACACTATGGTTTAGGTATAAAATTTCAACATATTCATATTACTTGGCCATGCAAGCATGCAAGAAAATTTCCTATTCATGTTACGTGTATTATTTAAAAAAATGGACAGTCCGATGTATAAATTATTTTGTGTTCATGTAAAATTCGAAAAAATACTACACTTAAAGAGGTGTGATATAAGTAGCCTACCTGATACAAGATTAATAACTTATCCTGTGAGTAACATGTAAATTGTTTAGTTTTGTTGATATCTATCCTAGATATGCTTGTCCAATTGAGACGCAACTTTTTTTTTTCTTTTTCTAATTAGCAATAGTGTTTGTATTGCCGATTAATTTAGCCGTAATTTCTATCTCCATTAACACAGGTACCTAGTAATTCTGGCCACCAAAAACAAATCATAAGAAATTAATTTGGAATTTGTACTTCAATCTCTTATGATATTATTCCTACTTTATTAATTGTTTGCCTACACCCTTCAATGTGAAATGTAGCATTTTATAAAGCGGGTATAACTTTCAAAAAGAAGAAACTCAAATCTTAACTAATCTTTCATATTATTCAGGACCCTTGACATAACTAGACGTGAAGGAAGTTTCATATAGGTTACTTCTCAATATATTTTCTTTCAAATTACTAAAATTTCATGTACCGTTCTTATATGGTAGAATATTCATGTAGAACTTTCTAAGATTTTACACGTGTGATACATGAGCCTGTTTGGTTTTTGAAATTAGTGTTTTGCCATAAAATTTTTATTTTTCACTTCAAGATGAATTTTAGAATTTTTCAAAATTTTGAAAAACTATAAAAAAAATATTTTTCAAAATTTTCACTCAGACCACTCACAAAAATTCAGAAATAACTCAAAATTATATTCATGTCCAAACACAACTCTAATTTTCAAATATCATTTTTATTTAAAATTATTTTTTACTTTTTCTCGAAATTTTACAATTTTTATGTCCAAACGCCCACGAAAATAGTAGAGATTTATATTTTCTTGACGCGGTATAAAATTTATATCCATTATTGAGTCTTTGACAGATTGAGTAATCTAGTAATGAATAACATTATCCACGTCATAAAGCAATGATCATGTACTCTGAAGTTGTCTATTGCGTCTCTGCTTATAATATAATATATTCTCCTTTGAGCAAAAGAAAAAGTTAAATAAAATAAAATAAAAGAAGAGAAAAGCTCATTTGAAAAGTGCAAACAACAAGAAGCATCTATTCTTATATCTTAAACGTGTTAACGTATACACCTTTTTCTATTCTTTAGTTCTAAAGGGTAATTATGAAGGCAACAACCATCTCTTTTATAAAGTTAACACCTCATCCCTTAATCCATGCTACAAAAATAAATGTAATAATAATTCTTCTCCAACTTTTGCTTTAACAATTATGAGTCATTAGTTGGGTTAGGTCCTATGTTTAACATTTTTGCAATTCCTAACTATATGTTACTCCCTCTTTTTCAGTTTTTGTGAACCTATTTTCTTTTTGGTTCATTCCAAAAAGAATGACCGCTTTCTAAATTTGGAAATAATTTAGCTTAAACTTCCAATTCTAACCTTAATGAGAAGTTTTTATAACCACACAAATAATCTGGACCCCTTTTTGACTTGTTTAGGACCACAAATTCAAAACGTCTTCATTTTTTCTTAAATTTCGTGTTCAGTCAAACAAGTTTATATAAATTGGAAGAGAGAGAGAATTCACTATAAATACTTTAGTAAATTTAATTATGTAAAGGTAGCTAGCTCATAATTGTGAGAATATTCTGGTTGGGTTGGTTGGTTGTTTTAGTGGCAGCTAGAAATTTTTTTTGGGGGGGTGGTTCGCCCAACATTCGGTATCTGCGTTGGGAGTTAAAGTGCTATCTAATAAAGACGATTCCATATTTAGGGTTCGAATTCAAAACCTCTGTATAGAACGAAAGATTATTTACCACTCCATCACAATTCTTGTTTGCGGCAGCTACAAAGCTTTATATAAAGGAAATGTGGATAAGGTTTAAAAAGGTAGAAAAAGATGCCTCCCTATTAGTATGTTTCTTTGATGGTAAAGGTGAATCTACTTTAGTTGGCATCTCTTCTGCTATAGTTACTAGAATAATATTCTTTACTTAAAATCTTATCAAAGAATTGGTTCTGATTCTATTGTGGAAGAATTTTCTTTGAGTTCCATATTTATGTGAAATGGCATCAATTTGACATTAGCCAACACTATTATGGGGAAAGTTCACAAAACAAAACCTAAACACCCCCAAAAAGGTCAATATTTGGTGTCATGTGAAAGTGACATGATTTTTAAGCTTTTCTTTCATAAGCTTGATATTTGAACCAGCTTAAGAGTATTTCGATTATTCTATCGGTTATTTGTAACATTCCACCTGATCAACTTGCATAATTCAACTATCCCACTGATTATGTAATACATTCTGTCAATATAAGTATAGCATAACTCAACTTACCAAGGCTTTGGCAAATGCAATCTACGTGTATCTCACCTTGATTATCTGTTACGTTCCACCAAAATAAGTATCATATAACTCTCCCTACCAAGACTTTGGCAAATGCAACATGCGTGTATCTCAATTATTCCACTAATTACCTATTATCTCTAACCACATAATAATTATAAAACTCTATTAAGAAAAATTGAGGGCTGTACTTTTTAAAACTCAAGAAACAGGATAGAATATACCTTTTTCCCTCACATATACATGATAAGTAATTAAGCTAAAAACTACTAATACTAGTGTCTAATCCCAAAGAACACTTTGGTTTGCATTAGAAACTAGCCTAAGTCTTAGTACAAAGTTAGACTAAAGTAGAATAAAGAACAGGGAAGATCTCTCTGTGTATTAGGCCAAAACTACTAACTCCTCTGCTAATTCTTCTACTAATAATCTAAAGATTGAGATCTCAACTTCCATTGCTGTTTCTTCCCTTTGTTCTTGAAACTTTTTCCAGTCATCAAACTCGGTTTGCAAATCGGATTCAACCATCATATCAATGGTGTCTGATCTCACATATTGCCATGAATCTAACCTCCTGCATACTCTTCCGAAGACGATTTCCCTATTGTTCAAGCTGTTAGTTTCAGTTTTCTCCTCGGAAAGCAGGTCGGACACTAGCCTTTTCATGTCAAAAGGGATTGTCACTTCACTTGCAAACTTATCGAAATCCCTGTCTCTGTATGATGATAACGAATCTTCATCATCGTCTTCCTCTTCAAGACCGTCTTCACCTCCTTCTTCTTCTTCGTCGAGCATTAGTTTCTCGAGTTCAATAGGATCTAACTCCGCTAGTTTCTCGAACCTACGAAGCTTATAGAGAAGTTGCTGCTGCGCTCCTGTTAGCAATGCATGACAATCAAAATAAGTTTTCAGTCAATGAGGATTCATATAGACGACTCAAACTTTTTGGAACTGAGGCGTAATTATTGTTGTATTAATACAGTAAGCAACCAAACATTAAAAAAAAAGGGCAGCCAGGTGCACGAAGCATCCCGCGTTCACGGAGGATCCGGGGAAAGGCCGCATCCCAAGGAGTGTGATGTAGGCAGTCTACCCTCATGCAAGCATCAGTGGCAGATTCCACGACTTGAACCCGTGACCTATAGGTCACACAAAGACAACTTTACCGTTGCTCCAAGACTCCAACGTTCACGGAGGATCCGGGGAAAGGCCGCATCCCAAGGGGTGTGATGTAGGCAGTCTACCTTGATGCAAACATTAGTGGCAGATTCCACGGCTCGAACCCGTGACCTATAGGTCACACAAAGACAACTTTACCGTTGCTCCAAGACTCCCCTTCGAGTAACCAAACATAGTAAAAATAAAAATAGTAACTTTTACACTGATTTTTAGACATCTCTGTTCCCTTTTGATTGTATTAATTGTTACTGTACAAAAAGAGTAGAAAAGGGATCTTATACTTAATAATGTGATTTTCTACTATGAACAAATGGTAAAGAGGGAATGCTAGAAAACAACTTAAGGACCCTACTAAAAGTACCCTTATCATGTAATCAGGCCCCTGAATCATGGCAGTCTGAAGAAAATACTGAAAAGGCAGAACCCCAAATTAGAAAATGTTTTTGAAATTCAAGAAGTTTGAGAGTTTCTTCTCAAAGTTCAATAAATTGAAGAGGACAAGCATATCAATTAAGTGAAAAGCCCCACCTGCACTAAATGTGGGTCATCATGCAATTAATAAAAGATTTAATTTATTTGCTCTAAATGTGTATAATTTGTTACTACCTCATATAGCCGGTTAGTTGTCATTTTTACCAAGGGAAAAAGGACAGGCCGGTGCACAAAACAGCTCGCATTCACGCGGGGTCTGGAAAAAGACAGTACCTCAAATGATGTTATGTAGACAACCTAACATAATGCAAACCTCAATAGCTGCTTCGGCGGCAAGAACCCGTGACCTATGGATCACAGGAGATAACTTTACAGTTGCTCCAAGACCCCCTTCCTCATTTTTACCAAGCTACCAATTAATATTTCTCATAGAGATTTACGTGTAATTAACTTATACGCGATCTGTTTACACTGTCAGTGAGTAGAACTTAAGCTCATTTCTAAATGAATAAAATTAGGGGATGAATTTATGTATAAACAAGATAAGGTCACATTAACAGAAATGATGTACAAGACTTACCATCAAACCAAGATAATATGTCATGTAATGTACAACACACAAACGTACAAACCTTTTTATCAAAGATTGAAACCTTTTATGGATCCCACATGAAATAATTCATATATCAAAATCAGCATTATCAAAATTGGTTATGACCTTACAATTATAGCATATCCAACCAAACATATCCATAAAGAAATCAGCATTTCCATAATTGTTGAATATGACTTCACAACTAATGATATATTACTAACTACTTAATTATTGCATTCAACATATATTACATATAATTATGAACTATGTATTATAGAACTTGTATGGCATTTACTGATACAACTTAATACAGTCAAACCTCTCTATAACAACTCATTTGTTCTAATATTTTTTGGTTGTTATAGTGAATGTCATTATAGAGGATACATATTATAACATAACATAAAAATCGGTTTCGAGAAAAACCTAGCTTTTATAGTAAATGATTGTTGTATAAGAATGCTGGTATAGAGGGGTCTGTTGTATATAATATATCATTCTTTTAAATCGGAAAAAAGCTAAAAAATTTATCGCACATTAGTATTCAAAATAATTTTGAGAAAATATGATTTACGTACTTTGTACAAGTGCATAGTTGCATTCAACATCACAATCATCGTCTTCCTCGTCCTCGTCCTCGTCCTCATATTCGCCTTCATGTCCATCATCATCAAACGGAGGATCCAACACAGAAACCGGACTGCATTGTTCTTTCTCCTCATCTTCTAGTTCAATATTAGCCAAACCTATTGCTTCATAATTTTCTTTGTCCTAAACAAAAGAAAACCAATTACTAGTATTAAGTACAACCAGATAAGCCACATAATTTAAACAAAATGTAATGCTTTACTTATTTGACAGAATGTTCTATCATTAGGTCATGAATTATAGGAAGTTGACTACTGACATTTATTCCATTAAGTTTTATATTTGTCAATTATAATATGGAATAGGGTGGTGTAGAGCCGGGGCAGACCTATAATCTAGTAATTTTTTCTTAAATTTTGTATTTATATTTAAAACTTATTAAATATGAACAAACAAACACACTAATTAAAACGAGCTATAAATCCAAATACCACCTCTGCCTATCGTGTAAGATCTTTACAATATTATCAATTGGGGGCCAAATGACAAAAGAAAAAAATTGTGGTTCGTCGTTTTGTGGATAATAGTGTCATTTTGTTTTATTTAGACAAGGTCAATTAAAAAAAGATTTTGGTGGCAGAAGCGTGATAAAAAAGGTACAATTATCAAACAAATAGAAATCTCCAGCAATTTAGATAAATGACAAATTTCTCCCCTTAAAATATTGTTTGATTATTAAAACGTCAAAATTTTGATGGGTAATTTTGTCATTTAATGTAGACATTCCGGCCACCGAATCAGACCAACGAGATCCTTTTGCCGACAGGTAAAAACCAGGTCAAACTTAGTTATTTGAGTCACGAGTTGACTCATTCTATTTATGTTGGCTAAGAGAAATTTTTACCGGAATATATAATTATTACTGAAATAACATAATTTTTACGTGTTTAAGTTAAATAACACGTTGAGGTCACCTAAAATATATCCATAAGCAAATTTACTTTAAATACAAAGTTTATAAAATTAAAAATAAGACAGGTGAAATTAAGCTGATGGTGAAAAAATTGCTTACACATGGTATACATAACATAAACTCAACTTTTATTATTACAAATTATATTTAAAAATATATTTAACATACACAAACTTACAACTTTGTAAGATGTTTTACAATTCAATTTTAACTCCTATACGACATGTAAATTTTTTACTAAAAATTCCTTATATCGAAATGAAATTCCCTATGAATATGAAAAAGGACTTTTTTACTATCAGTATAATTTAGTCAATTAATTAGCATATTTATCGGGCGACTGGCTAATATTTATCACAAAAATTTATAGAAATATATATTTATAGTCATTTTTTAAAATAATAGTCGACAAAATACATATTTTGGTATATAATATTAGTGTATTACCAACAAAAAATTATACATATATAATATTAGTGTATTACGAACAAACATTGTTGTATTATGTCCAAAAGCTTACCTACAGTTAGTGACAAAATAGAAAGACAAATGACAAACCTCTTTCTTGTGGCGAGTCGGAGATGCTATCGGCGATGAGAACTCCGGAGTCCGGCGACCGCTGGACGGACATTTCTGAAGAGAAAATCTAAAAGGACTTATAGGACTTGAACAATATTTATTTTCACATTCAACCTCCTCAATTTCCTCCTCATTATCAGACCTACAACTACTTGAAGTCTCAAAATCCATTGATTTCTCTTCATTGCTTTCTGACCAACCAGCACTACTTAGCCTACTATTATTACAAAAATAACCACTTTTCACTTGTACAGTAATTTCCTCCTCATTCTTGATTTCCTGTTTCTTGTTTCTGCTCCTGTTCTTGAGTTTCTTCAAAATTGACCCAAATAAACCAAACCCCACTTTGTTAATTTGTGTTTTGGGTTTAGAATTTTGTTGTTTTTGGATCCTAATTGCAGCTTCAAGAAGTAAAGAGGAAGTTGTAGTAGGGATATGAAGAAAGACTTTTCTTTTGGGGCTATTTTTGCAATTTGTTATAGGTGAAGGGAAATTGTTGAGAGGTGATTTTCTAACATCAGGTGAATCTTGAAAAGAGAAAAAACAAGCATGTTTACATAATGTAGAAGTTGAAGTTGAGGTTGAGGTTGTTTCTGTGATAATTTTGGTTTTTGGTTTCTTGTATGTTTGTAATGAGGTTTCTCTTTTGAGCTGAAAACGTCTATCAGCTATGTAATTTTTAAGTTGAAATGGTTCTTGATCTTCTTTCAAAAGCTCATGCAAATGCTTCTGTGCCATTACGAGAAAATAAAAAAAACCAAAGTCCTAATCAGTAATAAAAGATTTGAGATTTTGAAAATGGATTTGAGTAGTTGAAGAGATTTCAACTTTTAATATAACCAAAGAGATTATATTGTGGAGTTGGGGGAGTGGGAGTGGGAGTGGGGATTTGTTATGTGGTTTTGAAAAGTGGAAGATTGAGAAGTGGGGAAGTTGTGTACATATAGTTAGAGACTCGAGAAAAAGAGAGCTAGGTTGGGGTGGTAGGGGTAGGGGTAGGGGGAGTGGGGGTTTACTAATGGGGTTTGGGAAAGAATGAGGAGAGTTCCTGATTCAAATCTGGAGTTTTACAAGATCGAGGTAAGGTGGATGATAAATAAATAATTACATAGTGTATAAAAACATGAGAAAATTGGAATTGTAAAAAAGTGTATATAATATGGTAATAAGGGGTGCAACAGTAGATGTGTAGGACTGTGGGGTTTGTAGTAATAGTTCCGCGACCAAGCCGTCAATCTCGGAGATAATTAATTTCGAGATTAAATTTAAATTGAGTTTATTATTAAGATAAAATATAATTAATCATTAAATAATTAATTTCGAATTAATTAATTTTAAAATAACTTATTTTCCTCCTAATGACCCCTAAATGATTTTTGGGGTGGATTGTGGAGTTCTATGTGTCTCTCTCATGAGCTTTACATACATAATTGTGTATATCTAAATTCCTATAGATGGTGTAGACACAGAGGCTGGGAGTGTAGGTGGATAAGAAACAGTTTATCTTAGTTAGTAAGTGTAATTACACAGGGTGAATCCATAATAAGAATAATATGAGTTTAAATTTTAAGTCAAAAAGGATAACTCGGTGTGATTTAGACAATCTATTCTAACGTAAATATTAATAGTTACTTTCACGGCTCGAATTCGTAACTTATATATTAATAGAGACAATTTTAACGTTGCCGAAGTTTTCAAGTTTCGAACACACGACCGCTACTTGAAAGAGGAGGTGCCAAAGGGAAAGAGCCACACAACTTTTTTTAAGTTTTATGACAGACTAGATAAAATATATGTACACTAATAAATTATTTATAAAGTAATTACAAATCAATTTCTTATGATAAGTCTTAATAGATAATTTCATAAGCTAATAATTAACCTTCTATAATAGCATAAAATTAAAAAAACAATGGATTGGAAGGAAAAGGAAGATAAAGGAAAGGCAGGAGAGCTGGCAAGCGGTAAGGAAGGCAGAGCCAGTCACAGAATACCCGAGAAGAGCGCTCTTTTGGACCAATCACACTTTTCCACGTACCTTTTCACACCTTTGCTTTCATTTGACCAGCATTACATTAGTTGTTTGTCTTTTCTATAAAGTTACCACAGTTATTAACATTTTTTTCCTTAAATACTACGCCCTCCGTTTAAATTTATGTGAACATATTTTTTTTTTAGTTCGTGTCAAAAAAAATAATTTATTTTATTATTTGAAAATAATTTATCTTTATGCAATAATTTATAGTCACATAAATATATGTGTCTCATTTTACACTACAAATTCAAAAAAATTCTCTCTTTTCTTAAATTTTATGTCCAGTCAAATAGATTCACATAAATTAAAATGAAGGGAGTATGATTTTTTCATGGAAATACTAATATTATGATAACTGGAGAAGAGAGTTAGCTTTTTATCGAGTGAGCTAGAACACGAGCGGATGCACACTCGAGCAGAGAAAGTTTAACTGGTTCAATGGTGCAGACACCTACTGGGATGAGGCAAAGCTGTAATTGAATTCATATCTATTTGAGCTGCTCTAGCAAGCATCTCTTTCGAAAAGCTCAATTATTATCGAGATAGCTAATCATATTATTTTAGCCTAAAATTTATTTCGAGATTAGTAATATATATAATCAAATATGAGATAAATACAATTTCAAATTTATCCCACAAACCTTCGGGATCATTCGAGCTGGGTTTTTTTTTTCTTTTTTTCATGTTACTCTGCTTCTTTTTAACATACCTAATTTATAAAAGTATCAAAATTATCATTTTATAATAGTGGTGATGTGATGTTTCATTTCTTCTTTATTTTCATGAACTTTTATATCTGCTGAAACTCAACTGTCATGCTATTAAACGTAAAACAAAAATGCTAAAAATTTAAGCAATTTTCAGAAGAAGGTAGGTGACATTCTTTTTGAATTAATTAAAAAGAAAAATATCACATAAACTTAGATGGAGGAAAGAATATTTACTCTGTGTATGTTTAAGATAAATACTCTCCATTTCAATTTATATAAATTTGTTTGATTAGGCACGAAGAGTAAGAAAAAATAGAAGACTTTATTACCCGTGGGGTAAAAAATGAGGCAATATATATCTCTAATTTTGAATAGTAACTCATATCTCTATACCTATATATTTGACAGAAGGGCTACAATTTACAGTCCTTCACTGGAGACATATACTATTTAGTTCCCTTGCATTGCTACATTATAGAAGTACTACCTAAAAAGCTGTGACCTAAATAATTTGTCAGTGTACCTAAGTTAAATGCCCCTTATTGCTATTCTAATTGCAAAAATCATTGCTTTCACCGAGTTAAATGCACTGCTTGTAAATATTGATAGTACTGATTAGCAATTATTTGAGTTGGCAACGAAGGTACAAGAAAACATATGAGGTGAATTGTTTTATATAATTAAACCATACTATTGTTTAGCCTGTGCTAGAAAGTTAGTAGGTATTTTGACGTATATTTTTTTCATACCAATAGATTTAGTAGGCGTTTGGACATAAAAATTATAATCTTTAAAAAAAAATAGTATTTGAAGTTAAGTTGAAAAATGATATTTGAAATTTAAAATTATATTTGAATATATATTTCACTTGAAAAAATATTATAGTTTTGTGAGTAGCAACCGATAAATTTCTATCAAGACCACTTTTTGGTTTTTGAAATTTCTATTTTCGAAAAGTTTTTAAAAAACTTGCAAAAATTCAGGGACAAACACATTTTTGAAATTTTGTTTTTTGAAAAAAAAGAATTTTTTTTTATGAACAAACGGGGCCTTAGGTTTTTATTACTACATATGTTTCTTTTGCTTCGGTAATCTTATTATCTTGTTATTATTACTGATTCTTTTGCATGGCTTCTCTATTATTGTATTTCTTTTTTAACACTGTTGTGACTAACGTCCATATTTTAGAAATTCTAGATCCGTCTCTGGCTGTGATTATATTTTTCTTGAGCCGATGGTCTATTGGAAGTAACGTCTTTACATTCACAAGGTAGAAATAAAGTTTGCGTATACACTATCTTTCCCAGACTCCACTGGTACGCAGACCTGCAATAAAGGAGCTCAATTACCATTGGGGAGAAGTTGTTAATCTCAAATTATGGGCGTACGTATATCTAATCATTATTGAAGTGACTAGCAGTTCATTTATTTCTGTAAAATCTCATTTAATCCTTACTTGTTACTCTTCATTTATTGATCTCTGGAAATAAATCATGTATTCATAATGTGTAACCGTTTTGACGGCTCACAAATTCTAACTGGAAATGAAACGACAAAAATAATCCCCAATTGTTTGGTTGACGAATTTTCAAATTGAATTTATTTTATAAAAAAATACTCACATGTAAAATTATCTTATAATCTTATTAGGAAAGTGAGTAAAATCGACATAGAATTTTCTTTTTGCACCCTTGGTTAGATTAGTAAATAGTAAATTTAACCCATTTAAATCAATTAAAATAATCTGATTTTATTTTCTTTCTGTTGTGAATAATTTATTGAACATTACGGAAATGAGATCTTCTTGATTTGACTTGAAAAGAGTGGAGCATACCTGACCCACCATCCCAATGCACTACTAGTCTACTCATATGTCTTTATTTAATGAAAAAAGCCCCACAAAATTTGAAAATTGCACAACTATTACGAGTACGAGAGTTCAAGGTTTTGCTTCCTTTTTATTTTTTGGATTTGAACATGTATTGTTTAATTATTAAATTTTTGAAATTACTCATATAGATCGCAACCATATAATAAAAATTTTGAAAACACTTTAAAATATCACGATACAGATAATACTATTTGATTTTTAAAATTTTTGAACGAGAAAGTTGCATGTACAGTTGACTCTGCTAAATATTTTTAATTATCAAATGAAGAAGAATCAAAAAAGAAAACACGAACTTATGTAAGCACCTATTTGAGTCGATTATTTTCAAGAGCTCACCGGCGACATATAGTTATTATAAAAATATGTTTGCCTTCAATGATTCAAATAGTAACATTGCCATATGAATAAGACAAAGAAAGCAGTGGCTAAATGTCAATAATTCCCACTAATTTCTAATCTTTGAGGTTTTTATACTCATTATATACATGTAAACTTTAGTTACAACTCTAAACTCAAACAATTTGACTTTTCAATTTTGAAGTGCTACTATTAATTTCGGGTGTAGGGATTGGGTAGTGTTATTCTTTCAAATACTAGTTTGAGATTTTTTGTGAAAAGAAAAAGGACAGTTTCCTTTCTATTTTTAAATTGATGCATTGCTTCTCATTCAAAAGTGATAAACATAAGAATGAACTTGAAACCAACTGAATTTGCAGATCAAAAGGGATCTTAAGAATATTCTTTCTATCTTTCACCACTGTGGAAACATTTATCTTTTAGTCCCTGTATTATAGTGGCATGCCCATTTATTTTCTGGATTTCACCTTTCATCTTTTCAGCTTTGAGCTTTAACTTTTACTAAATCTAGTCATTCATAATTTATATTTATGTTTTTAGCTAAAACTAGTCGAGGTGGGAGCGGAATATGTGGTAAACAAGATGCGTGAAATGAGGTTGAAATAGTTCGGACATGTGAAAAGAAGATGCACGGATGCCCCAGTAAGGAGGTGCGGAAGATTGACTAAGGTGGATCTAAGAAAAGATAGAAGTAGGCCAAAAAAAGTACTAGGGAGAGTTGATTAGGCAGGACATGATACATTTTCAGCTTACCGAAGACATGATCCGTGATAGGAGGGTGTAGAGGTAAGAATTAGGGTAGTAGGTTAGTAGGTAGTCGAGCATATTTTTTTCCAAACCTATATTTTTTTTTCCACACTTGCAGTACTAGTATTAGTCTTATATGTTTTTCTTAGATTCTATTAATACATGTTGTTTCTTTTGTTTCGATTATCTTATTTTTTTAGTTGTTGTCACCAATTCTTTTCTTCACCACTATAGTATTTCTGCTTTTCTTAAGCCGAAATTCTATCGAAAATTGGATTTGAGATTGTTGAAAACTGAAAAATATTTGTTTCCCCTTTATTTTTATGTTTTCGTTAGGCATTAAATGCGCGTCAGTCGATGGTCGGCCACTGCCGATATTGAACCGTCATTGTGAAATTTATAAATAGCCCCTCTCTCCACCATTTCGAACTTTTACTTTCAGATTCTTAATCTCCAAAGCTTTTTATATCTTCTAACTTCTTCATCTGCAAATTCACTATTTTCACTGCTACCATCTTCTCAAAACATCAAATATTATCATCTTCATCTATTTTTAACTTCAAATCCATACAAAAATGGCAAAAACATCAAAGATTGTTCCTCAGAAGAAAAACGTTTCTTCATCGCGGCCCGTCGGCGACAAAACATCGGTGGAGCCACGACCTGAAGAGTGTGTTCCTGGGGGGTGTTATCACTTATGACTTCAAAACCAATAAAGCCTCGTCAATTCCTGGTCGATGCCAGCCAGTGTCGAGGTACATATGCTCGATAACTGAAGGGTACCTTAAGCAGGAAAGGAAAGATTGCAACTGAAAAGGCAAAGAAGTGGTGACCCGACCCCGGGAGAAGACATTACCACCCATGTGGAACCTTTCACGCTAGGCCCCCTCGACCCGGTCGTCATTGATTTTTACCGTCAGTACCAAATAACCCTATGCCAAATCCATCCTTCTTTTTGACGAATTATTATTCTGCTATGATTCTTCGTAATCAAAGTCGAGGGGATGCCTTTCACCCTCGACCACCTCATCAGGTTATACAGCCCCCGCCTCTATCGAGGCGAGTTAATAAAACTCTAACGCCGGGCCACCAAAGTGTTGTTCTCGAGCATAAATGAGGACAAGGAACGAGGCTGGATGGGCCGTTTCGTTCGAGTGAGGACTTCCGACCTTATCCCGGCTGAGAAGATGTCATTTCTTTAGAAATGGAATATGAAGCATAAGTATAATCCCATTATTAGTTCTTATTTATTGTTTTGCCCCTTTGCTTCTTCTTATCGATATCCTTTTCTGTGATGTAGCAGTCGCTTGGATGCCGAGTGCAATTCCTAACCTCAAGAGCTGGGTTCGGGACCTGGCCCCAACCTCTACGTACGCTGAGCGCTCATGGCGCGATTTATCAAAGGGACGATGAGAGGCCAAAACTCATGGTAAGCCTTTTTCCCATGTCTTTGATGATTCAATCAAAATGTCTTCTTATACTTAACCAATTTTCTTGCGTGTAGGCCTGTGCAAAGATGCGATCATGAGGCCCCCGTCTGGTGAGAAAGAGACTTTGGTCCCGATTCCGAAACCGGCTAAGGACAACAAGAGAAAAAGGGTCTTGGCTTCCAAGGACCCAGAACTTAAGACAAGGACGGCTTGTAAGCCGGGGAAGAACAACATCCTTCTGACCGAAGAATCTGTTCGGCGTGTAAGGGATGAAGACGAAGAAGAAGAAAATGACGACTCCATACTGATGGCCCGATTGAAGAAAACCACCGATGCCCCAAAGATAGTTGGATCGATAGTGGTTGATGAGGCTCCGCCTCGAACTGAGGGGGTATCGGAGAAGGACTCGGGCAAAGTCCCCGAGTCATTGAAGATCGAGCATGCCTCCCACCGAAGTGAACAAACGGTGGGTATATCTGAAAGGACCGGACCTAAAGCTCTTCGAACTGAGGAGAGCGCCCCAAGTGACTCAGGAGAGTGGGTGAGTCTCCGATTACTATTGCCCCAAGTGACTCACTTGGGGCAATAGTAATCGGAGACTCGCCCACTCTCCCTGCTTTTTCTGAAGGGGCAATTCGGGAAGCCCGAGCATTGGGGACCCTCGAAGTAGACGGATCTCGTGAGGGAGAGGACCCCTTCCGTGATTTGTTTATAGGTATCGAGGATGCTGCCGGCCCGAGTGATGCATCGGATCTTTTCTTCGAGGCTCAACGAGCCCTGAATCGGGTAAGTCTCGATTCCCTTTGTTGATGTCATATTCTTCTATTTTTTGCCTAACTTTTCCTCTTTTTCATATAGGATTTAGCTCTTCATCAGGAGGTATTTTCCAAGTCTCAGGAAGAGTTGAGCCGATGTGAGGCTGACTTCCGAGGGCTTTCGGAGGAGAGAAATAGCCTCAAATTTATTAGTAGGCAGAAAGAGGAAGAGATCAAAGATCTTCGAGCTGAGTTGGCCAAGGCTCGCCAAGATCAGACAGCCCTGATCGAGCAGATAATGAAAGTCTTAAAAGCTCATGGGCTCGATTCGGGAATGGTGGCTAATATTTCAATCTCATAGCTGCAGCAGAAGATCGAGAGGATCGAGCAGTTCCGTGAGGAGGTCGACATGATAAAGGCGGAGTCCTTGGGGTGGAAAGAAGGTATGGACCGCTTTGCTGCAAAAAAAAAGAGACTGCTCGAGCCCAATTATCATCGGTCGAAAGTCAACTTCAAGGCATGAAGGAGAAGAGCTCGGCTCAAGCAAGGAAAATAGAGGAGCTCGAGGCTCGGTTGGCTTCCGAACTTGCCAAGGCCAAATCTGAAGCCGAAAATGCAAAGGCCGAGGCGGATGCTATCAGTGTCCGTCTATCGGGCCGATGCTGAAGCCGCTCAAGTACAAGCGAGAGAGGCATCCGAGACAGCTCAAACTAGAGCATATTGGATTGCTGAACTCGCCAAATGCCAATCTCGGAGGGAAACCCTCTAGGAGATTCATGCTCGAGGTTTCGATCTTACTAACGAGATAGCAAAGGCTAGATAGCATGAAGCCGAAACTAGAGCGCTGGCCACTTCCGATGATGATGATGATAATGGCAGCAA
The DNA here is from genome assembly GCF_000715075.1 of Nicotiana tabacum. Taxonomy (NCBI): domain Eukaryota; kingdom Viridiplantae; phylum Streptophyta; class Magnoliopsida; order Solanales; family Solanaceae; genus Nicotiana; species Nicotiana tabacum. Next base: position 2,474,038 of record NC_134081.1, on the reverse strand, counting down.
GACCGGATCCGAGAATGGTGAGGACCTCGATGTAGAAGAAGCTGCCCCCGGAGGAGATCATGAACCTTAGGATTTTTCACTTTTGATATTTTGTATAGGATCCTGATCGGACCTTGTAAATATTCGTATATATAAATATCTCTTTCTTTTTCGACTTGTCTTTATTTCTTTTATGCCTTGTGAAAGTTTTGTTCATAAGTTCGAGGCTTAGGCATTTTGATCGAAACCGAACTAGTGTAGTTTTTATAATCGAGTGAGTACTTGCTCGAACTCGGAATAGGGTGACCCTTAGGTTTTAATTGAGTGAGGATGATTTCTTCAAACTCAAAAATAAACTTTCCCTTTAGGCTCTTAAATTAGACCGATACGGCCATAGCAAAAAGAATGGCTTTCTCCTCTTTTTTGGATTGATAAGTTTATCATTTAATCATATAAATTCTGTTGTGCCTTAACACGAAATAAAGAATTTGCTCGAAAGTTCGAACGGTTCTGTACCCATTAGGATTTTAAAGGGTCGATATTATCGAGACCCTTTGTTTCGCAGTGCCTTAGCATAAAATAAAGAATTTGTTCGAGAGTTCGAATGCCTTTGTATCCATTAGGGTTTTCGAGGGTCAATATTATCGAGACCCTTAGAAATTTAGCCGAGGATAGCCTTTTTTAACTGATTTATGAATATATTCGAATGCCTGTTTAATAACGGAAATCGGACGTCTCTGAACCGTGTTGATTTGGCTGTAGCCTTTAACTTGGGATTCGCCTTTTGGGCTTATTCCCCTGTTATGCTTCGAACTTGTTCGAAGTATCAGTCCCCGAATGTGGTGGCTGTGGCCTATAAAATCGAGAATTGCCTTTTAAAGGTCTTACGATATTGAGGTTTAGTAATTCGATCGTGTCGGTTTTTTGGACGGCAGTCCCCGAGTATTGAAAAATTGTTTGAACTTCAGTAGTGATCGGCCCTTAAGCTAGTTTCCACCATAGATCATAAGTATGAAATTGCAAAGTATAACTTTTTCTAAAATATGGAGCATCTGGTAAGGAATAATACTTCTTCCAATAAATTATACATGTGTACATGTTTTGCCATTAAGGCTCGAGTAATCTACACGGACATGGTTCATTTGACCGTTTGGTCCTCTACAAAATTTACCTATCGAGACCATATCGACATGAAGTATTTTCCTTGTAACTATCCGAGGGTGATGCCCCCCACTAAGTATTCGATATTGATTGTAAAGGAGTCTCGGATACTATTGAATTGCTCTAAGTTAGCACGAACAATGGTTGCCTCATTAAAAACCTCGCCGGAAAAATCCATTTAGAATAAAAACCGGTCTAAGGGAAAAAGAGTGCAACGCGTGCTTTCAGACCTAAGGACTGCGTTTGAAGAATCCTTTGATGTCTTCGATTCTGCAAACGGTTAGTATAAAATATAAATAAAAATGGAAAAGGTTGTACCTTAGCAGTAATATCGTTTGAGGAGTGACACGTTCCAATTATTTGACAAATGTTCATCGTTCATCATGCCGAGTTTGTAAGATACTTTTCCGACGATATCGAGGATCTAATATGGTCCCTCCCAATTTGGGCCGAGTTTTCCTTCGTTTGGGTCTCGAGTATTGAGGGTGACTTTTCTTAGCACTAAGTCACCGGTTCTAAAATGTCGAAAATTGGCTCTTCGGTTGTAGTACCTTTCGATCCGTTGCTTCTGTGCGGCCATTCGAACGAGGGCGCTTTCCCATTTTTTATCTAGCAATTCGAGACTTGTATTCATAGCCTCGTGATTCGACTCTTCCGTCGCATATCGAAACTTGACGCTAGGTTCCCCGACTTCGACCGGGATTAGAGCTTCGGCGTCATATACTAAAGAGAATGGTGTTGACCCCGTACTGGATTTTGACGTTGTTCGATACGCCCAAAGGACCTCGGGCAACATTTCTCTCCATTTTCCCTTAGCGTCGTTCAACCTTTTCTTTAGATTTTGAATGATGGTTTTGTTCGTTGATTCTGCATGTCCGTTCCCACTGGGGTGATATAGCGTTGACAAGATCCTTTTGATTTTGTGGTCTTCAAGAAACTTTGTTACTTTGCTACCGATAAATTATTTTCCATTGTCGCATACGATCTCGACATACATTCCGAATCGACATATAATGTGGTCCCAGATGAAGTCGATAACTTCTTGTTCCCTGACTTTTTCGAAGGCCTGTGCTTCAACCTATTTAGAGAAATAGTCAGTCGTAAATAAAATGAATTTAGCTTTACCTGGGGCCGATGGTAGAGGGCCGACGATATTCATTCCCTATTTCATGAACGGCCATGGGGATATGACCGAATGGAGTTGCTCCCCGGGTTGGTGGATCATCGGTGCATATCTTTGACACTTATCGCACTTTCGAACGAATTCCTTCGTATCTTTTTCCATATTGGCCCAGTAGTATCCTGCTCTGATGACTTTGTGAACCAATGATTCGGTACCGAAATGATTTCCGCAAGTTCCCACGTGAATTTCCCGTAGGACGTAATCGGTGTCTTCGGGACCCAAACATATTGCCAATGGTCCATCGAACATCCTTCTATATAGTGTTCCATCTTCGGCCAATGTGAATCGTGCGACCTTCGTACGTAGAGTCCTCGATTCTTTAGGATTCAACAGAAGCTTTCCGTTCTTTAGGTACTTGATATATTTGTTCCTCCAATCCCAGGTCAGACTTGTAGAGTTTATTTCGGCGTGGCCTTCTTTGATCACTGACTTCGAAAGTTGCACGATAGTCCCCACGTTAATTTCGTCGTCTTCGACCGACGACCCCAAATTTGCAAGGGCATCGACTTCGTTGTTTTGCTCTCGAGGTACATGCTTTAGGGTCCATTCTTGAAACCGTTGTAGTGTCACCTATAATTTATCCAAATATCTCTGCATTCGATCATCTCGAACCTCGAAAGTTCCGTTAACTTGGTTTACCACAAGTAAGGAGTCACATTTGGCTTCGATGACCTCTGCTCCCAAACTCTTAGCTAGCTCGAGACCTGCAATCATGGCCTCATACTCGGCCTCGTTGTTAGTTAACTTGGAAGTTTTGATAGAATGTCTAATTGTATTATCTATGGGCGGCTTCAAAATGATGCCTAGCCCGGACCCCTTCACGTTGGAAGCGCCGTCTGCGAATAGGGTCCACACACCCGATGTTGTACCTAATTTTAATAATAGTTCTTTTTCGACCTCAGGTATGAGGGCTGGCATAAAGTCGGCCACGAAGTCTGATAAGATTTGAGACTTGATGATCGTTTGGGGTTGATACACGATATCTTACCCGCAGATTTCGACGGCCCATTTGGCCAATCGGCCCAAGAGTTCGGGCTTATGCAAAATATTGCGAAGAGGATAAGTGGTCTCCATACAAATTGGGTGACATTGAAAATATGATTTTAATTTCCTCGAGGCTCTTATTAGGGCAAGCACCAATTTTTCTAAGTGTGGGTACCGGGTCTCGGCCTCGCCTAGAGTTCGACTAACATAGTAAACAGGAAATTGCGTACCTTACTCTTCTCGAACTAGGACTCCACTTACCGCGTTTTTCGAGACTGCTAAGTACAAGTAGAGTTGCTCATCTGCTTTCGGAGTATGAAGCAATGGCGGGCTCGAGAGGTACCGCTTTAACTCTTCCAATGCTTGTTGGCATTCCGGGGTCCATGCAAAATTGTTCTTTTTTTTAGCAGCGAGAAGAACTTGTGACTTCTATCTGATGACTATGAGATGAATCGACCTAGGGTGGCTATGCTCCCTGTGAATCTTTGTAGCCTTAACATTATCCACGACTGTGATGTCTTCGATTGCCTTGATCTTATCGGGGTTGATTTCGATACCCCGATTTGATACCATAAAGCCGAGGAACTTGCCCAAGCCGACCTCGAATGCACAATTCTCTAGGTTGAGTTCCATGTTATATTTCCTTAGTAGATTGAAGGTCTCCTGCAAATGTGTCAAATGGTCCTCTGCTCTGAGGGGCTTAACTAGCATATCGTCAATATAAACTTCCATTGACTTACCTATTTGTTCTTCGAACATTCGATTTACTAAGCGTTAATAAGTGGCACCAGCATTGTTTAGTCCAAACGGCATTACATTATAACAATAGGTGCCATACTTAGTGATGAACAGAGTCTTTTCTTGATCCTCCGGGTTCATTTGTATTTGATTGTACCCGGAGTAGGCATCGAGAAAACTAAGGATCTCGTGGCCGGCTATGGCATCGATCATACTATCGATATTCGGCAGAGGAAAAGAGTCTTTAGGACGTGCTTTGTTTAAATCTTTATAATCTACGTACATCCTAAGTTTATTTCCCTTTTTAGGGTCTACGACTATGTTTGCTAACCATTCAGGATATTTTACCTCCCGAATGGATCCTATTTTGAGAAGTTTGGTTACCTCGTCCTTGATTAATACATGTTTTACCTCGGACTAGGGTCTTCTCTTTTGTTTTACCGGGCAAAACTTTGGGCCCAAGCTCAGTCGATGTGTAGCGATTTCCGGCGGGATCCCTGTCATATCTAGATGGGACCAAGCAAAACAATCCATATTATTGATAAGAAATTTAATGAGTTTTTCCCTGAGCTCGGGTGTTAACCCCGTTCCCAGGTATACCTTTCGATCGGGTAGATGCCCGATTAGTACAACCTGCTCCAGCTTCTCAACCGTCGATTTGGTGGCATCGGAATGCTCGGGGATTTTGAAGGATCGAGAGATCCAATAGTCATCGTCCTCATCCGTTCCCTACTTCTCCGATTGAGTCGAGGTTGGCATCTTTGGTTGCTGTTTAGCTTCCTGTTTTCCTTTGGACTCCGATCCTTTTGTTGACGAAAGTGTCGATATCGGTATCACTTCGTCGATCGTGAACATCTCTTTGGCATCGTGTTGTTCCCCGTACATCGTGTTTACTCCATCCAGTGTTGGGAACTTCAGTATTTGGTGAAGTGTTGAAGGGATTGTCGTCATATTGTGAATCCATGGTCTTCCGAACAGGGCATTGTATCTCATATCGCCTTCGATCACATGGAACTTGATTTCTTGAATAGTCCCAGTTTATTTACTAGTAAAATGATTTCTTCTTTAGTCGTTTCACTTGCCATGTTGAAACCATTGAGAACTCGAGCTGCGGGAACGATCTGATCTATTAGGCCGAGCTGCTTCACAACCCTCGATCGAATAATATTGGATAAATTTCCTGGAATAATTAAAAAACGTTTAACCTAAATTTTATTCATAGGGATAGAGATTACCAATGTATCATTGTGGGGTTGTGAGATCCCTTCTGCTTCCTCATCGTTGAATGATAAAGTGCCTTCTGGTACATAGTCTCGAGTTTGTTTTACCCTGGTGATCGATACCTTAGTGCGTTTGAAAACGGGCCCTTGTGGAATATCGATCCCACCAACGATCATGTGAATCACGTGTTGTGGTTCTTCCTGCCATTTTTCCTGTCTGCATCCCTGTCTCTAAAATGATTTTTAGCTCGGTCGCTCAAGAACTCTCGAAGGTGATCCTCGTTGAATAGACGGGCCACCTCCTCCCTTAGTTGTGTGCAGTCTTCGGTTCTATGATCATGCATACCATGGTATTTACATATTTGATTGGGGGTTCCTTAGGGATGGATCGGTCTGTAGGGGCATAAGCCATCTAGTATCTTTGATTCTCCCAATGACTGACATAATACCTGATGCATCGATGCTGAAGTTGTATTTTGATAATCGTGGTGCCTCTGTGGGATCGACACACTTATCAAAACCATCTTTGCTCATGAGCCTTCGAGAGCTCTTTCCTCGATCGTTCCTTCGATCATTTCAGATGGGATTGCGTCCTGGCCCGCTGTTTCTGTGATCTGCATTGTATGGTTGATATTGGCCTCTGTTCGACCGAGGTTCTTTGTCGATATCTCTCTGAGTTCTTCCAACGGGCCTGATCGGATAAGCGGAACCGGAAGGGGTCCCTAATTGATCATCCTCAACCCTAATCTTCGACTGGTATCGATTATGTACATCGGCCCAGGTTACCGTTGGGTATTCAATTAAATTCTGCTTTAGCTGTCGTGAGGCCACCGCCGATCGTTCAAACCTTGAGTAAAAGCTTGAACAGCCCAATCGTCTGTGACTGGTGGTAGTTCCATGTGTTCCATCTGAAATCGAGATACGAACTCCCTCAACATTTCGTTATCTTTCTATTTTACCTTGAAGAGGTCCGACTTCCTAGTCGCAACCTTTATTGCTCCGGTGTGTGCCTTTACGAAAGAGTCTGTAAGCATGGCGAAGGAATCGATGGAATTAGGTGGCAGATTGTGATACCATATCATTGCCCACTTCGATATAGTTTCTCCAAACTTCTTTAATAGAACCAATTCGATCTCATCATCTTCTAAATCATTTTCTTTTATTGCACATGTATATGAGGTGACATGCTCATTTGGATCGGTGGTCCCATTGTACTTGGGGATTTTCGGCATGCGGAATTTCTTCGGAATGGGCTTCGGAGCCGCACTGGGGGGAACGGCTTCTACACGAACTTCTTCGAGTCCATACCTTTTAAAATTGGTGGTGCCCCCGGAATTTGGTTAACCCAGGAGTTATACGTCTCTACTTTCTTGTTAATTGCCTCGATTTTCTTTTCTCCCGTTTCAATTAGTTTAGTGAGCTCCTCAAGCATTATAATAATGACGGGGCCAGTCCCCAATTCATTGGCATTCGGCCTTTCTGGCACTAGCTCGGTCCTGTGGACGACTTCTGGTTCTACCCCACTCGGCGCTCGATGTTGATTTTGTAATTGCGCTATAGCGGTTTGTTAAGACTGTAACATTCCAAATATCAATTGGATGCTGACTCCACCATCTCCTCCGCCCTGCGTACCTCGACCACCAGATCGACTTTCCCCGCGTACGCTACCTTCGGGATCAACGCCCAAATTTGTATTTAGGGCGATATGTGAACTACTGATGTCGATGGGGTTTGCAATTGGTATTCCTTCGAGATCATCCTGAGGCACCTCGATTCCTGGGGCGGCTATATTGTCGTTTTCCCTATGAAATCCGAAACCGTTGTCACCATGTATGGGTGTTGTTTGTGAGTTTGACATGTTATTTCCTGAAAACAAAAACACTTACAAGAACAAGTGTAAAGTAATGTGTGTTATCGGAATCAGTATTAAGCAATTACTATTATCTTTAGCCCCACGGTGGGCGCCAAACTGTTTACCCTTAAAATTGGATAACAATTAAACTTATAATGTGGGTTTAAGGATACGTGATTTCACTTAATACCAATTGAAATATATAAAGATTAATGATAGAATTATACAATAAAGTAAATGAAATCAGTATTTGGGTAGAACTCAACCCTTGAGTTAGAGTATCCTCGAACTGATTGATGCAAGGACAATAAAAACACAATAAGCTGAAGAACAAGAGTGTGAGCGAGAAAGAAAATTATATTGCTTTTGTATTAGTTTGTGTCTACAAATAGTTGGAACCCACCTTTATATAGTAGAGGAATTTTATATGTCGTACAATTCTAATTACAGAAGGAAATCCCATGAATAACTAAACACTCGTTCTTGATTCGATCCGTTCCGAGATTTTCGCCATGATCTTCGACCAGTCGCGAATATCTCACTTTTTCGTTATTACGCTATCTTCGGTATTGCTCGATACATGCATCGTTTGGTCTCGATTGTTTCCGGCCTCGATCTTGGCAGGTGCCTCGAATCTCGATCTCGGTACCTTGTTTTCGTGCCTCGATCTGATCCACTTCGGAGTCGTCCTTCGATGCAAACTCGCGGTCTAAATCAAACAGTAAAATCGGGTGGGCCAGATTTTAACCGTACACAGTATTATACCAAATGTAGGTTCATCGTTGATTAAAAAAAATATGTTGCCTTTAAGGAATATTCACTACTAGAAAATTATAAAAAAATCGTCCAGAAATATCGACTAAAATCGATCGGAATATTAGAAAGACCGACCGATTTTCGACCGACTTTAATCCGTCGAAATTAGACTGGTCGATAAATTTTTGATAGATTTCAGTCGGTCAATTATTTCACAAGCGGCCAAAAACGAATCTGCCGAAAAAAACGACCTAGGTCGGCCGTATTTTCCGACCGAAGTCGATCGGTATTTTTAATTATAAATTTAAAAAATGCATCGTCTGAGAATCGAACTGGGGTCTATACTCTCGCATGATACTATTCTACCACTAAACCATTGGTACATTTTGGTTTAAGACTTTATTTTATTTTATATGTACTCTTTAATTGCATTTTCGCGCGAAAATAACCGACCGATTTCAGTCGGTTTTATTCAAAAAATAAAATTACCGAATGAAGTCGGTTGGTTTTTTATAATGACCGACTGAAATCGGTCATTTTTTTAATATTAATTTTAATTTTTTTACATGAAAAACCAACCAAAGTTGGTCGGTTTCTTAAAAAAAAATTTCTGCCAAAATAGGTTTTCGCGTTTTGCGCCAAAAAAACCGACCGAAGTTGGTCGGTTTCTTAAAAAAATTAAAAAATAAAATATTTTAAAAATTTTCGATCGTTTTTTTACCGACCGACGCGGTCAGTTTTGGCCGAATCTCTAGTAGTGTAATTTATCTTTAATTTGAATGAGAACAGATTTGACAAAGAGAAAAATCTTTTTGACCGTGCACTGTCAATGTAAAAGTTTTTTACATTATTAGATCACTTAATTATAAGGTAATTATAGGTAAGACTAATCTTTATAAAAATTAATTGATAATATGATAAATATAATAATTAACTTGCTATTAAAGTTTAAAATTTACTAATGTGTTAAAAAAAAGTCATAAACTTGCATGTCTAAATATATATGAGTAATGACAAAGCTTAATCCACGTGGCCTAAGATCCCAATTGTTATAAAGAATAATGTCAGTAGATCATGTTTCTCTCAACACAATTATGTCTACTACAGAAAATTAAACTATTATGATTTAGGGTAATACCATAGACCAAATAAAACAATTAAGCATAACTTTTGTTAGGATACAATTAGTTTCACCAAAGTCCGACAGATAGAAGCTAATTAAGTATAAATTATTGAAAGAAGAGACAAAGAAGAGCAACATGGGGAAAATAGATAGGGGCAAAGAGCTAATTAGCACAGTCCAAGTCATCGACATGTAGTAGTTTGGCCCTTGTAATATTTTACAGCTGCCTTTAGTTTTTTTTTTTTTTAAAGATACAGACCCCGGTGCATAACGTATTTTATATTTATACATAGTTGAAAAAAGGACCGTATTCCAAAAGGATTAGGGCATGTTTTTACGGCTCGAACCGGTGACCTATAGGTCACACGAAAACAACTTTAATGTTGCTCTATGACTCCCTTCACAAAGGCAAATTCAAGATGTAAAAATGAGTGTAATTTTCTTATTATATGTATACATTTATTTCCTTTTTACATGTATACATAGCTCGAACAAAAAGTTATAAATTTAATTGAACTTGTAAAATTTTTTCTTAATTATATTTGAGCCTCGAAAGAATAAATTGTAAATAGCACTATTCATTTAGTTGACGACGAGTTAAAATCACAAAAAAATAGTTCATTTTTATTTTTCGTTTACAAGGAAAATATTTCTTTGTGAGAACTCATTTGAAAATGAAAAAGGAAAAGGAAAAATTCTTCATAGGATACCCCTTACATGTTTGGCTTTGTGGTTGTACTTAAGCCTTTACATTTGCCTTTTTTTATATGACATGACAATAACCTGAATTTTCTGTCTTCTGTTTTTCTTTCTTTCTACTTTTGTTTTTGTTTTTTCCTATTCCCTTTTCTTGTCTTGTGATTTTGTCTATGTTTGGAACTCTTTAAAATCCAAATCTTAACAAAATCTATAGGTTTGTAGTCCTTATGGATCTATAAAACTTACCAAATTAAGGAACTGAATCCATTTACAAAAATAGATAAACAATAAAATAAGGTGAAAAGAGAAGAAAATTTGATTTCTTGTAAAAACATTGTTCCATTGTTATCCTTCTTTTGCCATTAAAGATCCCATTTGCTAAGTGCTAAGATTTAGGAACTACTCCTTTTAGCGGCAAAAGTGTCACAGTAATAGCCTTGGACTACAATTTTCATCGAGCGGCGGATAAAAATATTTTGCAAACGATTTAAATATGCAACGTGACATTATAAGCGACAGAGTGATCTTATTACATGAAATTCAGATCTCTTCTCTAATTCAATCAATTTCTGAATTTTTTAAAAGGAGGTTTATCCTTCTTTGATGTGCTATGTAGGCTAAGTGCATTTTAAATGTCATTTTAGTAAATCTCCCTTTAGAAAATTCAAGAAGGTATTAATAATTATTTTTAGATCCACCCCCTACTCTAATAAATTATATAAACAATCTTTCTAAAAAAATTCTTAACAATCACTACTCATTTTGAAGAAAGAAAAAAGTAATATAGTCAAACAAATATTATAATTAATGCTATTAAATAATTATCTTAACCGGAGTGCAAAAACTTTAAAAGATATTGAAAGTGGATCAAAAAAAGAAAGGGAATTCTTGTTTAAAGAAAAAAAACATTTTATAGATGTCCTTTTTTTAAAAAAAATATTGAAAAATTCGAACTTGTACTCTCTCTAACGACACATTGAAAATAGTACTATACATACCGGAACTAAATTGTGGTCTTTTTGAACTCAGACGTCAAAAATAGGAGAAAAAACTACTAACTACCATTTTTTATATAGCGCGGTGAATAACCACGCTATATTTGAACTCAAAATTGGCGGGAGGTAAGCAAAAAACCTCCATTGGAACCCACCCGTCCCACAAAAGTGTATCTTCTCCGTATTGTAGCAAACTAACACCGGATCCAAGGCGTTGTCGTGTAGTGGGTCTCGTCTATTGCTCGTTTCGGGCCCCAAATCATCAAATTTTCACATTTTAAAAAACTTTAAATCGAGGTATTCCGACTTACGTTTTGGTAAAACTCATGTATATAAAATGCTTATTAGTTATTTTTTACTGTGGTCCATATTTTTTTGTGATCGTTTTGTGATTTAATTAATTTATTATTTTTTATCGGGATTAGATTATTTATGTGCTAAAAAATTAGTAAAAAAGATATATTGTTATTTTATGAATAATTATTGTTATATGTGATTTTATTGTTGTACGTATATTAATATGTGACTTTATTGTTGTTTAGTGCCCTTTACCGTTATGTTGTGCCCTTAATTATTATGTAGTGCCTTTAGCGTAGTAAAACTGAAAAAAAAATTAGCTTATGATAATTAACTTTGCTCATGGCCATTTAGAGTATTGTTACTTTAGTACTTTTTAAGATTCCGTTGTGTAGAATAAAACCTATGTGCTCTCCATAATAAACTCGGATAGAGTACTCAATTATGAATTTAATGTATCAGTAGATAATTATCAAATATTAGATAGGAATTATAAAATAATCATTTGCCGGAAAATTTGGGCAAAATATGAGAGTTAACAAACATATGGTTACGAATGAAATAAATTCAATATTATTTACTATTAAGTTTGTAGTATTTTTTATATGATTAATTATTGAATGTATCTTGATTACTTATGAAATTGTAATATATTATAATTCTGTTATAATTCAGAGCCATCGACTGTTGTTGTTGATCGTCCAGAGCCATCGACGGCTGCTGCTGATCGTCCGATACAAGAGGTGCATAGTGGGCGACGACTGAGTTATGGCTCATCACCGAGGGATGCTAGGATCTTTCACATACTTCATGTACTCCAGTGCACCTCGATGCTCCGACAGAGCATTATCCTGTTTTTCCTAACAGTTATCGAGTAGGAGGGACTACTTAAGTTTCTACCACAGACGTTGGACGTAAGAGTCCTATATTGTTGTAGAAATCAAGCAAGTGGTCTTATTGATGATAGCGATTAAATACGAAAAATGTGTGTCAACTGGGACCTACATTACGATGCCCTCGGTCCGGAGGGGTGCGTACAAGATGTTGACGAAGAAGATGAAGACAGTGACAATGAAATAGTGCCAGACAGTAACGATAATGGCGAATGAAAATTATTATTTATTTCTTGGGGTGTAAGTTAAATTGTTGTATTGAATCTTTAATGCTAAATATCAATTAGATTTAACCCCATTGGAAACATAATTTTATTTCATAAAATTTGCAAATTGAACATTTACAGTCATTTAGCACAACAAAAATACTGCAATAAAACACTACGTTTATTCTTGATAATTGGGCAGATTGGATGAACTGCCACCTGGAGTTGAATTACCACCGCTTCTCAAACCAGCTGAAGGACATTTACGGCGGTCATGTCCTGTTTGGGAACATATGCCACATTTATGCGCATAAACGGTATCACCAATATCCATTTAGTTCCGTATCCGCGTTCTTTTTTGCACTTACCGTTGACGCACATAATCCTTGTTACACGCCATTTTAAATGATTCCGGCGGCCAATAATGCTCAGCACCCACTCGCTGTAACTGTTCATTATATGTGTTTAAGTATGTACCAACACTATATTCTTTAAAAATGTATGCCAATGTGCTCGCTTTCTATATTTCTCAAATCGTTTCATTGGATGTGGCATAAATTCAACACCCCTTTCCATCAATGACGATGCACCTCTAGATCTTTCAACAAACCTCTCCGCTATCTGCTTGAATGACATCCGCACCATGGTAGTGACATGCAATCCACGTGCAGACTTCAACAACTCATTGAAAGACTTTAACACGTTTGTAGTCAAAATTCCCCATCTTATACTACCATCCTTATGCAAAGTCCACTTGTCAAGCTCATGTCGTATCAACCAACGATAGACTTCTGGGCCTTCCTGTCTAATCAATTACATTCGCCTCCTGAATTTACACTATTGGTGATCTGTTACAGCCATCCAAATTAAATCATGTAAGTCCTTGTTCGGATAAGCCCTATGAAAGTTGGCCTTCAAGTGTCTAACACAGTAACGGTGGTAGGCATACGGTTCCTACCATGAATGCAAATTATGTACAAAACTTAAAATATCGCTATGTCGATCAGTTATTAGACAAATACCCGAACTCTGTCTGACAACGTGATCCTTCAAGTGGTTCAAAATTAATGTCCATATCTCTTGGCTTTCATTGGTACAAATAGTAAATGCTAGGGGAAATATACTTTCATTAACATCTACTGTAACGTCGATCAACAACATAATACAATACTTTTCATAGACATGAATGTCGTCTATGGATATTACCGACTGACAATGCACAAAACCATCAATGGATGGTTTAAAGGCCCATAGCACATATCTGAATATGTATTCTGGTATTTTCGGACTCCGCTCAAGCTTCTATTCAACATCAGTCCCATGGTTAAAGTATTGCAATGCAGCCATGTACCTGGGTAGAGCGGCAAAGGAGGTATTACAACCTTGAAACTATCTACGATAAATAACCTTGTATACTTTCGGAGATGACTCATGAACTACGATCTCACGACACTCTTTTATAATGTAAATTCGCACTGCCCTTCTTAGATACACTTTATCAGCAAAAAATAAATTCTTTGACAACACCGTTGCTCTAGATTTATCCCGCATTGTTGTCTGAATTTTGTCAAGATCCCTTGTGAGGGCATCCACATCCGACATACTTGGCAACTGATCAAGGTAGGGAATCACCTTTGAATCAAATGGCACATGGGACTCGTACACTCTTGGTCTAACGGGAGGTGGATCATGCTTCCTCGTCAAATCAGGTTCATTATTCTCTTCCTCATCATCATCACCCTCATCAAGGAAGGGTGTGTCATCTCCAGACTCATCATAATTGTTGTCATAATCACTATTATCTTCCTGACTCTGCGCATCTGCCAGATCCCGAATAAATATGTCGTCTTCAGAAAATTGAGTAAGGATGGGACCTTCAAGTTGCTCGTTTTCACTGCATAATCAATAAAATAATGAGTTTCTCAAATTCATCCAAACATTACATATAAACTTTGTCACTTAGCTTACAAATCATAATATGTTGATATCTCATGATGCATATTATCCTGTTGTTGATGACTCCCGGATAGACCACTATGATCCAACACACCAAAACTAGGCATATTCCAACTGTCCGTTGGTTCGTAACTTGTAAAATTCATATCTGGCCAGTACCCCCTTTGGAATATATGAGTGTTAATACAAATACAATACATAAAAATAAATATCGTAACACAAAGAAAAATTGAAGTTTACCACTCAGCTTGTGGATTATGTAAACCTGGGGAGAAATTATATCCTCGCTCCTCATTCGCCCGTGTAGATAAGTTTAGATCTGGCCAAACTCTTTCGCTGCTCCAAAAAAATTACTCGATGATTGAGGGATATCCATATTTTGCGGAACCTCAATATTGCGAATGTCTTCAGCCTTGATGTATATTTCTAACATTTTTATCACAAGAAGTTTCCGTTGTTCATCCGGAGTCCTCAAAAAATCTGTTAGAGTTTCATCGTCTTCGATGTTAAAGTTAACATAACAAGCAACCCCTTGCGGAGTAACAGAATACGAATATCTTTCGGTTATTTTAATATTAACCGAACGTTTGCTCACACTCATTATTTTACATAACAACGATACCAATTTATCGTACTCCATTGTAAGTGGCCACTTAACATGACACTGTGGAGAAAAACTATAGCGTACTGAATTATTCTCCACCACAACCTTACTGAGTTATTCTCCACCAGGCCTCACCCCCCAATATAATGAAACCCTAATTTTTTGCTCTTCGGACATTATGACAAAATGCAAAATAACTTAACAAATAAATATTTCGGAAGACCTGAAGGATCCTGAATGGATTTTTGCCAAATTTTGAAACTCCTTAAATAAGAAAAAAATCAGTCTAGGGGTACAATTATTGGATGTATAGCGCAGGCATAATAGGCGCTATATATGTAGCGCGTATACAATATGCGCTATACCCTCAATTATTAGTGTATCAGTAAAGTTCAGATGAATTATTGGTGGGGCATGAAAGTTCAAATATAGCGAGGTTATTCACCACGCTATAACTTAACGGACAAACGTGTCGTTAAGGTATAGCGCGGTGAATAACCGCACGGTGAATAACCGCGCTATATATAAAATGACAGTCAGTAGTTTTTTTCACCTACTTTTATCGTTTGAGTCCAAAAAAATAACTTTAATTCCGGATTCTATTTCTTTCTATTGGAAAAAGAGATCTCAGTATGGAAACTCGGAATATTGCATATAGCAAGAGGCACAAATTTTGGGCATAAAACCAATAAATAGGAAAAGGTTTTCTCGATCCTTTAACCTAAGCTTTCACAAGTTAATATTTTGAGCAACCTTTAATGTTAAATGTAGTGTCTTTTAATTAATTTTTATCAGGGTAGAGCAAACTTCATATTTTCTTTGGTTTTTCATCTCAGTATTCGATACCCACACGATGCAATGTTTAGTGTTGTTTAGCAATGAATTAGCCTTATTTAGCTGTTACTTAGCTGATGTGGCAAGCAGTTAGTTAGACTGTTAGAAGGTTCCGGAAGTTAGTTAGGATCCAGAAATTAGTTAGAGTCAGGAAGTTAGTTACAGTGAAGGGGAAGCAATCCTCGAAATAGATTTAACTCATATATAGACTATATTGTGTACATTTGATTCATTCATGAAATAATACTCTTCTTTTAGTTTTGATTTCTCTTCTCAAAGCTAATATCTCGGTGGTAGTCCTGACTTAGCTTCACTGTTCTTCGAAGTCTTTGCATTTCCTAGAACTATTTTTCTTTTGATTGCAGTGTGTGCATCACCACTTTAGGGCATGGCTTATCCGGATTTGTGGTTGAATTTGTGGGGTAAAATGTACTTTACTAAAAGTAATTTTATACTCAAGGCTCGAATCGGCAACCTTTGGTTAAGGATGAATGAATACTTCAATTCCATTGTAACGTTAAGTGGTAAGCATTGGGTAGTTAACTCAAGAAAGAAATGGTTAATTCACTTGAAATCAATATTTAGTTCATTTTAGGACGTCGTCGTCAATAATTGTTAAGAACCAAATGCTTGTTTTCTTTATAATTTTCTAACTTTTTAATAGACACCAAATGTAAAGTTTTATTTTGAAAAAGCAACTAAATTATGTGATATAAGCGCTTGAATTAATATAGTCAATCGTTAAAAAATACATTGGATCAGGCGATTCAACACACTGAGAGCATGTGGCTTTACTCAATATTACAAATTAAAGTATATCCCTAATATTGCTAATGATCTTTTATTAAAATTACTTTTGATTTTATTCTAAATTCTTAAGAACTCCCAAAAATGACCTCGAGAATCTTAGTAACTCAGTTGATTGACTATCTGAATTTTTATCTTGTTGGTGAGAGTTCGGTTCCCCCCTTTTAATTCTCAACCCCATTTTCCCTTCCTTTACCCCCCAACTTTTTTTTTTTTACTTAAAAAGACCTCAAATTTCATGGATCAAATAACAAAATATGCATCATGTAGAGAACTGAAAATGAAACTGTACAGATGGGACGTTTCAGTCACTTTCGTCGCTTATGTCATAAGGATGACATCATGACAGGTCGAGGTAGAAAATCGAAAGCTCAATTCGTTTCTTGTCATTACACTCCAAAAAACGAGGGGACTATCTGTATACGGTTAAAACCGGCCCCACCCGATTTTACTGTTTGACCGAGACTGAGAGTTTGCATCGAAGGACGACTCCGAAGTGGACCGGATCGAGGCACGAAGATAAGGTACCGAGAACGAGATTCGAGGCACCTACCAAGATCGAGGCCGACAGCAATCGATACCAAACGATGCAGGAATCGAGCAATACCGAAGATAGCGTAATAACGGAAAAGCGAGATATTTGCGACTGGTCGAAGATCATGGCGGAAATCTCGGAACGTATCGAATCAAGAACGGTTGTTTAGTTAATCATGTGATTTTCTTATGTAATTAGAATTGTACCATATATAGAATTCCTCTACTATATAAAGAGGGTTCCAACCATTTGTAGAGACAACAAAAAAAAAGTAATATAATTTTCTTTCTCGCTCACACTCTTGTTCTTCAGCTTATTGTATTTTTATGGTCCTTGCTTCAATCAGTTCGAGGATACTCTAATTCAAGGGTTGAGTTCTACTGAAATACTGGTTTGATTTACTTTATTGTATAATTCTATTATTAATCTTCATATATTTCAATTGATATTAAGTGAAATCACGTATCCTTAAACCCACATTATAAGTTTAATTGTTATCCAATTTTAAGGGTAAACAAATACTTTTCTTTCAGTCTTTTTATTGCATTCACTTAATTTTTGTTTCTCAAACTATATTGCTAGTCTGAATTTGCACTCCTCTATATATATTGGAATAATATTTGGAACTTACTATCATGCCGGGGTTGCCGTGAGACAGAAGATTTTTTGGGTCTGGTCCTCACCCGATATTCTGTATCAACATTGATGCCCGATCAAATTTAGATTCGTGTTGAAAAATCTCACATTCTACCTTAGCTTCACAAGGTAGGGATAAAGTCTGCGTAAACATTACCCTCCCTAGATTTACTTGTGGGATTACACTAGGTTTGTTGTTGTTGTTGTTGAAAAATCTCACATCTGGAGGGCTTTCACAGACTAGGAAAGACGGATGGATTATAGAGCTAGGGCAGGGGCAAATCGAAGATTTTGCCCATTGGGGTTGGGTGTGGACGAGCTTCGACTAGGCCAGCATTGATTAAAAAGAAAAACCTCCTCTATCTCATTCGTTAATCGGTTAGGATTCAAGATCAGGTCTAGGATTCGAGTCAAATCGACCTTTCTTCTCATCTCAAGGCGAGGTAAGGAATTGTTTCGGAGATAAAAGCTTCTTAACAAAAGCAATTCTTACAGCTCTAACCTCATACATATAATTAAGGATAAAAGAATACTAAAGAAGATGAAGCTACTAGCACTGCAGTAACGGACAACGGTTGCTGCATGCCTAAAGTTTAGACTCAGAGCTCGAATCTCATACACAAAAGGACTTTTGTTCTTCGGCTTTCCCAATCACTTTCAATTTCACATTCCCCTCAAATTTATGTCTCATTCCTCAAACACTTTTCAACACCAAAAAGGTGCACAAATTCACACGTATAAAAGTAAATCTACTCTAATGTTGACTTGTTCCTATTTTGCAACTCACGTACGTCTCTTTGCGTGCACACAATATAATGACACATTTGTTCTCTCCGTTTCTTGTTTTTATTTGGTCCATCTCACGTGGGGTTTGAAAGAATGTCTGAATATGTGACTCAATATTACAAGTTATAAAGGGCAATTTGGTGTATAAGGTATTCTACGTTCACATAAGTTTCAGGAAAGAGTCGCATCTCAAGAGATGTAACGTAGACAATATACCCTATTAATGGCTGTTTCCACGTCTCGAATCTATGACCTATAACATACAGAAAATGACAATAAGAAATTGGTTTCTGAATTACATTCACTTCGTTTCTGATAATTTGAGAAGAGTTCTCTTCATTCATATCTGCACTTGTTGTGATTTTAATTAATTAGATTAAAATTGTATACACTGATAATGTAAATCTTTTTGTATGAATATGAGCCTTGCAACCTTACTTACTATAATATGCTACTTATCATATTTACCATTTTTATCTAAAATGCTTTTATCTATAATTATCTTTAAAATGACCTCAATCTCTTCTACCGTTTTTTCACAACATAAAACTTAAACTCTGTCTACTTTATAGTAATAAAAGGAAAGTGAGAAGGTCCGAACCTAGTAACAAAAAGATGTATTCAAACCCTCAACTCACGGCGTATTTTACTTTATTACTCTCTCCGTTTCAATTTATGTGAACCCATTTGACTGGACACATAATTTAAGAAGTGAGAAAACTTTTGAACTTGTAGTGTGAAATGAAGCATATATATTTTGTGTAGCTATAAATCATTGCATAAAGGTAAATTGTTTCCAAATAGGAAAATGAGTCATTCTTTTTAGCACGGACTAAAAAAGAAATAGGTTCACATAAATTGATCGGGGATTATATATTATGCTCCATATACATTATGCATGTTCACGGCTTTATGCACAAAACAAATAAATAAACATCGAACTCTTGCTCTCATTTGCCACATACACACAAGAAGAAAGCTTTACTTTTTGGTTTTCAGTGACAGCAGATTCACATTGTCGTCTGCAAGTTCATATATTCAATACCTACAAGTTGGAATATACTATTTAGATCACCTTAATAAATAAGTAGATTTCACTTGTAATATCACCAATAGATTGAGCATTCGTACGTTTTTTATTAAAATAAAGTTGCAACTGATTATATTCTACAAGAATTAATAGATAATTCTAACATTTATAACTCCATATAATCTCTTGAATCAAATGTCTTTACTTTTTCCATGTAATTCCTATGTATCTGAATGTTGAGAGGTAAGAGTGTTTCAAGTTCTTACACATTGAGATTTATAAGATCAGGTTAATTACATAGAAGGTCACTCAACTTATTTAAATACAGTAAAATTATCATACTTATTTTCTTAGCTACAAAATCACTCAACTTTTACATAATTTCCTGAGATATTCTTCTTGCCAAAATCCGATGAAATTGGCAGGAATTCACCCACTTTATTAAAAATTATTACTCCAACTTAAAGTATTATTCCCAATTTATGTGAAACAGTTTGACTAACATAGAATTTAACAAAGAAAGATTTTTTTTTTGAATCTTGTCGTCAAAGCAAATCATAACTATTTGTAGGGTAAAATATCATCTTAATAAGGATAAAAGTGAATATTTAAAGTTAAATTATTTCTAACTATAAAAATATATTATTTTTTTGGGACAAACTAAAAAAATATATTACATAAATTTGGACAGAAAGTATTTAATGAAACTGGGTAATTTCCGATCTGGGTAAGAGTTTTTCAAGTTCTTAATAATAAGATAGTGACAGTCTTTATAATTAACCCTAAAAAGTTTGGTCATTCTCAAAACAATTTAATAACCTAGTTAAAACTTAGAAATAAACAAAAAGGCCACCCTTGCATGCGCATCGTACGGTATATTTCAGATATTTAAGTGGACCTTACTTTAATTTAAATTAACAAAAAGGTACTTACATTTCCCTCGCTTTAATCTCAGCGATTTGACTTGAAAAATGTGACACTTAATTCTGCACCTTTTAAATTACATCGATAAAGAAGTTTAGATTATAAAATCTGTATGTTAATGAAATAATAATATTATATCGATATCGACAAAGCACAAAGCAACTCTTTTGCGATTGGATTTTTGAAGAATTAACGTACATAATCGTCCACTAAATCGCTTAAACTAAAAATAGTCAACGAATATATAATATAAATATAATTCATTTATAACATATGTATTACTGTATATAATAAGTAAATAATTTATATTTATACGATCAGGAACAATAAATAATAAATATATTAGGTTAGTATAGCCTGGGTGTTGGCTTTTTTTTTAAAAAAAATAAATAAATAAATAAATATATTATGCTCTTTATGTAAAGGTCCCTTTGATTTTTCTTTTTTCAATCAAATTGGAAAGACATGAGAATGAAACCAACTGAATTTGCAGATCAAAAGGTATAAATGTCCTTTCTATTTTTCATTCATCACCCCTGTGACAATATTTATTTATCTTTTAGTCTATGTATTTTAGTGGCATGACTATATTTTTCTGTATTTTAGTTTTAAACTTTGTCAGATTTGGTCCTCTAACTTTTGTATCTTGTCAATTGTCATGACAGATTGGACGGATTGACTAGATCAATTTGAATTTCTTCTAGTATTAAAATTGATTTATTTAATTATTTTTTTTAAACTCATGTTTGACAAAGAACTTAATTATTTCGCGTGCCTAAATTGTAAGGGGACAAATAAAGCACTTTGCTTTATGTTCACGATGCCAAGTGAACTGATTCTTATTAGGCCAAAATTCTGAAAATTACAAGAGTTTTTTTTTCATTATTACAAAAAAATATGTTGGAGAGCTAAGTTATTTGACTAAATATTTTGGAAAAGTATAAGTGGTTTTGAGTAGTAGTATAAGTAATTATTTGCTAAAGGAAGGTAGTAGAAATTTGTATTTTTTCTTTAGAAGCAGAAGTAGAAGTAGGAAAATTAAATTTTAGGATATAAATACTCTTACGAAAAAATATATGTTATCAACTTGTTATAAAAGCCAAAAGCATGGTGTATATTGTCCTCTTTTGGCCTAGCAAACGTTATGAAAAAGAAAATAAAAATCATACTTAGAGAAAATCAGAAGCACTGGAACTTCAGGTTATATATCGTGTTGTCATTTGATATTAAATCACATATGAAAAGGGTATCCTATGCTGTATTTTTTCATCCATTTTAAAATGTTGTCAGTCACAAAAAAAGAGATAGTTAATTAGTTCTACTTGAGGATTTAAAATGAACTATAAAATGTGATTTGGTACAAATTGTCCGACATGTTACTACAAAGTTGCTAGCTTCTCATATAGTTTAAGTTAATCTCGATTCTAATTATGGTACTAATTAAAACAAGAATCCAATGTTGGCCTCCCCTTCATAGAAAGTACATAAACACGTGATGTTTTATACTTAATATGATACAAGAGGGGGTAATTTGTGTGGTGCCTCATTTTTGCATGAACTGGATTATCGAAGGTACTGATTCTTCTATGCGTTCCTTATACTACAGTTGCGAATTAAATAATGCATAAAGTAAAGAACACAAGGATTTTTACATGGAAAATACTCGACTCAAAAGGTGAAAACAAATCACGACCTATTACTATCACGATCCCAAATTCCCTCCGTAGGAGGTCGTGACAGCACCTAGTCTCTAAGACTAGGTAAGCCTATCAATGTGGAATAATCATAAATATCTGAAATAAATAAACTACAATTCAAATAATTACAACTCCCAAAATCCGGTAGAAATACGTCACAAGCTTCTAAAAATTTATTCTCAATGTTTCTATGTATCAAGGTCTAAAAAAAAAAAAGGAAGCAACATAAAATGATAGAAGGGGACTCCAAAGTCTGCGGACGCTGGCAGATATACCTAGAAATCTCCGTGCGCAGATAACTCACTGACGTCTAGACTGGTAAGATGTACGTGGATCTGCACAAAAAGATGTGCAGAAGCGTAGTATGAGTACACCACAGCGGTACCCAATAAGTGCCACACCTAACCTCGGTAGAGTAGTGACGAGGTGAGGTCAGGCTCTACTAGAGAATAGATAATGACATGAAAAAAAAATATTTAAACAATTTAATAAGATAAAATAAATATGGAAATGAATCAAATAGTATGTCACATTTAATGACACAAAATAATTACAAATAATATCTCGTGGAATCAAAACATAATTCCTTTCAACTTTATGAAAATCACAACAATTAATCGAAGGCAACTATGGCCATAAATCAATATCAATAAGGGTACTACCAAGGTACCGCCTCGTAGTCCCAATTCATAAATAAATTCACAATATTTTATTTTCTTATCTCACCGCGGGAGCCTTCTCAATTTATTTTAAAGAAAATATTTTTTTCGAAATAGCATCACGTGTTTTAGCCATCCTT
Source organism: Nicotiana tabacum (assembly GCF_000715075.1). Lineage (NCBI taxonomy): Eukaryota > Viridiplantae > Streptophyta > Magnoliopsida > Solanales > Solanaceae > Nicotiana > Nicotiana tabacum. The sequence goes on along the minus strand of NC_134081.1, from coordinate 2,451,344 downwards.
ATCGCACCGCATGACTTCTAGTAGTTTTTTCTACTAGCCACGCGCATTAAGCCACCCTTATCTCACCGTATGTATTTTAATACCTAGACCTTATACCACCGCATGCGTATCAATATCACAATATATCATAATTTGCATCTCAAGTGCTCAAATATTTCAATTTGCCAAAATAAATCAACAATATTTTCCACAATAAAGAACTCACGGCTCATGCCAACATAAATCATCAATAATATTTTTTCACAATAAAGAGCCCACTGCTCCATCACAATGAGTACAAAAATCTTACAAAAATATTCAGGAATAAATAATTTAGTAAAATAATATTTCAAAATCTTTAATACGTTGCTTCAATACCAAATTTAAAAAGTAAAATACTTCATATTAATAATATTTAATTTAAAAAAAATCAATTTCAAATAATGCACAAAATAAAACAAACCAAGTTTCAACCAAATAGGTAAAACAATTAGCCAGAAAAGGTCAAGAAAATTTAAAGTAAACAAATCAAATCAATGATGGAGAATATAACAAGATTTAATAAATTAATTAATATGCAATAGTGATCTTCATAATTTAAAAACATAATCCTTCAAATTTAGTCCGTGAACACACTCCTCACTTCGTGTATACGACTTTCATCACATTACAATTAATATCAATCCTAGGGAAAATTTCCTTCACACAAGGTTAGACAAGTCACTTACCTCGACTTGCTCCAATTTAACTAAGTAGTATGCTTTTTTCTCGATTTTCCGATTTCGGTCGACTCGTATCTAGTCATAATTAATTCGATACAGTCAACAAAAATTATAGAATTAATTCTATAAGAAAATACTATATTTTTCAATAAAAATTCGAAATTAACTCAAAAATGACCCGTGGAGCCCATGTCTCGGAACTCAAAAAAAGTTACAAAATCCGAAAGCCCATTCAACCACGAGTCTAACCATACCAATTTTATTAAAATTTGACCCCTACTCGACCCTCAAAGTTTCAAATCTTATTTTCAAATCCCTAAGTTCCAACCCCCGATTTACACCTCAAAAACATGTAATCTAGTCGGATTATTTGATGATAATTCAATATTATGGAGTAGAAATGATCACAAGGGACTTACCTCAAGTTTTCCCGTGAAAACCTTGCTCAAAATCGCCCAACCCGAGCTTGAAATGTCCAAAAAATGGCAAAAGCTCGGAATCCCTTTGTTTTTGTACTGTCCAGGGATTTTTGCATATGCGGCAACTTGGCCGCTTCTGCGCCAACCGCATGTGCGGAAAAAGTCCCGCATCTGCGCCTTTGCCCGCATTTGCGCTCCTGCGCAGGCCGCTTCTGCGCGCGTCCCTCCGCATCTGCGCTCACGTAGGTGCGGAATTTCCCTCGCACTTGCGACCATTACCCAATAGTCCATTAACGCATCTGCGCTTGCCAGGCTCGCTTCTGCGATAGAATTTCCGCAGGTGCGAATGCAGCAGAGGGCAGAAACTTCAGCTATTTCTTCTAAGTCCGAATTTGATCCGTTAACCATCTGAAACTCACCCGAGGCCCCCAGGACCTTATTTATGACCTCAACCAAATATACCAACAAGTCCTAAAATATCATACGAACTTAGTCAAGCCTTCAAATCACATCCAACAATATTAAAACACGAATCACACATAGATTCAAGCCTAATGAACTTTAAAATTTCTAATTCCTACAAATGACTCCGGAACCTATTAAATCACGTCCGATTTACCTCGAAATATTTGCATAAGTCATAAATAACATAACGGAGGTACTCAAATTTTCAGAATTAGATTTCGACCCCGATATTAAAAAGTCAACTCCTCGGTCAAATTTTCCAAAAACTTTAACTTTCGGCATTTCAAGCCTAATTCCACTACGAACTTCCAAATAAAATTTCGATCATGCTCCTAAGTCCAAAATCACCATACGGAGCTGTTCGACATCCGGTCACTATTTGAACTCAAACTTTTAATTTTTCATAAAAATTCCATATCTCGGGCTAGGGACCTCGGAATTTGATTCTGGGCATACGCCCAAGTCCCAATTCACGATGCGGACCTACCGGAACTGTCAAAATACTGATCCGAGTCCATTTGCTCAAAATGTTGACCAAAGTCAACTCATTTGAGTTTTAAAGCTCTAATTCATATTTTAATCCATTTTTCACATAAAAACTTTTCAGAAAATTTTAAGGATTGCGCACGTAATTCGAGATATAATAAATAGTACTTTTTGAGGTCTTAGAACATATAATTAATTATTAAATTTAAAGATGACATTTTGGGTCATCACAACCATCCAGTAGGATTTTCCCCAAACATTTCACTACAAAATGCCTTGCTATTTTGATCTCAATTCGTGCTTCACTTCAATGGACCTGGTTCATGCATGTGTTACTTTGTCAATCATCAAAATCAAAACCGCTCAGGTCAATAAATTCTCCCTTTTTGACGATGACAAACTGAATGCTTTTCATAAGTATGGAACCTGTTTCAACTCAGCTCAACATCAAAACAATGTTAGAACACTTTTCATTTAAAGTCACAAATCATCAAAGACCAGGTTCATTAGGTTATAAATATCATAGTCCAAAGAAAAAGCATATCTTATCTTCTCCCTTTTGGCATCATCAAAAAGTTGCACAATTAAAGTAAGTAACCAGATTTTAATATATATCACTCATGGCCACTGGGGTTACTTCAAATGCAATCATTGATTCAATTTTATCTTTTTCAATCTAAAGATATTAACCATCTAAGAAATATCAACAAATAATTAGAGCAAAAACAGTGAATTTTATTGATTGATAAGATCCTACCACAAGGCATAAGAAGAAATAAAAACATAGAACTATGAGAAAAAAATAAAAAAAACATCCCACTTGGGTTACTGGTTACAAACTAGGCTTAGGAAGGGTTTAAAACTGGGAGGGACCAGGTTCTTGATTCTTGGCTTGAAGCAGTTTCAACATATCTTGAAGAATACTATCATTATTCTCCTTTTACTTTGTAAGCTCACACTTGAGAGAGTCTCTCTCAGCCTCTACTTCAACCAATCGTTTCTTTAGCTTTTCAATCTCAGTATCCTTAGCCATATTCTTCCACTATTTGAGCTTCCTTGCTCCTTTTGGCAGACCTAGTTCATTTAGACACAATTGAGCCCTCAATCTCACCCTCTGTTTCTCGAGAATTCTTTTGAAAGGACTTTCTCTTTTTGGCACTAGGTATGGGTACTTCCACATCCTCATATTCATCATCAAGAACCAGGTTCATCTCCTAAATCTGGACTACTCCACTTGGCTTACCAACCTTTTTTTTCAAGTGACTTTCTTGGTATTATCAGCTAAGGGCCTTTTTATATTGGCCTCACTCTGCTTCTTCTAGCTCCTTGTAGTTCTTCCTCTTGTGGGAGGAGTTGTTACAGGGATAGAAGGAACACTCTTTCTCTTAGTGCCACCCATGCCCTTTCTTGTAGTCTTTCCAAGATTGTTTTTCTTCTTTTGATTGTAACTACTTGACACCTTTTGCAACAGATCAAGACTCTTGTCTATTCTAACAAGAGAAAGAACTGGTTCATGAAACCATTTCCTTAACCTAACCAGCCCATCTGCATCACTTCTATCATAAGAATCATCACCTATCTCCTGTGATTTTATTCCCACACTTTCATTTATAGTCTCCTCATTATCACTTATCTCTTCACTCCTGACCACCATTGCACCCGACTCTTCATTCAAACCAACAAGAGTGGGTGAACTGGATCCAACCACCCTTTCTTCTTCCCTTCCCCTCACATCTGCTTCAACACGCTCACTCTCCTTTTCTTTTTTCTTTTTATGTTTTACCACCAATTTTTCCAGTCCCGACAGATTCTACACCAGCAATCGAACCAACCAACACAAACTAATTTTCGAGACTCTCAGCAATTTCAGAAGCAATATTAGAAGTTTTTAACCCAAAAGTTACATGTTCTGTTTCAGTTTCTTGGGCCTCTCAGTTGCGGACTTGAAGGACTCATCAGATTTTTAGGGTTCTTCTGCTTGACTGGCTTGTAGCATCTCACTCTTTTTCTTAGCTTATTCTCTACTAGCCACTATGTTGCGTGCAATCATTTTGATATGCTTTTTCTTAGGGGTTTGGGTGGTTGAAAGTGTGGGTGAAGGTACTTGTGGGTGGTGAGGATGGGTTTTCAGAGTTTTTGGGATTCTCATGGGTGTTTGCCATTTGATCAATTCAGAAATTTAAGAAAAATAGAGAGAGTTTTGAGGTTTTGGAGATTTTGATCGTTCAAAAAAAATTGAGATAAGAGGGTAAGGTCAGATCAATTTAAAGAAGAAAAGGTTGAGCATATAACGACACCTTTTAAAGTCTAGAAGTCTAATTACATTGAAAGTTTTAGTTTAAAAAGACGTTCAGCTTTTTTCCAAATATTTCGGCAATTATGACGCGTGGGACTCTTGATGAAACTAGTTCATTTGTAACTAATTGGTTCAAAAGTAGTTCGGAATAAAGTGGGGCTCTTTTCAGTTCATGATCCATATGCAATTATTTCAAATTATGCGAAGTGTAGAATATATACCTTATAAGCTCGATGAATCAGGTTCTTCACTGAAAATTCTCTTGTGTAAGACTGATTTTTTCCAAGAAAATATGGATAATATCATTAGACATCAGTGAGATATTTTAGCACATGACACAAGAGTATACTAATAAAAGCATGAGACTGAGCAATATCTAATCTAATTATTCACAAAATTCACAAATTATCTAACCAATCATTGAGTTAGAACTAGTTTCTTTTAGGTGATCTTAATCATCCCTAATTCTAACATGTTCATTTTAAAGAGATCCCTATTCAAAACTTTAGTGAAGATGTAAGCAATTTCCTTATCAGTAGCACAAAATTCCACGGTGATCATCACCTCTCAAAATTATCCAATTGAAAATGATGCCCAATATCTATGTGCTTAGTTCTTTTGTGATGGACTAGGTTTTGGTCATACTAATTGCACTAGTGTTATCACAAAAGATGGGGATACAACTCAGCTTCAACAGTAGACAAAGCCATATAGGTTTTCTTTTTGGTGGCCCAAGATACAAGACATGAGCGAAGAAAGTGTGCCATACCTGAAGTGCTCTTTCTATCTACAAGAAAACCTGCATAATCAACATCAGCATATCCCTCTAAATCAAAATTAATACCTTTTAGATAGCATAGGCAAATATCAGTGGTGCCTTTTAGGTATCTCAAGATCCTCTTGACACCCTTCTAGTGAGACTCTTTTAGATTTTCCTGAAATCTAGCACAAAGGCATCTTCTGATCAACAGATGAACCAAGTTCAATCAAATCCAATTTCGTGGATTTACAATAGGAGTGTCAATTTCTTTAGATGTTCCTTCCCGGTTTTGTTACTGAGGAATAGGTTCATGGACAGGTTCCCTCGAGGTTTGAGGATCAGCTCCTCTCTAGTCAGTTCCCCCTTTCAGGTTTCCTTGGGTGAAAGAACTTGTTCCATCACCTGTTCCTTCCTGTGATGCAGCTTCAGGCTGGACTGTGGCTTCATCATTTGAGTTTCTTGTGAGTCCAGTCTCTTCATCATCTTGTTCCTGCCTCTCAGAAAGAATGTTAGTTTCAAAAACAACATGCACACTTTTTTCTACACACATAGTTCCTTTGTTATATGTCTTATAAGCTTTACTATGTGAAGAATATCCCAAGAATACTCCCTCATCACTTTTGGGATCAAACTTACCTAGGGAGTCTTTTCCATTATTTTGCACAAAGCACTTGCATCCAAATACCCTAAGATGGGATATATTTGGTTTTCTCCCTTAAGTTACTCATAGAGAGTCTTCTCAATAAGAGGTCTAGTCATGCACCTATTTATGATGTAGCATGCAGTGTTCATAGCTTCAGCCTAGAAGCTTTGGGGCAATTTACTAGAAAATAGCATAGTCCTAGCCATTTCCTCCAATGTCCTATTTTTTCTTTCAACTAATCTATTTTGTTGTGGAGTCCTAGGAGCAGAAAAATTATGATCGATGCCATGCTCATCATAAAATTCAGCAAATTTAGCATTTTTAAATTCAGTACCATGATCAGACCTAATTGATGCAAGTTGATTACCTAGTTGTTTCTGAGTTTTTCTAACAAATGAAGTGAACATGTCAAATGCTTCATCTTTAGTTGTTAAAAATAGTGTCCAAGTAAACCTAGAGTAATCATCAATAAGCACCATAACATATCTCTTACCACCTCTGCTCATTGTTCTTATTTGTCCACAAAGATCCATGTGGACCAATTCCATCTTCCTGGTAGTACTTACCATTTTCTTACTTTTAAAAGAGGATCTTACATGCTTCCCTCTTACACAAGCCTCACAAACTTTATCTTCCTTGAACTTAATGTTAGGTAATCCTATCACCAAGTCCTTGGAGACTAATTTGTTGAGTTGGCTTAGACTGGCATGTCCAAGTCTTTTGTGCCATAGGAGGGGATCATTGTCCAACACACTTAAGCAAGTGAATTTATTATCTTGAATTGTGGACAGATCCACCACATATATGTTATTCACTCTTTTTTCCTGCAAAACTATCTTGTTAGTGGTATGATTTATTACACAGCATTTTGTAGAGATGAAAGCTACTACGTTACCTCTATCACACAATTGTGATACACTTATTAGATTGTACTTCATTCCATAAATCAGGTAGACATTCCCAATAGAGTGAGAACCAAACTTACCTACCTTTCCAACCCCAATGATCTCACATTTCTTCCCATTTCCAAAGTAGACATTACCTCCTTTAAGGTCCTCAAGTAAAAATTACTAGTTTTTGCATCCTGTCATATGCTTTGAGCAGCCACTATCCATGTACAAAATTTGGCTGCTCCCCTTCACTTGGACCTACATAAAGAAATCAGGGGTTAGTCTTAGGAGCCCAAACTAGTTTGGGTCCCTTTTTATAGGCAAAAGGATAAATCGTATTATTTTTAGCCCAACTTGGTAGCCTATTTTTTCCTAGAGCAGAATTTTTGTTCTATTTACTTGCCTTCTCTTTTGCAGTGCATTCACTTTTATTGTGACAAGTGTTACCACAGTGTGTGCAAGTCTTGTTCTCAAAGAGTATCAGGTACCTGCTTTTGGGATCCCACTTAGGTGCAGAGTTCCCAAAGCCAAGTCCTTTTCTGTTGCTACTATGATGTTCTTGTAGCCATGAAAGTGCATCAGAGGACCTGTTCCATTTACAAGTTCTGTCTAGCTCATGCTTGACCTTGTTCAGATCCTCTTTTAAGACTCTTACCAGTTCATCCCTCTTATACAACTCATATTTTATTTTTCCTATAATCTTTTTCTAGTGTGAGTTGTGTGACACTAGCTATTTTTTTTACCTGTTCCTAACTTCAATTTCAGACTATTAGATCTAAGTTCTAAGACAGTTGTGTCAAGTACATGAACCTGGTTCTTCGAAACATTATTTTCTTTTTCACTTTCACAAGCCCTAATTTCTAGATTTTTGCACTTTACATTTTAAAAAGTTACACTCTATTGACAACCGTTCTTTTTCAGAACTTATATCTTTAGATTCATCAATTAAAGTTAACAATAGTTCTGATAGTCTATCTTTAGAAAGGAATTTAATTTTATCCTTTAGGTCCAGAAGACTTATCTCAGATTCTTCATCAGGTTCATCTTCAGATTCTTGAATTGCTATAAGAGCTCGTTCAGTATCATCATCATCATCATCATCATCATCATCATCATCATCATCATCATCATCATCATCATCATCATCATCATCATCATCATCATCATCATCATCATCATCATCATCATCATCATCATCATCAATGTCCTCATCTGAACATTCTTCCCAGATAGCAACCATTGCTTTGGATGGCCCTTTGTTGTATTTATTATTATCATGAACATGGTCATTCTTTTTGTTTCTTCTTTTAGATCTCTCCTTAATCCACTTGACTTCCCACATACAGTTCTTGATCATGTGGTTCTTTTTACTACATTTGAAGTATCCATTAGTCATCTGCAAGTGATCTCCTCTCCTCTCCTTCCACAAAGAATAGTAGTGATCATTGGATAGTGGTGGCCTAGTGGTGGATTGCTCTTTACAGTTTTCAGGTAGTGCACTCATTTTGATCTTCTTCCTAAGGTGTTAGCCTCTTAAAGGATAACCTACTTTGATACCAATTGATATTTTATACTTCAATACCACACAAGAGGGGTGATTTGTGTGATGCCTGATTTTTGCTTGCACTGGATTATCAAAGGACATGGTTCTTCTATGTGTTCCTTACATTACAGTTACAGAATAAATAATGCAGAAAGTAAAGAACACAAGAATTTTTACGTGAAAAATACCAGGCTCAAAAGGTGAAAAAAAATCACGACCTACTAACTAGTAGGATTTTTCCCAAACACTTCACTACAACTTTGAGCCAACAATAAAATTTATAAACTCTTGCAAATCTAAGGATTACCTCTAACCCTTGTAGCAACCAGCCACAGGTTGTTGCGACTACTTCAAGTTAACTCTAACTTGAACAATACAACTAGATTTTACAACCTCTTGCAAACCTAAGGATTAACTCTAACCCTTATAGCAATGCGCCACAGGCTATTGCGACTACTTCAAGTTAACTCTAACTTGAAAGATACTACTCATGTACCTAGTACAATTTGCTTCTAAGAAAGCTGAAAGGTACAACTCAAAATGCCTACTACACTTTGAACTAGAAATAAAGAAAGACACATAAAACTCTTTATGGAGCTTGTTCTTCAATCTGGTTCGTGTAGATTCAGGATCGCACTCTTAAATCTCACAGAAATTGCTCACAAAATGCCTTGCTATTTTACTCTCAATTCGTGCTTCACTTCAGTATGTGTGCATCACCTGTAAAAGAGAACAAACCTGATATTTATAGTGTTAGTAGAATAAGGATTAACTAGAAGTCTAACGCTTTACTCTTCCTTGGTGGAAGAGTTCTTGTTATCTTCAACTTCTAATTCTTTCTTTATCTTGGATAGAGTTGTCTTCAAGTAAGGGGTCCTGCTCCTTATCAAATATGCAACCTTTTCGTTCATGGATTATCATAAATAACCACTTATACTTATCAATTTCACGTTCATGTCTTTTGCTTGATTCTGCCCGTCACTTGTGTACACTATCTATGGACCTGGTTCATGCATGTGTTCCTTTGTCAATCATCAAAACCAAATCCGCTCAGGTCAATAAATTCCCCCTTTTTAACGATGACAAACTCAGTGCTTTTCATAAGCATGTAACCTGTTTCAACTCAGCTCAACATCAAAACAATGTTAGAACACTTTTCATTTAAAGTCACAAATCATCAAGGACCAAGTTCATTAGGTTATAAACATCATAGTCCAAAGCAAAAGCATACCTTATCTTCTCCCTTTTGGCATCATCAAAAAGTTGCACAATTAAGGTAAGTAACCAGATTTTAACATATATCACTCATGGCCACTGGGGTTACTTCAAATATAATTATTGATTCAATTTTCTCTTTTTCAATCTAAGGATATTAACCATCTAAGAAATATCAACAAACAATTAGAGTAATTGATCAGAGTAATAATTTTTACCCAAAAAGTGACATAAACCAGATTTTGAGAACTTTTTTCACAAATTGATCATATTCAATGAACAAGTAATGTTTTAAATTTTTGTTTTAAAAAAGTTGTTAAAATCTATGTCAAAAAGCGAGCTTGATAATTTTTTAACACGTGTCCTTGACTTGGACTGTGCTTATCTCTTTGCCCTAAACTATTTTCCCCATGTTCCTCTTCTTTGTCTTTTCCTTACATTAGTTTAATCTTTATTAGCTTCTATTTGTCGGGCTTAGAGCAGTTAATTATACCTTGGATGCGCATAATTGTGACAGTAAGTTTCGCTAATTATTTAAATCTTCTAGCAGATATAATTTCATTACGACCGATATAATTAATTCTATTGAGTTTGTCCTTTAAGCCATCATTCTTAATACTATATATACTTCGGCCAAGTGGATTAAGCTTTATCATTAGTCTTAATATAATTTAACAGAAGTACTGTTCTTAGATCCACTGCGTTAAACTTTGTTAGGTTAAATTATGGGATTGCTTTAATGCGATCGTGTAGGTTTGCATCTTCTTCTTGCACTCAGTAATGTCCATATAATTGAGGTTTTCTAGGTACGATACTAGGACGTGAATAATATTAGAACCTTAGCAAAGTCTGTTCTAATTACACTCTTAGGTTTGGCACGAAACCAATATATTATAAGGGGTAATTATATTATATATTTCATTCTCTAATTGAAAATGACATGTTATCATAGTAATTACTAATGATTAAAAGATAATATCTATAATTATTATTTTTTGAGAAGATAATATCTATAATAATTATTTTTTGAAAAGATAATATCTATAATTATCAAGTGTCAGATATTTTTTATTTTTCTTTAACTCTCGGATTTTCCACTCAAAAAAATGGTTGGGCAATCAATTATGGTTCTATCTGAATTCTGACCATGGCAGCAACTTATGAACACAACAATGTGCACATAATATTGACATAATACATCAAGGAGCATAAATGACAACGTGATAAATAGAGATTGAAAAGGAGAAAAAGACCAAAATAAGGGAACAAAACCAGAAAAAAGGGGAAATTAACTACAAATGAGACAATACCAAAGACAAAATTGAGAAAGATACAGAAGAAAAAGCTAGTGTACCACTGCTAAAATAGCAACTGCATGCCAAAAACTTGTGGGGATTAGCATTAATCTTGAGACAAAGGAGTCTTTTTCAGTAGAGACCTAAAGTCAAGAAGGAATTTTATTCTATTTCTTTTTCAATTATTTGATTCGAGACTCACGGACCCGATTAATACATATTCATATTATACAGGGTTAATATGGTGATTTATGATTTAAATTTTATGAGTTCGAGTTCGAAATTCTATCAGAATCCATTTAATTTACTGGTTCGAGTTTCGAATTCTACCATAATCCATTTGATTTATTGGATTTCAAATTTATTATTTATATTTATTTAGTGATAGTTTAGTATATACACCAACAATAACAAACTCTGTGTAATCTTACAAGTTGGGTCTGCGGACAGAGGCAGATCCAGGATTTGATGGTTACGGGTGCCAATGTCTTTAGGGTGTACATTTGGCTAGTTCACTCAATTTTGAATTAACTCGGTTCGGTTCGATTCGGTTCGTTCCATTTTTCAATTAATTCGGTTCACTTCATAAGATTTTGGTGCATAAATACACACGTGATAACCAAACTAAAAATGTTGGTCCTTGAAGAAAAAAATAACATTAACCAGATCAAAAGAAAAATGATTAAAATATATTGAAATTTCAAAATTCGAGATTTAGAAAAGGAAAGTAGAAATAAATATACTTTTATAATTTAAATAACTAATAAAAATGGAACCGTATAAAGAGAGAATACAAAGATAAAAATAAGAAATTAAGAGAAAGAGAAGACCTGGAAAAAGAGGGAACAAGGAAAAGCAAAAAAGGCTTTGTTAAAAAACCGAGTGAGAGGAGATTCAAACCTAGGTCTCGGGCCTGGGAGAAAGCACTTGGACCATGGCACCTATCATAACTTTGTTACTCAGGGTGCCATAATTTTACTCTATACCTTTTTTTTTACGTGAAATATCAGTGGAATACCAATACTAGTATGAAATTTTATCGGAGCGACCGGGTGGCGTACCACCCCCTTCTCTCTACATAGATCCGCCCCTGTCTGCGGAGGATATATAATATACACACAAACCCTATTCCTACTTTTTGAAGATAGAGATACTGTTTGTGATAGATCTCGGTTCAAAGAAAGCATAATCACAATAGTGTTGAAATGAAATATGATAGTGGAGAAGCGAATATGATATTTTAATATATATAAATACTATATTCAAATTAAAATTACTGAGTTCGGATTAAACCCACAAAATCTATTATACATCTGCCCCTGCTCACTACAATAATATTTTCTTTTCTCAGAGCTCGACTATGAGACCGCTGGTTAAGAGAGAATAGATCTCACCACTGGTGTAATTACTTTCCCAATCACTTTCAAGTTCAAATTCCCCCCAAATTTCTCATTTCTCGATCACTTTGTGATACCAAAAGGTGCTCAGAAATTCACGTACGCTAAAGGAAATCTACTATTTTAATGTTCTTGATTAGCAAATCATGCACGTCTCTTGAACGCAAACAATAAAACGTCACATTTGTTCTGTCTCAATATATATTGTTTTATACTTTGCCTCTTCTTTCATGTGGGGGTTAGAAGAGTGTTTGAGTGTGTTACTCAATCAGAAGATGACGATAAGAAATTGGTTTCTGAATTAGCCGAAAGAAAAATGAGCTTATATTAAATATTTTATTGAGATTTTTACTTTCTTATACTACATATGAAACTTTATTATCATCCCTAATCAAGTTTTAACTTAGTTACATGGACATATACAATTTATCAATTATATACAATTAATATTAATGAATATCCATTTATATTAGGAATTGAATAGGGATTTATTTATTTTCCATCCCTGCTCTCTCTCTCTATCTCTCTCTTCCCATCTCTCGTTCTCTCGCTCCCCGTGTCTCTTTCTCTCTCTCCGTCTCTCTCTCTATCTCTCTACGTCCATCTCTATCTCTTTCTCTCCTTCTCTATTCTTTCTCCAATTTTCTCCCTTCTTTTTTCTTTACTTGTTATCCTCTCTTTTTTTCCTAGCAATTTCCTTTCATATTGTACAATTGGTGTTCGAATTGAAATTGTCAATCAATAAATTGTGATTCTCCACCATTGCCAGCATTGAAAAGCTTCAAAGCTTTGAATTCGAATTTGTGTTTTCAAAAACTATTATTTGTTTGGATTGGGTGTAGTTGTAAATAATTGGGAATATTGTTTGGAGTTTATATCTCAATTTTGAGGATGTTTAGTGAAGATTAGTCTTGATTTTGGCTGAATTTCAGATTGAAACTCGAAGAAGAAGAAGAAAAACACATGGCATACAATATACTTATGAAATTATAGTAAAGTTGTATTAAAATTGTATGAAAATTGTATTCTGTTGTAGTTATATATTTTTTTTATTTGAATATTGTATGAAAGTTGAAAAATAGTTGTAAAATGTATGAATCGTTGTATAAAATTTGTATTTAAGTTAGCAATACTATCTTTTTACATAAAGTTACTGATATGTATCAAAATTGCATTAAGAGAGGAAGTTTTGATTAGAATTTCAGAGAGAAAGAAGAACACACCACTTACAAAATATATACAAAATACATATAAAAGATATATTATATAAATTTTGTATGAAAATTATATTTAAGTTGTATGATGTTATAATTGTATTTAATTGGGTAGAAATGATGTCTGAAAGTTGTAGATAAGTTGTAAATAGTTGTATACTATATACTTAGTAGTATAAAATTTATTTTTAGTATGTATGTTGTTATTAGATATTCTAATTTGCATTAAATTTGTACAAAATTTATTTTTAATTTGTATGTTAATGTACGAAATTGACAACCTCTCCATGTTGTGATGGAATCAGAAACAAAGTAAATGCTCTTTGCAGAGACGTCTCTCTAGTATGCATAGGGTAAATAAAATGATAGAATAAATAAAAAAAAATAAATAAATAAGTAATATCTTGTCGACTATTGTGTTATAATCTGAAAAATAATCTTTTTTTCCCACCAAAATAAACCTTTTATTGCACTCATCCAAATGTTGTCCTTTCTTTTCTTCACGTGAGTCATGGAGTAATAAATTAAATAATCCATCTATGACCCTTGCCACAACAACATAGTTATTCCCAAAGAAAAATAAAGATACAGCCGAAAAAAGAGTTGCAACGACCCTCTCCATGCGGTGAAGCAAAGTAATGGATTTCTTTCAACTAAATGCTCAAGGTTGCCCGCTGATCGGGCCTTACTACTACTTTCTCGTTCCATCCCGAGCTTTAACTTTTGAGCCTCCGTATTATTTTTATGGATTATTCACAACATTTCAGACCTTACTTCCGCAATTATTTTTTGTTACTAATAAATTTAAAAATTATTTAAAAATAGATAATATTATTCTAACATTGGCTTGCCTAGCAAGTGAAATGTATGGCGCCATCACGGTCGGATGGTGGGAATTTCGGGTCGTGACAACAATACCTTCTATGCTAATTTTTAATATTTAAGATTTTGAAATTAATAAAATTTTGTCTATTAAATTATTATTAAAAATATGTAAGAAGGTTTAATAAAATTAATTTCATAAGAATCCTCCGTATTGACAATACATTACCAACTCCATAATTCTCAATACTAAGAAAAATAAAAGTAATATGAAATGAGCTGCATAACGAGTTGAAATTGAGCAGAAAGCAAAACAAATACCTAGTAAAAGCTAGAGATAAAAATTGAAGAGCAGTCAATTTGTTAGATAATCAAGGTTCTGTATTTATTTTTTTTATTTTTTATTTTTTATTTTTGGAAAAAGAAACCAGTCATAGATAGGGGATGCAAATAAATATAATCACACAATTAAATTTCCATAGGAACACGTGGCATCAATCAAGTTGTGTATTGAAACCTTGAAACCTACTAGTCAATTAATGGAGCTAATCTCAACCCTAAAAGAGTCGTGTCCTTCTTAAGAACTGGAGAGAAAATAGGAAAAAGATATAACTAAATTCCCTAATTTAAGGCACTAATAATGGATTGTATATAATTTGTAAGTAATCCTTGGTTAGAGCGGATAATATACAAAATTAGGATAATTTTGGTAAATAAGTTTCAAATATTGTATAGGAAGGAAAAAATCCCTATTTTATTTATATTTAAATGTTCGAATTTGATGATAGTCCATAAGCGTGAGCCCAATTATAAGTATGATTATTGATTATTAGGCTGTGCACTTTATGTGCTTGGTGGATCTAATGTGGCGATGAATATAGGCTTAACTCGATGATGCCCGTATAATGCTAGGTCAGAACACGTTTTCATTAATTGCAGATAGGTACCCTCTTTAGCCTTTATATGAATATACAGTCAGAATTATTTGATAAATGATCTGTTGTTGTGTATGGTAGTTGTCCCATTAACGCAACCATTTTGGAGGAAGGGTAATAGAGAAGAAGACCTAATCCTTCGCCAATATGCCGTATTGCTCAAGAAATATGCAATTGTTCTTGCTACGGTAAAGTTATTTTATATCCTGATATCATATTTGATCTTGGGTTATATTATGTCAATATTATTACATTAGCTAGATTCACTTGAATTGTTAACTAATTAATTAAGATGAGCTTTCTTCGTTTAGTTATTACAAATTTCTAGTCACAAACTGTTTACCCAAAAAATGGATAGAGTTAAATTTGTACGTAGTTCTAAGGATATTTGGTATAACTTGACACAAATCGTAAGAATGAATAGAAATATCGAGTGTTGACTGTAGAGAATGAAAAATAAGAAAAGTTGGGAAGAAGATGATTTACAGATTAAGCAAGATGGATCAATCTATGAAGCTAAAAAAGGATAACTCTTCAATATAGGAGTGTATGATATCTCAGTTACAATGTATGAAAAAACTTGGTTTCTACAGAAATAATAACCAATCCCTTTATAGTAGAGGGATCCTACTTTAGGTACAATTAAAAATATATAGTGGGAGACCCATGATAAATCAACTTTTTCATATTCCTGCCAGGATTCTCTCCCCTAGTGCGGTTGCAACGACTCTTGTCTATGAGCTCGATATTGACTCGAGCTTGATACTGACTCTAGCTCTCGATCTTGACTCGAGCTCGATTTTGATTCGGAGCCTCGTATTGATTCAGGAACAGTATTGGTCGGTCTCTACCTCATACGTTTGATAGCTTCATCATAGTTCAATTTGGATTCAAGTTCGATAATGATATCGAGCTCGGCATTGGCCGGTCCCTAGGGCTCGAAGCTTGATGACCTGACTTCGGACCTCAACCTGATCTTCGATCCAATGCGTTACCATTTCGACCAGTTCGTACGAAGGACTAACCAGTTTTGACAGCATACAGATATTCCCATTGTTTCCTGGGAAGGATGTAGCGAGAAGCGACATAATTTTTTAACGGTACGATTAGATATATATTGATGTTTGCATCAAATCTGATCATGAAGCGCGTGATAGATGTCCCATCGGTTCAGTTTACATAGGCAATTAATGCGTGTCAGACGATGGTTGGCCATTATTGAAATTGAACCGCCATTGTTATACCTATAAATAACCTTTTTTTCACTTTTAATCACTTTTACATTTTCAAACTCTATATTTTCAAACTTCATTCTCACATTTTCTAAATTCATTCGCAAATCTGTGACTCTTCTCTACAAAATCTTTCTTCAAAAACACCAAATCTTTGTTACCTCCTTCTATTCTCGATCTTTAACTCCAAAAAATGGCGAAAACATCAAAAATCATTCCTCAGAAAGAAAAAGCGTCTTCTTCACAGCCTGCCACCGACAAAACACTGGTGGAGCCACAGCCTGAGGAATGCGTTCCTGGGACGTGTGTTCTTACATCTGATTTTAAGGTCGACAAAGGCTCGTCGGTTCACGGCCGATGTAAGCCAGTATCAAGGTATATGTGTTCGATAACCGAGAGGCACCTCGAACAGCTAAAGAAAGATTGCAATTGGGAGAACAAAGAAATAGTAATCCCGTCTTCTGAAGAAGATATCACCACTTACGTAAAAGGGTTTTTAAGTATGTATACTTACCCTTTCACGTTAGGTCCCCTCGATCCTGTTATTATTGATTTCTGCCATCAATACCAAATAACCCTAGGCCAGATCCATTCTTTTTTTTGGCGGATCGTTATTTTGATCAGTTACTTCGTGAAAAAAATTGAGGGGATGTCTTTCACCCTCGACCATCTCATCCGATTGTACTGCCCTTACCTCTTTCGAGGCGGGTTAATAAAACTTCAACATCGGGCTACCAAGGTTCTATTCTCGAGAATAGACGAGGCAAGGGATCGAGGCTGGATGGGCAGGTTCGTTCAAATAAAGACTTTGGACCTGATTCTGACTGAAAAGATACCTTTTCCCGAGGAGTGGAACATGAAGCGTAAGTGTAATTCTGTTGTTATCTCCTACGATTTTGCCCCTTCATTCCTTTTCTTACCGATATCCCCCTTTTGTGATGCAGTGGTTCCTTGGATGCCCGGTACAGTCCCCGATCTCAAGAACTGGGTACGAGATCTAGCTTCGACCTCCACATACGCCGAGCGCTTATGGCGTGATTTGTCAAAGGGCCGATGGGAGGCCAAAAATCATGGTGAGCCTCTTTCTTGTATCTTTGGTAGTTCGAACGAGATGCTTTCCATATACTTGAATCAATTTTCCTGTATGTAAGTATGGGCAAAGATGCGGTTTTGAGGCCCTCATCCGTCAAGGAAGAGGCTTCGGCCTCTAATCCAAAGTCGGTGAAAGATAATAAGAGAAAAAGGGCCTCCGCCTCCGAAGATCCAAAACCGAAGACGAGGATGGCTCATAAGCCGTGGAAGAATACCATTCCTTTGACTATAGAATCAGTTCTGCGTCTAAGGGATGAAGACGAAGAAGAAGAAGAAGAAGAAGAAGAAGAAGAAAACAACAGATCCGTGTTAGTGGCCTGAAATAAGAAAACCATCGATTCCCCAAAGGCAGCTGAATCGATTGTGATTTATAAAGCTCTGCCTCAGTCTGAGGAGATATCGGAGGAAGGTTCGGGTAGAGTCCCCAAATCATTAGAGATGGAGGATGCTTCCCACTAAAGTCAACAAACGGTGGGTATATCGGAAGGGGTCGGTCCTGAAGCTCTCTGAACTGAGGAGAACGCCCCCAGCGAGTCGCTTGGGGCAATAGTAATCGGAGACTCGCCCACTCTCCTTGCCTTTTTCGAAAGGGCGATTCGGGAAGCCTAAGCTTTGGGGGCCCTCGAGATGAGCCGGTCTCATGAAGGGGAGGACCCCTTCTATGATTTGTTTACTGGGGTCGAGGATGCTGCTGGCCCTAGTGATATGTCGGGCCTTTTATGCAAAGTGCAGTAAGCTCTGAATAGGGTAAGATTTAACTCTCTTCGTTGATATTACTTTTATGTTTGCTATTCTTTTCTAACTTCTTTTCTTCTTTCTTCGCAGGCCGTGACGGTTCATTAAGAAGCATGTTCTCGGTTTTGAGCTGAGCTGCATCGGTTCGAGGCCGACCTCCGACGGGTTACGGAGGAGAGGAACGCCCTCAGACTGCTTTCCGGTCAAAGAGAAGAAGAAATCAAAGGCCTTCGAGCAGAGTTGGCCAGGGCTTATCAAGACCAGACTGACCTGATCGAGTAGGTAATGATAATATTAAGAACTCATGAGCTTGATTCAGGATTGGAGGCTAATATATCGATCTCACTGCTGCAGCAGAAACTCGAGACGATCGGGCAGCTTCGTAAGGAAGTTGATATAATAAGGGCGGAGACCATGGGATGGAAAGATGGCATGGACCGTCTTGCTGTAGAAAAGGAAACTGTTCGGGCCCAATTGTCATCGACTGCAAGCCAACTTCAAGTCATGAAGGAGAAGAGATCGGTTCAAGCGAGAAGAATAGAGGAACTTGAGTCTCTGTTGGCCTCCAAACTTGCCAAAGCCAAATCTGATGCCGATAAAGCAAAGTCCTATGCGGATGCATTAGTGGCCCTCTATCGGGCGAATGCTGAAGCTGCTCAGGTACAAGCAAGAGAGGCAGCCGAGATCGCCAACACTCGAGCACATTGGGTTGCTGAACTTGCTAAATGCCAATATCGGAGGGAGACCCTCGAAGAGATCCATGCTTGAGGTTTCGATCTCACCGAAGAGATAAAAAAAGCTAAAGAGCTTGAAGCCGATGCTGAAGCCTTGACTTCCGATGATGATGATGGAGATGATGATGATGATGGCAATGATGGGAGCAAGAGTGGGTCCAAGAGCGGGGAGGAGCCCGATAGAGAAGAGACTGCCCCCGTAGATAACCAAGAAACTTAGCCCTTAGTTTACATTTTGGTTTTTTGTGCAGCGTCCTGTTCGGACATTGTAAATATTCTTGTATATATAAAGATCTTTTCTTTTCCTGACTCGCCTCCATTTTATTCTCTGTCTTGAGAAGATTTTGTTTCATTCATGCCTTATGAAGGTTTTCATAAGGCTTTAGGCAATTTGATCGAATTTGGATTTTGTAGCCTTTATAACCGAGTGAGTGCTTGCTCAAACTCGAAATAAGGTAGCCTAAAGGCTTAGTAGTCGACTTGAGTTATTGCTTGAACCTAAAGTAATGTAGCCCATAGTCTTAATGGTCGAGTGAGTGATTGCTCAAACTCGAGATGATGTAGCCCGTAGGATTATTAGTCGAGTGAGTGACTCGAACTAGAAGTAATGTAGCCCATAGGCTTAATAGTCGAGTGAGAGTTTGCTTGAACTCGAAATGATGTAGCCCGTAGGCTTATTAGTCAAGTGAGTGATTCGAATTCGAAGTAATGTAGCCCGTAGGATTAATGGTCGAATGAGTGTTTGCTCGAACTCAAAATGATGTAGCCCATAGGCTTAATGGTTGAGTGAGTGCTTTCTCAAACTCGAGATGATGTAGCCCGTAGGATTATTAGTCGAGCGAGTGATTCTAACTCGAAGTAATGTAGCCCGTAGGCTTAATGGTTGAGTGAGTGTTTGCTCGAACTCGAAATAAAATCCGTAGGCTTAGTAGTCAAGTGAGTGATTCGAACTCGAAGTAATGTAGCCCGTAGGCTTAATGGTCGAGTGAGTGTTTGCTCTAACTCGAAATAAAAATAGCCCGTAGGCTTAATGGTCGAGTGAGTGTTTGCTCAAACTCGAGATGATGTAGCCCGTAGGCTTATTAGTCGAATAAGTGATTCGAACTCGAAGTAATGTAGCCCGTAGTCTTAATGGTCGAGTGAGTGCTTGCTTGAACTCGAAATAATAGTAGCCCGTAGGCTTAGTAGTCGAGTGAGTGATTCGAACTCGAAGTAATGTAGCCCGTATGCTTAATTTTCGAGTGAGTGATTGCTCAAACTCTAGATGATGTAGCCCGTAGGCTTATTAGTTGAGTGAGTGATTCGAACTCGAAGTAATGTAGCCCGTAGGCTTAATGGTCGAGTGAGTGTTTTCTCAAACTCAAGATGATGTGGCCCGTAGGCTTAGTAGTCGAGTGAGTGATTCGAACTCGAAGTAATGTAGCCCGTAGGCTTAATGGTCGAGTGAGTGTTTGCTCGAACTCGAAATGATATAGCTCGTAGGCTTAATGGTCGAGTGAGTGTTTGCTCAAACTCGTGATAATGTAGCCCGTAAGCTTATTAGTCGAGTGAGTGATTCGAACTCGAAGTAATATAGCCTGTAGGCTTAATGGTCGAGTAAGTGTTTGCTCGAACTCGAAATGATGTAGTCCGTAGGCTTATTAGCCGAGCGAGTGATTCGAACTCGAAGTAATGTAGCTCGTAGGCTTAATGATCGAGTGAGTGGTTTGCTCAAACTCGAGATGATGTAGCCCGTAGGCTTATTAGTCGAGTGAGTGATTCGAACTCGAAGTAATATAGCCCGTAGGCTTAATTGTCGAGTGAGTGTTTTCTCAAACTCGAGATGATGTTGCCCGTAGGCTTATTAGTTGAGTGAGTGATTCGAACTCGAAGTAATGTAGCCCGTAGGCTTAATGGTCGAGTGAGTGTTTGTTAGAACTCGAAATGAGAGTGCAACGCGTGCTTTTAGACCTAAGGCTTCGTGTTGAATGATCCATCCTTGTTCTTTGATTGAACTCCTGCAAGGGTTAGTTTCGAAATATAAACGAACAAGGAAGGATCGTACCTTAACAGTAGTATCGTTTTAAGTGTGATACATTCCAATTGCTTGGTAGTTGTTCGCCGTTTATAATACCGAGTTTGTAGGATCCTTTACCGACGTTTTCGAGTACTTGATACGGTCCTTCCCAATTCGGACCCAGTTTTCCTTCGTTTGGATTTCGGGTGCTGAGGGTGACTTTTCTTAGCACTAAGTCCCCGATTTTAAAATGGCGAAGATTGGTTCTTTGATTATAATATCTTTCGATCCGCTGCTTTTGGGCGGCCAATTGGACGAGAGCGGCTTCTCGTTTTTCATCCAATAATTCGAGGCTAGTATTCATATTCTCGTGATTTGACTCTTCTGTTGTATATCGATACCTGGCACTGGGTTTCCCGACTTCGACTAGATTCAAGGCTTTGGAGCCATATACTAAGGAGAACGGGGTTGCCCCCGTACTGGATTTTGATGTTGTTCGATATGCCCAAAGAACTTCGGGCAGGATTTCTCTCCATTTTTCCTTAGCGTCGTTCAACCTTTTCTTTAGGTTTTGAATGATAGTCTTGTTCGTCGATTCAGCCTGTCCATTTCCACTAGGGTGTCCGTTCAACCAATCCCTTTATAGTGGAAGGATCCTACTTTAGGTACAATTAAAAATACATAGTGGGAGACCCATGATAAATCAGTTTTTTCATAATTCCTGCCAGGATTCTCTTCCCTAGTGCGGTTACAACAACTCTTGTCTATGAGCTCGATATTGACTCGAGCTCGATACTGACTCGAGCTCGATTCTGATCCGGAGCCTTGTATTGATTCGGGGACAGTGTTGGTCGGTCTCTGCCTCGTAAGTTCGATAACTTCATCATAGTTCGATTTGGATTCGAGCTCGACAATAATATCGAGCCCGACATTGACCGGTCCCTAGGGCTGGAAGCTTGATGACCTGACTTCGGACCTCAACCTGATCTTCAATCTAATGTGTTACAATTTCGACTAATTCGTACGAAGGACTAACCGGTTTTGACCATATAAACAAACATTTTTTAAAATCAAAGAAATGTTGAAAGCTTGACAAATTAGTCGGAGAAGATGTATGTAAGGCAGTCATACTTTTTGTTAATCCTTATTAGTAGAATTTTAAATTCTTAACACTGCGCGCACATGTAACTTAAATCATAATTTATTTTGTATCATGCTCGACACAACGTTTGCATGGTTTCATGCACAATAATATGAGAAAATTGATTAAATGATCAAATTCTTGCTGACTTGTCACACACATAAAATAAAATAATAAAAAAAGAACCCGATTTCTGCTCTATCTTTTTTTGGTCATTTTTGGTGCTATAAAACCGATTCACATTGTTTTGAGTAGTTTATACTCAATATTAACAATTTTTCAAGCTTTAAAAATTGAGTGCGATTAAAACATAACATAATTATTTTTGGGCCAGAATTGCTGTTTTGAGTGCATTTTGACAGTTTGCAGTACTTCATGTTATGTCTTCTTCGAAAGTCACTAATTCCCCTGTTCCAATTTATTTGATGATATTTGATTGAGTACGAAATTTAAAAATAAAAGATTTTTTTTTTAAACTTATATCTAAAATAAGTCATAAATTAAAAGAGTATATAATCTCACTATGGGTAAAATGAGAAGTTTAAAATTAAATTTTTATCAAATATAAAAAAATATCATTTTCTGACTAAAAAGGAAAGAGTATTACATAAATTGAAACGGAGGAGTACCTCATATGTAAATAAAATTGACAATACAAAATAAAGTTTAAACCAGAAAAATTGCCAAATTTTAAACAGTGTAGGTATTCAATAACAAGAAGTTAAATTAGAGTGTCAAAGTGAAAAAAGCTGACAAGTTTAGGGGCCGTTTATATATTTAGCCATTTGTAAAACAAGAAAAGACGAGGGGCCACTCGTGCATGCGTAAAAAGAAAGTCTGAGCCTTCTTACTATGCAAATCGTCCGGTCAACTTCAGATTTTGAGTGGACTTGCTTTAATTTAAATCAACAAAAAGGTACTTTCTCCTTTAAAAAAATAATCTAAGTAAGATAGTCAAATTTTTAAAAAAGTTATCTTACCCTTTTAAAATAGTAATAGTATGATGTACAGTGTAATGGAGGAAATACTTCAGTTTTACTTGCTCATGATATCACCAATTTGACTTGAAAAGAGTGAATGTGTGACCCACCACTTTTTGATTTTTATTTTTCTTGAGTACAATACTTAACCTTTTCTATTTTAATACATTTGTGATTTGACATATAAAATCAAATATGTTTTTTTTTGAGAATGTTGGTGAAGAAATAAGGGTATCCGCTTTGACAGAAGTTATAGCGACTAGTTTTCCTCTTACCAAAAAATAATAAGGGTTGCCTCCTTTTAGATTGGTACTAACAAAAAACTATTTTTGAAATGATGGGTCACTTGTATATGTTCAAAATAATATGGGTTGTTTGGCTTGGAACAAGATTATTTCTGGATTATATTCCACATTTAAAATGCTTATGTACCAAGTTATATTTATATATTAATTTTAGTTCCACATCTTCATCCAATCCTACTTTATACTTAATGCAACAATAATTAGTAATATTTTCAATCATATGGATTTGCTGTTTCTTGTTAGTTAGTACTTGACTTTTGATAACTTATTAAATCTTGTAAAATTGTAATGCTCCCTACTTCCCATTTGACTAATGGAAAAAGGAACCAAACGACCACTTAATGAATATTCGTGTTGAATAGAGTAAATAAATATGGCCAAAATAGATATATGTTAGTACTAACTAAATATGCCAAACATATACTTTTAATGCATTATGGAATTAAAAATAACCACACTATGAATAAACGTTCCACCAAATCAGAATAAATATTCTTTAACTTAGGATTTGGCCTACTGATTAAGAAACATTCCAAAATGTACAAACTCAAGAAAATTCGATGACATGTCAGTTTTTAGGGAAAGAAGTTGGTAGAGATGCACAACAACATAGGAAAAGCTTATTGTCGCTCATTTTTTGTTTAAGAAAAAAGAAATTCTATTAGATGGGGGCATACACAAACCAACAAGAAAAAGGTGAGAGATAGAATTCATCTGCTCTTAATTAAAGATTTCGAATTCAAACCTTAGAAATGAACAAATCCTAATAAAGATCGTTGTGAATCCGAATGTCGGCCAGTAGGTCCACATACAAAAAGGTTAAACAGGGAAAAAGAAAAGATTGTAATAAGCGAATATAGTCATGGGCGGAACCAGAGTGGCGGAAGAGGGTTCATACTTTACTAAAAAATTAACAATAAATATATATTAACTTCTAAACCATAACTTTACAAGATTAACGAATTCAGTAGCAAAACTCTTAGAAGTAGAATCCGTCAAATTTAATTTTTGAATCTATTTCAATATATATGGATGCGTTTAATTTGTCCCATGCAATATGCTAGTTGTAAGTGTAACATGGGTGCTATCCGACAGAAGGCCATAGGCCCAGATGGGTACTCGTGATTCAAGAAGAAGTAAGGAATCTTTACACAAATAGTCGGTCATATTAATTATTTACTTTTTCTATCATATACATAGATTATAAATTAATTATACACATACAATACATAAATTATGCATATATTATACCTCAACCGCTATTTTTAGTTTAAGTTATTGGGTGGACGGCTATTTGGGTTAATTCTTCAAGAAGAAATAGAGCAGAATTTCAAGGGCCAAGTAAGTTGCCTTCACTTGAGATTTTAACATGCTTGCTCCCTTTTTAAAAACTATTCTCATAAATGATAGTAGGCTTTGTTTATTCCAAAAAGGGTAAGGATAAAAAATAAAAACAAAAAATAAAATAAAATAAAAAAGGATCAAGTAAACAAAGTACAAAGTTGTCATTGGCTATGGAAGATAGTGTTACTCGTGTCCATATAAATTATGAAAATAACTCGACTTTTATGAAGCCTTCCAAACTTATTAATTAAAAATTTATATTAATAAAAAAACAAAAAACAGTAAAAGACAATCTTGTCATATTAATGTCCCACCCCTTCCCGGACAAAAAGGAAAAAGAAAAAAAAAAGCACCGCCGTTTTTGGCGCACGTGATTGTGGTTGAATCCTAAACCACGTCTTAGGATTTGGCCGGAGATGTGTCCGGCGGCTCGACCATTCTTTTGTACAAAAAAGATTTTTATTTATACCGGTGTCCACATACTATAAAAATTTTCCTTTTGCCAATAATTATTTGATAGGGAATAAAAAGATTAGCTAGATTTTGGGATCATGCAGGATGGCTCAACGTAATTAGTGGTCTAAAGTTAAATTTTAACTTCAAATATTGTTTACCCTCAAAATCGGATAACAATTGAATTTATAAGTGGTTTTAAGTATACGTAGATTAACTTGACACAAAATGATAAATCAGATTATAATTGAAATAAATAATGATAAAGTAAATGCAAACACACGAATTGAACAGTTTCAGCCATGGAAAGTTAGCCACCCTCTAGCCGAACATATTTCGATCGATATCAAGACAGAAGAATTAAAACTTAACGAGAATAATAATGTATTGCTTTGGAATGCGTGTTACAATGTCCTCAATGAATTATCAGACCCCACTTTATATAGTTGATGAGTCCTACTTTAGGTACAATTCTATAAAAGGTAAAAATCATTTGATTTGCTAATTGACGGTTCCTTACTGATACGCGCCGAGATTCCCGTTGCAACATCTGCCCAGTTACGGATATTTCGGTCTTCCGATGGTTATGCTAACGATGTTTCTCCGAGCTCGTTCGGGGCTAGGGTCGACTCCGGGGTCTCAGACTCAATGTTCTCAAAGGCAGGTGTTCTGACCCCGGGTTCTAGCCCGGTGTGACTTGGGGCCGATCTTCAGTCTTGCATCGTCATGTTCCGAGCCTGTCCTTTCATGTCGTAGGCGAACTCGATCTCGATCGTATACAAATAACAAAAACCGCACGTACGCGTGCACGTTTATCATATTTCAGGATGACAACTAGATTATCAGGTTATGCGCGTGTTAACTTCTTGGCTCCGGAATTTCTCAGGGCTACTATATATTTTGGGGTATCTTGTTGACACTTATAAACGAAAAATGATTTTAATCACACAAAAAAGAAGCCTATGAAAATGAACACGAAACTCATAACTTGGCCAAAATACTAATAAACCAAATGTGAGAAAAAGGTAGTCAACAGAGACAAAAACAGTCTTTAGCTTTTGGAGCATAGTATAGAAGTATATATATATCACCAAATCAAAGAATTTTGCTTTTTGACAAAAGAAATATTCTAAGAGGATAGAGGGAAATTTTGTTGAAGCAACGCAAAGTGGCCACGTATTTGATCGCAGAACCAAATGTTGCATCTTTAACTTTTCTAGAGGACCATCACACACTTTTGTCAAACCTTTACTCGTTGGAAGACAAATATATACTCCACTATCACTATAGAACAATTCTTTTTGTTTTATAGCAAAAATGCACCCATGTTTTTCTTTTTCGCCTTTTCCTCTTTGGTGTAAGTTTTGTTTTTGCTGAATAAAGACGCATTTTACCGTGTCCGGTATTGCATTGAAATTTTTTATATGGAAAGATAAAACGCTCCCTAATAAATGTGACTTCATAGCAAAATTTTATAAAGCCCAAGACCTTTTGTTAGTGATGAAGAAATACTGACCACTCTACCACAACCCTTGTAGATTACAGTGATTAATCTTTACATAATTGAAATAAAGCATATAAAGGCTGAAAATCCCAAAATATAGTTTCCAAATCCAGTCCTAGCATGCTTCTTGATTTCCTAGAATGCACGAGCATTCCATTATTTGGGGTCTATTTTCTTCAAGATTTTATGGCATAATGTTGTACTATACAGTACCATTTATAAGAGCAAAACTAAGTAACTCCCAATTTTTTCGGAGGGGGTGGGGTGGGGGGAGACTCCAAATTTTCCTAAAATATTGTGGCTATACTTCAAATAATTTTATAAAATTAAGAAAATACTATGTGGACTTTTAGTACGTACGATTGGGCAATAAATGGTCCATATCTGAATAGCGACATAGCAGCAATTTATGGACACTCACTTTGCACACGCTCTCAACAAACGTTATCAATGGCAATGATGGAGTATGTAGGTAATAAAAAGGAGGAAAAAAACAAAAGGAATAAACGTATACAACAATAACATATCCAATGCAGTCACATAAATAAGATACGGAGAGAGTAATGTATACGCATACCTTATTCCTACCTTGTGAAGATAGATAAACTTTTTCCGATAGAGACTCGGCTCAAGAAAAGAAAAAAGGTATATCTCTCTTATTTGTTAGTACAAATTACGTGCTTACAACAAGCTGGACAAGACGATCAGAAATGATTGGATTGGCCAAAGAAAAAAAGGAATATAAATCTATAAAAACAAAAATAAAAGAAAAAATTAATCTCATGGTGATTGGTGAAGATTAGTAACTTTGAAATGATCTAGACTTGATGTATATTAGCTGGGAAAAGTTATTAAATAAATTTAAATTTCTGTATTATTCACAGAAGCAATATTTTTTTTATGGTCAAAGATTTTATTTAACCAAGTAATAACTTTGTACAACAACTAGTTATATGGACTCTAGAACTAGTATCCATATTTAGGGGTCGTCTGGTTGGAAAACAAGTTATTCTAGGATAAATTATTGCGGAATTGGTTATTCCGAGATTGTTATTCCACCCTCTCATAGGGATAAAAATAACACTACAATCCCGGGATAGCTAATTTCGAGATTAGTTATATCGCGATTTTGTCCCAACCAAATGTAAAGATAAATGTATCTCAAATCTAATTTCGGGATTACTTATTATATACGGGTAAAACCGGGCTCATTGTACATCCCGATCTCCGACAAAATAAGTCAAGCTCGAGACATGATAACAGGGGACCGAAATCGAGGCAAAAGTCTCATCGAGTCAGAACCCGAGGGCATGACGCCCGCCCTCGAGAATATCGGGGTCATGGTTTGGAATCAGTCCTAGCCTTGAACGACTTCGAAGAACATCGTCGGGCAATCAAGCACGGCCAACGGAGGGCCGTTATATCCTTGACCGGCCGGATATCGCGGCGAGGATCTCGGCACGTATCGATGAAAAACCGGCAATCAGTTAATCAGAGGATTTTTTTTTATCTTTTATAGAGTTATACCTAGAGTAGGATTCCCTTACTATATAAAGGGGGTATGATAATTCATTAAACACACTGTAACACGCATTCAAAGCAATATATTATTATTTTCTCTGTTATTAGCTCTTTCTCTTGTTCATCAGTGCTGGCCATAGCGAATCCGAATCGAGGGTGAATATTTTACTAAGGCTGAAACTATCATCTTCGTGTGGTTTGAATCCATTTTATTTTTGTTTGTTCAATTTGACTTAATCTATCGCTTTGTGTCTCAAATTAATCTGCATATCCTTAAAATCATTTACAAATTTAATTATTTTCCCAATTTTAGGGTCCTTATGCCTCGTATCTATCCTTTACAGATTTCCTATCCACTCATCTATAGGTGGTTTAGCCCTCCGGGGTAATTACGATTACTTTCAACAGATAAAATCTTACTAGACAGGGAACAAGGAGACAACACGTAAGACAAAGTGAGAAAGAAAACTATAGAAAGAGAAGCTAGTGGTACTGTAGCAACGAAGCTGCATACAAAAAAGCTTGTGGGGATTAGCATTGAAAATCAAGACTCACAAGTCCTTACAAAGGAGACGTAAAATGAAGAAGGACCACTGTTCTTATGCTTTCCCAATCACTTTCATTTCACATTGTCAAATTTTTTGTCATTCTTAAAATGCTTTCTGATAACAATTAAAAGTGCACGGACTTGTACGCCAAAGGAAATCTGCTCTTTACTCTAATTTTTTAGGGGAAAAATAAAAATAAAAATAAAAATAAAAATAAAGAAAACTCCAAATTTTGTCATTCACACACGTCTCTTTGCTTGCATGCAAAGGCGGAGTCAGGGATTTAAGTGTGTGAGTTCTAAATTTTGAAATAAAACATTGCTTCTAGGGAGAATCGAACCCCATCTTTTCTAGTGAATCCACAACCCTTACCGTTAAACCAAGACCCCTTTTGTTACTGGGTTCGGCAGTATATATTTATATAGATTTAGTAAATATTTCAATACAAATACAGGGTTCCGAAAAAAGTCACTGGGTTCGTCCGAACCCGCACCCACTAGCCCCTGCTTGCATGCATGCGCACCCAATAAAACGACACATATTTGTTCAATTCCCACTCTCTTATTTTATTTTGCTATCTTATTACAAAAACAAAAAACCACCATGCATGGTAGTGTGAGCGTTAAGGCATGACCCTCAACATGTATATTACCAAAATTCAACAAGTAAACACATAGAGCAGGGGACATGATGCCTAACCTCTAGCTCCCAAGTATACATATGTGAGTTGGATATCACCAACTTTAAATTCATGTGAGGCTTGCAAAAATTACATTGTGCCCAAGCAGTAGCTTGATCAGTTAGAGATATACAGAGAAGGGAATCTCTCTGGTTAAGGTTTGTTAGGATACATATAACAAAAAAGATAATTACATCATTATTCATGGATAATATCATGGCTCCTCTTGATTTGTCTAATTCTAAAGCGTGGAAGTTGGTCCTTTTCCATTTTGAAAGCACCTCTAGCTGAAGGAGGTAACTCCCTAATATGGTAAAAGGTCTCAGCTTCTAACAAAAGTTGTAAACCAGCCCCATACTTAGCTATTGCATTAGCAGTTTCATTTTTCTCTCTATAGCAGTGCTGGACTATAATACTTTCAGAGTGAATGATCTGTCTCATACTTCTTATGCCATCGACCAATTCCCAGGGAATATTGTAAATATTATTAATGATGTTCACAACCATCAAGGAGTCCATCTCCAGAATAACATCGTGAATGTTATTATTCTTACACCACTGCAAAGCATGTAAAGCTACTTGAATCTTAGATTAGTTGTTAGTGCAAAATTGTAGAGTTTTAGCAAATGCCATGATAAGCTCTCCATTTCTGTTTCTATCAACAACGCCTATGCTCGTCGTCTTCATTGTTCTATTGCTACTTCCTTCTATATTACTTTTTATCCATCCATCAGGAGGACTACCCCGCCATATTGCTTTGCTAATGATTATAGGCATGTGATCCTCCATATTACAGTAAAGCTGGTGCCACGTCTAGTTCATATCTATAGCAACTCCATTCTTTTTCATGAAAAACTTCAAGTGAAAAAGAACATCATGCCTTATCCATAAAATTGAAGTTCTCTTATCTCCATATCTAATTGCACATTTATTCTTTCATAGTTCCCATCATATGAATATATGGGCTGCCTAGCATAAAGATATAGTTATAACATTTTTGTTATTATCAGTTGTCCAATCCTTCAAGGTGTGAGCAATAGAGAGAGAGAATTGGACTTGATTCCAAGAGGACCTGCAAAGAAATTCCAAATTAGAAATGCAATATCACTTGTCAAGAGAATATATGAAATTGTTTCTTTTTTAGGATTCCTGCAACAAGAACATCTGGATACGACATTATATCCAAACTTCCTTAGGATTTCATCCACATGAAGTTTGCCTTTCATAGCTCTACACAAATTGATTGACATTTTAAAGGGGATGTTATTTCTCGAGATATTATTCCAAATTGTGAGAGCTTCAGTTTTTTGTCTGATAAAATTGGAGGCGGAGGAATATGTGAAACCTCCGGTGGTGGGATATCCACATGTTGTCTATCACCTTTTGAGATCTTAAAAATATGATTGAGAAGATAGGTTGGAATCAATCTAGATAAGTCTTGTTCATCTAGATGTTATTCCTATTGCAAGTATTAAGCCTTAGATTACCAGGTTTCTCGTTATTCTCAATGTACAAACCTAATGGACAAATTCCTGTCCAATTATCCCACCAGAATAAGATGTTACCCTCATTAATTTTCCATAATATATGAGGTTTTGTCCCCTTCTTGATAACCATGATCTCTTTCCAAGCGGCAGAGTGCTTAGATTCTATGGCCTTAGCCATATGGTGACGACAATATTTGGCCTTCATATGTTGAGACCATAAATTATCCTCCACTCTAAATCTCCACCACCTCTTGGCTGTAAAAATATTACACAGGTCCTCAAGACTCTTGAAACCAGCACCTCATTCACCCACTAGATAACATAGCTTGATCCATGAACTCTAGTGATATCTTTTTTTTTTGTTTTCAGCTTTTCCCCAGAAGAAGTTGGAGAAGTATTTTGATAATAGCTTTGGGTGGAGAGACTGTTGCTAATGTATGTATGTCCTGAGATTGTAACACATTATTGATCAAGACAGCCCTGATACCTATAGACAAAAGTTGTTCCTGCCAGTCACTGATTTTATTAATAACCTTCTTGGCTATAGCAGCAAAATAATAAATCTTTTTCATGCCAGAATAAATAGGGCAATCCGAGAAAGTAAAAGGAAAATATTGATATTTATAACATGTGATCCTGCTCAATATATTCTTCCTCTGATCAGAGATATAATTAGAGGTTAAGTAGAAACTTTTTCGTTTGTTAATTTCCTGACCAAAGGCTTTCTTATATTGATTTAGGACCTTCATCGCCGGTTTGATGCTATATTTGTTACTAGAAGTAAAGATGACTAGGTCATCTGCATATTCCAGATGACTGATTTTAGGACCTCTAGTATTCATTGAGAAACCAATATACTTTTCCTTGTTTTGAAGATGATTAAGAGCTTTGGATAGAGCCTCACCAGCAATAATAAACAGACTAGGAGATAAAGGATCTTCTTGCTTTAAACCTTTAGAAGAGGGGAAGAATCCATATCTAATACCATTAATTAACACTGAGTACCAGACATTAGTAATTAATCTCTGAACTATAATAATGAACTGATCAGCAAAGCCCATTTTTTTAAGCACAACATTGAGGAAGTTCCAAGACGCCTTGTCATAAGCTTTAGCCATGTATACTTTTATCACCACATTACCCTCTTTATTTTTTTAATATCTTGAACTATCTGTTGAGTCAAAAGAATATTCTCGGTAATCAGTCATCCTTTAATCAAACCAATCCGGTTCTCAGATATCAGTCTAGGGAGCAAATTAGTGATTCCATTGGAGAAGTTACTCAAACTTATAGGTCTCAGCTGGGAAAAAGAGGTAGGAGCTTGCACTATGGGGATTAGAACCAAGCAAGTATGAGTGAAAAATTTTATTAGGCTATGACTACGAAAGAATTCTTTAATCATAGCACAAACATCATCAAAAATAATATGCCATCATGATTGGAAAATCTACCATTGGAGCCATCAGGACCAGCCGCACTGTATGGATAAACGGATAGAACAACTTCCTTCACTTCTTCATCAGTAAGAGGTTGTTGTAATCTCTGATTATCCTCCTCAATAATGATTATATCCACTATATTCAAGAAATTCATGTTATTATCTTGAGATGGTTGTGAGAAAAGGTTGTCATAATGTGACACAACTGCTTCTGCAATTCTATCATTTCCTTGAATCCATTGATCATTGTCATTCTTAATTTTATGTATAAAGGATCTATTCTTCTTCTTTCTAATAATACTATGGAAGTATTTGGTATTGCTATCTACCTCCTCTTCCCACTTGACTTTAGCCTTTTGTCTAAGTATGGTGTTCTCCATATTTATCCATCTGATCTGCTCAGCATATAAACAGTGAAGCCTAATCTTGTTAGACTCACTGTCATCTTGAGCATATCTAAATTCCATCTGATCAACCTTCTACTCTAACTCATCTAACTAACCAAAGACATTACCAATACATTCTGTAGACCATCTACTAAGATAATGAGCTAGCCTTTTAAGCTTCTGATGTAGAGAGTGCATAGAATTCCCTTGTACATATTCATCCCAGCATCCTTTTACAACATCCATAAAAGTAGGCTGGTCCACCCAAATGTTTAAGAATTTAAAATATTTAATAGGTGGAGTGACTGATTCTAAGCCATCAAGAAGTAGTATATTATGATCATAACTAGTTCTAGGGAGATGACACAGTTGAGATAGGAAAAGTAGAAGAGCATGCATCATTGTAAAAACTTCTACCGAGCCTTTGAAGAATCCTTTTCTTTTTTTTTCTACCATTAGTCCATGTGAAATAATTTCCACTGTAACCCGCATCTGACATGCGATTAATACATTTTATACTTTTACTCAGTCTATGAGTCGTCCCCCTTTCTTTTCATTGGCTTCCATAATAACATTAAAATCACCCATAATAGACCAAGGGCCATCAATCTGGTTGTTCATACTGGTAAGGGATTTTCATAGATGTTTTCTTCTTATTGACTTGGTGCTAGCATAAACTACACTGATCCAGAGTCTCTCCTACCTTATAATATGTTCAACCTCAAAGGTAATCTGTTGCTTGTTATCACTAAATGGTAGACTATAATCCTGTATTTTAGTCGCTTATTGCACTCTAAATCACGGCACTTTACTTAAGTTGAGCTTTAATTAATAGTGTTTTGCACTTATTGTGTATTTTATACCGTGTAGGAGTAATTTTGAGTTATTTAGATGTTACGGAGCAATTTCAAACTATTTAGAGCTTTGAAGTCTGAGTAGAAGACCAAAAAATTAAACCGGGATCACGTTCGGGGGTCGAATACCAAGTACGGATGTCAAAACTGGAAAGAAACGAATTACTCTAACAAACTTACATTGTCGTGCCGCATGGGGTGGCGCGACAATGCAAATTGTGCCCCGAAATTATTTTTGGAATTGTTCTGGAATTCCTCACAAGCGTGTCGCAGCATGCGGCACGGTAGTGCAAAAATATTAGAGTATGTTCCCAATTCCGCTAAAAGGGGTATTTTTATCCGGGGTTTATTTGGGGGATAGTTAAATACACGGGGAAAAAAAAATACCATTTTTGCACTTTTGAGATACCTTAGAACTAAGGAAGCTAAGGAGAAGAGGGAGAAGCAAGAGCACAAGGATTTCATCATTCCTTCCTCACTCATGATCCGGGTTTGGATTGTATTTATATTTTCCTATACTTTTATTTTATTTGTGAAGAACTTCTTCATGTTTGTAGAGTAGATCCTTTTGGTTTTCGATGGACTTGGTGTATTGATGATTGCTTATGGATTATAACTCTATTTTTATGTATTTGAATCATCTTTGAATGATTTAATTATTGCATGTATATTCACTTATTCTTGTAATCGAAAGAGACATAACTTGTGATATCTTTGCATTATATTGTTGGTTGAGTTCATAGATTCTTCTAATTAATCGAAAGAGACTAGTTGAATCATTAATTAAACCTATTTAGGAGGATAATCGAAAGAGGTTCTCCTAAAGATCAATCCATTACGAATTCTTGCATATCTTCACTGAACTTAAATTGGTTCATATTGTGAGGTTGAAACTTAATCGAGAGAGGCGTTTCTACTAAATATTTGTTTTGATAATTAAGTGAATTCAGGAGACTCACTTGAACATTAGAAGTGATTTATCTAGAGTTAAATCTCAAACTATCTTGCACTTATTCCGTCAAACCTTGTTTTCTCTTATTGATAACTTCCTTACTTACCTTTGTTGTTATTGACATTAGTCAATAGTTTAGTTTCTTAGTTAATTTCAATTCTTAATTGTATAAATCTCCATTGTTGATCCTCCTACATACCAATCAAGTTAGAAACTACGAGAACACTGTTTTAATCTAATCCCCGTGGATACGATATTATACTATACTATTTTTGACTACCGAGCACAATTTAAGTGTGTGTTTTGCGCTAGTCAAATTTTGGCGTCATTGTTAGGGATTGGCAATCAATAGTGTTTGAAAATGTTTGTAGTGCTAATTCAGGAATTAACTTTTAATTTTTTTTTTTAATTTTTTAGTTTTGTTATGTTAACTTCTATTCAAGATTTCTTTTGTTGAAGAAATATTGAAGAGCATATTCTTAATACTGAACTCTAAATGTTGTAAAGATGGAGTACAACCAGCCTAAAAAAATGGTTGAAACATTAGCAGCTGAACCCTGTCAGCGGTCTGCTATGTGTTTTTAAAAACGGTGGAAATTATCTATGGGTTATTTGTCAAACATATAGGTATTCTTCCTATGGTTTATATTTTAAAAACTCTCACTCTGTTTCTAGTTCGTACAGGTATGAGGATTCATATTATTATAATTCTGATTTTGGTTGGGATGAATACCCTTATTATGATTGGAATGAAAGCAAAGCGAGATAACCACCTCAAGGGGAGAATGGTAGTTTAGAAGAGCTTATGTATAAGTCCATAAATAAGGTGGAAGAGAGATTTACACAAGATGATGAAGCCATTTATAACCTAACAATGCAAGTGAGTCAAATAATAAGTACACTTTCAGAAAGCTCATTGCATTGTGATGATAAATATATGGAGGAGATACCCGGTGAGAATGAGCCAACCCGAGATGATGAACATCTACAGAGAGAGTTTTTCACTTTCCAAAGTACTCTGTTTCAATTGAAATGATTGAAAATGAGGCTTTGGTTGATCATGAAGCAATACAAGAAGAGTTCAAACCCACATCCACCTACCCACAATTGCAGTATTAGTAGAAGAAAATGAGGAACAAATGGTCTTGGACTTACTAGGGGAGTACTCACATGACCTTTCTTCTTCAATTTCTTATTCTAACCTTGATCATATGGATTTCATTTTTGAGGATTTACAGGAATATGCATGGATTGATCTTGTAAATGAATGTAGAAACACGCTGAGTATGATCCTACAAGAAAAATCCACCGCTCAAAATGAGGCCAAGAAAGAAAGAAAAGAGCGGGTCTTGCAAATATCCTTAAAGGACTTTGGCCTGATGAACTCCATAGAGAATCCCGAGGAGCGAAAGCGAAAAATGCATTCAGAATTAGGGGCGGAGTTCACAAGTTCTCGGAAACAAAAAAAGTCCAGGGGAGTTTTCTTTACCTCTTGCTTTTTATTTGTATGTCATGTGGATATGCCACCGTTTAAAGTGTGGGGTGGGGATGTAAATATCCATTTGTTTTTGTTTCTTGTATGTGTTTTTGTTTCTTTTGATTGATTGTTTTTTTTAAAGTCGAAGAATTTTTTTTTTTTTTAGGTAGTATAATAATTTTCCCTTGGTTTTTCTTTGTGCCGCGGTTCTTTTCCAAGGGTTTTGTTTGAACCAGGTGTTGTTAGTTTTTTTTTGAGTAGGAAACCTAGTGCCGTGATTTTAAATGAAAGCAATATCTCATGACTTATTATGACTTGAGAATAATAAGTGCTTTAGTTGTGACGCTTAGGCTCAGTTTTTTACTCTTGTATAAGCACCTTAAATTGTATGATCTTAAATTTGCTTTACTACTTTGATTAGAGTGTCTTGATAAGTTCGATCCTGAGTGAGTCTTGTGCCATGTGTGTGTGAGATTTTACGTATTCTGTGCATTGCATTTGATGTCTAAAACTTGCCCCGTATGTTTGCAAAGTGAAATAGTAGTTTTATTCAGTCTTGGAAGTGATACATGAGTTTCTTTGTTGGGCCAGTTCTATGTTGTACCCACCTAATTGTTATGTATCTTAGTTAACCCTTTTAAGCCTGTAATCTTGTTTCTTTGGCAACCACATTAAAAGTCTTACCCATTTTACCTCTCGCAAGCACTTGAAATTATTATGAACTTTGTAAAAGTTAAAGTGTGGGGTGTTGGTTGGCTTTTGAGTGGAACTAATGAAATAAGGAGAAAGGTGCACTGTTTTGAAAAAAATAATAATAAGAGCCATGTGAATTGAAAAAATATATAGTTGCATTGTTGTGCAAATATTCATTGATAGTGGTAACTTTTGATGTATGTGTGCTTAAAGAAGTGGGGAGCTGACATATATTGATGTAAAGGTGGAATTATTGTTTGACAAAAGTGTGGAATTTTGAACGGCCAATTGTATGTATTAAAGTGCTTAGGAGGTGAAGTCATACTTATATCAAAATATATTCTACCCATCCCGCAGCTTACATTACAACCAAAAGTCCTACTTGATCCTTGACTGAATGAGCTCAATTAGTAGAGTAGTACATTATGGGCAAGCTTATGGTACATCTTTTGTGGAACATGAATGTTGTTTCTCAGAGTGAGTGAATTCTTCCTATATTGAGTTTCTAATTATTCTTAAACTTTATTGTGTGTGGAACTACTCTCTATTGTTGTGTGAGGGCACTTGATTCATGAAAGAAAGGTAATGTCATTGACCTTTGTGTTAGAGTAAGTGAGCAGGTTGTGAAAACTGCGTGGTGCATTTGAGTCAAATCTTGAGGCGAGGATGTTACGGTATTGTGCTTAATCTGTTTTGATTATTCTTGGTGTGATGATTTAGAAGAGTTATTTAAAAAGGCCGTGTTTATATGAAGTGTAGTTTGATTACTCGAGAACGAGCAATGGTTTAAGTGTGGGGTGTTGATGGTAGACTATAATCCCGTATTTTAGTCGCTTATTGCACTCTAATTCACTGCACTTTACTTGAGTTGAGCTTTAATTAATAGTGTTTTGCACTTATTGTGTATTTTATGCCGTGTAGGAGTGATTCCGAGTTATTTAGATGTTACAGAGCAATTTCGAGCTATATGGAGCTTTGAAATCTGAGTAGAAGCCCAAGGGATTAAACCGGGATCGCGTTCGGAGGTCGAGTACCAAGTCCGGATGTCAAAACTCAAAAGAAACGAATTACTCTAAGAAACTTACACTGTCGCACCGCATGGGGAGCCGAATGGGGCGGCGCGACAGTGCAAATTGTGCCCCAAAATTGTTTTTGGAATTGTTATGGAATTCTGCACAAGTGCGTCACATGTCGCGGCGCGGTAGTGCAAAAATATTTATAGTATATTCCCAATATCGCTAAAAAGGGGTATTTTCGTCCGGGGTTTATTTGGGGGATAGTTAAATATACGGGATAAAACACCATTTCTGCACTTTTTAGATACCTTAAACCTAAGGAAGCTAAGGAGAAGAGAGAGAAGCAAGAGCACAAGGATTCCATCCTTCCTTCCTCACTCAAGATCCGAGTTTGGATTGTATTTATATTTTCCTATACTTTTATTTCATTTGTGAAGAACTTCTCCATGTATATAGAGTAGATCCTTTTGAGTTTTAATGGATTTGGTGTATTGATGATTGTTTGTGGATTATAGCTCTATTTTATGTATTTGAATCATTTTTGGAAGATTTAATTGTTGCATCTATATTCACTTGTTCTTGTAATCGAAAGAGGCATAACTTGTGATATCTCTCCATTATATTGTTGGTTGAGTCCATAGATTCTTCTAAGTAATTGAAAGAGGCTAGTTGAATTATTGATTAAACCTATTTAGAAGGATAATCGAAAGAGGTTCTCCTAAAGACCAATCCATTACAAATTCTTGCATATCTTTACCAATCTTAAATTAGTTCATATTGTGAGGTTGAAACTTAATCGAGACAGGAGTTTCTACTAAATATTTGTACTGATAATTAAGTGAATTCGGGAGACTCACTTGAATATTAGAAGTGACTTATCTAGAGTTAAATTTTAAATAATTATCTTGCACTTATTCTGTCAAACACTATTTTCTCCCATTTATAACTTCCTTACTTACCTTTGTTGCGGTTGTCATTAGTCAATAGTTTAGATTCTTAGTTAATTTCAATTCTTAATTGCATAAATCTCCATTGTTGATCCTATTACATACCAATCAAGTTAGAAACTACAAGAACACTATTTAAATCTAATCCCTGTGGACACGATATTATACTATACTATTTTTGACTAGCGAGCACAATTTAAGTGTGTGTTTTGCGCTCATCAGACATAATGTGACACATGTGCTTCTGCAATTCTATCATTCCCTTGAATCTATTGATCATTGTCATTCTTGATTTTATGTATAAATGATCTATTCTTCTTTTGTCTATTAATATTGTGAAAGTATTTGGTATTGCTATCTCCCTCCTCCTCTCACTTGACATTAGCCTTTTGTCTAGGGATGGCATTCTCCATATTCATCCATATGATCTGCTCAACATATAAACAGTGAAGCCTAGTCCTGTTAGACTCACTTTCATCTTGAGCATATTTGAATTTCATTTGGTCAACCTTCTACTCCAGATCATCTAACTAATCAAAGACATTACTAATACATTCTTTAGACCATCTACTAAGATAATGAGCTAGCCTTTTAAGCTTCTGATGTAGAGAGTGCATAGCATTCCCTTGTACATGTTCATTCTAGCGTCCCTTTACAACATCCATAGAAGTAGGCTGGTTCACCCAAAAGTTTAAAAATTTAAAATATTTAATAGGTGGAGTGACTGATTCTGAGACATCAAGAAGTAGTATATTATGATCATAACTAGTTCTAGGGAGATGACACAGTTGAGATAGGAAAAGTAGAAGAGCATGCATCATTGTAAAAACTTCTACCGAGCCTTTGAAGAATCCTTTTCTTTTTTTTTCTACCATTAGTCCATGTGAAATAATTTCCACTGTAACCCGCATCTGACATGCGATTAATACATTTTATACTTTATTTTACTAAGTCTATGAAGTCGTCCCTCTTTATTTTCATTGGCTTCAATAATAACATTAAAATCACCCATAATGGACCAAGGGCCATCAATCTGGTTGTTCATACTGGTAAGGGCTTTCCATAGATGTTTTCTTCTTCTTGACTTGCTGCTAGCATAAATTACACTAATCGAGAGTGTCTCCTGCCTCATAATATGTTCAACCTCAAAGGTAATATGTTGCTTGTTATCACTTACCACTTTGCACGAGTAGTCACTATTCTAGAAAACCCATATTTTTCCATTACAATTTGTCACTGCAATAGAAAAATTAGTTCTTCTTCTGTAGTGCTCTAATTTTCTTTTATTAATAAAAGGTTCCTGCAAGGCAATGACAGAAGCCTTGTGTCTTGTAACTAATTTTTTAAGTTTAATAAAAGAGCCTTTAGCCTTAACCCCTATGATATTTCAAATAATTGTGCTAATCATTCAAAAATTATTGAGGCAATTTTTGCCTCTGCCTCTACCTATGCCTATAGTAGTAGGAGCAGTGGTAGTCTTTATGGAATTTTTCTTTGGAACTTTGGATCCTCATGGGGAGATGCCCCCTTTGTCAATTGCTTCAGTCACCTGTTGAACCACAACATCATGTAGGTTCATTTTCGGGGAGGGAGAGAATACTTGGACCAGACTGTCAGCAGTAACATCATCATCATCTTGTGTTGTATTTCGTGCCATGCCTTTTTTCCTCTTGTCAAGTTTAGTTGTTTCTGAGAGTTTCTGAGAGGATTGTTCTTTTGTCTCCATATTATGGCTGCATTGCTTTGTAGTTATTGGAGTGGTATCCTTTTGTCTAGTTTCAGAACTTTTCAAAAGTTGATCTTCAGACAGAGCATGAAACGAGTTTTGAATGGTAATAGGCGGATCGCTTGGTTCACAAATAGTTTGAGCTACATCTGGTTCTTTTTCAAAAATAATAACAATTCTTCTATTCTAAACAAAATTATATGTTATATCTTCATTTCTTTGGCTATTAGAAGTAGCTGGATCTCTGTCTTATTTATTTCCTAATTGATCTACTTCACCTGCCATCATCTGAGTCACAGTCCTGCCAGTAGCAGGTAAAAACAAATTATTCTCCAGCAATTGATTTTTAGTAGTAGTAACTTCTTTCACCTTCTCAGTTCCAGGTGATTGAGGATCACCTTCCACTAATATATTATCAGTAATAATAACTTCTCCAAAAACCTCAATATCATGTGATTGACATACACCTTCCACCAGTTGGTTATTAGCTCTAGCATCTAGTTAAAAAATATTGGTTCCATATGAGTTATCGACATCTTCCACCACCTGATGTTGGTAGTCAATTCTTTGAGACTTCTTCTTGTTGATAGTTTTTTGGATGGCAGTTCTTCTTCTTCTCTGTCTTCTCTTGTCGTTCTCCTTCTTCTTTTTTTTGTCTACATTCTCTTGAACATCAGTTTCTGGCTGAGTTTCAAAATATTTTGG
The DNA here is from genome assembly GCF_000715075.1 of Nicotiana tabacum. Classification (NCBI taxonomy): domain Eukaryota; kingdom Viridiplantae; phylum Streptophyta; class Magnoliopsida; order Solanales; family Solanaceae; genus Nicotiana; species Nicotiana tabacum. The sequence goes on along the minus strand of NC_134081.1, from coordinate 2,410,318 downwards.
GCACTACACTAGTATCAGCTAGGTTGTTGTTACTTTGTTCCTTGCATTTGTTCATTTGTTTGTTGGGTTTACCCTGTACCGTATTACTAGGAGCATCATCAATCTTGTTTTCTTCTTTAGAGGTCTTTTTCTTGTTGGTAAATCTGCATTGGACCAAAGAGTGTCCTAAATTTTTACAATGTTTGCGATACTTAGGAATATTTTCATACTCAATCATCAGAGTGAAGACCTTCAGAGGATTTTCTTCATCTTCTTGACCAACCCAAACACTGTCTAACTCAGGTAGGGTGAGATCAATCTCCATCCTCACCTTAGCCATGCTAGGTCGAGTTCTTCCGTCAGTAGCAGCTTCCATGGACAAGAGGGTTCCTACAAGCCCTATAATTTGTCTAACGTAGTACCAGGTATGACAATGAAATGGTAATTTAGGTAAAAGAACCCATATCGGAACTAATGGAGAATTATGTTCCGACTTAATGTCACGACCCGGAATTCCTCCCCCTTCATGACCGTGATGGCGTCTAACATTCCACTTGCTAGGCAAGCCAGTGTTAGAGAATTCTTTAAACCAATTTTAGTCAATTTCAATAACATAATCAATTAAACTAAATAGAAACTAAAACTGAACGCGGAATAACATAATGCCCATAATATCTGATACAATTCGGATCTGGAGTCACAACTCACGAGCTTCTAAGATTTTCTACAAACAGAGTCTGAAAGAAATACAACTGTTCTAAATGAAAAGCAATAGTAAAATAGGGGAGATAGAAGGGGACTCCAACGTCTGCGGACGCCGACAGATCTATCTTGAGTCTCCAATAAGCAAGTCCAAGCTGCTAAGCCTCACGATCAGCTAGGGCCAGTACCAAAATCTGCACAAGAAGTGTAGAGTGTAGTATGAGTACAATCGACCCCATGTACTCGTAAGTGTCGAGCCTAACCTCGATAAATTAGTGACGAGGCTATGACAAGACACCCACATGATAAACCTGTGCAGGTAACAATATATATACCAGAAAACAAAAATAACAACTAAACATGTACTATTGGGAGGGGGACATGCTAAAGGGGCACAAGATATAAGAGATACATTGGAAATGATAACTAGAACAATCAGCATGCTTTTAACCAGTGAAAACAACTAAACACAATGAAAAAAATTGCACGGCATTACCCTTCTTGCTTTTACTTTCAACCTCACAATATAAATTATTAGATACGGCACAGTATCATCCTTCGTGCATTAGCTCTCATAACATGGCACGGCATCATCCTTCGTGCATTAACACTCACAATATGGCACGACATCACCCTTTGTGCATTAACACTCATAATATGGCACGACATCACCCATCGTGTATTAACACTCTCCTTACCATATAATAATGAACAAGTAATAGCAGGGAGATAGAATCAACAAGAACAAGCCTTACTTCAACAATGGTTCCATAATACCAATCTCAACTTTAGAATCAATACTCAATTATCACAAAAGTCCGTAAACACGATAAAAATGATCAATTATTGAGTAAGTAGTCTAAGCATGGATAACAAGATCAAAGTAAGCAATAAACTATAAGAAAAAAGTCCCACCCGCATGATTTAACGTGACAACAATGCATAGGTACTCGTCACCTCAAATATACGTTGTACCCAACATCTAAACATATAGCAAATAGGCAAACGACTCCTAATCTCTCGAGTCAAGGTTAACCACGATACTTACCTCACTTTGTAAACAAATTTCAACACCCCAATATACCTTTGCCTCGCGAATTTGTGTCCGAAAGCTTCAAATCTAATCACAAACAATTCAGCATACTCAACACGAATCGTAGGAGCTAATTCTATATGAAATTATAAATTTTTCGGATTAAAATCCAAAATTTATTTTAAAAATAACAGTGGGACCCAGATCTCGAATACCAAAAAACTCATAAAATCCGAATACCCGTTCCGATATGAGTTCAACCATACAAAAATTATCGAATTCTAATATCGGATTGCCTTTCAAATCCTCAATTAAAATTTTGTTTGAAGATTTCTATCATTTTCAATCCAATCTTTACTCATTTGAACTCAACAATCTTCCCATAAATCTTATTGGTACATGCATGTATAAATAATACTCTCATACCTAAGAATCATACTTCTAATCAACCAACTTCTACCCAAATTCGAAATTGAAAACTAGTATATGGTACCTTACCTCTTAGATGAAGAACTTGTGAGAGTTTCTTGTTAATCTTTCAAGATTTGAGCAAGACTTGAAGAGTAATAGCCTAAGGTGTTCTCTCTCTCTGAAATACTCTCACTTCTCTCTAAAACATCAGAATTCTTGCTCAAAAATGACCATTTGTGTGTATTTAACGAAATTGGGTCGGGTTGTAAAAACCTAAAAAATAAAGCTTCGGTACAGGGTCTGCGATCGCATAATCGATATGCGGATCGCATATCGGTCGCATAACTGGTGCCCAAAACTTGGCAAAACTCTGTCTCGGTCTGCGGTCATTATGCGGCCCGCAGACCTATTCTGCGGTCGCATATTGAACCACAGAACAGTTCTGTGGTCGCATAGTCGACCGCTAAATGGCGTCCAAAACTGCCCCTCTCCAACCTCACTCTGCGGCCATTATGCGGTCCGCAGAGTGATTCTGCGGTCGCATAATGGACCACAGAAATGTATTTCTTTGCCAAAAAGTTTTCCTTTACTCTTTAGTGCATTGTTCAACCCAAAAAGTCTGAGCCGCGGCGAGCTTCCCCAAACACGTAAGCCTACTCTGACACCACAAAACCTTCGACTCATTTGCGAAATTTTATGAGGCTTTACACTCAAGTACTTCAAAAATTTTTGGGGTGTTACATTCTCCCCCTCTTAGAATCATTCGTCCTCGAATGAGGGTCAGAATCCGTCATTAGCATTCAATGTGGCCCAACTGTTGGTTCACACACACCAGTAGTTTCATAATTTCGCTAACTCCCTAAATTTCCAAAAATTTTGCCAGAGTCTCCCCTGTAAATGGTCCTATCCACCTGTCAGAGTAACACCGAAACAACCCCTAACCACAAATACATAATCCAATCAACGTAACATAACATGAAAACAATACTGACAGTGGCATCATAAATATATATTACTAGGAAAGGAACGTCATTAACCTTAACTATTCAGGTGATATGTAACTCATAACAGGTAAGCTCTCAATATCTTCATAGAATACAGAAATGAACGTTTAAATTAAAGATGACATTTTTGGGTCATCACAATCTCCACCTCTAAAACAAACGTTCGTCCTCGAACGAAATTAGAGAAGTACCCGAGCTGGTGAAAAGATATGGATATTTGCTCTGTATGTCCAACTCGGACTCCCAGGTAGCTGCCTCAATCGGCTGACCTCTCCATTGTACCCGAACTGAAGAATAACTCTTAGACCTCAACTAACGGACCTGCTGAGCTAGAATAGCTATCGGCTCCTCCTCATAAGTCAAATCTTTGTCCAATTGAACTGAGCTGAAGTCTAACACATGGGACAGATCACCATGATATTTCCGAAGTATGGATACATAAAACACCAGATGAACTGCTGATACACTAGGTGGTAGCGCAAACTTGTAGGCTACGTCACCCACAATTTCAAGAATTTCAAAGGGTCCGATATACCTAGGGCTCAACTTGCCCTTCTTTCCAAATCTCATTACACCTTTCATAGGTGAAACTCAGAGCAATACTCTTTCTCTTGCCATGAATGCAACGTCACAAAACTTACGGTCGGCATAACTCTCTTGCCTAGACTGAGCTGTATAAAATTGATCCTGAATAATCTTGACCTTATCCAAGGCATCCTGTACCAAATCGGTACCCAACAACCAAGCCTCTCTAGGTTCAAACCAGCCGACTGGCGAACGACATCGCCTCCCGTATAATGCTTTATATGGAGCCATCCGAATGCTCAACTGGTAGCTGTTATTATAGGCAAACTCCGCAAGTAGCAAGAACTGATCCTAAGAACCTCCAAAGTCTATAACACAACCGCAGAGCATATCTTCTTCCAATATCTAAATAGTGTGTTCTAACTGTCCGTCTGTCTATGGATGAAATGTTGTACTCAAATCAACCCGCATGCCTAACTCACACTGTATAGCCATCCAGAAGTGGGAGGTGAACTGTGTACCCCGATTAGAAATGATAGACACGAGTAGACCATGAAGGCGGACAATATCTCGAATGTACATTTCAGCTAACTGCTCTGAAGAATATGTAACTGCCACTGTAATGAAATGTGCTGACTTGGTCAACCTGTCCACAATGACCCAAAATGCATCGAATTTTCTCTGAGTCCATGGGAGCCCAACAATAAAATCCATAGTGATACACTCCCACTTCCACTCAGGAATTTCTAACTTCTGAAGCAAACCACTAGGTCTCTGATGCTCGTACTTAACTTGCTGACAATTCAGACACCGAGCTATATATGCAACTATATCCTTCTTCATTCTCCTCCACCAATAATGTTTCCGCAAATCTTGATACATTTTGATAGCACCTGGATGAATAGAATACCTAGAACTGTGGGCCTCTTTCAGAATTAATTCACGAAGCCTATCCGTATTAGGCACACAAATATGACCCTGCATTTGCAGAACTCCATCTTCCCCCACAACAACCTGTTTAACATCACCGTGCTGCACCGTGTCCTTAAGGATAAGTAAATGAGGATCATCATACTGCCACTCTCTGATGCGCTCATATAAAGAAGACCGATCGGCTGTGCAAGCTAGAACCCGACTGGACTCAGAAACATCTAACCTCACAAACTGATTAGCCAAGGCCTGAACATCCAATGCAAGCGGTCTTTCACCGACTGGAATATATGCAAGGCTACCCATACTCACTGAATTTCTACTCAAGGCATCGGCCATCATATTGTCCTTCCCGGGATGATACAAGATGGTGATATCATAGTCTTTCAATGGCTCCAACCACCTCCTCTATCGCAAATTAAGCTCCTTCTGCTTGAACAAATACTATAGGCTCCGATGATTAATAAATATCTCACACGAGACACCGTAAAGGTAGTGCCTCCAAATCTTCAGAACATGGACAATGGCTGCCAATTCTAAGTCATGGACAAGATAATTCTTCTCGTGAAAGTTCAACTACCGCGATGCATAGGCAATCACCCTTCCATCTTGCATCAATACTACACCAAGCCCAACACAAGATACATCACAATACACCGTATATGATCCTGAACCTGTGGGTAATACCAACACTGGCGTCGTAGTCAAAGCAATCTTGAGCTTCTGAAAGCTCAACTCACACTCGTCTGACCATTCGAATGGAACACCTTTCTGGGTCAGTCTGGTCAATGGGCTTGTTATAGATGAAAACCCCTCCACGAACCGACGATAATAACCTGCCAAACCCAGAAAACTCCGTATCTCTATAACTGAATAGGCCTAGGACAGTTCTGAACTGCCTCAATCTTCTTAGGATCCACTTTTATGCCTTTTGTCGATACAACATGCCCCAAAAAACAACTGAGTCTAGCCAAAATTCACATTTTGAAAATTTGGCATATAACTGATTATTCTTCAAAGTCTGAAGCACACTCCGAAGATGCTGCTCATAGTCCTCTCTACTGCTGGAGTCAATCAAGATATCATCAATGAATACAACCACAAAAGAATCCAAATAGGGTTTAAATACCCGGTTCATCAAATCCATAAATGCTGCTGGGGCATTTGTCATCCCAAATGACATCACTAGGAATTCGTAATGCCCATACCGAGTCCAAAAAGCTATCTTAGGGACATCAAATGCCCTAATCATCAACTGATAGTAACCAGACATCAAGTCGATCTTTTAAAACACCTTGGCACCCTGAAGCTGATCAAATAAGTCATCAATCCTCAGCAATAGATACTTGTTCTTGATGGTGACTTTGTTCAACTACAGATAATCTATGCACATCCTCTTCGATCCATCCTTCTTTTTCACGAACAACACAGGCACACCCTATGGCGAGACACTAGGTATAATGAAGCCCTTATCAAGAAAATCATGCAACTTCTCCTTCAACTTTTTCCACTATTGTAGGGCCATACGGTATGGCGGAATAGAAACGGGCCGAGTGCCCGGAGCCAAATCAATACAAAAGTCAATATCCCTGTCGGGTGGCATCCCCGGCAGGTCTGCAGGAAACACTTCTGGAAACTCACGGACAACTGGTACTGAATCCATAGAAGGAACATCCATACTAGGATCGCGAATATAAGCCAAATAGGATATACACCCCTTTTCGACCATACACTGAGCCTTCATATATGAAATAACCCTACTGGTAGAATGACCAAGAGTTCCTTTCCACTTTAATCGAGCTAGCCCCGGCATGGCTAGGATCACCGTCTTGGCATAACAATCCAATATAGCACGATAAGGTGACAACCAATCCATACCCAAGATGACATCAAAATCTACCATATCAAGAAGTAGAAGATCCATACTAGTCTCAAGACTCCTAATGGTAACCACACACGCATGATAGACATGCTCTACCACGATAGAATCTCCCATCGGAGTGGACACACACACAAGAGCACTCAGAGAATCACGAGGCATCACCAGATATGAAGCAAAATAAAAGGATACATAAGAATAAGTAGATCCTGGATCAAATATAACTGAAGCATCTCTATGGCAAACTGGAACAATACCTATAATCACGACATCTAATGATTCGGCTTCAGGCCTAGCTGGAAAAGCATAAAATCGGGGTTGGGCCCCACCACTCTAAACTGCGTCCTTAGGACGACCTCTAACTGGCTGGCCTCCAACTCTAATGGCCTGACCTCCACCTCTAATGGTCTCTCCTCCACCTCTAGCTACCTGACCCCTACCTCTAGATGGCTGAGCAGGGGTGAAGCAATCGGTGATGGAACCATAGCACGAGAACCCTGTTGCTGCATGCTACCCTGAGACCTGGGGCATAATCTAACAATGTGCCTCGGATCACCACAAGTATAACATGACCTCGGCTGCTGTGACTGTTGACCCTAAAATTGTCCCTATCAACCTGAGTAACCACCTTGGAAACCCTGGATCAGAGGTGCACTAATAAGAGCTGGTGGTGCACTATAGGATGCCTGGAGCGCTGAATGAAATAGCATGGGAGGATAACCCCTACCAAAATTACCCCTGCCTCCAGATGAGGCACCACTGAACCCACTGAACTGCCACGGCCTCTTATCAGACCCCTGCCCTCTTTCCTGTGCAAGAACCATCTCGATCCTCCTAGCAACTTTGGCAGCCACTTGAAAGGAAATCTCACTTCCGGTCTCCTTGGCCATCTGAAGCCTGATAGGGTGAGTAAGTCCCTCAATAAACCTCCTCACTCTCTCTCCCTCAGTAGGAAGTGAAAGGAGAGCATGGCGGGCTAGATCCATAAAACGGGTCTCGTACTGAGTAACAGTCATACTGCCCTGCTGGAGACACTCAAACTGCATGCGGAAATCCTCTCTCAATGTGATAGGGAGGAACTTCTCTAGAAATAGCCGTGGGAACTGCTCCCAAGTCAGTGTAGGTGACCCAGCTGGTCTGGTCAACATGAATTCTCTCTGGCTGGAGGCCTATTGGTCTCAACTATACCCACTGGTCTGCCCATTGGTCTCAATTATACCCATGTTCCGCAGCACCTCATGGCATCGGTCAAGATAATCCTATGGGTCCTCAGAAGGTATACCACTGAAGTGAACTGGAAAGAGCTTAGTAAACTTATCTAGTTTTAGTAAGGCCTCAAAAGACATGGAGGGCCTATCACCGGCCGTGTGCCACAACAACTGGCTGAACTACCCCAACTGGCAGGGTTGCTGGAGCCTGATACTGGGGGGCCATATGCTTCGGAGCGGGAGTAGTGGGAGTTTGTGCTCCTCCCCTATCCTTTGAGACGGCTGGTGCCACTAGAATTGTACCATTCCGAGCCACACCCTCCATAATACTTACTAAACAGACTAGAGCGTCTGAAGCATTAGAGTAGCTATAAATCCTTCTAGGACCTAAACTGGTACAGTCTGAACTGGAACCTCCTTCTGAAGATCCACAACAGGTGTCGCTGCTCGGGCTCTAGACTGAGCTCTACCTCTGCCTCTGCCTCGACCTCTAGCACGACCTCGACCTCTACCCCTAGTCATAGTTGCCATCGGGGGCTCTGGTCCCTACCCATCGGTAGACATATTACGTGTTCTCACCATCTGCGAGAGAATAAGAATAGAATGGTTCAATCATCAATAATAGAATAAGATCGCACGATAGATTAAGAAAGAAGTGATATTGTTCCTAAGCATCATAGCCTCTGAAAGATAAGTACATACGTCTCTGTACCGATCCTTCAAACTCTATTAAGCTTGCTCATGACTCGTGAGACCTAAGTAACCTTGTGCTCTGATACCATCTTGTCACGACCCAGAATTCCCCCCCCCCCTTCGGGGCTGTGATGGTGCCTAACATTTCACTTGCTAGACAAGCCAGTGTTAGAGAATTCTTTAAACCAATTTTAGTCAATTTCAATAATAGAATCAATTAAACTAAATGTAAACTAAAACTGAACGCGGAATAACATAATGCCCATAATATCTGATACAATTTGGATCTGGAGTCACAACTCACGAGCTTCTAAGATTTTCTACAAACAGAGTCTGAAAGAAATACAACTGTTGTAAATAAAAAGCAACAGTGAAATAGGGGAGATAGAAGGGGACTCCAACATCTGCGAACGCCAACAGATCTACCTTGAGTCTCCAATGAGTAAGTCCAAGTTGCTAAGCCTCACGATCAGCTAGGTCTAGTACCAAAATCCGTACAAGAAGTGTAGAGTGTAGTATGAGTACAATCGACCACATGTACTCGTAAGTGTCGAGCCTAACCTCGACGAAGTAGTGACGAGACTATGATAAGACACCCACATGATAAACCTGTGCAAATAATAGTATATATAACAGAAAACAACAATAACAACTAAACATGTACTATTGGGAGGGGGACATGCAAAAGGGGCACAAGATATAAGAGATACAACGAAAATGATAACAAGAACAGTCAACATGCTTTTAACTAGTGAAAACAACTAAACACAATGAAGAAAATTGCACGACATCACCCTTATTGCTTTAACTCTGAACCTCACAATATAAATCATTAGATACAGCACGGCATCACCCTTCATGCATTAGCTCTCATAATATAGCACGACATCACCCTTCGTGCATTAACACTCACAATATGGCACGACATCACCCTTCGTGCATTAACACTCATAAAATGGCACGACATCACCCTTCGTGCATTAACACTCTCCCTTACCACATAACAATGAACAAGTAGTAGTAGGGAGATAGAATCAACAAGAACAAGCCTTACTTCAACAATGGTTCCACAATACCAATCTCAACTTTAGAATCAATACTCAATTATCACAAAAGTCCGTAAACACGATAAGAACGATTAATTAGTGAGTAAGTAGTCTAAGCATGGATAACAAGATCAAAGTAAGCAATAAACTACAAGGAACAAGTCCCACCCGCATGATTTAACCTGACAACAACGCATAGGTACTCGTCACCTCAAATATACATTGTACCCAACATCTAAACATTTAGCAAATAGGCAAACGACTCCTAATCTCTCGAGTCAAGGTTAACCAAGACACTTACCTTACTTTGTAAACAAATTTCAACACTCCAATATACCTTTGCCTCGCGAATTTGTGTCCAAAAGTTTCAAATCTAATCACAAACAATTCAACATACTCAACACGAATAGTAGGAACTAATTCTATATGAAATTATAAATTTTTCGGATTAAAATCCAAAATTTATTTTAAAAATCAACAGTGGAACCCACATCTCGAATCCCAAAAAAACTCATAAAATCTGAAAACCCGTTTCGATACGAGTTCAACCATACAAAAAGTATCGAATTCCAATATCAGATTGCCTTTCAAATCCTCAATTAAAGTTTTGATTGAAGATTTCTACCATTTTCAATCCAATCTTTACTCATTTGAACTCAACAATCTTTCCATAAATCTTATTGGTACATGCATGTATAAATAATACTCTCATACCCAAGAATCATACTCATAATCAACCATCTTCTACCCAAATTCAAAATTAAAAACTAGGGTATGGAACCTTACCTCTTAGATGAAGAACTTGTGAGATTTCCTTGTTAATCTTTCAAGATTTGAGCAAGAGTTGAAGAGTAATTAGCCTATGGTTTCCTCTCTCTCTAAAATACTCTCCCTTCTCTTTAAAACATCAGAATTCTTGCTCAAAAATGACCCTTTGCGTGTATTTAACGAAGTTGGGTCGGGTTGTAAAAATTCAAAAAATGAAGCTCCGGTACAGGATCTGCGATCGCATAATCGATATGCGGACCGCATATCGGTCCGCATAATTGGTGCCCAAAACTTGGCAAAAATCTGCCTCGGTCTGCTGTCACTATGCGGCCCGCAGACATGTTCTGCTGTCGCATAATGAACCGCAGAATAGTTATGCGGTCGCATAGTCGACCGCAGAATGGCGTCCAAAACTGCCCCTCTTCAGCCTCGCTCTGCGGCCATTATGTGGTCCGCAAAGTGATTCTGCGGTCACATAATGGACCGCAGAAACGCATTTCTTTGCCAAAATATTTTTCTTTACTCTCCAGTGCATTGTTCAACTCAAAAAGTCCGAGCCGTGATGAGCTTCCCCAAACACGTAAGCCTACTACGATACCACAAAGTCTTAAACTTATTTGCGAAATTTTACGGGACTTTACACTCAAGTACTTCAAAATTTCCGGGCCGGGGGGGGGATGGTGTTGCACTTAAAGTCCGGAGACCACATATGGAGCCACATTGTAACTGCAATCAGCTTCATTACTAAAATCTATAAATATTGTATTAAGATCATATGCACCTATTTTGACCGTACCTTTGGTTGATACCTTCTCGATGAAAGCAGTCCTTATGAGTTCAATTTTGGGACGGGTTCTGAGAAATTTTCCAATAATGGTGAGCTTGTATTCATCAGCCATGACTCCATAGTAGTCCTTAGCCTTGAAAATAACTGCAGGAATACTATTGTGGGTGGTGATTCGAGCTTTGACATTAGGGCACCCAAATCATTTTGGTGGTTGAGTAATAGTCGAAGAACTAGCTACCTCAATGGCATAGCTTTGTTTTTATGCCTCGCCTCCATGTGTAGATATCTCTCTAGTTGTGGAATCAATTTGAGTTATCAAACATGCCGGTGGAGTCTCCTCCGGCGTGCCCATTAGAGAGGCGTGTATGCGTCAAGCGTTGAATTAAGGAGTTATCGAATAGAAAGAGCCGTGAGAGAGAGTGAGTGAGTGAGAGAGAGAGCTTTTAACATCCACGATAAATTTGTTATCTTACATGTGGGATTTGAAGAGAATGTCTGAATGCAGAGACAGAGCTAGTCTTGAAGGTACGGATTCGCCGAATTCGGCTGAATTCAATATTAATTTTGTTATTTTTTATAAAAGAAATCTATTTAAAATATATAAATTATTAATATAAAAATTCAATAACTTTAAAGAAATATAAATTTGAACCTATAAGCTTTAATTTCTGATTTCGCCTTATATGACATGTATGACTAATGATACACAAAATGACGATAAGAAACTGGTTTTAGAATTCTCCGTCCATGCTTTGTACATGCATGCTGTGTCACATACGTTTAAGAAGTTTAAGTTGTACGCACAGACAAAGTAAAAATATTTACGCAAAAGAGTCGTCACTCGTAAAATAAATACAAGTAAATATTAGTGATGAGCAATAACTGGCCATCTTGTAAAAATAAATATTAACTTACTATCACATATTGAACTATAATAATAGTTGAATAATTCTTTTTAAATATCTGCATATACAGCTTAAATCATTTTTCACGAATAGAAATGTTTAGAGTTTGAAAAATTAAAAAGGAATATACGCAGCCATATCCTGTCTCGTTATCGCTTAGCATTCGCATAACCTACCAAATTTGACCCTATTTCAAAAAATAAATATTGCAACTTTTTATTAAAAAGAATCTAGTGTTTTCTTCGAAATTTTCAGGAATAATTCCTTTTTTTATTTATTTGTTCTATGAAAAGAAATGTTAAATGAAAAAGGAGCAAGTAAACAAAGGACTAACTTGTTTTTGTCTATGGAAGGTAGTGTTACATTTGTCCCGCAAAAATATGAAGTGACTCGACTCTGTTGAAGCCTTCATGTAGAACGCCCATTCCTTAATTTAGATGCTGTCAAAATTTACAATGATACAAAAAAAGTTTATTATTCTTTCTTTTCCTTCTTATTTACAGCTATAGCTTCTCAGTTCTTCTTTTTCTTTTCTTTTTCTTGTATTTAAACGAGATAGCTTCTGCTTTAAATGTTATGAAGGAAATCACCAGTTTAATTTCTTCTTTAAAAAAATAAAAAACAGTAATTCTGCATATTAACCATCCAACTTAATGTGTAATCTCTCAAGTTAATTGTTTCTCCTAGAAAACTTTTGCCTTCCATCACGTTGTTAGCTATTAACTTTTTGTTTTTCCCTTGAACAAAATATCATCAAATTAATACTTGCAATTAGAACATTGAGGAGGAACCTTGCAGTAACGGTAAAGTTATTTCCGTATGATCAGGGGTTCGATCCGTGGAATCAGTTATTGATACTTGCATTAGAGTAGGCCGTCAAAATCATACCCCTTGGGGTGCGGCGACCTTTCCTCAGATGCTGCGTGAACGCGAGATACCTCATGCATCGGATTGTGATTTTTTAATAAGAACATATATACTTTTAAGAATAGTTACCGTCATTTCCAATCATGTTAAAATCGATGCAAGTCAGATTTTGTTAAAACAAAATCAAGTGCTGATGTTTGGCAACGAGCTGAATTTTTTTTTATCGAGCCCTTGTTATCATATTCCATGCTATTCTAGCTGACGATTTTACCGACACAAAATAATTTTGACATACTTAATAATACTTAACTCCTTTTGCCAGCTAAAAGTAATTAATGTGATTCTCAAGGATTTAAGAAGTGCTTGGGTCTAATATATAAACATAAGTAATTGTAAAACAAAAACTAGTATCTGATAAATCAATTCTTGTGTGTTTTTTCCCTTCTTCGGAAATAACCCAAACACGCCTTAACCATTATTATCATTATTAACTAATTAAGGAAGCAAATGCAAGCATTGGACCTTGTAACGAGGGCCTGTAATCCAAGTGTGTGCCAAATAAAGTGATGGAACATATTGGGCCAACCCAAATCGTTGGGCTTTGTTTGGCATAATGTTGCTGGCTCGCCCTGTACAAGCACCGAATAGCGATTAGCGTGGGCTATGTTGGGCCTTAGAGAGGAGGGGATGGAATTAGTTTGCCCGACCGACCAATTTTGTATTGGAAAACTTACAGAAATATCCCAAATAAGTGTCAACTTACCAGCCTCTAGCCATTAGTCATAGGCTTACCAAAATTAGCCAAACACATATAAAAATTGAAAAACCAAATATATAAGGTTCTTTCTCTCAAAGAATCACACACAAACATCTCCTTCCATATTTTAAGCGTGATTAGCAACATTAGATGCAAGACAGAAAGAAAATTTCATGGAAGAGGTAGCAAATAAGGTGATGAAATACAAAAATATATATATACAATATTCCAAAAATCTAAGCAAAAAGGGACCTTTTTTTTTTGGTAATTAACTTTCATTTGTATTAATCACCAAAGATGATACTTTACAATTCCATAGTCAAGCAAACTCAGCTGACTATCTCAAAAGAAGTAAACACTACCACAAACCTAATTACATATTACTACTGATCTACTCCTCTATAAGAAATTGTTGTATATGATTCTTAGCTCGAGCCGCTACTCTAATATTGTAAATATATACTATTTCTCTTGCCAAAACAGCACTGTCACGAGATCTTTGCTCAAATGTATGTGTGTTCCTTTCAATCCATAGTGCATATGATATTTCAGCATAGATCATTCTGAATATGCTAGCCTTGTTGAATTTCCCTTTACCTTGCTTGATGATCCACTGAAGGTGTTGATCCCAACAGGATGTTATCATTTGGCCTCCTTGAATTCTTCTCATAATTTTCTTCCATAGCTCTATTGCATATGAGCATTGCACAAAAAGATGCTCTCTTGTTTCAACCTGACCTTGGCACATAACACAGTGAGGGGCGACACTTAATCCCCAGTTAGCTAGTCTGTCTTTAGTAGGCAACCTTCCATGTAATAGCAGCCACATAGTGAACACTCCTTTTGGTCGAGCAGAATTCTGAAAAACTAGACATTTCTAGCTCACTCTTGGTAATTCTCCTAGCAACTGTAAGTATATTTGCCTGATACTACTAGTATTATGATCACTGGAGTTCTGAGCCTGCAACATGGCACCTCTTGATCCAATTATTCTTCTCTCCATCCAACTAGCTTGTTGTGGGATTGGCATATGCTGGAGCTGTTGCTTTTTTATGTAATAGGCATTAATCCACCTTATCCTGTTTGTGAGCTAAATCCCAGCATGTTTTGGCAATTGCAGCTTTGTTCCACAAAGGAAGATTTATAAGGTTTAGACCACCAGCTGACTTAGGAGTACATATCTTCTCCCATGCCATTAATGTCTTCTTAGTTATTGTGTTAGTTCCTGACCAAATATAGCTTCTGCAGAGTTCCTCAATCATTTTCAAAACCTTAGCAGGGAAGATGAATAGTTGAACCTAGTAGGCTTGGATACCAAATATAACAGATTGCACCAGCTGCACACGACCAGCATATGATAACTTTTTAGCAGTCCATTAGGAGATCTTGGCTGTGATATTTTCAATCATAGGTTTCCAATGAATGAGATCTATTTTCTTAGTAGAATGGGGGATGCCTAGGTACTTGAAAGGCAAAGAACCTTGTTCAAATCCCAGGTGATCCAAAATCTGTTTCTTCACATCTTGTTTCACTCCACCAAAATATACTGAACTTTTATCCAAATTAGCTTGTAACCCTGATACTTCAGAGAACTGAGAGAAGTATTTGTATAATGTAGTCACTGAGGATAGGTTACCCTTGGCAAACAATAATAGATCATCAACAAAACTCATATGAGTTATGTCTAATTTCCTGGACCTGGGGTGGTGCTAAAATGTAGGCTCCTTCTTAAGTTCATTAAGGTATCTACTCAAGTATTCCATCACAATTGCAAATAGAAAAAGAGATATAGGATCTCCTTGTTGAAGACCCTTAGCAGTATTGAAAGGCTCGATAGTTTTTCCATTCACAAGGACATTGTAGTTTACTATCTTGATGCATTCCATTATCCATTTGGTAAATTTGTCAGAAAAACCTATCTCCTCTATCACTTGTTGTAAAAAGATCCACTACACTAAATCATATGCTTTTTGAAGGTCAATCTTTATCATACACCTAGGGGATATCTGAGCTCTAGTATAGGATTTAACTAGTTCATGAACTAGAATTACATTATCTGCAATCTTTCTGCCAGGGATGAAACCAGCTTGAGCTTCACAGATTATGGTTTGCATAACTTTCTGCAATCTAGAAGCCAAGATCTTAGAGATCATTTTGTATAAAACTGAACAACAGGCTATTGGTCTATACTCTTTGACTGTGGCAAGTTTGGTCACTTTAGGAACTATTGTGATAGTGGAACAATTGATTGCCTTATAGATCTTTCCAGTTGAGAAGAACTCCTTAATAGCCTCTGTAATCTGAATGTTGATAATTCCCCAAGTTTTTTTTTTGAAGAAAACTGCATTAAAACCATCAATACCTGGTGCTTTATCATCACCAATAGCTTTAAGACTTTCAACAATCTCTTGGTCAGTTACATCTGCACACAAATCCATCATTTGTTGATGAGACAATGTAGGACCATTCTTCATGTATGATCTGTTTATGGCAGGTAAAGAATTAGCAGCTGATCCCATTAAACTCTTGTAGAAATCCATGATCTTTTTTTTGATAGTTGCAGGGTCAGTCAACTTGTCTCCTAGTAATGTTGTGATTTCTATAATCTGCTTCCTTTGAGTTCTATCCTTCATTACTGTTGTGAAGTATTTTGAGTTGGAATCTCCAAGCTGTATCCATCTTGCTCTAGCCTTCTGTTGTAGAACACTCTCCTCAATTAAGGACCACTTCTCAAGATTGAGTAGTGTTTCCTTCTCCATATCTAACAAAGCATCAATACAAGTTATTGATATCTGCTCTTGAATGGTCCTCAGCTCTACTCTAGCCTTTTCAATTCTTTGAGTGATACCTCTGAATTCCCTAGAATTCAAAGCTTTCAGAGCAGGTTTCAAGTCTTTCAACTTTATCCATACTGATTTCAAAGTTCCATGAGTATTGTGAGAATTCCATATGTTTGCCACTATTTGAGAAAAGTCTTCATGTGCTGCCCATATGTTGAAAAATTCGAAGGGTACTCTATCAGTCCATGTTGAAGATGACAATGTTAACAGCATAGGAGCATGATCTGATATTCGAGGCAAATCATAGTTAGTTTCCACATGGTCCCAGGACATCATCCATTCATAGTTACCAAAAACTATATCCAGTCTACTGCTGAACCTATCTACACCAGGTTGTTTATTTGTCCATGTATAATAGTCACCCTTCCAAGGTAGTTCTGTCAATGTGGTTTGTTGAATGTAAGTAGCAAATTCTTGAATCTCTGAATAGCTTACTGGGTTACATGATAGTATGTCATTTGGATATAGTACTGCATTGAAATCTCCTACTATTAGCCATGGAACTGTTATACTTACTGATAGTAGTTGTAGGTTATCCCATAGAGCTCTTCTTTGTTCTATCCCATTATAACCATAAACTACAGTGAGTAAGCAAATTAACCCTCCGTAAGGTGTCATGATGGCACCTAGTCTTTACGACTAGGTAAGCCTAATATTGCGAAAAATATAAAGAAAACATAGCATTTTAAAGATAAACAACATATTATGAATAGCCAAGAGTAGTACCACTCGGCATATACAAAATAATTTTCCAAAACCCAGAATATCACTAAGTCACAAGCTGCTATAATCTATGTAGCTCTATATACAAAATTCTGAAGATAATAAAGAAAGTCTCTAGGCGAGGGAGTAGAAGGGGACTCCGAGGATCTGCGGACGCAAGCAGTAGTATAACGACCCGGCCGGTCGTTTCGAGAGTTATAGCCCCGTTTTCCCCATTTCTACTTCTTTTGTGTTATTCAGTTGTATTATGTTATATCGGGTTAGTTGGTTTGGGACCGGAGTGGTTTCAGAGTGAATTGAGACACTTAGTCTCTTAAGTAGAAACTTAAGTTGGAAAAGTCAACTGGATGTTGACCTATATGTAAACGATCTTGGATTTGAATTCTGATGGTTCCGTTAGCTCCATTAGGTGATTTTGGACTTAGGAGCGCGTCCGAAATGTGATTTGGAGGTCCGTGATAGAATTAGGTTTGAATTGGCAAAATTGAAAATTTGACGATTTCAATCGGCAGTGGAAAATTTGATATCGGGGTTGGAATGGAATTCCGGAAGTTAAAGTAGGTTCGTAGTGTCATTTGTGACGTGTGTGCAAAATTTGAGGTTATTCGGACATGGTTTGGTTGGTTTTGGCATCGGTTGTCGAATTTGGAAATTTAGAAGTTCTTAGGCTTAAATCCGAGGGTAATTTGGTATTTGGATGTTGTTTTGAGTGATTCGAAGGTTCGACCAAGTTGGTATGTTGATATATGACTTGTTGGTATTTTTGGTTAAGGTCCCGAGGGCCTCGGGGTGATTCCGGGTGGTTAACGGATTTGTGAAGTTGAAAATTGCAACTAGAGCTTCTGCTTCTGCTATTTCCGCACCTGCGGAAGAAAGGGTCGCAGGTGCGAGGCCGCAGGTGTGAGGAAGGTGTCCGCAGGTGCGGAATCTGGGTGATTAAGTGAGTTGCACAGGTGCGGTCGCGCAGGTGCGAGAAAATGGCCGCATGTGCGAAAAACCTGGGCAGAAACCATAAATAGAACCCTTCGCGATTTTGGTGCATTCTTCACCATTTCTATTCGATTTTTGGAGCTTTTGGGAGAGATTTGAAGAGGGAATCAAGGGGATTTCGTTGAGTTAAGTTACTTGAGCCCTAATACTTATATATATGGTGATTTTTCTTTGTTTAATCATGGTAATTAGTGAAAATGAGGGGTTAGAGCTTGGAAATTTTGGAAAAGTAATTTAAGGATTTGAAGGACCAAACGATGTCGGATTTTGATGAATTTGGTATGGTTAGACTCGTGAGTGAATGAGCTTTCTAGTTTTGTGATTTTTTTGGATTTCGAGACATGGGCCCGGGGGCCAGGTTTGAGCCAATTTCGGATTTTGGTCTAATTTTGAAGCTTTTCTTGTGGAATTCATTCCATTAGTGTATATTGATGGTATTATACTGATTGTGAATAGATTTGGTGCATTTGGAGGTCGAGTCCAGAGGCAAGAACATTGCGGGGTAGATATTTGACCGGTTTGAGGTAAGTAACGATTGTAAATCTAGTCCTGAAGGTATGAAACCCCGGATTTCGTATCATTCTATTATTTTGAAGTGACGCACATGCTAGGTGACATGCGTGTGGGCGTGAACTATTGGGAATTTGTGACTTGGTCCGTCCCGTAACAACTGTAAAGTTGCATACTTTGTTGAAACCATTGATACTTATATGTTTTAGAAAGATTTTCTGTAAATTGGGCTGAATGTCATGTTTGGGCCTTGCGCCAATGCTGTTTGGACCCTTAGGGGCTGTTTATTACCATCCTCTCACTGTTTTTGATTGACAATTCTATACTCAGTCATGTCTATACTTGTTTACCGCATAACTCAGTTTTTATGACTCTATTTTGATGCATATAAATGTTTTGTCTGAATGCCCTGTTTTACTAAAATGCCCGAGTGGCTTGATTTGTGAAGATGAGTGTAGTCGGGGCTGCCCGCCTGCAGCATACTTTATGACTGAGTGAGGCCGAGGGCCTGATTTGTGAGTATAAGTGTGGATCGGGGCTTCCCGCCTGCAGCATACTTTATGACTGAGTGAGGCCGAGGGCCTGATTTGTGAGGATGAGTGTGTATCGGGGCTGCCCGCCTGCAACATACTTTATTATTATCGCACATGAGTTGTCCATGCAGATTATAGCGCTTGGGCTGAAGGAGCCCCTACGGAGTCTGTACACACCCCTAGTGAGCGCATGTACCTACTGAGTGCGAGTGCCGAGTGCTGAGTGACTGGGAGGCATGAGTGATTGTGAGGTATGCCCGGGTGGCAAGAGTGATTATGAGGTATTCCCGAGTGGCACGAGTGACTGTGAGGTTTGCCCGAGGGGCTGTATATGAGTGATATTTTGCCCGAGGGGCTGTTTATGATTTCATCATTTTTGCTCACTTTTGCATTGAGCCTTCGTTTGAAAAACTGTTGGAAAAATATCTTTAAATGATTTTTTTTTACTTGAACTGGGTTTAAACGAGATGTTTGATTCAAATCCTGATTTTAAAAGCATGTGGTATTTTACTGAGATTTTCCTAATATGAACATTATATGCTTTATTGCTCGTCACTACTGCTCAGTCTTTATTTATTGTTGTTACTTACTGAGTTGGCGTACTCACGTTACTCCCTGCACCTTGTGTGCAGATTCGGGTATAGCTGGACACGGTAACGGTTATTGAGTGTTCTGGTTGCAGATTTTCTTGGAGATAGCAAGGTAGCTATTTGGCGATCGCAGCCCCTACTCTTCTCCCTCTTATCTTCCTCTAGTTATATTTAGCTATTTTTTCCAGGATGAGCACGACATGGGTTAGTTTTGGGTCGTGACAGATTGGTATCAAAGCCTAGGTTACATAGGTCTCATGAGTCATGAGTGGATTTAGTAGAGTCTTGCGGATAGGTACGGAGACGTCTGTACTTATCTTCAGGAGGCTGCAGAACCTTTAGGAAACTTCACATTCTTGGATTCTTGTCGTTCGAATTTGTTGATTCTAGTAATTAAACATCTGTTGTTTCATTCTCTCACAGATGGTGAGGACTCGTACTACCGGTTAGGAGGGCCAGCCACCAGTACCACCAGCTAGGGCCGCGAGAGGCCGATGCCGCGGTAGAGGCCGTGGTAGGGGCAGAGGTGCAGCCCGTACAACAGTTGGGGTAGTACTTACAGATCCATCGGTTGTCCCAGATCAGGACCAAGTTCCAGTTGTTGATGCACCAGCTCAGGCACCACCTGTGCCTATTGTGATTACATGCCTTCAGGAGGCCCTAGCTCATATTCTGACAACTAGTACTGGCCTTGCTCAGGTGGTCTCTATTTCGATGACCGCAGCCACTTCTCAGGCTAGGGGAGGCAGTCAGACTCCCGTTGCTCGCACACCTGAACAAGTTATTCAGGGACTTCAGACACCAGCGGCACCACCAGCGCAGCCGGTTGTTATTGCTCAGGATTATGTGGTTCCTGCTATGCCTGAGGATGATCAGCGCATGTTGGAGAGGTTTGGGAGACTTCAGCCACCACCTTTCAGTGGCACAGAGAGAGAGGATGCTCAGGACTTTTTGGACATGTGTCAGAGGATACTCCGTACTGCTGGTAGTTTGGAGACTTGTGAGGTCTCATTCACTACCTTTCAGTTTTCTGGGGATGCACTCAGATGGTAGGAGACTTACGAGAGGCGTAGGCCTGTTGGCGCAACACCCCTTACTTGATAGCAGTTCTCCGTGGTCTTTTTGGAGAATTTTATGCCTCGATCCCGTATATAGAAGTTGCGTAGATAGTTTGAGTGGCTCCGCCAAGGTGATATATCTGTGACGCAGTATGAGATACGGTTCTCCGAGTTGGCCTGTCATGCTATCTGGTTGGTTCCCACGGACAGAGAGAGGATCATGAGGTTTATTGATGGCCTCACTTATCAGCTACAGTTGCTCATGACCAGGGAGCGGGTTTCGGGTGCTACCTTTGATGAGGTTGTCGACATTGCTCGGCAGATTGAGATGGTTCGGGGTCAGGAGAGGGTTGAGCGGGAGGCCAAGAGACCTCGTGGTCAGGGTGGATTCAGCGGTGCTCCTTTTAGGGGTCAGTTCCAGCATAGTAGAGGTCGTCATTTTAGACAAGCTCAGTCAGCTCGGCCATTTCATCGGGGTGCATCATCTGGCCATGGTTCTCACAGTTCTCATCAGGGACACTCATCACTTAGTTCCCTTCCAGTTCAGAGTTCGTCCCGTGCTCCACCTGTTCAGGGCTCTTCCATGCCAGGTTCTTCTACCAGTCATCCCGGTGCTAGGGGTTCCCTTCAGTTTCCGCCGCCAGCACCAGGGAGTTATTTTGAGTGTGGGGAGCTTGGGCATATATGGAGGCAGTGTCCTCGTCGTCATGGAGGTCTATCTCATCAAAGAAGTCAGCCTCCGCCTACAGCACCAGCTACCTCACCACCCTCCCAGTCAGCTAGGGGTTGCCCTAGAGGGGGAGTCAGATCAGGGGGTGGTCAGGCCCGTTTCTATGCTCTCCCTGCCAGACCAGATGCTATTACTTCAGATGCTGTGATTACAGGTATTGTATCAGTTTGCCACAGATATGCCTCAGTATTATTTGACCCTAGTTCCACGTATTCATATGTTTTCTCGTATTTCGCCCATTTTCTGGATATGCCCCGGGAGTCCTTAGTTTCATCTATACATGTATCTATTTCTGTGGGTGATACTATTATTGTGGACCGCGTATATCGGTCATGTGTGGTGACTATTGGGGGTCTGAAGACCCAATTAGATCTATTGTTGCTCAGTATGGTTGACTTTGATGTGATATTGGGTATGGATTGGTTATCTCCATGTCATGCTATTCTAGATTGTCACGCTAAGACGGTGACGTTGGCTATGCCGGGAATTCTGAGGGTTGATTGGAGCGGTTCTATAGATTATGTACCAAGTAGGGTGATTTCATATTTGAAGGCTCAGCGCATGGTTGAGAAGGGTTGCCTATCTTATTTGGCTTTTGTGAGGGATGTTAGTGCAGAGACCCCCGTTATTGATTATGTTACGGTGGTACATAATTTTTCGGATATGTTTCCTGCAGACCTACCGGGCATGCCGCCTGACAGAGATATTGACTTTTGTATTGATTTGGTGCCGGGTACTCAGCCCATTTCTATTCCACCATATTGTACGGCACCGGCAGAGTTGAAGGAATTGAAAGAACAGCTTCAGGAACTCCTCAATAAGGGGTTTATTCGACCTAGTGTGTCACCTTGGGGTGCACCGGTTCTATTTGTGAAAAAGAAGGATGGTTCCATGAGAATGTTTATTGATTATAGGCAGTTGAACAACGTCACAGTCAAGAACAAGTATCCTTTGCCTCATATTGATGATTTATTCGACCAGCTTCAGGGAGCGAGGGTGTTCTCCAAGATTGATTGCAGGTCCGATTATCACCAGCCGAAGATTCGGGATTCAGATATTCTCAAGACAGCTTTCAGGACCCGATATGGCCATTATGAGTTCTTGGTGATGTCTTTTGGGCTGACCGATGCACCAACAATGTTCATGCATTTGATGAACAGTGTATTCCAGCCCTATTTGGACTCATTCGTTGTTATATTCATTGACGACATCCTGGTGTACTCTCATAGCCAGGAAGAGCACGCTCAGCATTTGAGGGTTGTATTTAAGAGATTGAGGGAAAAGAAGCTTTATGCAAAGTTCTCTAAATGTGAGTTTTGGCTCAGTTCAGTGGCATTCTTGGGGCACGTGGTGTCCAGTGAGGGTATTCAGGTAGATCCGAAAAGAAGATAGAGGCGGTGCAGAGTTGACCCAGACCGTCCTCAGCCACGGAGATTAGGAGCTTTCTTGGTTTGGCGGGTTATTACCGTCGCTTTGTGGAGGGATTTTCATCTATTGCATCGCCCTTGACCAAATTGACCCAAAAGGGTGCTCCATTCAGGTGGTCGGATGAATGTGAGGAGAGCTTTCAGAAGCTCAAGACTGCTTTGACCACAGCTCCAGTGTTAGTTCTGCCATCAGCTTCAGGTTCTTACACCGTGTATTGTGATGCCTCGAGGATAGGCATTGGTGGTGTTTTGATGCAGGAGGGTAGGGTGATTGCCTATGGCTCGCGCCAGTTGAAGACCCATGAGAAGAACTATCATGTCCATGATCTTGAGTTAGCAGCTATTGTTCACGCCTTGAAGATTTGGCGTCACTATTTGTATGGGGTTCATTGTGAGATCTATGCTGATCACCGGAGTCTGCAGTATCTGTTAAAGCAGAAGAATCTTAATTTGCATCAACGGAGATGGTTGGAGCTTCTTAAGGACTATGATATCAATATTTTGTAACATCCGGGGAAGGCCAATATTGTGGCCGATGCTTTGAGTCGCCGGGCAGAGAGTTTGGGGAGTTTAGCATATCTTCCAGCAGCAGAGAGACCTTTGGCATTGGATGTTCAGGCCTTAGTAGGCCAGCTTGTCAGATTGGATATTTCAGAGCCTAGTCGGGTATTGGCTTGTGTGGTCTCCAAGTTTTCTCTTTATGACCGTATCAGGGAGCGTCAATATGATGACCCTCACTTGCTCGTTCTTCAGGACAGGGTTCGGAGAAGTGATGCTAGAGATGTGACTATTGGTGATGACGGGGTGCTGAGAATGCAGGGCCGGATATGTGTGCCTAATGTAGATAGGCTTCGAGAGCTGATTCTTGAGGCGGCCCACAACTCATGGTATTTCATCCATCCGGGTGCCGCGAAGATGTACCAGGTTTTGAGGTAGCACTATTGGTAGAGGCGGATGAAGAAGGATATAGTTGGGTTTGTGGCTCGGTGTCTAAACTATCAGCAGGTTAAGTATGAGCATGCGAGACTGGGTGGCTTGCTTTAGAGGTTAGAGATCCTAGAGTGGAAGTGGGAGCGGATCACTATGGACTTTGTAGTTAGGCTTCCACGGACTTCGAGGAAGTTCGACACTATTTAGGTTATTATGGATCGGCTGACCAAGTCCGCACACTTCATTCTAGTTGGTACTACTTACTCTTTAGAGCGGTTGGCTGAGATTTACATATGAGAGGTCCTTCACCTGCATGGTGTCCCAGTTTCCATCATTTCAGATAGGGGTACTCAGTTCACATCGCAATTTTGGAGGGCCGTGCAACGAGAGTTGGGTACTCAGGTTGAGTTAAGCACAGATTTTCACCCTCAGACGGACGGGCAGTCCGAGCGCACTATTCAGATATTGGAGGACATGTTGCGTGCTTGTGTCATTGACTTTGGGGGTTCATGGGACTAGTTTCTGCCACTCGCGGAGTTTTCATATAACAACAGTTATCAGTCGAGTATTCAGATGGCTTCGTACGAGGCTTTGTATGGGAGGAGGTGTAGATCTCCGGTTGGATGGTTTGAGCCGGGTGAGGCTAGGCTTTTAGGTACAGACTTGTTCTAGGACGCATTAGATAAGGTGAAAGTGATTCAAGAGTGGCTTCGCACGGTGTAGTCCAGGCAGAAGAGCTACGCGGATAGGAAGGTCCGTGATGTGTCTTTTATGGTTGGGGAGAAGGTTTTGCTAAAGGTATCACCCATGAAGGGTGTTATGAGGTTTGGGAAGAGGGGCAAGTTGAGCCCCCGATTCATTAGGCCTTTTGAGGTGCTTCAGAGGATAGGAGAGGTGGCTTATAAGCTTGCCTTGCCACCCAGCTTGTCGAGTGTGCATCCAGTGTTTCATGTTTCCATGCTCCGGAAGTATATTAGAGATCCGTCCCATGTTTTGGATTTCAGCACGGTCCAGTTGGAGGGTGATATGACTTATGATGTGCAGCCGGTGGCTATTTTAGATCGGTAGGTTCGAAGGTTGAGGTCAAAGGATATAGCTTTAGTGAAGGTGCAATGGAGAGGTCAGCCTGTGGAGGAAGCCACCTGGGAGACTGAGCGAGATATGCAGAGCAGATATCCATGCCTATTCGAGACTCCAGGTATGTTTCTAGACCCGTTCGAGGACGAACGGATATTTAAGAGGGGGAAGATGTAACGACCCGACCGGTCGTTTCGAGAGTTATAGCCTCGTTTCCCCATTTCTACTTCTTTTGTGTTATTCAGCTGTATTATGTTATATCAGGTTAGTTGGTTCGGGACCGGAGTGGTTTCAGAGCGAATTGAGACACTTAGTCTCTTAAGTAGAAACTTAAGTTGCAAAAGTTAACCGGATGTTGACCTATGTATAAACGATCTTGGATTTGAATTCTGATGGTTTCGTTAGTTCCGTTAGGTAATTTTGGACTTAGGAGTGCGTCCGGAATGTGATTTGGAGGTCCATGATAGAATTAGACTTGAATTGGCGAAATTGGAAATTTGACGATTTCAGTCGGCAATGAAAAATTTGATATCGGGGTCGGAATGGAATTCCAGAAGTTGGAGTAGGTTCGTAGTGTCATTTGTGACGTGTGTGAAAAATTTGAGGTTATTCGGACATGATTTGGTTGGTTTTGGCATCGGTTGCCGCATTTGGAAATTTAGAAGTTCTTAGGCTTGAATCCGAGGGTAATTTGGTATTTGGATATTGTTTTGAGTGATTCGAAGGTTCGACTAAGTTGGTATGTTGATATATGACTTGTTGGTATTTTTGGTTGGGGTCCTGAGGGCCTCGGGGTGATTCCGGGTGGTTAACGGATTTGTGAAGTTGGAAATTGCAGCTGGAGCTGCTGCTTCTGCTATTTTCGCACCTGCGGAAGAAAGGGTCGCAGGTGCGAGGCCGCAGGTGCGAGGAAGGTGTCCGCAGGTGCGGAAGCTGGGTGATTAAGAGAGTTACACAGGTGCGGCTTCTTGGACCGTAGTTGCGGTCGCGCGGGTGCGAGAAAATGGCCGCAGGTGCGAAAAACCTGGGCAGAAACCATAAATAGAACCCTTCGCGATTTTGGTGCATTATTCACCATTTCTTTTCGGTTTTTGGATCTTTTGGGAGAGATTTGAAGAGGGAATCAAGGGGATTTCGTTGAGGTAAGTTGCTTGAGCCCTAATACTTGTATATATGGTGATTTTCCGTTATTTAATTATGGTAATTAGTGAAAATGAGGGGTTAGGGCTTGGAAATTTTGGAAAAGTAATTTAAGGATTTGAAGGACCAAACGATGTTGGATTTTGATGAATTTGGTATGGTTAGACTCGTGACTGAATGAGCTTTTTAGTTTTGTGAATTTTGTCGAATTTCGAGACGTGGGCCCGGGGGTCGGGTTTGATCCAATTTCGGGTTTTGGTCTAGTTTTGAAGCTTTGCTTGTGGAATTCATTCCATTAGTGTATATTGATGGTATTATACTGATTGTGAATAGATTTGGAGCATTT
Source organism: Nicotiana tabacum (assembly GCF_000715075.1). NCBI lineage: Eukaryota > Viridiplantae > Streptophyta > Magnoliopsida > Solanales > Solanaceae > Nicotiana > Nicotiana tabacum. Next base: position 2,383,930 of record NC_134081.1, on the reverse strand, counting down.
GGAGGTCGAGTCCAGAGGCAAGAACATTGCGGGGTAGATATTTGACCGGTTTGAGGTAAGTAACGATTGTAAATCTAGTCTTGAGGGTATGAAACCCCGGATTTCGTATCATTCTATTATTTTGAAGTGATGCACATGCTAGGTGATATGCGTGTGGGCGTGCACTATTGGGAATTTATGACTTGGTCCGTCCCGTAACAACTGTAAAGTTGCATACTTTGTTGAAACCATTGATACTTATATGTTTTAGAAAGATTTTCTGTAAATTGGGCTGAATGTCATGTTTGGGCCTTGCGCCAATGCTGTTTGGACCCTTAGGGGCTGTTTATTACCATCCTCTCACTGTTTTTGATTGACAATTCTATACTCAGTCATGTCTATACTTGTTTACCGCATAACTCAGTTTTATGACTCTATTTTATTGCATATAAATGTTTTGGGCTGAATGCCCTGTTTTACTGAAATGCCCGAGTGGCCTGATTTGTGAGGATGAGTGTGGATCGGGGCTGCCCGCCTGCAGCATACTTTATGACTGAGTGAGGCCGAGGGCCTGATTTGTGAGGATGAGTGTGGATCGGGGCTGCCCGCCTGCAGCATACTTTATGACTGAGTCAGGCCGAGGGCCTGATTTGTGAGGATGAGTATGGATCGGGGCTGCCCGCCTGCAGCATACTTTATTATTATCGCACGTGAGTTGTCCATGAAGATTATAGAGCTTGGGCTGAAGGAGCCCCTCCGGAGTCTGTACACACCCCCAGTGAGCGCAGGTACCTACTGAGTATGAGTGCCGAGTGCTGAGTGACTGGGAGGCATGAGTGATTGTGAGGTATGCCCGAGTGGCAAGAGTGATTATGAGGTATGCCCGAGTGGCATGAGTGACTTTAAGGCTTGCCCGAGGGGCTGTATATGAGTGATGTTTTGCCCGAGGGGCTGTTTTTGATTTCATCATTTTTACTCACTTTTGCATTGAGCCTTCGTTTGAAAAATTGTTGGAAAAATATCTTTAAATGATTTTTTTTACTGGAACTAGGTTTAAACGAGATGTTTGATTCAAATCCTGATTTTAAAAGTATGTGGTATTTTACTGAGATTTTCCTGATATGAACGTTATATGCTTTATTGCTCGTCACTACTGCTCAGTCTTTATTTATTGTTGTTACTTACTGAGTTGGCATACTCACGTTACTCCCTGCACCTTGTGTGTAGATTCGGGTATAGCTAGACACGGTAGCGATTATTGAGTGTTCTGGTTGCAGATTTTCTTGGAGATAGCAAGGTAGCTGTTTGGCGATCGCAGCCCCTACTCTTCTCCCTCTTATCTTCCTCTAGTTGTATTTAGCTATTTTTTTCAGGCTGAGTTAGCCTTGATATTGTTAGACAGATTGTAGCAGATGCTCATGACTAGTGATACCCCGATGTCGGGCTTTTCTTTTCCGCACTTCTGTTTTTCTTGATTTGAACTCTTTTAATGGAGGTTTATGTTAAATAAACTTGAAATTATCTTAAAAATGAAATATCGGTTGTTTTGGAAATGAGTCGGCTTGCCTAGTTCCACGATAGGCGCCATCACGACAGGGGTTAGTTTTGGGTCGTGACAGATTGGTATCAAAGCCTAGGTTACATAGGTCTCACGAGTCATGAGCGGGTTTAGTAGAGTCTTGCGGATCGGTACAGAGACGTCTATACTTATCTTCAGGAGGCTGCAGAACCTTTAGGAAACTTCACATTCTTGGATTCTTATCGTGCGAATTTGTTGATTCTAGTAATTAAACATCTGTTGTTTCATTCTCTCACAGATGGTGAGGACTCGTACTACCGGTCAGGAGGGCTAGCCACCAGTACCACCAGCTAGGGCCGTAAGAGGCCGAGGCCGTGGTAGAGGCCGTGGTAGGGGCAGAGGTGCAACCCGTACAACGGTTGGGGCTGTACCTACAGATCCACCGATTGTCCCAGATCAGGACCAAGTTCCAGTTGTTGATGCACCAGCTCAGGCACCACCTGTGCCTATTGTGATTCTAAGTCTTTAGGAGGCCCTCACTCAGATTCTAACAGCGTGTACTGGCCTTGCTCAGGCGATCTCTATTTCGACAGCCGCAACCACTTCTCAGGCCAGGGGAGGCAATCCGACTCCCGTCGCTCGCACACCCGAACAGGTTATTCAGGGACCTAAGACACCAGTGGAACCACCAGCCCAGCCGGTTGCTGTTGCTTAGGATTATGTGGTTCCTGCTATGTCTCAGGATGATCAGCGCAGGTTGGAGAGGTTTGGGTGACTTCAGCCACCACTTTTCAGTGGCACAGAGAGAGAGGATGCTCAAGACTTTTTGGACATGTGTCAGAGGATACTCCGTACTGCTGGTATTTTTGGAGACTTGTGGGGTCTCATTCATTACCTTTCAGTTTTCTGAGGCTGCACTCAGATGGTAGGAGTCTTATGAGAGGCATAGGCCTGTTGGCGCAGCACCCCTTACTTGACAGCAGTTCTTCGTGGTCTTTTTGGAGAAGTTCGTGCCTCGATCTCGCAAAGAGGAGTTGCATAAACAGTTTGAGCAGCTCCGCCAGGGTGATATGTCTGTGACACAGTATGAGATGCAGTTCTCCGAGTTGGCCCGTCATTCTATCTGGTTGGTTCCCACGGACAGAGAGAGGATCATGAGGTTTATTGATGGCCTCACTTATCAGCTACAGTTGCTCATGACCAGGGAGCGGGTTTCGAGTGCTACCTTTGATGAGGTTGTCGACATTGCTCGGCAGATTGAGATGGTTCGCGGTCAGGAGAGGGTTGAGCGGGAGGCCAAGAGGCCTCGTGGTCAGGGTGGATTCAGCGGTGCTCCTTTTGGGGGTCAGTTCCAGCACGGTAGAGGTCGTCATTTCAGACAGGCTCAGTCAGCTCGGCCATTTCATCGGGGTGCATCATCTGTCCACGGTTCTCATAGTTTCTCATCAGGTCCACTCATCACTTAGTGCCCTTCCAGTTCAGAGTTTGTCCCGTGCTTCACCTGTTCAGGGCTCTTCCATGCCAGGTTCTTCTACTAGTCATACCGGTGCTAAGGGTTCCCTTCAGTTTTCGCCGCCAACACCAGGGAGTTTTTTGAGTATGGGGAGCTTGGGCATATGTGGAGGCAGTGTCCTCATCATCATGGCGGTCTATCTCAGTAGAGGAGTCAGCCTCCGACTACAGCACGAGCTATCTCACCACCCACCCAGTCAACTAGGGGTCGCTCTAGAGGGGGAGGCATATCAGGGGGTGGTCAGGCCCGTTTCTATGCTCTCCCTGCCAGACTAGATTCTATTACTTCAGATGCTGTGATTATAGGTATTGTCTCAGTTTGCCACAGATATGCCTTAGTATTATTTGACCCTGGTTCCACATATTCATATGTTTCCTCGTATTTTGCCTATTTTCTGGATATGCCCCATGAGTCCTTAGCTTCATCTGTACATGTATCAAATCCTGTGGGCGATACTATTATTATGGACCGCGTATATCGGTCATGTGTGGTGACTATTGGGGGTCTGGAGACCCGAGTAGATCTATTGTTACTCAGTATGGTTGACTTTGATGTGATATTGGGTATGGATTGGTTATCTCCTTGTCATGCTGTTCTAGATTGTCATGCTAAGACGGTGACGTTGGCTATGCCGGGAATTCCGAGGGGTTGAGTGGAGCGGTTCTATAGATTATGTACCAAGTAGGGTGATTTCATATTTGAAGGCTCAACGCATGGTTGAGAAGGGTTGCCAATCTTATTTGGCTTTTTGTGAGGGATGTTAGTGTAGAGACCCCCGTCATTGATTATGTTACGGTGGTACGTGATTTTTCGGATGTGTTTCCTGCAGACCTATCGGGCATGCCGCCTAACATGGATATTAACTTTGGTATTGATTTGGTGCCGGGCACTCAGCCCATTTCTATTCCACCGTATCGTATGGCACCGACGGAGTTGAAGGAATTGAAAGAACAGCTTCAGGAACTCCTCAATAAGGGGTTTATTCGGCCTAGTGTGACACCTTGGGGTGCACCGGTTCTATTTGTGAAAAAGAAGGATGGTTCCATGAGAATGTGTATTGATTACAGGCTGTTGAACAAGGTCACAATCAAGAACAAGTATCCTTTGCCTCGTATTAATGATTTATTCAACCAGCTTCAGGGAGCGAGGGTGTTCTCCAAGATTGATTTGAGGTCCGGTTATCACCAGCTGAAGATTTGGGATTCAGATATTCTCAAGACAGCTTTCAGGACCCGATATGGCCATTATGAGTTCTTGGTGATATCTTTTGGGCTGACCGATGCCCCACCAGTGTTCATGCATTTGATGAACAGTGTATTCCAGCCCTATTTGGACTCATTCATCGTTTTATTCATTGACGACATCCTGGTGTACTCTCGTAGCCAGGAAGAGCACGCTCAACATTTGAGGGTTGTATTGCACAGATTGAGGGAGGGGAAGCTTTATGCAAAGTTCTCTAAATGTGAGTTTTGGCTCAGTTCAGTAGCATTCTTGGGGAACGTGGTGTCCAGTGAGGGTATTCAGGTGGATCCAAAGAAGATAGAGGTGGTGCAGAGTTGGCCCAAACCGTCCTCAGCCACGGAGATTAGGAGCTTTCTTGGTTTGGCGGGTTACTACTGTCGCTTTGTGGAGGAATTTTCATGTATTGTATCGCCCTTGACCAAATTAACCCAAAAGGGTGCTCCATTCAGGTGGTCGGATGAATGTGAGGAGAGCTTTCAGAAGCTCAAGACTGCTTTGACCACAGCTCCAGTGTTAGTTTTGCCATCAGAGGTTAGAGATCCCAGAGTGGAAGTGGGAGCGGATCACTATGGACTTTGTACTTGGGCTCCCATGGACTTCGGGTATGTTCGATGCTATTTGGGTTATTGTGGATCGGCTGACCAAGTCCGCGCACTTCATTCCAGTTGGTACTACTTACTCTTCAGAGCGGTTGGCTGAGATTTACATTCGAGAGGTCGTTCGCCTGCATGGTGTCCTAGTTTCCATCATTTCAGATAGGGGTACTCAGTTCACATCGCAGTTTTGGAGGGCTGTGCAGCGAGAGTTGGGTAATCAAGTTGAGTTAAGCATAGATTTTCACCCTCAGACGGACGGGCAGTCCGAGCGCACTATTCAGATATTGGAGGACATGTTGCGTGCTTGTGTCATTGACTTTTGGGGTTCATGGGACCAGTTTCTGCCCTCGCGGAGTTTGCATATAACAACAGTTATCAGTCGAGTATTCAGATGGCTTCGTACGAGGCTTTGTATGGGAGGAGGTGTAGATCTCCGGTTGGATGGTTTGAGCCGGGTGAGGCTAGGCTCTTAGGTACAGACTTGGTCTAGGACGCATTAGATAAGGTGAAAGTGATTCAGGAGCGGCTTCGCACGGTGCAGTCCAGGCAGAAGAGCTACGTGGATAGGAAGGTCCGTGATGTGTCTTTTATGGTTGGGGAGAAGGTTTTGCTGAAGGTATCACCCGTGAAAGGTGTGATAAGGTTTGGGAAGAGGGGCAAGTTGAGCCCCCGATTCATTAGGCCTTTTGAGGTGCTTCAGAGGATAGGATAGGTGGCTTATAAGCTTGCCTTGCCACCCAGCTTGTCGAGTGTGCATCTAGTGTTTCATGTTTCCATGCTCCGAAAGTATATTAGAGATCCGTCCTATGTTTTGGATTTCTGCACGGTCCAGTTGGAGGGTGATATGACTTATGATGTGGAGCCTGTGACTATTTTAGATCGGCAGGTTCGAAGGTTGAGGTCAAAGGATATACCTTCAGTGAAGGTGCAATAGAGAGGTCAGCCTGTGGAGGAAGCCACCTGTGAGACTGAGCGGGAGATGCAGAGCAGATATCCATGCCTATTAACTCCAGGTATGTTTCTAGACCCGTTCGAGGACGAACAGATATTTAAGAGGGGGAAGATGTAACGACCCGACCGGTCGTTTCGAGAGTTATAGCCCCATTTTCCACATTTCTACTTCTTTTGTGTTATTCAGCTGTATTATGTTATATCAGGTTAGTTGGTTCGGGACCGGAGTGGTTTCAGAGTGAATTGAGACACTTAGTCTCTTAAGTAGAAACTTAAGTTGGAAAAGTTAACCGAATGTTGACCTATGTGTAAACAATCTCGGATTTGAATTCTGATAGTTCCATTAGCTCCGTTAGGTGATTTTGGACTTTGGAGTGCGTCCGAAATGTGATTTGGAGGTCCGTGATAGAATTAGGCTTGAATTGGCGAAATTAGAAATTTAACGATTTCAGTCGGCAGTGAAAAATTTGATATCGGGGTCGGAATGGAATTCCAGAAGTTGGAGTAGGTTCGTAGTGTCATTTGTGACGTGTGTGCAAAATTTGAGGTTATTCGGACATGATTTGGTTGGTTTTGGCATCGGTTGCCGAATTTGAAAATTTAGAAGTTCTTAGGCTTGAATCCGAGGGTAATTTGGTATTTGGATGTTGTTTTGAGTGATTCGAAGGTTCGACTAAGTTGGTATGTTGATATATGACTTGTTGGTATTTTTGGTTGGGGTCCCGAGGGCCTCGGGGTGATTCCGGGTGGTTAACGGATTTGTGAAGTTGGAAATTGCAGCTGGAGCTGCTGCTTCTGCTATTTCCGCACCTGCGGAAGAAAGGGTCGCAGGTGTGAGGCCGCAGGTGCGAGGAAGGTGTCCGTAGGTGCGGAAGCTTGGTGATTAAGAGTTGCGTAGGTGCAGCTTCTTGGACCGCAGTTGCGGTCGCGCGGGTGCGAGAAAATTGCCGCAGGTGCGAAAAACCTGGGCAGAAACCATAAATAGAACCCGTCGCGATTTTGGTGCATTATTCACCATTTCTTTTCGGTTTTTGGAGCTTTTGAGAGATTTGAAGAGGGAATCAAGGGGATTTCGTTGAGGTAAGTTACATGAGCCCTAATACTTGTATATATGGTGATTTTCCATTGTTTAATCATGGTAATTAGTGAAAATGAGGGGTTAGGGCTTGGAAATTTTGGAAAAGTAATTTAAGGATTTGAAGGACCAAACGATGTCGGATTTTGATGAATTTGGTATGGTTAGACTAGTGAGTGAATGAGATTTCTAGTTTTATGAATTTTGTCGGATTTCGAGACGTGGGCCCGGGGGCTGGGTTTGAGCCAATTTTGGGTTTTGGTCTAATTTTGAAGCTTTTCTTGTGGAATTCATTCCATTAGTGTATATTGATGGTATTATACTGATTGTGAATAGATTTGGAGCATTTGGAGGCCGAGTCCAGAGGCAAGAACATTGCGGGGTAGATATTTGACCGGTTTGAGGTAAGTAACGATTGTAAATCTAGTCCTGAGGGTATGAAACCCCAGATTTCGTATCATTCTATTATTTTGAAGTGATGCACATGCTAGGTGACGGGCGTGTGGGCATGCACTATTGGGGATTTGTGACTTGATCTGTCCCGTAGCAACTGTAAAGTTGCATACTTTGTTGAAACCATTGATACTTATATGTTTTAGAAAAATTTTCTGTAAATTGGGCTGAATGCCATGTTTGGGCCTTGCGCCAATGCTGTTTGGAACCTTAGGGGCTGTTTCTTACCATCCTCTCACTGTTTTTGATTGACTACTCTATACTCTGTCATGTCTATACTTGTTTACCGCGTAACTCAGTTTTATGACTCTATTTTGATGCATATAAATGTTTTGGGCCGAATGCTCCCTTTTACTGAAATGCCCGAGTGGCTTGATTTGTGAGGATGGGTGTGGATCGAGGCTTCCCGCCAGCAGCATACTTTATGACTGAGTGAGGCGGAGGGCCTGATTTGTGAGGATGAGTGTCGATCGGGGCTGCCCGCCTGCAGCATACTTTATGACTGAGTGAGGCCGAGGGCCTGATTTGTGAGGATGAATGTGGATCGGGGCTGCCCGCCTGCAGTATACTTTATTATTATCGCACGTGAGTTGTCCGTACAGATTATAGCGCTTGGGCTGAAGGAGCCCCTCCGGAGTCTGTACACACCCCCAGTGAGCGCAGGTACCTACTGAGTGCGAGTGCCGAGTGCTGAGTGACTGGGAGGCATGAGTGATTGTGAGGTATGCCCGAGTGGCAAGAGTGATTGTGAGGTATGCCCAAGTGGCACGAGTGACTGTGAGGTTTGCCCGAGGGGCTGTATATGAATGATGTTTTGCCCGAGGGGCTGTTTATGATTTCATCATTTTTGCTCATTTTTACATTGAGCCTTCGTTTGAAAAACTGTTGGAAAAATGTCTTGAAATGATTTTTTTTACTGGAACTGGGTTTAAACGAGATGTTTGATTCAAATCCTGATTTTAAAAGCATGTGGTATTTTACTGAGATTTTCCTGATATGAACGTTATATGCTTTATTGCTCGTCACTACTGCTCAGTCTTTATTTATTGTTGTTACTTACTGAGTTGGTGTACTCACGTTACTCCCTGCACCTTGTGTGTAGATTCGGGTATAGCTGGACACGGTAGTGGTTATTGAGTGTTCTGGTTGCAGATTTTCTTGGAGATAGCAAGGTAGCTGTTTGGCAATCGCAGCCCCTGCTCTTCTCCCTCTTATCTTCCTCTAGTTGTATTTAGCTATTTTTTTCAGGCTGAGTTAGCCTTGATATTGTTAGACAGATTGTAGCAGATGCTCATGACTAGTGACACCTCGATGTCAGGCTTTTCTTTTCCGCACTTCTGTTTTTCTTGATTTGAACTCTTTTAATGGAGGTTTATGTTAAATAACCTTGAAATTATCTTTAAAATAAAATATCGGTTGTTTTGGAAATAAGTCGGCTTACCTAGTTCCACGATAGGCGCCATTACGATAGGGGTTAGTTTTGGGTCGTGACAAGTAGTACCTTGAAGTCTCCTAAAATCAGCATCACATTCTAACCCTGAGGCTGATAGCTCGCACCTGGATCTGCACACGAAAACATATGCAGGGAAGAGCATGAGTACACCACAATGGTACCCAGTAAGTGCCAAGCCTAACCACGGTCGAGTAGTGACGAGGTCAGGTCAAGGCCCTACCAGAGTAAATATAATAAATTAAACAGTAAAAAATATAAGTAAAATTTATGGTGGCACAGTTAAAGAGGTTCTCGAAAATTTAACAATTAAGGTAGCCCTCTGCTCAAAACAAGGTAAACACAATGGGAAATCTCCCAGGATACCGTCCCGTAGTTCCGAATAAATATGCAGTATAGGGGGATCTCCCAGAATACGTCCGTAGTCCCAAAGTAAATATACAGTGCTGGGGGATCTCCCGGAATACGTCCGTAGTCCCAATTTAAATATGCAACGCAAGATGAAATGGCAGGTATGGCATCGAGTTATACAGTTACAGAACATAGATAAGGAAAATAGGGATTTAACTAAGCATGACGCACAGAATGTCAAGTAGGCAGTTAAAACACGTAAGCATGCTTTTCTAGTCTAAACTAAACAATTAAACATATTAGTACAATTTAATAAGAGAAACACTTTATGATTTAAAAAGGATAAACAAGATTTTTGCAATAACAGCCCGTGTACGTACTAGTCACCTCACGTACACGACGCCCACACACCAAATAATATCAAGATATCCTAAGGGGAAAGTCCCCAACACAAGGTTAGGCAAGCCACTTACCTCGAACCGCTCAAATCAACTCGATATCACGTTCTTGCCACGAGTATCCGACTCCAAAAGGACCAAATCTATTCAAACTAATTGCATAATGTAAATATAACTACAAGTAACTAATTTAACTAATTAATTTGAAGCTAAAGCGTGAAATTAGGAAAAATGCCCAAAAAGTCTCCCCGGGCTCACGTTTCGAAATCGGGTAAAAATTACAAATTATGAACACCCATTCACTCACGAGTTCACTCGAACAAAAATCATCTAAATCCGACGTCAAATTCCCATTCAAATCTCAGATTTTCAATTGGGGAACCTTTCCCCCCCATTTCCAAACTTTTACCCTCAAATTCCTTAATTAGACTAGGAAAACAATAATATATTATTGTATTATGATCAAAATAGAGTTAGAATTCATTACCCAATAGTTCTCCTTCAAAATCCCTCGAGAAATCTTCTCTCACCGAGCTCCAAATCAAATTTTGTGTTATGAAATTTTAAACCCTCGAAATCCCCTTTTCTGCCCAGCGATTTCCGCATCTGCGCTCATGGGGCCGTATCTGCGGTCCCGCACCTGTGGAAAAATCAACGCAGGTGCGGAAGTCTCTTATTGGGCTGGGTCCGCATCTGCGACCCCTGGGCCGCATCTGCGGCTCCGCTTCTGCTGATGACTGGCCGCACCTGTGAGTTCACACCTGCGGACTCCCCTCCGCATCTGCGAAACACCAGAACCAGCAATGCACCAGATTTTCCTAAGTCCAAATTTCTCCCTGTTAAGCATCTGAAACACACCCGAGGCCCCCGGGACCTCAATCAAACATACCAACCAATCTTAAAACACCATACAAATTTAGTCGAGCCTTCAAACCACATCGAACAACACCAAAATCCTGAATTAAGCACGGATTCAAGCCTAAGAATTTAAAATTTTCCAAATTCTACAAACGACGCCGAACCACATCAAATCTAGTCCGAATGACCTCAAATTTTACACACAGGTCACAAATGACACTAAGAACCTTCAACCACTTTTGGAATTCCATTCCGAGCTCGATATCAAAATTTTCACTATCGGCAGAAATCGCCGAAAAACTAACTTTCGCCAATTCAAGCCTAAATCTACTACAAACCTCCAAAACACATTCCGGGCGTGCTCCTAACCCCAAAATCACTCAACGGAGCTAACAGGGTTGACGAAATTCCATTCCGGATCCGTCTTCATATAGTTCCGACTACGGTCCAAACTCCAAGGCTTAAACTCACAACTAGGGACTAAGCATCCCAAAACTCTTTAAATTCCATAACCAATCACTCCGGCAAGTCCCAAAAATAGAAACAAATATGGGGAAAGCAGATATTAGGGGATCGGAGCTCTAATTCTCAAAATGTTCGGCCGGGTCGTTACATCCTCCCCCTCTTAAAACAATCGTTCGTAGACATACCTAAAACTGTGAAAAGATGAGGGTACTGGCCGCGCATATCCTGCTCGGTCTCCCAAGTTGCCTTCTCGACCGGCTGACCTCTTCACTGGACCCTTACTGAAGCAATATTCTTTGACCTGAGTTTTGTGACCTGCCTGTCCAAAATGGCTACTGGCTCCTCAATATAAGATAGATCTTTATCCAACTAGACTGAGGTAAAATCCAATACATGAGTCGGATCACCGTGATACTTCTGGAGCATAGACACGTGGAATACCGGGTGAACTCCTGCTAGGCTGGGAGGCAAGGCAAGCTCATAAGCAACCTCTCCAACGCTGGAATAAAATGAGCTAACTTGGTCAGTCGATCCACGATCACCCAAATAGCATCGAACTTTCTCAAAGTTCGAGGAAGTCCAACCACAAAGTCCATGGTGATCCGCTCCCACTTCCACTTTGGTATCTCTAACCTTTAAAGTAATCCACCCGGTCTCTAATGCTCATATTTAACCTGCTGACAGTTGAGACACTTGGCCACAAACCCAACTATATCCTTTTTCATTCTTCTCCACCAATAGTGCTGCCTCAAGTCCTGGTACATCTTTGCGTCACCCGGATGAATGGAGTACCGCGAGCTATGGGCCTCCTCAAGAATCAACTCCCGAAGCCCATCTATATTGGGCACACAGATCCGGCCCTGCATCTCATCACACCGACATCACCAATAGTCACTTCTCTGGCATCACCTCGCCGAACCCTGTCCTGAAGAACTAGAAGATGCGGATCATCATACTGGCGCTTCCTGATGCGGTCATAAAGAGAAGACCGAGAAACCACACAAGCTAATACCCGGCTAGGCTCTGAAATATCCAATCTCACCAACTGGCTGGCTAAGGCCTGAACATCCAAGGCTAAGGGCCTCTCAGCTGTCGGAAGATATGCCAAACTCCCCAAACTCTCTACCTGGCAACTCAAGGCGTCGGCCACTACATTGGCCTTCCCCGGGTGGTATAATATAGTGATATCATAGTCTTTAAGTAGCTCAAACCACCTCTGCTGACGCAAATTAAGGTCCTTCTGCCTGGACAAGTACTGCAAACTCCGGTGATCAGTGTAAATCTCACAGGGAACCCCGTACAAATAATGATGCCAGATCTTCAGGGCATGAACAATAGCTGCTAACTCGAGATCATGAACCAGATAATTCTTCTCATGCACCTTTAACTGTCTAGACGCGTAGGCAATCACCCTACCGTCCTGCATTAATACCGCTCCAAGGCCAATCCTTGAGGAATCATAATAGACAGTGTAGGACCCCGAACCTGTAGGCAATACTAATACTGGGGCTGTAGTCAAAGCTGTCTTGAGCTTCTGAAAGCTCTCCTCACACTCCTCGGTCCATCTGAACGGAGCACCCTTCTGGGTTAGCCTGGTCATAAGTGCCGCAATGGATTAAAATCCTCCCACAAAGCGACGGTAATACCCCGCCAAACCAAGGAAACTGCAGATCTCCGTAGCTGATGACGGTCTAGGCCAACTCTGCACTGCCTCCACCTTCTTCGGATCTACCTTGATCCTATTATAAGACACTATGTGGCCCAAGAATGCCACTAAATCAAGCCAGAATTCACACTTAGAAAATTTTGCATACAATTTCTTCTCCCTCAAAGTCTGAAGCACGGTCCTCAGGTGCTGCTCATGATATTCCTGAGACCAGGAATATACCAGGATGTCGTCAATAAACACAATGACTAAGGAATCAAGATAAGGCCGGAATACATTGTGCATCAAATGCATAAAGGTTGTTGGGGCATTGGTCAGCCCAAATGACATGACAAGAAACTTATAGTGACCATATCTGGTCCTGAAAGCAGTCTTTGGGATATCCGGCTCCCGAATCTTCAACTGATGATAGCCAGAACGCAAGTCAATCTTGGAAAACACCTTGGCACCCTGTAACTGGTCAAATAAGTCATCAATACGAGGCAATGGATACCTTTTATTCACTGTAACCTTGTTCAACTTCCGATAATCAATACACATACGCATAGAACCATCCTTCTTCTTCACAAATAAGGCAGGAGCACCCCAAGGTGACACACTAGGCCGAATGAAGCCCTTATCAAGTAACTCCTGTAACTGCTCCTTCAACTCTTTTAATTCAGGAGGAGCCATATGATATGGAGGGATAGAGATGGGCTGACTGCCCAGCAACAAATCAATTCCAAAATCAATATCTCTGTCGGGCGACATGCCCGAAAGATCAACTGGAAACACATCTGGAAAGTCACTCACTACTGGAACTGACTCAACTGTAGGGGTATCAATACTGACATCCCTCACATAGGCCAAATATGCATCACTCTCCTTCTCAACCATTCGCTGAGCCTTAAGGAATGAAACGACCCTGCGGGGAGTATACTCTAAGGTACCTCTCCACTCTAATCTCGACAAGCCTGGCATAGCCAGCGTCACGGTCTTAGCGTGATAATCAAGAATAGCATAATGGGTGACAACCAGTCCATGCCCAAGATAACATCAAAATCTACCATACTGAGTAATAACAAATTGGCTCTGGTATCAAAACCACTAAGAGCAATCAAACACGACCGATATACGCGGTCCACAACGAGAGAATCCCCCATAGGAGTAGATACATAAACATGGGAACTCAAAGAATCCCGAGACATCCCCAAATGTGGAGCAAAATAAGAAGACACATATGAGTACGTAGAGCCTGGGTCAAATAATACCGATGCATCCCTATGACAGACGGGGACAATACCTGTGATGACTAAACCGATGCAACGGCCTCTGAACGGGCTGGAAGGGCATAGTACTTGGCCTGGCCTCCCCCTCTAGGGCGACCTCGACCTCCCCGACCTCCACCTTGAGCTAGTTGAGGAGGTGGGGTGGTAGTTGGTGCTGGAAGAATGGACGGAGGACCCGGTGGAGCACGTGGAGGCTGATAAGTCTGTGGAGGTGCACCCCTACTGGATCTGGGGCAATCTCTAACCAGGTGACGACTGTCACCATACTCAAAACAACCTCTCGGAGGATGCGGCGGCTGAGACTGACTCAGACCTGGCCTGCTGGACTGGCCGGTGATAGCACCTCGAGTAGGAGGCATACTGGATACTGGCGGTGCATAATAGGGCTCTTGAGGTCTAGGAGGAGCTGGGATACGCTGGCTACTGGAAGAGCTGAATGAACAGGGTGACTCACAAAACCCCTACCATAGCGTGCTACTGGTGCACGAGCTCCTGAGTAATGACCGGTCTCTCGAGTCCTCTTGGCCTCTCTCTCCTCTCTGTCCCGGGCAAACATGCCCTCCACTCTCCTGGCAATGCTCATTGCCTACTGATAAGTTATGTCCATCTTCAACTACCTGGCCATACTGGTCCGAATACTGGGGTGGAGTCCCTCAATGAAGCGACGAACCCTCTCTCTGACTGTAGCAACCAGAGCCAGTGCATGGTGAGCTAACTCACTGAAACAGACTGCATACTCCGACACAGTTATAGCACCCTGACGCAACTGCTCAAACTCTGCATGCCAAGCATCCCTAAGGCTCTGAGGAACATACTCACGCAAGAACATCTCTGAAAACTGAGTCCAAGTGAGTGAGGCTGCCTCATCCAGACTACTCAGCTCATAGGCACGACACCACTGATATGCTGCTCCCCTAAGCTGGAAAATGGTGAAAGTAACCCCACTCGTCTCCACAATGCCCATAGTGCGGAGAATACGATGACACTCCTCAAGAAAACCCAGAGAATCATCTGAAGCTAGTCCGTTGAAAGTAGGTGGGTGGTACTTCTTGTACCTCTCAAGTCTGAGCTGCTCTGCCTCAGAAGCATCTACCCTGATCTCATGCTGAACCGGAGCCACTGGGGGCATAAGAATATACTATGGGGCCTGATCAACCTGGACCCTCCGCTCAAGAGTGCGGGTTGCGGGAGTCTGTGCCCCTCCCCCGGCCTGAGATGTGGCGGGAGCTATCGGAAATAGTCCAGCCTGAGCCAGAGTGCTGAACATGCTCAAGAACTAAGCTAAAGTCTCCTGGAGTGCTGGAGTAGCAATAGGGATCTCCGGCGCTGGCCCTCCAGCTGGAGCTGTTGGGGGCTCCTCTGACGCAGCTCTTGCAGGTGCTCGAGCTGCACCACGTGGTCGTCCTCTACCCCAACCCCGGCCTCTGGCGGCTCTGGCAGGGGGCTTGGGTGCCTGATCGTCTGTCCTCCCATTGCGGATCCTCACCATCTGTGAGAAAGAATAGAATAGAATCTTAGAATTTTTGGTGTCAATAACTCGCATGACAAGGAAATCAAAGAAATATGATTGTTCTTAACAGTTACATAGCCTCCCGAAGATAAGTACGGACGTCTCCGCACCGATCCGTGAGACTCTAATAAACCATCTTGTGACTCGCGACTCCTACGAACCTAGTGCTCTGATACCAACTTGTCATGACCTAAATTAACCCTCCGCAAGGTGTCGTGATGGAACCTAGTCTTTACGACTAGGTAAGCCTAATATTGCAAAAAATATAAAGAAAACACAACATTTTAAAAATAAACAACATATTATAAATAGCCAAGAGTAGTACCACTCGGCATATACAAAATAAATTCCCAAGACCCGGAATATCACTAAGTCACAAGCTGCTATAATCTATGTAGCTC
Source organism: Nicotiana tabacum (assembly GCF_000715075.1). NCBI lineage: Eukaryota > Viridiplantae > Streptophyta > Magnoliopsida > Solanales > Solanaceae > Nicotiana > Nicotiana tabacum. Next base: position 2,368,235 of record NC_134081.1, on the reverse strand, counting down.
TATACAAAAGTCTGAAGATAATAAAGAAAGTCTCTAGGCGAGGGAGTAGAAGGGGACTCCGAAGATCTGCGGACGCAAGAAGTAGTACCTTGAAGTCTCCTAAAATCAGCAGCACGTACTAACCCCGAGGCTGATAGCTCGCACCTAGATCTGCACACGAAAATATGTGTAGGGAAGGGCATGAGTACACCACAATGGTACCCAGTAAGTGCCAAGCCTCACCTCAGTCGAGTAGTGACGAGGTCAGGTCAAGGCCCTACCGGAGTAAATATAATAAATTAAACAGTAAAAGATATAAGTAAAATTTATGGTGGCACAGTTAAAGAGATTCTCGAAAATTTAACAGTTAATGTAGCCCTCGGCTCAAAACAAGGTAAACACAGTGGGAAATCTCTCGGGATACCATCCCGTAGTTCCGAATAAATATGCAGTACAAGGGGATCTCCCGGAATATCGCGTAGTTTCAAATGAATATGCAGTACAAGTGGATCTCCCAGAATACGTCCGTAGTCCCAAAGTAAATATGCAGTGCTGGGGGATCTCTCGGAATACGTCCGTAGTCCCAAAATAAATATGCAAGACATGGGGATCTCTTGGAATACGTCCGTCCCAATTTAAATATGCAACGCAAGATGAAATGGCAGGTATGGCATCGAGTTATGCTGTTTATACTGAACACAGATAAGGAAAATATGGATTTAACTAATCATGGCGCACAGAATGTCAAGTAGGCAGTTAAAACACGTAAGCATGCTTTTCTAGTCTAAACTAAACAATTAAACATATTAGTACAATTTAATAAGAGAAGCAATTTATGATTTAAAAAGGATAAACAGGATTTTTGCAATAACATCCCGTGTATGTACTCGTCACCTCACGTACATGGTGCTCACACACAAAATAATATCAAGATATCCTAAGGCGAAAGTCCCCAACACAAGGTTAGACAAGCCACTTACCTCGAACCGCTCAAATCAACTCGATATCATGTTCTTGCCACGAGTATCCGACATCAAATGGCCCGAATCTATTCAAATTAATTGCATAATGTAAATATAACTACAAGTAACTAATTTAACTAATTAATTCGAAGCTAAAGCGTGATATTAGGAAAAACACCCAAAACGTCTCCACGGGCCCACGTGTCGAAATCGGGTAAAAATTACAAATTATGAACACCCATTCACTCACGAGTTCACCTGAACAAAAATCATCTAAATCCGACGTCAAATTACCTTTCGAATCTCAGATTTTCAATTGGGGAACCTTTTCCCCCATTTCCAAATTTTTATCCTCAAATTCCTTAATTAGATTAGGAAAACAATAATAGATTATTGTATTATAATCAAAATAGAGTTAGAATTCATTACCCAATAGTTCTCCTTCAAAATCCCTCGAGAAATCGTCTCCCACCGAGCTCCAAATCAAATTTTGTGTTATGAAATTTCAAACCCCCGAGCGATTTCCGCATCTGCGCTCATGGGGCCGCATCTGCCGTCCCGCACCTGCAGAAAAATCTACGCAGGTGCGGAAGTCACTTATTGGGTTGGGTCCGTATCTGCGACCCCTGGGCCGCATCTGCGGACGACCAGCCGCACCTGCGGACTCCCCTCCGCATCTGCGAAACACCAGAACCAGCAATGCACAAGATTTTCCTAAGTCCAAATTTCTCCCTATTAAGCATCCGAAATACACCCGAGGCCCCCGGGACCTCAACCAAACATACCAACCAATCCTAAAACACCATACGAACTTAGTCGAGCCTTCAAACCATATCGAACAACGCCAAAATCCAGAATTAAGCACGGATTCAAGCCTAAGAATTTAAAATTTTTCAAATTCTACAAACGACGCCGAACCACATCAAATCTAGTCCGAATGACCTCAAATTTTACACACAGGTTGAAAATGAGATTACAAACCTACAGCTACTTTCGGAATTCCATTCCGAGCTTGATATCAAAATTTTCACTATCGGCCGAAATCGCAGAAAAACTAACTTTTGCTAATTCAAGCCTAAATCTACTACAGACCTCCAAAATACATTCCGGATGCGCTCCTATCTCCAAAATCACTCAACGGAGCTAACGGAGTCAACGAAATTTCATTCCGGGTTCGTCTTCACATAGTTCCGACTACAGTCCAAACTCCAAGGCTTTAACTCACAACTAGGGACTAAGCATCCCAAAACTCTCTGAATTCCATAACCAATCAATCCGGCAAGTCCCAAAAGTAGAAACAAATATGGGAAAAACAGATATTAGGGGATCGGGGCTCTAATTCTCAAAACGACCGGCCGGGTCGTTACACAATCTATATCTCCCCTTATACTTTTCACCTGGCAATGTATCATTTTAGCATCATCTTTAAGACCAGTGATAATGAGATGATTAGTATCCCACAACAACCAAATCCTTCCATTCCTAGCATCCTTATAATTTGTCACAACATTCCATCCAGGAATAATAGCTTTTGAAATCCTTTGAGCATTCCCTTCCTTAACTTTAGTTTCTACAAGACCTACTAACTTTAATTTGTTGCTCCTAATATACTCCCTAACCTCCTTCTGTTTATCATTTATTTACACCCCTTGTATTCCAAAACAACCAATTCGTTACTATTGATTGCTACTTCCATCGCTATCACCAAGTGGAATGTGTACTTCATATCTACTTATAGATACTGCCTTAAACCTATTTCTCACTGGGATAGGAGACAAATGAGGGATGTTGATGAGGTTAAGTTCATGACTTTGCACTGCTTTGCCTTTATCATCCTGTTTCTCAGCTACAGGCACCAAGTTTTGCTAAGTATTGCTCTCCTTAGGTTCAGGTGTTTGTATTGCTCTTCTATGAACTTCAGTTTCCAGATTGGTGACAGCTTGTTGTTGAGTCTTAGATGAGGATGTATGCAGTGGCTCAGATGCATTAGTTATAGGACCTTTAGTTCACCATTCCTGTATGATTACCTTATTACTCCTTACTTTCTTAGGCTGCATTGGCTGCTGCATCATAGGTCTTGTTTGATTGGAACACTTGTGTCCCACAACCAAGCATTTGTCATAATAGGCAGGTTTCCAGTCATAGGTAACAACTTGCATAAACTTCTTTCCAGTTGGATCCATAACCATAACTTCAGTTGGCAGCTATGTAGTAACATTAACCTCAATAAGCATTCGAGCAAAGGATACCCGAGTCTTCTTAGTGGTGCACTCATCAGCAAAAATAGGCTTCCCAATCACACTAGCAATTCTACTGAGTGGACCAACTTCCCAACAAGACATAGGCAACTTAGGAAATTTGACCCATAATGGAATAACAGTAGGAAATTCTTCAGTGAAATCAAAGTCAGGGGTCCATTGTTTTAGAATGATAGGCTTGTTGGCTATATAATAAGGGCCAGCACATAGTATTTCACGAGCATCTTCAATAGTTTGAAATCTAATTATGTAATAGCCTTCATCATGGTAGAACAGATCAGGCTCAGCAACATGTGATCAGTGTAAATTAATGTATCTCTTCATCGCATTATACCCTGGTCCATCTCCTAAAATATATGCAATAAATGCACACCTCCATTTGTTTTCTTCCGCTTCTACCTCTGATTTGTCTAATTGAACCATAGGCTGGCCATCTACAATTTGCGGTGGGATATAGGAAAGTGACATACCATTTGTAGCGAATCTATTCTTCTGGAACAAAGTTGCCCATGGAGCTTTAGGTTCAGCTTCACTTGCTCTTACCACCTCTGCCTCTGCTGATTTCTCCGACGAATTTACTTGATTTTGAGCTGGCTTGAGCACATTTACTGTTCCATTGGCTGGTACTGTCAAAGTAGCTGCTACAGAACCAACTGACACTGGCGAAGTTAGATCTAGTCTCTTAGAGATGTTAGGATGGATCGATGTAGAACCAAATTCACATGCAACACCTTCCTTAGCTGGATCTGCATTTTGAGTTGTTGATGGTGGAGTAGCTTCTGGTGCTGCTTTCTCTATCAATGGCTGATTTCCAGTTATTGTCGAGCTTACAAGAGTAGTTAATGGGTATTTACGAGGTCGACCACGTCCTCTGCCTCTCCCTTTCGCCATGGCTACGCAAGCGGCGTACGTTTAACTAACGTGCACCGAGAGCATTACGAAGGAGTTTTTAAGCGGTTATTCCTACTAGTTGTCACTTGTCTTCTTTTCTTCGATTTCACAATATTTAAAGGGACCCTTTTCAATGGGTATACTTGAAATTCATTGAAAACATATAGATACCTCAATATACAAAATTTGAGGAAGATTGGAGGTGATTTGGACTGGTTTGGTATCAAATTTGTAATTAAATCGAGTTCAAAAAATCCTTCTGCAACACATGTATCAAACATGTATCACGCATGTATCTCACACACATGTATACATGGATATATATGTGATACACAATTGATATAAATATGATACATATGTGATACACAGTGTGATACACATATTATTTTTTATGTTAATTTATTACTTCGAATTTTCAATTCAAACCAGCTCAAAACTACACCAAATCAGCCCAAAACTGAGATTCAAGCTCCTTAAGATGTATCCAATCTATTCTAATAATATCCACTCAAAAGAAAGCAAAATATTGACCTTTTTTTTTTGCTACAAATAGCTAATTGGCTAATATTAGTAATATTTGGCTGATATTAGTAATATTTTATAAATTGGCCAATTTTTGTAATGAGCTACTTATAATTGGACATAGCTTGGTAGTTTCCCTTTTGTATTTTGTCCTTTTAAGTACTCATAAAAATATCCAATTTTAATCTAAGTAATTCTTTCAATTTTATTTTACTAAATTGCTTCATTTGCTTCTATGATCTTCTTTTGGTTTGCAATTTTTTATTAATTCAAAATACATAGCTTGGTTCATCTCTAATTTACAAGACGGACGGATAAAATTGTGATCATGTTAATTTAAAGGGAAAAGACTAACAAAGAAATCCCTGAGATATCCAATTCATAATACAATGAGGGGCCTAGTTGCTTAGATCTAGTACTATTCAATTGATGAATAATTAGAGCTGCTAATAAAGTATTGCGAAAATGACAAAACTAACAACAACAATAACAAATCAGTGTAATCCCACAAGTTGGGTCATAATGTGTACGTAGATCTTACCCCGACCTGAGAAGATAGAGAGATCCCTTGTGCGAAAATGACAAAACTATCAGAAATATTTATTTCCTAGACCATTGTTCTCAAAAAGCAAACCAAAAGTTTAAAGACATTACCTAGTTATTTTCTCTAAATTGATGAAACTACTTGACATAAACCAAGCCCACAAATCAAATATTGAAATTATGGTGCAAGCCCGAATCAAGAAGGAGGGTTAACATAACTCAGAATTGCGTAAAGTGCCTGTAGAACAGCCAATACCAAAAGAATTAAAGCAGCCAATGCTGAAATAAAAGACCAAGGAGAGCTAAAATAAGTGTACTTAAAACTAGCCCAATAAACATGCCAACTACTCTTATAATAATCATTCACCTTATTAAACAATTCCAACAAATAGCACTCATCAATATCAAACATAACATCTTTCCCAAGATTGTTAATGAATGTAGCAACCTCAGCATCTGTCCCAAAATAATTCTCAAGTATGTTGCAATCACACAAGTATTCAACATCCTTGTATGTGTTTACCAAACAATCAAGCAATGTTGCATAGGTTGTCATATGCTTTGAACAATCAACATGACATTGCTCATATGCCACACAATTTATCAAGAATGAGCTCATGAAATCATCTATTGTAATTGTTGGCATTTCAATGAATCCTCTATTGAATTTTACAGCCAAGAATGTCTCTTCTTTTCTAGGTTTAAGCTTAATTCCCGCGCGACGAAGCTTGGAAATACATTGTATTACATGTGTAGGTGAGTTTCTTCTTTTTTTAGGGTTTTCATCATCTATGAAAATGTAACTTGATCTAAGAAAATCAAGTAAGTGTTTGCCTTCAAGATTGCAAAACTTTTCAAGAACTTCATTAGGCCTTTGTAGTGTATAGTTAAAGAAAGTCAAAGCTAATTTGGCTAAAGAAGGAGTTGATTCCTCACCTGGCATTTTTGTGAACTCAAACAAGGATTGGAGTATGAAAAAAGGGATTTGATTCTCGAGTCGGATTAAATCCCTTAAGAAAAAAGGGTATATCCAAGACATCGAGATAAGTGGATCATCTTTCTCCACAGGAACTACCCCTCCGAATTTACGAAAAAGTTCAATAATGAAACAACCATCAAGAACCAACATTTCTACAAACTCATCTCTATCGAAAAGTATAGCCTCAGAGTAACATTCCCTTGCTCCCATTTCTAGTGGTTGAATCACTTTCAAATAGTCCTCTAAATTAAGACCTTTTTCCTCAGTTCTCTTAAGCAAAGTGCCCAAAAATCTCCATTTGTGTTCTTCAATCATCTTGACATGATCCTTGCCATGGTGGTATGGACCAATTGACACTATTTGAGGCTCGTAGGATCGCCCATTGACATTAATGAAACTTTGAGGTACACGAAAAATACAACAAGAACTTCGGCCGGCCGATTCGCTTAGAAGTTGAGGTGGTTGGGAAATTTTTTGTTGCATCAATTCTAGTTGATTCTTGTTTACTTCCCAATTGATTGTGATAACATGTTGATCATCTTGGTTTTCAATGGGATAGTGACTCATTTTGATTTTGGTGAGAGAAATGCAGATTTTAGAACATAATTTCTTTGATTGAGTACTAGATATTTATGGAAGAGGACCAATAGGTGCATGGTACGTAAAGTATGTGGGGCAATAGGGTAATGAGCTGGAGAGGAACTATTAGGAACCAAAATAATTGAGTTAGGAGTGATATTTATTTATTAATAGGCAACTAGTTCAGCACCACCAATTATTTTTCTTTAAACTATGAGCAGTTATTTGCTTAATCTTTTGGTGTAATTTAAACATATATTTTAAGGTTGTTGGGGGGGGGGGGGGGGCGCTTTCACAGGACAACAACAATATACCCGGTATAATCTACATTGTGGGGTCTGGGAGGGTAAAGTGTACTTATAACTTACTCCTACCCTAGTGGGGGTAGAAAGGTTGTTTCAAAAAGACTTTTGGTTCAAGAAAAACAATTCTCAGCAGGTTTGATGAGGAGAATAGTAATAAGGAGGTCATGTCGGAAATACTAAAGATAAGAACATTATTAACAAAAATAATAAAGCATTAATATAACCAAGCAAGGGAAACAACAAATGCTACTGGACACCACAAATAAGAAAATACTAAAATAACAAAAAACAAATAACTAAAACAAACATAGCAGATACGGAGTCCTAAACTTGACAACCTACTAACCTTTTATCCTAATCATCGATCTCCATATCTTCCTATCTAAGGTCATGTCATCCTAAGCTGCTTTCGGAGATTAAGTCTTTTGTAATTCATATTTTCTGGCTTTAAGAACAGAAAACAGAAAAGAAGAGTTATAGCCTATAGGAACGGTTAATTTGATTATTAGCAATAACATAAACATACACTAAATTTTCTCTCAATTCACTTTTGTACTTTAAATTTTCTTATGGATTATTTTTAACTTAAATAATTAATTAAGGTGTCTGCCAATCTAATGTGCCCTTGCTTCTCTTATCATTTGAAATACTTTGAACCTACACCAACAGAATTTTTTATATTAAATACTTAAATAAGTGGACATTGCCTGTGCGCTAAAAAAACAAAATTTTGTAATACGTATAGAATACAATTTAGCAAACATGTCTAACATTGTCATGCACCTCTAGATGGTTATGCTAGGCACTTGTGAATTGTGACAATTTTATTTTTTGCCGAATAGCCTAGTAGACCTCTGTATTTATTTGGTTTAATATTCCGGTCCTCCTACTTTACTTGTTTTCTAGACACTTCTATTTGATCAAAACCTAGATAAAAACGAGTGTCTAGATAAAAACAAGTGGAGTAGGAGAACCGAAATATCTAACCGGAACAAGTACATAGGTCTACTAGGTTTTTCTAATATTGACTAGGTCTTTCAATGTGCCATATTATGTTCAGGCCCATAAGTATTTAGTATTTGTTTTTTGAAAAAAATGACACTATATAGATGTTAGATACAAAAATATACAAATTTTATATACTTTTGTGAATACCTAATGTAAATAGTTTAAGCCGAGGACTAAAAGTGATATTTTCCCTTTTTTCCTTTACTCGAAGCCCTGCCATATTAGCCCATAGGCCAATTATATAGGGAAAAAGATAGGACTACCCATAAAAGTGAAAATATTTACCCATGCTCTACCCATAAAAGAATTCTACCCATTAAATAATTACAATCCCCTACCCATTCAATAAACAAACATAGTATCTCAAAATAACTACCCACGTTAATACCCTACCTATAAAAATGGAAAAGCTACTCAAATTTGGCAGAATTTCACAAAACTTAGCGCACAAAAATTGAGATTTTCACCAGCACCACAGAATCGTGAAGATGCTGATTTCCACCAGCATCACATCATCACAGAATCGTGAAGACCGCAAGCGTGAAAAAACAGAGCGAAGATATTGATTTCTCTTTCAAATTCGACTTTCTCTTCTTAAATTTTGCAGAAGTATCAATCTGTTAGAATCATAGCAGCTGATTTGACTTTCGAAGATACTGAAACTTTTGATGCTCAAATTCGCATTGTATTGTTCCGATTTTGATTTCGCAGATTACAGAAGCTTAGCGCTCAAACTTCTGAATTTTTAACTGAAAAATATGTTCTCAGTTTGAAGATCTGGAGATCGGGAGGTTTGAATCATAACAGCTTATTTGAGTTCGAAAAATATTCTGTTAAAATTCAGTATTTGACGTCAACACTGTTGATATTTGCACTGTCGAGATTCGATTTTGTACATAAAAGTAGTTATAACTTCAGATCTGTATAATCATGGAAAATATACCAATTCTGCTGTAGCATAGTGGAGAATGGGATGATAACCATAATTTCATAAACTTTCATGTTGATGCAATTCTAATAAAGACCAGTTGGAAATTTGAACAACTTCTCAAAGAGATTGCAAAGCAATTGCAAAAGGACAGTAACACAATAGTTATTAAGTATGCTATTGCTCAAGGATATCCACCAATTATAATTTGCAGCGATATGAGTGTTAGTGTTTATATGGAATTGAAAAAATCAAGTGCAGGGATGACAACACTCCCACTATGTGTATCGTTTGCTCAAAATACTATAGTTCCAGCACCTCCAGTTTCGACGTTGCTATAATTTCATCAGAAATTGCACAATTTGAAAGCAGTGATATGATTAGTACTTTTGATGTTCAAGAAGGAGATGACACCGGTTTAGAACTCGATGATGCAAACATCATAGCTGATCAATTTCATCAAAAAGTTAAAAAATGACAAATTTACAAAGACAAGAACCTGCCGGCTCTCGTTATGAAACAATATGTCGTTAGAGAAAAATGTCAATATCGGGTTAATAAATCATGCCCAAGAAGGTTCGTCTGCATTTTTTCAAGTAATAAAAAACTATGTGATACCTATATAGTATATCAGGATTCTATATGAGTATAGAATTGTACTGATTTGTGTGTGTGTGTTTTTATCAGTAAAATGTGTGTGTGTGTGTGTGTGTGTATATATATATATATATATATATATATATATATATATATATATATATATATATATATATATATATATATATATATATATATATATATATATATGCTAAATCAGTATACTATGTGAGTATAGAATTGTACTGGTTTGTCTGTATTTTTTATCAGTAAAAGATGATACTGATATAGTATATAAGTATGATATATGAGTATACTATGGGAGTATAGAACTGTACTGGTTTGTGTGTGTATTTTTTATCAGTAAAACATGATATTGTTATAGTATATATGTATGCTAAATCAGTATACTATGTGAGTATAAAACTGTACTGGTTTGTTTGTGTTTTTTATCAGTAAAAGATGATACTGATATAGTGTATAAGTATGTTATATGAGTATACTATGTGAGTATAGAATTGTACTGGTTTGAGTGTGTGTTTTTTATTAGTAAAACGTGATATTAATATAGTATATATGTATGCTAAATCAGCATACTATATGAGTATAGAATTATACTGGTTTATCTGTGTTTTTTATCAGTAAAAGATGATACTGATATAGTACATAAGTATGCTATATGAGTATAGAATTGTACTGATTTTTTTTTTGTCAGTAAAACATGATACATAACTATATTTGTATTATAAACAGATATACCATTGATTGTGTGGATGAAAGGTGCACTTGGAAACTTAAAGCATCAAGCCTACGAGCATCAAATCTTTTCAAAGTGATAAATTTCAATTTTGTCCATAGTTGTTTAAATGATAAGAGATTTTGTTCACAAAAGCAAGTTGTCTCAACTTTTGTTGCAGTTGTGGTTCAAGATAAACTTGTTGACCCGAAAACTATATATACACCAACAGATATCCAGAGAGACATCCAAAAAGCATATGGTATGGACTTAAGCTACATGCAAGCATGGAGATCAAAAGAAAAGGCAATACAATTATTGAGAGGAACACCAAGTGAGTCATACAAGAAAATACCAATATATCCTTACATGTTAGAGTACGCTAACCCAGGATTAGTGACACGACTACACACTGAAGAAGATGGGAGCTTCTTATATGCATTCATAGCTATATATACATCGATTAGAGGCTGGATCTATTGTAGGCCAACAATTGTAGTTGATGGAAGTTTTTTAAAGTCAACATATAGAGTGACCATACTCACGGCTTTCACACAAGACGCAGAGGGTAAGAAAGAAAGTTGTTTCAGAATCAGTATTTAATAATTGATGTACTTTACTATTTTAAAAATGCAATATAATTACATTCAGTTAAATAAGCAAAAAAGATATTCAAATATCATATGATACCAATATGGTATACAAATATACCAACAGAGTATATAATTATTTTGCTACATACCTGTACCTACCTATGACTATACTAATATATAAAACGATATATTAATATTGTATGTTGTAACTAATATTTTTTTCTTTGGTTTTACAGGACAAATTCTACCCCTTGCATATGCAATTATTGATTCGCAAAATGATGCATCGTGGGAGTGGTTCTTTGTGCAGTTCAGAGAAACCTATGGACAAAGAGAGGGAATGTGTATTGTATCCGACATGCATGATGGTATATGGAGAGCAACTACAATTGTTTATCCAAAAGTTCCTCATTGTGCATGTATGTTCCATCTGTTGAAAAACATAAAAACGAACTTCAAGAAGAGCCAAAAATAAATCAAAGAAGTATACTTTGTGTTAGCAAGAGCATATACAGTTAAAGAATTCAACAGGCATATGGCAGAGTTAGAAGCTATTGATAGTAGAGTGAAAACATATCTGATGGATATTGGATATGATAAATGGTCCCGGGCACATTCCAAGGCAAATAGGACCATAACCATGACATCGAATATCGCAGAATCAGTAAATGTAGCAAACAAGCACGCAAGAGACTTCCCAGTTGTGAATTTGCTTGACTTTATGACGACGTTGATTAAGAAATAGAATTACACCAATCGAAAGGGTGTCGTGGAATCATTTATGAAGATCGGGGTAAAGTATAAAAAACTATTGGCAGATAATGCTATCTTATCACAGACAATGACGGTATGCATTTTCAGAATCATAAAAACACTACATGTATTGTAGTTTTACTTCTGCACTTTAGAGATTTCACTAAACAACTGCATATTGTTATTAAAAATATTATTACTTCATACAGCTAATGAAGTAATGAGGAGGTCGTGTGAGCTATGCATAAGATGAGTAGGGGCAGAGCGACCGGGCCAGACGAGATTCCAGTAGAATTTTGGAAGTGTGTGGGGAGAGCAGGTTTGAAGTGGTTGACTAGGCTGTTTAATGTTATTTTAAGGCGAAGAGGATGCCAAATGAGTGGAGGTGGAGCATGGTAGTTCCATTGTATAAGAACAAAGGTGATATCCAGAGTTGTAACAATTATAGGGGTATCAAATTACTAAGTCATACCATGAAAGTGTGGGAGAGGGTGGTTGAAGCGAGGGTGAGGATGACAGTGTCTGTATCCGACAATCAGTTCGGGTTCATGCCGGGTCGTTCGACTACAGAAGCTATACACCTTATTAGAAGGTTGGTGTAACTATACAGAGAGAGGAAGAAGGATCTGCACATGGTGTTTGTTGACCTAGAGAAAGCGTATGACAAGGTTCCTAGAGAAGTTCTCTGGAGATGCCTGAAGGCAAAAGGTGTGTCAGTTCCCTATATTATGGCAATTAAGGACATGTATGATGGGGCTAAGACTCGGATTAGGACAGTAGGAGGCGACTCTGAGCATTTTTCAATTGTAATGGGGTTACACCAAGGTTCTACGCTTAGCCCGTTCTTATTCGCCCCGGTGATGGACGCGTTAACACACCATATTCAAGGGGAGGTGCCATGGTGCATGAAATTCGCCGATGACATAGTTTTGATTGATGAGTCGCGAGCCGGTGTTAACGAGAGGCTGGAGGTTTGGAGACAGGCTCTTGAGTCTAAGGGTCTCAAGCTGAGCAAGACGAAGACGGAATACCTGTTGATACCCAATTTTTCTCTCATATTTTTCAAATATATATATATATACTTTCAAAATAGTGCATATGTATTATCATTTGATTTACAAGCATATACAAGTATTTTCATAATTTTCCATAATTCTTAAAGGCTTTAAATTAATTTATTTCCGCATGTTTATTATATAAATACCCATTAATTACCTTACAAATAATTTTTATGATTATTTTATCATATAAAGTCATCATTTACACCCATATTAGGTTTTAAATATTTTTAGTATATTTTTTATAATTACATTTGCATTTTAAAGACTAAAATTGTATATTTTTGCAATAATAGCCTATATGTACTTATAATTACTTTATTTATGAAAAAATAACCTTTTTATATTTTTATAATGTTGAATATTTGTTTTCAATCATTTTTATGCACAAATGATATTTTTATTATTATTTTTACAAATTATTTTATTGGTTAAATTTGGGTATTTAAAATCTGGCCCTATTTTTAAAATTAATTTCGGACCTAAGACTACCCAAAACTATCCAAACCAGCCCAAGCCCAATACTCCTAACCCAATTACCCTTACCCATTCATTAAAACCCGACCCCAGTCAGTTTAAATCTCGGCCGTTGATCAAAGATGATCAACGACCCATAAATAATCACCCCATTTCCTTATATCTCCCTCCTCTCTACCCTAACCCTCATTTTCCTAAACCCGCTGCCCTTATTTCCCCCTCTGCTGATGAACCCTAATTCTGCCGCCTCACCCAAATCCCCCAAAACCTTGTTCCTAATGGGATTCTTTCCCTATTCCCTTGTCATTTCAGTGTTTTCCCTTATTTGGTGCTATGTTACGGAGTGACTTAGGTACTTGCCTAAACATGGCAAGTACCCCGCTTTGATTCTGTCCAAATCTATGTTTGTCTCTTGAATCTGGACAACCTTGAGTCCAAGCATGTTATTTTGTAACGATTCTCTCATATCTCGTTGATTCGCACTAAACCCTAAAGGTTAGGGTTCCAGATTTTTCTTTGATTCGAACCTAAACTGGTTCAAACTCTGATTTCTAGCATTTTTCCGTCTATATTCATTCTATTACTTGTGAATCTGCTTATTTTTGTCGATTCCCTTCACTTACCTAATTTAGGGTTTCAGACCCTTTTACTTGAACCAAATCTGGTTCGATTCTAGGTTTCCTTTTGAATAATTTCTTACCTATGTTTATTTTTATGTTAATATGTGATTCTTGCCTTTATTTTCTACCAATTTTGTGGTTTACCTAACTTAGGATTTCAGACCCTTTTACTTGAACCAAATCTGGTTCGATTCAGTATTCCTTTTTTATAATAATCTCTTGTCGGTTCATTATATGCCCATGTGATTCTTTACCTTATTTCCTACTGATTTTGTGTATCTTCACCTAAAATTTGGGGTTTCAATCCCAATGACTTGAGCACTTCCCTTTTAATATTTTAATTAGCTATTTCTATGCTCTAGTCTCAGCACTATTTAAACCCCTCCCTACTCCCCTTTGAAAAGAAAAAGAGAAGATTCAGAGTTCAAAAAACCTTTTCACTACTATATACTAAAAGCTGTGTACTCTTGCTCTCTCTTGAGCAATAATATTCTGTGTTTTGATTCTTGGCCGGCTGAAAGCCAAGGCCAGAAATCTTTTTGCTTCTGTTTTGTGCTATTTGCTATACTGTTGGATTCCTTTTCCATGTTCATCTTAACTGGTGAGTTATTGAATCCTCTGCCCCTTTCATTATGATTATTTGCTCAATGTGTTACTTCCATTAGGCCATGTTACCCTAAATGTTATTACTTGTAGTTAAGACATGTCGAACTTAGTTTGAATTGATTAATGAAATTTGCCTAATTCTGTGTTATTGAGGACTATCTTTTAGAGTTAAACATGCTTTCATACCTCTTTAGCCATGTATAGATGTGTGCCTTAACAAATTTATAATGTTTGTTTGTTGAACTTGTTACGGCATGTTTAGTTCTGTTCTCACTATGTTATGATACCTCTACTAGATTGTCTTAATCAGTTCCTACTGCTAATCAATGTATTTTCTTTCTATGACTTAGCATGATCTGAAGTCTCTGTTATCATTGTGAACATGTTTATGAACTGGCCTTATTAGCATGTGACTTTGTTAATTCTTAAAAACTTGACTTAGTCTGCCTAAGTTCAAGCTTGTCTACCATTTGTTTGTATATGCTAAATATGTGACTCTATCCTAAAGTGGATTCCCTAATTCATTCTATTCCCCTTATCCTTCTGAATTCCTACTCCTAGCTGGCTGAAAGCCAAAGCTATTTAGATTCTGTCCTCTGACCTCCCTAGTGTGAGCACTGCTCAGGGTTCATATGAGACCCTTGTGAACTCTGACACACTAGGACCTGGTCCCTAGTCTTTCTTTGAACTGTTTCTGATCAATCTCTCTAGTGTGAGCACTGCCCTGGGTTCCTGAAGCCCTTGGAAACTCTGACACACTAGAGATTTGGGTTATGTATGCTTATCCTTGAAATATGGGTGAATCATTCACTACTGTGAGTTGAAGGCTTGGCATGTCCAGGTGTATTTGGGCATGCTGTAGGCTCCCTATAGTTTTACTTGCCTTGTAATTTATTCATTAAATTCTAGTATGTAATAATTATTTTTAATAACAATTTTGGGGTATTAGTAAAAATGGGAAAGGGTTCTTATTTTATACTTGCTATAAAGTGGGGGTAGAAATCTTGCCTATAGGGTTAATGCTGTGATGTTGGATGTTATATGTTAGAAATCATGCTTCTAAGTGTCTTATTGTGTTCAGTCATTATGTGTTAGCAACCATGTCCATAGGCTCAATGTTTGACTCAATTATGTTCCGTTACAAATCATGCCTATAGAAATGGTATGGTCCGATGTGTGTGTGAATTCCTGCTTGCATACTGTTTCGTTCGGATTATAGAAATCATGTCTACAAGATTCAAAAACTGTTTAGATTGTAGAAATCATGTCTATAGGATTCAAAACTGTTCAGATTATAGAAATCATGCCTATAGGATTCAAACTGGATCAAGTTATAGAATGCACGCCTGAATCTGTTTAATTGTTGTTTATGCCCATTTTCTGTATTGTTACCTTCATTAGAAAATATGCCTATAGGATTAAAACAAATAATTCTAGGTTTGTTTCTGTGACCTGCCACTATTTACTATCGCACAAAACACCTAGATACCATGCTGGTAGGCTTTATTGTATCATGCTAAAATCAGTAGGCAAACTTTGTAGGTCTTAATAATTGCCTTAAGAAATTGACTTTGTATATGACTGTCTGCTCGTTCGTCAGTATCACATAGATATCCTGCCTATAGGATTTTGCAATAAATAAAACCTGTTAATGCTAATCAGTTTGGCGTGTATTTGATGTCTAAATGCGGAGGGTAACTTGAGCCCATACTTGTTTCTATTTGAAAGTCCTAACTATTTTTTGTATGTCGCCTAGTTTTCTCCTTTTGAGCAACCTAAGTTAAGGTCTAGAGCTACCCTGAAATAGAGGTCCAAATGCCTCTTGGACCATAGGCATGGGACCGGTAGTGCACGCATAGGGTACGACTTAGAATCAAGTAGAGCGCTTTAGGTAAACAACTTAAAGATAGTAATTGGGTAGCAGGAGATGATAGTCTGTGCCCGCTGAATAATATGAGTAACACCCTGTCTTGAGGGAGTTACGAAGTATTATTTATGTTGCATGAGGTGATCCTTTAATCTAAAAAACTTAGGACCCCCCATTCCTGTTAAAATAGTTCTTTCTTTGTCCAAATTGTTTCTTTTCTCTTAGACTAATTCACATGATTTGAGTTCGGCCGGGACCCACTGTTGTGGACCTCGAGGAGTGCCTAACACCTTCTCCTCGAGGTAATTTAAGCCCTTACCCAATCTTTGGTGACGCAAACTAGTAAACCTAAGTCATTTGCAAATAGGTGCCTTAACGCACCTTAATCCGTTAGGTGGCGACTCTCTCTTTTAATAACCCTTCCTTTTGAAAGAGTTGTCAATGTCAAAACCCGATTTCACGAGAAAGAGGGGCGCGGCAGCATGGCGACTCTGTTGGGGATATCCTTAGGCTCTTACCATAATGAACTTGGTCTGTGTGAATTAGTCTCCCTCGATAAGCGTGTCTTTATTATTTTATGCTCAAATTCACCGTTTATTTGCTACATGCACACCCCCTTCCCTATTTTCCCTTTTACATGAATTTACATGCAACTTTTCATTTAACCTTGTTCGCTGGCTTTAATCTTTATGTCTTTCCCAATCCTTACCCCTTTTACCGCTTTATTATAATTTTTCCAATTATGCGAACTAACTCCTTCTTTATTTTTCTCTCTTTCATGTCTTTACATTTATTAAATACCGTATTTATCGCTTTCATCATGCAAAATACTTGACAAGGTGTTGTTTTATTTTTTGCATAATTACATGCTCTTCATCATATTTAACTCATGCGCAATTAATACCATAGCGACACTTGATGAGTGTCCGCGTTCTTCCTATATTACCCTTTTTAAATTTGGAAAGTCTTATTCGCGGTAAAACTAGCCGATCAGCAGTGCAATCGACGGTTCCGTGCCTTTCCCTCTCAAGTTATCCGTTTGAGGGTGCCGGTCTAAACTTCTATAGAAAACCCTACTCTGATGTTAACTGTGCATGTATCATGTCCAAACCTAGCATGAGTTAGAATATTGTCCGCATAATAACTCTCTTAGGAAAGCCTTGTCCAAAGTCCATCGGGATTTCCATAATCCTAACGGGTACGATCATGATATGTGCATTATTTGGAGAAAACGTGCCGATATGCTAATCATTAATGTGTAAGTAGTCAAACCCGGAGGGGGAAAGGGATGACTTTATTTGTTTTGCAGAAATGAGGCACGAAGTCCCCAGGTTTGGCATGGTCCGAAGTATCTCACCTCTATTGATAGACTGGTGGTAAAATCTCTCGCCAAGCGACAAGAACCATGTGAAAAGAATTCTTGGAAATTTACTGGACATTCAGCCAAACAATGTACTGATCGAGGCTGCTACTATGTTCTGGGATAAAAAGAGGGTTGTTTTCCGTTTTGGTAACATAGAGATGACTCCCCTTCTTGAGGAAATAAGAGGTTTTGCCGGGCTACCCTGGGATAGCCCTGGTCTGCTGGTACCGGAAAATCATACTTCTAGGGGATTTCTAAAAATGATGGGTCTTAGAAAGAATGACGAGTTAGTCTGCCTGAAAAAGTCCTACATATCTTTCGACTTCCTCTACAAGCGTTATGGGCACTGCACATCCTACCGTATCTATCATGATGAGTTTGCCATCACTTCCCTGGGCTGGACTCATCGTCGGATTTTTGTGTTCATCGTCTGTTTTCTGGGTATGATAGTATTTCCAATTCAAGGAGACAGGATTCACACTCGTTTATCTATGGCTACCAAGACCTTAATGGAAAGGATTGAGGGACAGACTTACACTATTGTCCCAATGATCATGGAAGAGATATACCGTGCTTTGTACCGTTGTAAGAAGGGATTCAGACATTTTGAGGGTTGTATTTTATTACTGCAAATATGGTTGTTGGGGCATCTTCAAGGAGGACAGTACCGTCAGGAATTTTTGCAGCGACCATGGAATGACCACATAGCCTTTCACCATCCAAAAAGAATGACTTTCATCCCAGACAGGTTTGCATAGCCGGAAAACGCCGTGATTGGGTACACTTCTTTAGCAATTTGACTGATGACAAGGTCCATTGGATGTTCGAGTGGTTCCCTACTAGCGAGTTCATCATCAGGCCCAGGGGTGTTCCTCACTTAGTGCTGATTGGGTTGAGGGGTATCTATCCTTATGCTCCTATCAGGGTCATGAGACAGGTTGGGCGAAAACAAGTCATGCCGTGAGTTTCTAAGATGGTTCACTACAAAGCAGACTTTCAGGGTGGTACCAATCCATTCAAGTGTGAGGCCCAACACATGTGGAATCTGAAGATTATTGTGGAAAAGGATGCCATCGAACCAGATCGGTACCACGCCGGTCATGTGTATTTTTACCTATCATGGTTGAATGATGACATAGCAGGAGAAGTCGAGCCAGGGATCGAATAAGGAAACAGGGTCATAGACGATGTTGTTGAAGCACAAGTAAAATACAAGAGGTTGCGCAAGAGAATCCTTGAGTCTGAAGCCAGACATTTGTAATCACACAAGATAGACATGGAATCAATCAATGAATGGAGGGAAGTTGCTGCAAAATCAATAGAGAGTTTGGAGTACTTAGAGTAGGGTCTGATGGAACTTGAAGGGAAGATGAGGAAAAGGATCGTGGATTGTCAGAATGCAGAGGGCAACGAAGGAGGACACCTAGCAAGGGCGTATGTGCTGGAGGACATGCGCGACCTGGGGAATCTGATCGATGGGGCCAAGAAGGCCAAGCTTGGAAAGGGTCCCTCCGAGACCAAATAGACTAGAATTGCTGTTTATTTGCTTTTCTAGAGTCGTTTTAGAAATTGATTGTAATAAGGCAAATTCCACTAGCAACTCTTTTAATTATTGTCATTTTAGAGGTTTGATCTATTTATTACATTAATGAAATGAGGCAGTTATCGGCATCAAGTTTCTCCAAATCTATGTGTCGCTAGGCCTACCTCAGGCACAATGAGGTCTCCAAAATTAGGACGTGAATTTATAATTCTGCAACACATGTTTAAATACTGCAAATATCCTTCCAAAATCCCCCACTGACTTGTTTACCTTTTTATTTTTCTTTGTTTTGATTATTCCCATCCCCTAAGGTTGGTTCTTGCATACTGGCATCATCAGCGTATCATACCAGATCCAGAGGCCCTCCACCACCTCCTCCTCCAAGTGATCCTAAAAGTAAGGGAAAGGCTAAGATAGATGACATAAGTGGTATCAGGAAAGATAACGTTGCGCATGCGGAAAATGTTGAAACTTCAGATGGTCGGAGTACTCCGGCATAGAATAATTTGGTTCTACGGTTGGAGCAGAAAATACTGGAATTGCAAGGGGAACTTGAGCAGGTCCACAACTTGGCAAACCTCTCCCTCACCTTAAACGTCTTGGATATTAACCAACAGAATGCCCAAAACCCAGCACCTCCTCAAAACACACCAAACCAACATCCACAAAACCCTCCCGCACCTCATCAATATGCCACACCTCCTCAAAATCCTAACCCTCTACCAGTGCCAACTCCCCCTCAGCACCAACATCTTCCGACTCAGTATCCACAAACTACTACCTACCATACTCCTCAAAATACACTGTAACTTACCCCCAATTCGCAGAACTCAACCAATGATCATCACTACACCCAAATCCCCGGTATCCACCAAAGTAACCCCATATACGTAGAAACTCTACCTCACCCTACTTAACAAACCAGATACACACCAGAATACACCGAGAAGGACCTGCTCATCAAGAATATGGCAGAGGAACTTAAGAAGCTCACAAGCCAAGTCCAGGGTGTCGAAGGGGGTAAAGGCATTGAGGGTTTGAACTATGAAGATTTGTGTATTCAACAAGACGTAGAACTACTGGAGGGTTACAAACCTCCCAAGTTCGAGATGTTTGACGGAACAGGTGATCCGAAGGTGCATTTGAGAACATATTGTGACAAGCTTGTA
Organism: Nicotiana tabacum; assembly: GCF_000715075.1. Classification (NCBI taxonomy): domain Eukaryota; kingdom Viridiplantae; phylum Streptophyta; class Magnoliopsida; order Solanales; family Solanaceae; genus Nicotiana; species Nicotiana tabacum. Next base: position 2,347,899 of record NC_134081.1, on the reverse strand, counting down.
GGAGTTGGCAGGGATGAAAGAATCTGTATGAAGCTGTTCATGAGAAGCCTCATTGGAGACGCCCTGTCTTGGTACATCAGTCAGAACCCAAAGAAATAGGTTAATTGGGTAGGCATGGCATCAGATTTCATGGATCGGTTCAGGTTTAACACAGAAAATGCACCAGACATTTTCAATACTCAAAATCTCAAGAAGAAGCCAACGGAAACTTTCCGCGAGTATGTTACTCGGTGGAGGTCTGAAGCTGTAAAAGTAAGGCCAGCGCTAGAAGAAGAACAGATGAATAAGTTCTTTATCAGAGCTCAGGATCCGCAATACTACAAAAGATTGATGGTTATTGAAAACCATAAATCTTCTGATATCATCAAGTTGGGAGAGAGAATAGAAGAAGGGATCAAAAGTGGAATGGTGACAAATTTTGAAGCACTCCAAGCCACAAATAAGGCCCTGCAGTCAGGAGGTATCTCCAAGAAGAAAGAAGTAGGTGCAGTAATGGTAGCCCAAGGTCTGAAGTCTCCTCTCACATACCAAACACCTCCACCCACATATCAGCCTTCACCTCCCAGATACCGACAACCTGCCACCACTTACCATACCTATAACACCCAACCCGCATACTACCACTCACCACCAGCCCGCCAAAACTACCAAAAACCTAGACCAAATTTCGACCGCAGACCACCCAAACAATACACCCTAATTTATGAACCTGTACACCAATTGTACGAGAGATGAAGGTTGCCGGTTATATCACTCCCATTCCCGCTATCGACATGGAAAATTCCTCCCAATGGGTCAATCCAAATAATACATGTGCCTATCACTCAGGCATGAAAGGTCATACTATTGATGAGTGTCGTACTTTGAAGGATACGATTCAGACATTAATTGACACCAAAGTCATACAAGCAAATGAAGCTTCACCCAATGTCCGTAACAATCCTTTCTCGGATCACAGGGGTAGAGGGTTAAACATGATAGATACCGATGAAGAATGGGACTCAGAGGGGTCAATTGGACTCATTCGAGAAGGGGATAATCCTGAAACATCTCCAGCCACTCTCACACCTATCATGGTACAAACTCACGCACCAATTGAAGTTGAGGTAGTTGCACCAACTCCGTTTGAGGTTGAAGTAACAACACCCTTCACTGTGATGGTAGCACCTACACTGTCTTATAAGTCTAATGCTATACCATGGGATTATGTCACAGAAGCAAGAAGGAAAGGAAAAGGGAAAATGGAAGAAACTGGTGCAGCACAAGGTATGACCAGAACTTGTAGGGTTTACACGCTCGAGCATTTGGGGGGAACAAGTGACGAAGCCGCTTCCAAGCAGCCCATCATTGAAACTGGCCCGGATGATCTTTGGAGAAAGGTACAAGCAAGGGAGTATTCTGTGGTTGATCATTTGAACAAAACCCCTGCTCAGATATCCATTCTATCACTACTGCAGAATTCTGAGGCACACAGGAACGCGTTGATAAAAGTGTTGAATGAGGCTTGTGTATCCAAAAACATTACCAGTGGAGAGATGTCTAATGTGGTAGGACAAGTGTTGGAAATCCACAAGATCACTTTTCATAAAGACGAGCTACCACCAGAAGGACTAAGTCACAACAGGGCACTACATATCATAGTGCAATTTGAGGATAAGTTCATTGCCAGAGTCCTGATAGCTGGGGGTTCGAGTCTTAACATATGTCCACTAACTACTCTGAAAAGATTGGGTAAAAGCCTGCACGAGATACGAACAGGAAGAATGAATGTGAAAGCATTTGATGGGTCTCAAAGGGTCACAATTGGGGAAACCAACCTCAGCCTACAGATGGGCCCAACCTGGTTTGATGTTGAGTTTCAAGTGTTGGACATATCTTCTACCTACAACCTATTCTTGGGACGACCTTAGATATATGTCGCTGGGGCCGTAGCTTCTACTTTATATCAGGTCGTGAAGTTTAAGTGGAACCATCAGGAAGTGATCATCCATGGGGACGAAAGTAATCCCATTTACACCAATCAAACTGTTTCGGTCATCGAGAATAGAAGGAAGTTGGGTGGAGAAATATACCACCGCATCGAGTGCGCCAACGCAATTGAAAAGGACAAATGGTGGAGCAATAAGATAGAAGGCATATTGGCATGGACAGGGTATGAGCCTGGCAAAGGTCTCGGCAAGAATCTCCAGGGGATCACCAAACCAATACAGCTAAAGCGTCACATCACAACTTTTGGGCTTGGGTATGAATACACCTGGCAAAAGTATCAGAATTAGTCATCACCATGGCGTGGTCCTTATTACCCTATAGAGCAACTAGTACCATATTTGAGCCAATCATTTTACCAAGCTGATATGATATGGGAGTCCGAAGAAGATGAAGTTCTAGCCGGTATAAGGAATCTGTTTCTGAATGATGGAGACATGGATTGCAGTGCGATAGTTGAGGAGGAAGAGGAGGAAGGCCTCATTATTCAGACCTTGGAGAAGGTAGCTGTTCTCAAGAACTGGACTGTTGCACCATCAAGGGCCCATCGAGTTCCTGGGTAGCCTGGCAATTAGCATCATTTATTTTTAAAAGCAATTTTTATGAGCATTTAAGACGTTTTCAGCATTTTGTTTTAAGCATGTTTTGTTTTGAAATAATTGCTCGGGTCATTGAGCCGCACCTGTTTGACGTTTTCAAGATTAATCTAAATACATTGATGTTTTTTATTATCCTTTACGTTTTTTTCTACAACATTATTATTACCTACCCCGATGAACTTACGACTGTGACATGTAATGAGATAACACAACATAAGGATAATGATTCAGGGGATCTGGGAGAGGATGTAATGCCCAGGAAATTGTTAGAGAAGTGGAAAACTTTGAAAACAAGCCTAAGTCCAATTTGGATGAGACTGAAACAGTTAATCTAAGAGACTCCAAAACAGTCAAGGAAACACGTATAAGTATTCACCTGTCACCATCAGAGAAAGAAGAATACACTCGTTTCCTGAAGGAATATGAGGATATCTTTGTATGGTCCTATGATGATATGACCGGCTTGAGCACGTCCATAGTGGCTCATAAACTACCTACCAACCCAATATGTCCGCTAGTAAAGTAGAAGCTCAGAAAGTTCAAGCCAGATATGAGTTTGAAAATCAAAGAAGAAGTCACCAAACAGATCAAAGCTAAGGTTCTCAGAGTGGTTGAATATCCAACTTGGTTGGCTAAAATCGTGCCAGTACGAAGAAGGATGGGAAAGTCAGAGTATGCGTTGATTATCGGGACCTAAACAGAGTAAGTCCCAAAGATGATTTCCCGTTACCCAACATACACATACTGATCGACAATTGCGCCAAGCATGAACTCCAATCCTTTGTGGATTGCTTCGCGGGATATCATCAGATCTGGATGGATGAAGAGGATGCTGAAAAGATAGATTTTATCATACCATGGGGGGTGAATTGCTATAAAATGATGTCGTTCGGTCTGAAAAATGCTGGGGCCACTTATATAAGGGCCATGACAACTATTTTCCACAACATGATACACAAGAAGATAGAGGTATATGTGGATGATGTCATCATCAAATCCAAGAAGAGTACAGATCACATATCAGACTTGAGGAAATGTTTTAATCGGCTTCGGAGGTACAATTTGAAATTGAATCCCACAAAATGTGCCTTCAGGGTCCCCGCAGGAAAGTTATTAGGGTTCATCGTCAACCGCCGAGGAATTGAGTTAGACCCGTCAAAGGTCAATGCTATCCAGGATTTACCTCCGCCAAAGAGCAAGAAGGACGTGCTGAGTTTCTTTGGACATCTCAACTACATCAACCGCTTCATAGCACAATACTGTAATATGTGAGCCGATTTTCAAAATGCTGAAGAAGGATGCCGTCACTAGTTGGACAGAAGATTGCCAAAAAGCTTTTGACAAAATCAAGGAATACTTCTCCACACCACCAGTCCTAGTCCCGCCAGAACCTGGTAGACCACTACTACTCTATGTTTCCGTACTAGATGGGGCTTTTGGTTGTGTCTTGGGATAACACGATGAGACAGGGAGAAAAAAGTAGGCCATATATTATCTGAGCAAAGAGTTCACACCCTACGAAGCACGGTACTATTTGCTGGAACGCACTTGTTGTGCTCTGACATGGATAGCCCAGAAACTGAGGCACTACTTCTGTGCTTATACCACATATATCATATCGAGGATGGATCCTCTGAAGTACATCTTTCATAAGCCTATGCCTACAAGAAAGCTGGCTAAATGGAAAATATTGTTGAGCAAATTTGACATCATCTATGTAACTCAGAATGCAGTTAAAGGACATGCATTAGCAGATCATCTTGCAAAAACTCCTGTAGGAGGAGAATACGAACCACTGAAAATGTATTTTCCTGATGAAGAAGTGTCGTTCATAGGAGAAGATATCGCTGAAGCCTACGACGGGTGTAAAATGTTTTTCGATGGAGCCGCAAATTTCAAAGGAGTGGGTATTGGAGCCGTTTTGGTGTCAGAAACAGGTCAACATTATCCGGTATCAGCGAAACACAGATTTCCATGCACCAATAATATGGCAGAATATGAGGCTTGTATATTGGGGCTCAATTTGGCCGTTGACATGAATATCCAGGAATTACTGGTAATTGGCGATTCAGATCTGCTAGTACATCATGTGCAGGGAGAATGGGTGTAACGACCCGGTCGGTCATTTCGAGAGTTATAACCCCATTTTCCCCATTTCTACTTCTTTTTGTGTTATTCATCTATATTATGTTATATCGAGTTAGTGGGTTCGAATCCGGAAGGAACTCGGAGTGAAATGAGAGACTTAGTCTCATAATTGAAAACTTGAATTAGAAAAGTGGACCGGATATGGACCTATGTGTAAACGACCTCGGATTTGAATTTTGATAATTCCAATAGCTCTGTATGGTGATTTTGTTCTTAGGAGCGTGTCCAGAATATTATTTGGAAGTCCATAGAGAAATTAGGCTTGAAATGCCGAAAGTTTTATTTTTGAGAAGTTTGACCGGGGGGTTGACTTTTTGATATCGGGGTCAAAATCTGATTCTGAAAATTGGAATACCTCTGTTATATCATTTAGGACTTGTGTGCAAAATTTGAGGTCAATCAGACGTGATTTGATAGGTTCCGGAGTTGTTTGTAGAAATTAGAAATTTCAATGTTCATTAGGCTTGAATTGGGGTGCAATTCATGGTTTTATCGTTGTTTGAGGTGATTTGAGGATTCGACTAAGTTCGTATGATGATTTAGGATTTGTTGGTATATTTGGTTGAGGTCCCGAGGGCCTCGTGTGAGTTTCGGATGGTTAACGGATTCAAAATTGAACTAGAACAGCTGCTGCAATTTCCTTCTGTTGGAAATTGCTTCTGCCTAGAAATCGAGCCTAGATGTGAGCCCAAATCGAGCTCAGAGTCAAGGGAAATGATCGAAGCCCAGATCAAGCTCAGGGTCAAGGGACACGATCGAAGCCCAGATCGAGCTCAGGGTCGAGGGCCACGATCGAAGCCATGATCGAGCCTAGAGTCGAGGGCCACAATCGAAGCCATGATCAAGCCCAGAGTAGAGGGCCACGATCCAAGCCATGATCGAGCCCAGAGTCGAGGGCCACGATCAAAGGCATAATCGAAGGCCAGGATCTAGAACCAAGAACGAGGGGCAGGACCGAGGACCAAGATCGAAGACCTCGACCGAAGGCCAAGATCGAGGCAAAAATCGAAGATGTCTGGGCAGAATTATAAATACAGGGATTTCGTCCCATTTGCCATTTTTGACAAATTGGAGCTTGAGGAGAGGCGATTTTTGATATTATTTCAAGGAAAACTTGAGGTAAATCCCTTGTGATCATTTCTACTCCATAATATTGAATTATCATCGAATAATCCAACTAGATTGCATGATTTTGAGGTGTAAATCGGAGATTGAAACTTAGAAATTTGGAAATAAGATTTGTAGATTTGAGGGTCGAGTTGAGGTCGGATTTTGGTAAAATTGATATGGGTAGACTCGTGGTTGAATGGGCTTTCGGATTTTATAAATTTTGTTGGGTTCCGAGACGTGGGTCCCACAGGCAATTTTTGAGCCAATTTCGGGTTTTGGTCTAATTTTGAAGCTTTTCTTGTGGAATTCATTCTATTGGTGTATATTGATAGTATTATACTGATTGTGAATAGATTTGGAGCATTTGGAGGCCGAGTCCAGAGGCAAGAGCATTGCGGGGTAGAGATTTGACCGGTTTGAGGTAAGTAACGATTGTAAATCTAGTCGTGAGGGTATGAAACCCCAGATTTTGTATCATTCTACTATTTTTAGTGACGCACATGCTAGGTGACGGGCGTGTGGGCGTGCACTATTGGGAATTTGTGACTTGGTCCGTCCCGTAAAAACTGTAAAGTTGCATACTTTGTTGAAACCATACGATACTTATATGTTTTAGAAAGCATTTCTGTAAATTGGGCTGAATGCCATGTTTGGGCCTTGCGCCAATGCTGTTTGGACCCTTAGGGGCCGTTTCTTACCATCCTCTCATTGTTTTCGATTGAAAATCCATACTCAATCATGTTTATACTTGCTTACCGCATAACTTTATTTTATGACTCTATTTTGATGCATATAAATGTTTTGGGCCGAATGCACTATTTTACTGAAATGCCCGAGTGGCTTGAGAGGTTTATGACTGAGTGAGGCCAAGGGCCTGATTTGTGAGGACGAGTGTGGATCGGGGCTGCCCGCCTACAGCATACTTTATTATTATCGCACGTGAGTTGTCCGTGCAGATTATAGCACTTGGGCTGAAGGAGCCCCTCCGTAGTCTGTACACACCCCTAGTGAGCGCAGGTACCTACTGAGTGCGAGTGCCGAGTGCTGAGTTCTGAGTGACTGGGAGGCATGAGTGATTGTGAGGTATGCCCGAGTGGCAAGAGTGATTGTGAGGTATGCCCGAGTGGCAAGAGTGATTTTGAGGTATGCCCGAGTGGCACGAGTGACTGCGAGGTTTGCCCGAGTGGCTGTTTATGATTTCATCATTTTTGCTCACCTTTGCATTAAGCCTTTGTTTGAAAAACTATTGGAAAAATGTCTTTAAAATGATTTTTATTGGAACTGGGTTTAAACGAGATGTTTGATTCAAATCCTGATTTTTAAGAGCATGTGGTATTTTACTGAGATTTTATGATATGAACGTTATATGCTTTATTGCTCGTCACTACTGCTCAGTCTTTATTTATTGTTGTTACTTACTGAGTTGGCGTACTCACGTTACTCCCTGCACCTTGTGTGTAGATCCAGGTGTAGCTGGACACGGTAGCGGTTATTGAGTGTTCTGGTTGCAGATTTTCTTGGAGATAGCAAGGTAGCTGTTTGGCGATCGCAGCCCCTGCTCTTCTCCCTCTTATCTTCCTCTAGTTGTATTTAGCTATTTTTCGGGCTGAGTTAGCCTTGATATTGTTAGACAAATTGTAGTATGTGCTCATGACTAGTGACACCCCGATGTCGGGCTTTTTCTTTTCCGCACTTCTATTTTTCTTTGATTTGAACTCTTTTAGTGGAGGTTTTATGTTAAATAACCTTGAAATTATCTTTGAAATGAAAATATCATTTTGTTTTGGAAATGAGTCAGCTTGCCTAGTTCCACGATAGGTGCCATCACGACAGCGGTTAGTTTTGGGTTGTGACAGATTGGTATCAGAGCCTAGGTTAGATAGGTCTCACGAGTCATGATCGAGTTTAGTAGAGTCTTGCGGATTGGTACGGAGACGTCTGTACTTATCTTCAGGAGGCTGCAGAACCTTTAGGGAACTCCATATTCTTGAATTCTTGTCGTGCGAATCTGTTGATTCTAGTAACTAAACATCTGTTGTTTCATTCTCTCACAGATGGTGAGGACTCGTACTACCGGTCAGGAGGGCCAGCCACTAGTACCACCAGCCAGGGCCGCAAGAGGCCGCGGTAGAGGCCGTGGTAGGGGCAGAGGTGCAGCCCGTACAACAGTTGGGGCAGTACCTACAGATCCACCGGTTGTCCCAGATCAGGACCAAGTTCTAGTTGTTGATGCACCAGCTCAGGCACCACATGTGCCTATTGTGATTCCAGGCCTTCAGGGGGCCCTAGCTTAGATTCTGACAGCGTGTACTGGCCTTGCTCAGGCGGTCTCTATTTCGACGGCCGCAACCACTTCTCAGGCCAGGGGAGGCACTCAGACTCCTATTGCTCGCACACCCAAGCAGGTTATTCAGGGACTTCAGACACCAGAGGCACCACCAGCCCAGCCGGTTGCTGTTGCTCATGATTATGTGGTTCCTGCTATGCTTGAGGATGATCAGCGTAGGTTGGAGAGGTTTGGGAGACTTCAGGCACCACCTTTCAGTGGCATAGAGAGAGAGGATGCTCAGGACTTTTTGGACAGGTGTCAGAGGATACTCCGTACTGCTGGTATTTTGGAGACTTGTGGGGTCTCATTCACTACCTTTCAGTTTTCTGGAGCTGCACTCAAATGGTGGGAGGCTTACGAGAGGCGTAGGCCTGTTGGCGCAGCACCCCTTACTTGGCAGCAGTTCTCCGTGGTCTTTTTGGAGAAGTTCGTGCCTCGATCTCGCAGAGAGAAGCTGCGTAGACAGTTTGAGCGGCTCCGCCAGAGTGATATGTCTGTGATGCAGTATGAGATGCGATTCTCCGAGTTGGCCTGTCATGCTATCTGGTTGGTTCCCACGGACAGAGAGAGGATCATGAGGTTTATTGATGGCCTCACTTATCAGCTACAGTTGCTCATGACTAGGGAGCGGGTTTCGGGTGCTACCTTTGATAAGGTTATCGACATTGCTCGGCAGGTTGAGATGGTTCGCGGTCAGTAGAGGGTTGAGTGGGAGGCCAAGAGGCCTCGTGGTCAGGGTGGATTCAACGGTGCTCCTTTTGGGGGTCAGTTCCAGCACGGTAGAGGTCGTCATTTCAGACAGGCTCAGTCAGCTCGGCCATTTCATCGGGGTGCATCATCTGGCCATGGTTCTCACAGTTCTCATCAGGGCCACTCATCACTTAGTTCCCTTCCAGTTCAGAGTTCGTCCCATGCTCCACCTGTTCAGGGCTCTTCCATGCCAGGTTCTTCTACCAGTCATCCCAGTGCTAGGGGTTCCCTTCAGTTTCCACCGCCAGCACCAGGGAGTTGTTTTAAGTGTGGGGAGCTTGGGCATAAGTGGAGGCAGTGTCCTCATCATCATAGAGGTCTATCTCAGCAGATGAGTCAGCCTCCGACTACAACACTAGCTATCTCACCACCCGCCCAGTCAGCTCGGGGTGGAGGTCAGTCAGCTAGGGGTCACCTTAGAGGGGTAGGCAGATCAGGGGTGGTCAGGCTCATTTCTATGCTCTCCCTGCCAGACCAGATGCTATTGCTTCATATGCTGTGATTACAGGTATCGTCTCAGTTTGCCACAGAGATGCTTCAGTACTATTTGACCCTGGTTCCACGTATTCATATGTTTTCTCGTATTTCGCCTATTTTCTGGATATGCCCCATGAGTACTTAGTTTCATATGTACATGTATCTACTCCTGTGGGCGATACTATTATTGTGGACCGCATATATCGGTCATGTATGGTGACTATTGGGGGTCTGGAGACCCGAGTAGATCTATTATTGCTCAGTATGGTTGACTTTGATGTGATATTGGGTATGGATTGGTTATCTTCATGTCATATTGTTATAGATTGTCACGCTAAGATGGTGACGTTGGCTATGACGGGAATTCCGAGGGTTGAGTGGAGCGGTTCTGTAGATTATGTACCAAGTAGGGTGATTTCATATTTGAAGGCTCGGCGCATAGTTGAGAAGGGTTGCCTATCTTATTTGGCTTTTGTGAGGGATGTTAGTGCAGAGACTCCTGTCATTGATTATGTTCCGGTGGTACGTGATTTTTTGGATGTGTTTCCTACAGACCTACCGGGCATGCCGCCTGACAGGGATATTGACTTTGGTATTGATTTGGTGTCGGGCACTCATCCCATTTCTGTTCCACCGTATCGTATGGCACCGGCGGAGTTGAAGGAATTGAAAGAACAACTTCAGGAACTCCTTGATAAGGGGTTTATTTGGCCTAGTGTGTCATCTTGGGGTGCACCGGTTCTATTTGTGAAAAAGAAGGATGGTTCCATGAGAATGTGTATTGATTATAGGCAGTTGAACAAGGTCACAGTCAAGAACAAGTATCCTTTGCCTGGTATTGATGATTTATTCGACCAGCTTCAGGGAGCGAGGGTGTTCTCCAAGATTGATTTGAGGTCCGGTTATCACCAGCTGAAGATTCGGGATTAAGATATTCTCAAGACAACTTTCAAAACCTGATATGGCCATTATGAGTTATTGGTGATGTCTTTTGGACTGACTAATGCCCCAGCAGCGTTCATGCATCTGATGAATAGTGTATTCTAGCCCAATTTGGACTCATTCGTCGTTGTATTCATTGACGACATCCTGGTGTACTCTCGTAGCCAGAAAGAGCACGCTCAACATTTGAGGGTTGTATTGCAGAGATTAAGGGAGGAGAAACTTTATGCAAAGTTCTCTAAATATGAGTTTTGGCTCAGTTCAGTAGCATTCTTGGGGCACGTGGTGTCCAATGAGGGTATTCAGGTGGATCCGAAGAAGATAGAGGCGGTGCAGAATTGGCCCAGACCGTCCTCAGCCACGGAGATTAGGAGCTTTCTTGGTTTGGAAGGTTACTACCGTCGCTTTGTGGAGGGATTTTCATCTATTGCATCGCCCTTGACTAAATTGACCCAAAAGGGTGCTCGATTCAGGTGGTCGGATGAATGTGAGGAGAGCTTTCAAAAGCTCAAGACTGCTTTGACCACAACTCCAGTGTTAGTTCTGCCATCAGCTTCAGGTTCTTACACTGTGTATTGTGATGCCTTAAGGATAGGCATTGGTTGTGTTTTGATGTAGGAGGGTAGGGTGATTGCCTATACCTCGCGCTAGTTGAAGACCCATGAGAAGAACTATCCTATCCATGATCTTGAGTTAGCAGCCATTGTTCATGCCTTGAAAATTTGGCGTCATTATTTGTATGGGGTTCATTGTGAAATCTATACTGATCACCGGAGTCTGCAGTATCTGTTAAAGTAGAAGGATCTTAATTTGCGTTAGCAGAGATGGTTGGAGCTTCTTAAGGACTATGATATCACTATTTTGTACCATCCGGGGAAGGCCAATATGGTGGCCGATGCTTTGAGTCTCCGGGCAGAGAGTTTGGGGAGTTTAGCATATCTTCCAGTAGCAGAGAGACCTTTGGCATTAGATGTTCAGACCTTAGCAGGCCAGTTTGTCAGATTGGATATTTGGGAGCCTAGTCGGGTATTGGCTTGTGTGGTCTCCAGGTCTTCTCTTTATGACCGTATCAGGGAGCGTCAGTATGATGACCCTCACTTGCTCGTTCTTCAGGACATGGTTAGGAGAGGTGATGCTAGGGATGTGACTATTGGTGATGACGGGGTGCTGAGAATGCAGGGCCGGATATGTGTGCCTAATATAGATGGGCTTTGAGAGCTGATTCTTGAGGAGGCCCACAACTCGTGGTATTCCATCCATCCAGGTGCCGCTAAGATGTACCAGGATTTAAGGTAGCACTATTGGTGGAGGCGGATGAAGAAGGATATAGTTGGGTTTGTGGCTCGGTGTCTAAACTGTCAGCAGGTTAAGTATGGGCATCAGAGATCGGGTGGCTTGCTTCAGAAGTTAGAGATCCCAGAGTAGAAGTGGGAGCGGATCACTATGGACTTTGTAGTTAGGCTCCCACGGACTTCAAGGAAGTTCGACACTATTTGGGCTATTGTGGATCGGGTGACCAAGTCCGCGCACTTCATTCCATTTGCTACTACTTACTCTTCAGAGCGGTTGGCTAAAATTTACATCCGAGAGATCATTCGCCTGCATGGTGTCCCAGTTTCCATCATTTCAGATAGGGGTACTCAGTTCACATCGCAGTTTTGGAGGGCTGTGCAGCGAGAGTTGGGTACTCAGGTTGAGTTAAGCACAACTTTTCACCCTCAGACAGACGGGCAATCCGAGTGCACTATTCAGATATTGGAGGACATGTTACGTGCTTGTGTCATTGACTTTGGGGGTTCATGGGACCAGTTTCTGCCACTCGCGGAGTTTTCATATAATAACAGTTATCAGTCGAGCATTCAGATGGTTCCGTACGAGGCTTTGTATGGGAGGAGGTGTAGATCTCCGATTGGATGATTTGAGCCGGGTGAGGCTAGGCTCTTAGGTACAGACTTGGTCCAGGACGCATTAGATAAGGTAAAATTGATTCAAGTGCGGCTTCGCACGGTGCAGTCTAGGCAGAAGAGCTACGCGGATAGGAAGGTCCGTGATGTGTCTTTTATGGTTGAGGAGAAGGTTTTGCTGAAGGTATCACCCATGAAGGGTGTTATGAGGTTTGGGAAGAGGGGCAAGTTGAGCCCCCGGTTCATTGGGCCTTTTTAGGTGCTTCAGAGGATAAGAGAGGTGGCTTATAAGCCTGCCTTGCCACCCAGCTTGTCGAGTGTGCATCCAGTGTTTCATGTTTCCATGCTCCGGAAGTATATTGGAGATCCGTCCCATGTTTTGGATTTCAGCGCGGTTCAGTTGGAGGGTGATATGACTTATGATGTGGAGCCAGTGACTATTTTAGATCGGTAGGTTTGAAGGTTGAGGTCAAAGGATATAACTTCAGTGAAGGTGCAATGGAGAGGTTATCCTGTAGAGAAGGCCCCCTAGGAGACCGAGCGGGAGATGCAGAGCAGATATCCACGCCTATTCGAGACTCCATGTATGTTTCTAGACCCGTTCGAGGACGAACGGATATTTAAGAGGGGGAGGATGTAACGATCCGGTTGGTCGTTTCGAGAGTTATAACCCCGTTTTTCCTATTTCTACTTCTTTTTGTGTTATTCAGCTATATTATATTATATTGGGCTAGTGGGTTCGAATCCGGAAGGAACTCGGAGTCTAATAATTGAAATATTGAGTTAGAAAAGTGGACCGGATATGGACCTATGTGTAAACGACCTCGGATTTGAATTTTGATGATTCCAATAGCTCCGTATGGTGATTTTGGTTTTAGGAGCGTGTCCGGAATATTATTTGGAAGTTTGTAGAGGAATTAGGCTTGAAATGCCGAAAGTTTTATTTTTGAGAAGTTTGATCGGGGGTTGACTTTTTGATATCGGGGTCAGAATCCAATTCTGAAAATTGGAATACCTCTGTTATGTCATTTAGGAATTGTGTGCAAAATTTGAGGTCAATCGGACGTGATTTGATAGGTTCAGAGTTGTTTGTAGAAATTAGAAATTTCAAAGTTCATTAGGCTTGAATTGGGGTGTAATTCATGGTTTTATCGTTGTTTGAGGTGATTTGAGGATTCGACTAAGTTTTTATGATGTTTTAGGACTTGCTGATATATTTGGTTGAGGTCCCGAGGGCCTCGTGTGAGTTTTGGATGGTTAACGGATCAAAAATTGAACTAGAACAGCTGCTGCAATTTCCTTCTGTTAGAAATTGCTTCTGCCCAGAAATCGAACCCACATGTGAGCCCAGATCGAGCTCAAGGTCGAGGGACACGATCGAAACCCAGATCGAGCTCAGGTTCGAGGGACACGATCGAAGCCCAGATCGAGCTCAGGGTCGAGGGCCACGATCGAAGCTATGATCGAGCCCAGAGTCGAGGGCCACGATCGAAGCCATGATCGAGCCCAGAGTCGAGGGCCAAGATCGAAGCCATGATCGAGCCCAGAGTCGAGGGCCACGATCGAAGGCATAATCGAGGGCCAGGATCAAGAATTAGGATCGAGGGGCAGGACTGAGGACAAGGATCGAGGACCTCGATCGAAGGCCAAGATCGAGGCAAAAGCCGAGGATGTCTGGGCAGAATTATAAAAATAGGGATTTCGTCCCATTTGCCATTTTTGACAAATTGGAGTTTGAGGAGAGGAGATTTTTGATATATTTTCAAGGAAAACTTGAGGTAAGTCCCTTGTGATCATTTCTACTCCATAATATTGAATTATCATCGAATAATCCGACTAGATTACATGATTTTGAGGTGTGAATTGGAGATTGGAACTTAGAAATTTGAAAATAAGATTTCTAGATTTGAGGGTTGAGTTGCGGTCGGATTTTGGTAAAATTGATATGGGTAGAATCGTGGTTGAATGGGCTTTCGGATTTTGTAACTTTTGTCGGGTTCCGAAATGTGGGCCCCACAGGCAATGTTTGAGCCAATTTCAGGTTTTGGTCTAATTTTGAAGCTTTTCTTGTGGAATTCATTCTATTAGTGTATATTGATGGTATTATACTGATTGTGAATAGATTTGGAGCATTTGGAGGCCGAGTCCAGAGGCAAGAGCATTGCGGGGAAGAGATTTGGCAGGTTTGAGGTAAGTAACGATTATAAATCTAGTCCTGAGGGTATGAAACCCCGAATTTTGTATCATTCTACTATTTTTAGTGATGCACATGCTAGGTGACGGGTGTGTAAGCGTGCACTGTTGGTAATTTGTGACTTGGTCCGTCCCGTAACAACTGTAAAGTTGCATACTTTGTTGAAACCATATGATACTTATATGTTTTAGAAAGAATTTCTGTAAATTGGGCTGAATGCCATGTTTGGGCCTTGCGCCAATGCTGTTTGGACCCTTAGGGGCTGTTTCTTACCATCCTCTCATTGTTTTTGATTGAAAATCTATACTCAGTCATGTTTATACTTGTTTACCATATAACTCTATTTTATGACTCTATTTTGATGCATATAAATGTTTTGGGCCGAATGCCCTATTTTACTGAAATGCCCGAGTGGCTTGAGAGGTTTATGACTAAGTGAGGCCGAGGGCCTGATTTGTGAGGATGAGTGTGGATTGGGGCTGCCTGCTTGTAGCATACTTTATTATTATTGCACGTAAGTTGTCCGTGTAGATTATAGCACTTGGGCTGAAGGAGCCCCTCCGGAGTCTGTACACACCCCCAGTGAGCGCAAGTACCTACTCAGTGCGAGTGCCGAGTGCTGAGTGACTGGGAGGCATGAGTGATTGTGAGGTATGCCCGAGTGGCATGAGTGATTGTGAGGTATGCCCGAGTGGCAAGAGTGATTGTGAGGTATGCCCGAGTGGCACGAGTGACTGTGAGGTTTGCCCGAGTGGCTATTTATGATTTCATCATTTTTGCTCACCTTTGCATTGACCCTTTGTTTGAAAACCTATTGGAAAATGTCTTTAAAATGATTTTTATTGGAACTGGGTTTAAACGAGATGTTTGATTCAAATCCTGATTTTTAAGAGCATGTGGTATTTTACTGAGATTTCCTGATATGAACGTTATATGCTTTATTGCTCGTCACTACTACTCAGTCTTTATTTATTGTTATTACTTAATGAGTTAGCATACTCACTTTACTCCCTGTACCTTGTGTGCAGATCCAGGTGTAGCTGGACACAGTAGCGGTTATTGAGTGTTTTGGTTGCAAATTTCCTTAGAGATAGTAAGGTAGTTGTTTGGCGATCGCCACCCCTGCTCTTCTCCCTCTTATATTCCTCTAATTGTATTTAGCTATTTTCCGGGCTGAGTTAGCCTTGATATTGTTAGACAAATTGTAGTATATGCTCATGACTAGTGACACCCTGATGTCAGGCTTTTTCTTTTCCGCACTTCTGTTTTTCTTTGATTTGAACTCTTTTAGTGGAGGTTTTATGTTAAATAACCTTGAAATTATCTTTGAAATGAAAATATCATTTTGTTTTGGAAATGAGTCGGCTTGCCTAGTTCCATGATAGGCTCCATCACGACAGGGGTTAGTTTTGGGTCGTGACAATGGGCTACAAAGAATACCAAGATATTACCATATCTATATCATGTGTAAGAGATGATGAAGAGGTTCACGAAGATAGAGTTTAGACATGTCCCGAGAATCCATAATGAGTTCGTAGATGCATTGGCCACCTTGTCCTCCATGATACAGCATCCGGCAAGAATTTCATCGACCCCATTCCGGTAAGGATTCATAATCAGCCATCTTACTGCGCTCATGTTGAAGAAGAAGCAGACGGGAGTCTATGGTTCCATGATATCAAGGAGTACTTGGCAAAAGGAGAGTACCCGGAGCATGCAAATCATACTAAAAAATGCACGCTCCGAAGATTGTCCAACCATTTCTTCTAAAGTGGAGGATTTATGTACAGAAGGACTCCAGACTTAGGATTATTACGGTGTGTTGACGCCAAGGAAGCCTCCAAACTACTTGAAGAGATACACGCCGGAACCTGTGGCCCACATATAAATGGTTTCGTCCTGGCCAAGAAGATACTCAGAACCAGATACTTTTGGATGACTATGGAAAAAAATTGCATCTGGTATGTCCAGAAATGTCATCAGTGCCAAATACACGCAGATATGATACGGGTGCCACCAAATGAACTCAATGCAATGAGTGCACCTTGGTCTTTTGCCGCTTGGGGAATGGATATCATTGGACCAATCGAACCCGCCGCTTCAAACAGGCACATGTTCATTTTAGTGGCCATAGACTACTTCACAAAGCGGGTCGAAGCTGCATCCTACAAAGCTGTAACCAAGAAAGTCGTCGCAGATTTTGTCAGAGATCGTATTGTTTACCGATTTGAGGTTCCAGAGTCCATCGTCACTGACAACGCCGCCAATCTCAACAGTGACCTAATGAAAGCTATGTGCGAGACCTTCAAAATCAAGCACAAGAATTCCACAGCATACAGGCCTCAAATGAATAGAGTTGTGGAAGTCGCCAACAAGAACATTAAGAAGATACTAAGGAAGATGGTAGAGAATCACAAGCAGTGGCACAAGAAGTTATCATTTGCCTTATTAGGATACCGTACCACAGTCTGCACATCAACCGGGGAAACTCCTTACCTATTGGTCTACGGTACTGAAGCTGTCATCCCCACCGAGGTAAAAATTCCTTCCTTGAGAATTATACAAGAATCTGAGCTCAGTGATGTGGAATGGATAAGAAGCCACTACGAGCAGTTAGCTCTCATTGATGGGAAAAGAATGAAAGCGGTGTGTCATGGTCAGCTTTATCAGAACAGAATGTCCAAAGCTTTCAACAAAAAGGTTAAACCTAGATAGTTCACACCAGGGCAGCTGGTGCTAAAACGGATCTTTCCACATCAGGATGAAGCCAGAGGAAAATTCTCACCCAACTGGCAAGGGCCTTATATGGTTCATAGGTACTAACAGGAGGAGCACTCATACTCGCAGAAATAGATGGAGAGATTTGGCCAAAGCCTATCAACTTAGATGCAGTCAAAAGATGCCATGTTTAAAGCTGTTTACATTTATGCAATTGATGTAACTGAACTACGCTGGACTGATTCCCGTTTAAAAGGGGATACTGTAACGACCCGACCGGTCGTTTTGAATATTTGCACTTTACTCAGTTGTTTGAAGGCATGAGTAGCTCCGTATGATGTACTTTAACTTGTGTGAATCATTGGTTTCGGGTCTCAGGTATTTCAGAATCGAATTGGAAGAAGGAATTTCATTGTTGAAGCTTTAAATTGGGAGAGTTGACCAAAATTTGACTCTTTAGCATTTGACCTCGAATTGGAATTTTGATGGTCCCGTTAGCTCCGTATGGTGATTTTGGGCTTAAGAGCATGTCCGGAATATTATTTGGAAGTCCGTAGAGGAATTAGGCTTGAAATGTCGAAGGTTTTATTTTTGAGAAGTTTGACCGGAGGTTGACTTTTTGATATCGGGGTCGGAATCCGATTCTGAAAATTGGAATACCTCTGTTATGTCATTTAGGACTTGTGTGCAAAATTTGAGGTCAATCGAATGTGATTTGATAGGTTCCGGAGTTGTTTGTAGAAATTAAAAATTTCAAAGTTTATTAGGCTTGAATTGGGGTGTAATTCATGGTTTTAGCATTGTTTGAGGTGATTTGAGGATTCAACTAAGTTCGTATGATGTTATAGGACTTGTTGGTATATTTGGTTAAGGTCCCGAGGGCCTCGGGTGAGTTTCGGATGGTTAACGGATCAAAAATTAAACTAGAACAGCTGCAGCAATTTCATTCAATTGGAAATTGCTTCTGCCCAGAAATCGAGCCCAGATGTGAGCCCAGATCGAGCTGAGGGTCGAGGGCCACGATCGAATCCCAGATCGAGCTCAGGGTCGAGGGCCATGATCGAAGCCATGATCGAGCTCAGAGTCAAGGGCCACGATCGAAGACATACTCGAGGGCCAGGATCGAGAACCATGATCGAGGGGAAGGATCGAGGACCAGGATCGAGGACCTCGATCGAAGGCCAAGATCGAGGCAGAACCGAGGATGTCTGGGCAGAATTATAAAAATAGGGACTTCGTCCCATTTGCCATTTTTGATAAATTGGAGCTTGGGGAGAGGCGATTTTTGATATATTTTCAAAGAAAACTTGAGGTAAGTCCATTGTGATCATTTCTACTCCATAATATTGAATTATCATCGAATAATCCGACTAGATTACATGATTTTGAGGTGTGAATCGGAGATTGGAACTTAGAAATTTGGAAATAAGATTTATAGATTTGAGGGTCGAGTTGAGGTTGGATTTTGGTAAAATTGATATGGGTAGACTCGTGGTTGAATGGGCTTTCGGATTTTGTAACTTTTGTCGGGTTCCGAGATGTGGGCCCCACAGGCAATTTTTGAGCCAATTTCGGGTTTTGATCTAATTTTGAAGCTTTTCTTGTGGAATTCTTTCTATTAGCGTATATTGATGGTATTATACTGATTGTGAATAGATTTGGAGCATTTGGAGGCCGAGTCCAGAGGCAAGAGCATTGCGGGGTAGAGATTTGACCAGTTTGAGGTAAGTAACGATTGTAAATCTAGTCTTGAGGGTATGAAACCCCGGATTTTGTATCATTCTACTATTTTTATTGATGCACATGCTAGGTGATGGGTGTATGGGCATGCACTGTTGCAAGGACCTCGATCGAATGCCAAGATCGAGGCAAAAACCGAGGATGTCTGGGCAGAATTATAAAAATAGGGATTTCGTCCCATTTGCCATTTTTGACAAATTGGAGCTTGAGGAGAGGCGATTTTTGATATAGTTTCAAGGAAAACTTGAGGTAAGTCCCTTGTGATCATTTCTACTCCATAATATTGAATTATCATCGAATAATCCGACTAGATTACATGATTTTGAGGTGTAAATTGGAGATTGGAACTTAGAAATTTGGAAATTAGATTTGTAGATTTGAGGGTCGAGTTGAGGTCGGATTTTGGTAAAATTAGTATGGGTAGACTCATGGTTGAATGGGCTTTCGGATTTTATAACTTTTGTCGGGTTCTGAGATGTGGGCCATACAGGCGATATTTGAGCTAATTTTTGAATGTTTATGGAAAAATCATTATTATATATTAGAATTAATTCCAATGAATTTTATTGACTGAAATGAATTATTTGTGACTAGATTCGAGGCATTCGGAGGCCGATTTGGGAGGCAAAGGCATAGCAGTGTAAAAAGTTTCACGTTTTGAGGTAAGTAACGATTGTAAATCTAGTCCTGAGGGTATGAAACCCCGGATTTTGTATCATTCTACTATTTTTAGTGACGCACATGCAAGGTGATGGGCGTGTGGGCATGCACTGTTGGGGATTTGTGACTTGGTCCGCCCCGTAACAACTGTAAAGTTGCATACTTTGTTGAAACCATTGATACTTATATGTTTTAGAAAGATTTTCTGTAAATTGGGCTGAATGTCATGTTTGGGCCTTGCGCCAATGCTGTTTGGACCCTTAGGGGTTGTTTCTTACCATCCTCTCACTGTTTTCGATTGAAAATCTATACTCAGTCATGTTTATATTTGTTTATCGCATAACTCAGTTTTATGACTCTATTTTGATGCATATAAATGTTTTGGGCCGAATGCCCTATTTTACTGAAATGCCCGAGGGCTTGATTTGTGAGGATGAGTGTGGATCGGGGCTTCCCGCCTGCAGTATACTTTATGACTGAGTGAGGCCGAGGGCCTGATTTGTGAGGATGAGTGTAGATCGGGGTTGCCCACCTGCAGCATACTTTATTATTATCTCACGTGAGTTGTCCGTACAGATTATAGCACTTGGGCTGAAGGAGCCCTTCCGTAGTCTATACACACCCCTAGTGAGCACAGGTACCTAATGAGTGCTAGTGCCGAGTGCCGAGTGCTGAGTGACTGGGAGGCAAGAGTGATTGTGAGGTATGCCCGAGTGGAATGAGTGACTGTGAGGTTTGCCCGAGAGGCTGTATATGAGTGATGTTTTGCCCAAGGGGCTGTTTATGATTTCATCATTTTTGCTCACCTTTGCATTGAGCCTTTGTTTGAAAAACTGTTGGATAAATGTCTTTAAATGATTTTTTCTGGAACTGGTTTTAAACGAGATGTTTGATTCAAATCCTTATTTTTTTTTAGAGCGTGTGGTATTTTACTGAGATTTTTGATATGAACGTTATATGCTTTATTGCTCGTCACTACTGCTCAGTCTTTATTTATTGTTGTTACTTACTGAGTTGGCGTACTCACGTTACTCTCTGCACCTTGTGTGCAGATCCAGGTGTAGTAGGACACGGTAGCAGTTATTGAGTGTTTTGGTTGCAGATTTTCTTGGAGATAGCAAGGTAGCTGTTTGGCGATCGCAGCCCCTGCTCTTCTCCCTTTTATCTTTCTCTAGTTGTATTTAGCTATTTTCTGGGCTGAGTTAGCCTTGATATTGTTAGACAGATTGTAGTATATGCTCAAGACTAGTGACACTCCGCTGTCGAGCTTTTCTTTTCCGCACTTCTGGTTTTCTTTGATTTGAACTCTTTAAATGGAGGTTTTATGTTAAATAACCTTGAAATTATCTTTGAAATAAAAATATTATTTTGTTTTAGAAATGAGTAGCTTGCCTAGTTCCACGATAGGTGCCATCACGACAAGGGTTAGTTTTGGGTCGTGACAGATTGGTATCAGAGCCTAGATTATATAGGTCTCACGAGTCATGAGCGGGTTTAGTAGAGTCTTGCGGATCGGTACGGAGACGTCTGTACTTATCTTCAGGAGGCTGCAGAACCCTTAGGAAAATTTCACTTTCTTGTATTCTATCGTGCGAAAATGATTCAGCTTGAGACATAACTCTTTGAATTTCCTTCCACGCATCTCGTATGCGCACATGAGCGCTCGGTATCTGTTGTGCATCACCGGTTTATGATTCTATGAATGAGGTTCGAGATGTGTATTATGTGTTTTGGTAATGGGCTAGTCTGGAGGACTTGAGGCCAGGTTTAAACCGTAGTTTTGACTCGGTAGCTTCAGTTGTAACCTATGCATTTGGACTCATATGTCCGATAATGTCCTTACGAGTTGAATTGTGGCTCGATGAGCAGTGGAATGGCTTTGTGGTGAGTATGATGTAACTGCGGGAAGTGTTAAGACTATGTGAACGTGACGAGAAGTGTTTTCTTTAAATGTAAAGGAAGGCCATTGGGGGCTTGATTTTCATTTTGATGCGACGTACCGTCTCGAGTGTGAATGTTTTGAAGGATCTTTCAAGTTGTTAAATTTTGGGGCAAATTAAATCTCATGTCTGTCAATGAGTTTGAACTCAAGAAGAGTATGTGGTTGTGTAGTAATGGTGGTTGCGAATGGGTATTTTGATGTTGATGGCTCAGGAAAGATAATCTTTGAAGAGACTTAGAGTTGGTAACATTTTATTGGTTCAGGTGCGACAGAAATATATTTCGATTTGATGCAGCAGTTGGGTAGCAAAGTATGAGGGAAGACATGACGGGAAGTGTTTTGCGGTGGTTGAAGTACTAGCAGGTCAAGTAGGAGAAGTAGAGGTTGAGAAGTTTCTTAAAGGATATGATTTAACCAAAGTAAGAGTGGCAGATTAGCATATGAATTCACTAGTAGGGTAGTCGTGCGCCTTGAGAAAGTGTAGAATGGTTTGGAATCGTGTTAATATGTGAATCGGCCTGCATACTCTATTTGGAGTGAGGGTTAGTGTACAAAAAATAAAATACGACAGAAAGGAGTGTGCTTGAAATGAATAGAGGCGTGAAGATGTGATTATTTTGTCAGGTGCAATATGACTTGAGTTCGGAAGGTATTGTTGACGTACAGTTGATGTCAATAGGTAAAGTGCAGACTTATATAAATGGTGGACGAGCATGAACTCAGGAGAATTTACGAATTTCATGGTCGTTGCACTCAGTGCAGTGTCATTGGGAGATGTCGGTAAGGAATTCCACATGTGGGTTATCTCCTGTGTGCAGCTAGCGGTGGTGTGATGTTGATGAAGCTTTTGTGAGGAATATTACTAGCTACCCGGTAGGAGGTCGCGTGTGTAATTTTGGCTGGAGATTCAGAATGTTCATGAAAGGCTTAATAAAAGACTTCAAGACGTCTGGCAGGTTAATGGTGCGAGACCTTGGTAATTGAGAAGGAGAAATCCTTACGGGTTCTAATTTTATATAATTGCAACTTAAGGCTAAGTGGGGGAGTCTGCTATCGACGAGTTGATTGCACAATTATGGGTCGTATTAGTTTCGGTTCGGGGTATACCGATGAATCAGTTATGACTTGTAGAGGTCGAGGTCGAGGATGACTTGGGTAAAGGAATTTTTGGACACAAGTTGTATTACACCCTATGGATGCTCGGTTGCGTAGGAGTGGGGATTACTCTTTATTCCCTTGGGTGTTGATGTGCTAATGAGGCACATGTCGTTTCAGTCTGTTTGGTCGGTTAATTCGAGAATGGTTACAATGGATTCAAGATTTATAAATATGGCTAGAAAACTGGGAGTTGCATTGAACGGTGTTGAGACTCGTTGCATCTCATATCATTGTGAATTATGCATTTCAGTATCAAGAAGGTGAAGGAAACGGTTTAAAGATCCTATAAAGTCTCTTCGGAGTAAGCATGTTTGGTTCTGGAACCTTTGGAATACATAAAAAGGGTATTCGGCGGCTTATAAGCCTTAGGGCGGTGTGATTCTATGCTAGAGTTCGTGGGGCCAGTTTTAGTTAAGGATAGAAGTGTTCTAATAAGGAAATAAAATAGAAATTTGAAGGCAATTTGGAAAGGACTTGGGAAAATATGACAGTTTGGAAGTAGGTTGGGGTAGCACAGTAATGGGTATGATCGGTTATTTGTGTACTTATGACGTGGCTAGTATCTACAGGTGCTTCGTGGAATTGCTCCCGGATTTGGCAACCTGTGTGGCTTGGTGAAGTTAGAGGAATTCGGTTCAGATATCTTTATTATGTGCAAATGGATTTCAAAGTGTTCATGATGGGTTCTACCATGGTTTAAACCGGATAATTTTTTCCGATGTACGGAGCGTGTTGTGTGTTATGATTTTCTCCAAGAGAGAAGCAAGAAAGAGGTTTCTCACTAATAAGGTATGTAATTTTCTAGTGACTCAGAGTTGATAATAGAATTCTTATGCTTGTCACATGATGGCATAACAGATGTGGTGTGTTGTGCGGGAATAGGATTTACATGTACCAGGTCACAGTTCAGTTTTGAAGGGAAGGACATAAATTCTTAGGTAGCATGAACGGTTTTCGATGACTAGGTAAATGATATTACTATCTGGTATAGCTTGATGAGAGTGTACATTTCAGAAGGGGCAGTGTGTTTTGATTTATGGGTACTTCGCTGGTATTGCGGCACTCTCCTGGTTGATCGACTGTTGATATTCAAATTTTTGCCAGGTGGCACGGAAGAAGTTTCAAAGTATTTCTCGTGGGAGGATTGAGTATGAGAGAGGTGTTAGGCATTCGGGCGGTGGAGGTGGAATCAAATAGGGTGATTCATGTGTTCTATGGAATTGAAGATTGGGGGTTCTCATGAGCAGATTGTTTCATGGGTGTGGACTGTGAAGTTGTGGCCAAAGCTAGCTAGATGATAGAAGGTGTTATGATTACGTCATTGTGGACTTTCGGAGGTTGTTTATCTATTGGTGGCTGACCATAGTTGATTCGGGCCCAGTGGTAGGCCAAATTAGGATGTGTATTTTACACCGAGCCGAATTGATTGGCTTCATACTACTATTGTTGAAGGATGTGCCATTTGGTTAATGTGAAGCTTATTCGTGTTCTGGAATGATCTATGAGTTACTCTTCTATGCTACGAAGAGTTGTGATTCGTTAGTTTTATGCACATATGGTGCGGTTCTATTATGGCCTTATAGCGGAATTTGAGCGAGAATAGTATTGGATATTGCTTGGTTGATGACGTATTGGTCATGTTCTTTCGGATTTTATGTGACATGGTGTCGTTTGCTTCTCTATGGTTATAGTAATGCACTTTAGGTAGTTGATGTCGAATTGCGCATGGTTATTGATTTTAGTAGGGTGGCTTGAGGTGTTTCATATGGACCAGTATTTGGATAGGGTCGCGTATTACAGCAGAGTTATGTGGAAATATGATCCCTTGTATAAGATTCATATGTTATGATTCTTCGGTGTGTGATGGGTTCTTAGCATTGCATCGGGGTGGTACTCGTCGAGCTTGCAGAACGGTTCTCCTGTTTGGGTCATTATTATGATTGGGTACATTTGGAATGTTGCTATCTGGTGCACGAATTGCACGGGTTGTGGCTTTAAACTGTATTGATGTGTCATGTCACTAGATTGGTCGTGTTGGAGGAGACGAGGTCATTGGGCCTAGAATGGATGCTATCAAATTTGATTGTGGTATAATTAGGAGGATAATATCGGAAGTCGGCTTTGAAATTGGCTATAGTTCTTGTAGAAGGAACGAGAGCTCCATGACCTGTTGGTCTACTAAATGGCTATGAATTTGGTATGTTTCTTTCATCATCGGCAGTGTACAAAGGTTTTGAAAATGAGGTTTTGTCTGATATGAGTTTATTACTGGCACTGGATTAATTTGAGTCGATACTGTGATTTAAAATCATTGCTTCGAGCATTCGAGCTATGCGGTATTTGAATTTGAGAATTTGAGTTATGGTTACGACTTTTGGTACAGATTTTTCAGACATATACGGTATGTAGATGCAAACTTCTCATCTTATAAGAAATTTTGGATTTTGGAAATTTGATTCGAAGGCTTGTGGGCTAGGTTGAATTGAGAAATTTCAGTTATGTTGTGCTATCGGACCTGTATGGGATAGGGTGGCGTGGGATCACCCTCGGGTATGTGCATGGTAAGGTTATACGGCGGTTTGATGGTTTTGGGAACAACTCTGGGCACGTTTGAGGAGGAACGTATATTTAAATGGGGGAGGATGTAATGACCCGACCGGTCATTTTGAACATTTGCACTTCGCTCGGTTGTTTGAAGGCATGAGTAGCTCCGTATGATGTACTTTAACTTGTGTAAATTGTTGGTTTCGGGTCGCAGGTATTTCAGAATCGAATTGGAAGAAGGAATTTCATTGTTGAAGCTTTAAATTAGGAGATTTGACCAAAATTTGACTCTTTAGCATTTGACCTCGGATTGAAATTTTGATGCTTCCGTGAGCTCCGTATGGTGATTTTGGGCTTAGGAGCGTGTCCGTAATATTATTTGGAAGTCCGTATAGGAATTAGGCTTGAAATGCCGAAAGTTTTATTTTTGAGAAGTTTGACCGGAGGGTTGACTTTTTGATATCAGGGTCGGAATCCGATTCTGAAAATTGGAATACCTTTGTTATGTTATTTAGGACTTGTGTGCAAAATTTGAGGTCAATCGGACGTGATTTGATAGGTTCCGGAGTTGTTTGTAGAAATTAGAAATTTCAAAGTTCATTAGGCTTGAATTGGGGTGTAATTCATGGTTTTAGCGTTATTTGAGGTGATTTGAGGATTCGACTAAGTTCATATGATGTTTTAGGACTTGTTGGTTGGTTGAGGTTCCGAGGGCCTCGGGTGAGTTTCGGATGGTTAACGGATCAAAAATTGAACTAGAACAACTGCTGCAATTTCCTTCTGTTGGAAATTGCTTCTGCCCAGAAATCAAACCCAGATGTGAGCCCAGATCGAGCTCAGGGTTGAGGGCCACGATCGAAGCCCAGATCGAGCTCAGGGTCGAGAACGATCAAAGCCCAGATCGAGCTCAGGGTCGAGAACGATCAAAGCCCAGATCGAGCTCAGGGTCGAGGGCCACGATCGAAGCCATGATCAAGCCCAGAGTCGAGGGCCACGATCGAAGACATAATCGAGGGCCAGGATCGAGGGCCAGGACCGAGGACCAGGATCGAGGACCTCGATCAAAGGCTAAGATCGAGGCAGAATCGAGGATGTCTGGGCAGAATTATAAAACAGGGACTTCGTCCCATTTGCCATTTTTGACAAATTGGAGCTTGAGGAGAGGCGATTTTTGATATATTTTCAAGGAAAACTTGAGGTAAATCCCTTGTGATCATTTCTACTCCATAATATTGAATTATCATCGAATAATCCAACTAGATTACATGATTTTGAGGTGTAAATCGGAGATTGGAACTTAGAAATTTGGAAATTAGATTTGTAGATTTGAGGGTCGAGTTGAGGTCAGATTTTGGTTAAATTGGTATGGGTAGACTCGTGATTGAATGGGCTTTCGGATTTTGTAATTTTTGTCGGGTTCCGAGACGTGGGTCCCGCGGGCAATTTTTGAGCTCATTTTCGGATTTTTATGGAAAAATCATTATTATCTTGTGGAATTAATTCCAATAAATTTTATTGATTGAAAGGAATTATTTGTGACTAGATTCGAGGCATTTGGAGGCCGATTTGCGAGGCAAAGGCATAGCAGAGTAAAAAGTTTCACGTTTTGAGGTAAGTAACGATTGTAAATCTAGTCCTGAGGGTATGAAACCCTGGATTTTGTATCATTCTACTATTTTTAGTGACGCACATGCTAGGTGACAGGTATGTGGGCATGCACTGTTGGGGATTTGTGACTTGGTACGCCCCGTAGCAACTGTAAAGTTGCATACTTTGTTGAAACCATTGATACTTATATGTTTTAGAAAGATTTTCTGTAAATTGGGTTGAATGCCATGTTTGGGCCTTGCGCCAATGCTATTTGGACCCTTAGGAGCTGTTTCTTACCATCCTCTCACTGTTTTTGATTGAAAATCTATACTCAGTCATGTTTATATTTGTTTACCGCATAACTCAGTTTTATGACTCTATTTTGATGCATATAAATGTTTTGGGCCGAATGCCCTGTTTTACTGAAATGCCCGAGGGCCTGATTTGTGAGGATGAGTGTGGATCGGGGCTGCCCGCCTGCAGCATACTTTATTATTATCGCACGTGAGTTGTCCGTGCAGATTATAGCGCTTGGGCTGAAGGAGCCCCTCTGGAGTCTGTACACACCCCCTAGTGAGCGCAGGTACCTATTGAGTGCGAGTGCCGAGTGTTGAGTGACTGGGAGGCAAGAGCGATTGTGAGGTATGCCCGAGTGGCATGAGTGACTATGAGGTTTGTCCAAGGGGCTGTATATGAGTGATGTTTTGCCCGAGGGGCTATTTATGATTTCATCATTTTTGCTCACCTTTGCATTGAGCCTTTGTTTGAAAACCTGTTGGAAAATGTCTTTAAATGATTTTTACTGGAACTGGGTTTAAACGAGATGTTTGATTCAAATCCTGATTATTTTTGGAGCATGTGGTATTTTACTGAGATTTTCGATATGAACGTTATATGCTTTATTGCTCGTCACTACTGCTCAGTCTTTATTTATTGTTGTTACTTACTGAGTTGGCGTACTCACGTTACTCCCTGCACCTTGTGTGCAGATCCAGGTGTAGCTGGACACGGTAGCGGTTATTGAGTGTTCTGGTTGCAGATTTTCTTGGAGATAGCAAGGTAGCTGTTTGGCGATCGCAGCCCCTGCTCTTCTCCCTCTTATCTTTCTCTAGTTGTATTTAGCTATTTTTCGGGCTGAGTTAGCCTTGATATTGTTAGACAGATTGTAGTATATACTCAAGATAGTGACACCCCGATGTCGGGCTTTTCTTTTCCGCACTTCTATTTTTCTTTGATTTGAACTCTTTAAATGGAGGTTTTATGTTAAATAACCTTGAAATTATCTTTGAAATGAAAATATCATTTTATTTTGGAAATGAGTCGGCTTGCCTAGTTCCACGATAGGCGCCATCACGATAGGGGTTAGTTTTAGGTCGTGACAGATACGTAGGCAACCCTATAGGTTCGATCACAATTCAATAAAATTTCCATTTCCCCCATAATCGGAAACTGGGGCAGAATTTTGAGGAGGACACTCAAAATTTCGAAGCAAGTTCAGCCAACGGCACTGTATGCGGAACGGCCAGAGATTCGTCTAGGTAACTGGGGCAGAATTTTGAGGAGGACCCTCAAAATTCTATGGCAAGAAGGTCGCAATGTCTCTAACAATGCCGTAGTTATTGGTTCATCTAATCAATTTTTAAATTGCACATTACTGTGTTTTGAATAACTATGCATGCATATTTTTCGAAAACTTTATTTTTAGCCAGATGCTACCCATGGTAACTCGAACAGGATTCCAACGAGGAGCGGAGCAGACAAAGGCACGAACCAACCTCCCCCGCAAAACTCATGATTTTTCTTTGAATGTAGGAACAAGAAATAGTCGCCAGTACATGCGCACCTTAGAATCACTGTCTTCCACAACAACAAGGCTACCGAACTCATCCATAACTAAGAAATACTCCGCTATCACTTATTATTTATTCGCTGCATGAGACTAAGCATTGTCTCAAATCTTTCATGAGGCTAAGCCCTGCCTCCTCAATTGCATAAGGCTAAGCTCTGCCTTCCCATTGCATAAGATTAAGCATTGTCTCAAATCTTGCATGAGGCTAAGCCCTGCCTCCTCAATTGGATAAGGCTAAGCTCTGCCTTCCCAATGCATGGGACTAAGCATTGTCTCAAATCTTGCATGAGGCTAAGCCTTGCCTCCTCAATTGCATAAGGCTAAGCTCTATCTTCCCATTGCATGAGACTAAGCATTGTCTCAAATCTTGCATGAGGCTAAGCCCTGCCTCCTCAATTGCATAAGGCTAAGCTCTGCCTTCCCATTGCATGAGATTAAGCATTGTCTCAAATCTTGCATGAGGCTAAGCCCTGCCTACTCAATTGGATAAGGCTAAGCTCTGCCTTCCCAATGCATGGGACTAAGCGTTGTCTCAAATCTTGCATGAGGCTAAACCCTGCCTCCTCAATTGCATAAGGTTAAGCTCTACCTTTCCATTGCATGAGACTAAGCATTATCTCAAATCTTGCATGAGGCTAAGCCATGCCTCCTCAATTGCATAAGGCTAAGCTCTGCCTTCATATTGCATGAGACTAAGCATTGTCTCAAATCTTGCATGAGGCTAAGCCTTGCCTCCTCAATTGCATAAGGCTAAGCTCTGCCCTCCCATTGCATGAGACTAAGCATTGTATCACATCTTGCATGAGGCTAAGCCATGCCTCCTCAACTGCATAAGGCTAAGCATTGCCTTCCCCTTTCATGAGACCAAGCACTGTCTCCATCTTGCATGAGGCTAAGCCCTGCCTCCTCAACTGCACAAGGCTAAGCATTGCCTTCTCATTGCATGAGACTAAGCATTGTCTCTCCTTGCATAACCACAAATGTTGCTCTGATCCAAACCTTGCATTATTCTCTTCTCTCGGGACTAAGCTCTGATCCCGACTCTACACAGGACTAAGCTCTGTCTTGTTTTATCTCAAGCATCATATCTCTGCATCTCATGGGCTGATACATAGCCAATTTGTCCGAGGGCATCATAGTCCGAAGGCATCATCCTAATAGCCGGGAGACACCATGTCATGGCCTGAGGATCTCTTAATCTTGCACATCATTATTCAAAGGCATCATGGTTTAGAGGCACCGTCTTCATAGCCCGAGAACATCATTTCATAGCCTGTAAATCCTTTACCGCACAATTCATGGCCCGAGACATCATGGTCTAAGGACGTCATCCTCACCGTCCAAGGATGATCTCCATGGTCCAAAGGGAATTTGCATCATGTTTAAATTTATGCGATAATCTGTATGCACGCATTGTATTTTGAGTTTGCAGGTAATCCGGGAAGTAACTGTTCTCATAACGGGAGCAATCTTCGCTCTAGTTTCCATTCAACGTTCATATCCTTCAATTATTTCAAACGAAACCGACCACCGTCCGTTACTTATTCTCACCTGATGACCACTCAAATATCCTTAACCATTCTCAACCTGTCATATCCAGAATATTCAGTCCGTTCTTACAACAATTCCATCAGTTTATTCCACCGTCGGATCCAGAACTACACAGGGCCTGATTCCTGTATAACCAGGGATATGTAGGCAGCTCAAAGACCAGGGTACAGCCTATATTTTTCAAAAAACCACATTCGTTCAAAATTGGTCATCATTTCTTTACCCGACAACTCTTTCATACTTTCCGGGTAAAGAAGGGCAGTTGTTGATACCCAATTTTTTCCTTATATTTTTCAAATATATATATATATATATATATATATATATATATATATATATATATATATATATATACTTTCAAAATAGTTCATATGCATCATCATTTGATTTACAAGCATACACAAGTATTTTCATAATATTTCATAATTTTTAAAGGCTTTAAATCAATTTATTTCCGTATTTTTATTATATAAATACCCATTAATTACCTTACAAATAATTTTTATGATTCTTTTGTCATCTAAACTCATCATTTATACCCATATTAGGTTTTAAATATTTTTAGTACATTTGTTATAATTACATTTGCATTATGGTTAATATAATACCTACTTATTGTAATTAAGCTTTATAAATCTAAGGGAATGTTAATAAATTTGTTTCCTAATAGTTAGATCTCACGGGATGATAATCGGAAGTTGTGACTTTGATTTATTCCACTTGTAGTGGACTGTTTTGTAGTGGGCTGGTCTCTTGTCGTTGTAATTTTAGGTTAATTTATAACTTGTTGGTTGGATGTGTTATGGTATATTTGGGCTTTTTGTTGTATTAAAGGTCCCGAATTGTAGTTAGGTTGTTTTAGAGTTACTTATTGTATTGTGTTGTTGTCTCACCTACAGTTGGCTTGAGGAAGCAGTAAAATCAGGGAAAATGCTGCCAGTTTTGTTACAGATTAAGTTACTTTCGTCATATAAATGAGAGAGTCATTCATAGCTTGAAAATATCTTCACTGTCGTTGTTGTAGATTAAGGTGCAGTGAGATGAGTTTAGCATTGTTATTGGACATATTTCTATAAGGTATGTTAAGGATATCCCTTCTTTCCTTTTGGCATGATCCATATGATACAACGAAACGAGCAAACACTCAACTTTCGCAAATGACTCTATTCTTAGAAGTACTAGGATTGCCTATGTTCTTGATTCCCAATATGTTCTATTATCATATCGCATGTTCATGAGTCTCAAAAAATACGTAATTTTATAAAGTTTATTTGTGATATTAACCGAATGCATATTGATCTTATGACATTCCGAGAGATCTTATTGACTTATTTCATTATGCATTGCATTCATTTATACGTGTATATTGACCCATGACCAGATGGCGTTATATACATGTATATTATATGTATATGGGGTATGTGGAAAGGTTATGGCGTTATATACGCACCATCCCTCAGTAAAGAAGAACACATCTATCTAATACCATTCTTATCTTTA
This sequence comes from Nicotiana tabacum, assembly GCF_000715075.1. NCBI lineage: Eukaryota > Viridiplantae > Streptophyta > Magnoliopsida > Solanales > Solanaceae > Nicotiana > Nicotiana tabacum. Next base: position 2,316,208 of record NC_134081.1, on the reverse strand, counting down.
TTATCTTGATCTAACAACCTGCTAATCAACTGCTATACGTTGAGGATTTCGCCCATTGAAGCCGATATGATATGATGGGATGCCCTCGGAGGCTTGGGGATGTTATGTATGCATATATCTATGCATGATATGACATTTAGATGCATATACATGACACTATAAAGGTTTCAAGATTCACTGAGCTATTCAGACTTACATGTTGAGTCCTTTACTCCATGTTTCTTTCATGTCTTTTATATATTTCTTTTCATGCCATACATACTCGGTATATTATTTGTATTAACGTCCCTTTTGCTTTTAGACATTGCATTTTATGTTCGATTGTCCTGATAGACAGGTTGACAATCCTCCTAGTAGGCTATCAGCCCAACGGAAGGTGTTGGTGCACTCCACTTGCTCCGGAGTTGCCTATTTGGTCAGTATGCTTTGGACATGTATTGATTAGTATGGCTGGACCTGATCCCCTAAAATATTTCCGTCCCATAAAAAATGACCTAAGGAATAATGTCATCACCTCGCCATGACAGTTCCTCATTTCTTGGTATTTTAGGGCCATAAAACTGGAATTCCGCTCGGTTCCTAGATTTTTATGTGCTACAGCCCATGCCATTTGCATAGGTCCGGGCGACCGGACCAGGATCGCCTAAAATTTTGCTGGCCCATAAAAAATGACCTAAGGAATAATAGTGATCGCCTCGCCATGATCATTCCTCATTTTTCAGCGTTTAATGGTCATAAACTGGAATTTCGCCTGGTCGTAGATTTTCATGTGCTTTAGGTCACGCCATCTGCATGGGTCTGGGCGACCGAACCCGGATATCCTAAACTTTTCCTATAAACAACAACAACAACCCAATAAAATCCCACTAGTGGGGTTTGGGGAGGGTAGTGTGTACGCAGACCTTACCCCTACCCCGAAGAGGTAGAGAGGTTATTTCCGAAAGACCCTCGGCTCCATAGGACAAAAGGACAAAAGGAGACAATATCAGTATCACCACAGAAATCATAGGAAAAATAGGAACAACATGAAATCCAGAAGAAAGATGCAAAGCAAAAGCGATAGCTAGTAAATAGGTCCATCACTGAAACGCAAAATAGTAAGACGCGGCATTTCCACTAGCTAGCTTAGACAAAAAACCTACCAGACTAGTTTCACAACGGTACGAAGTAAGGCAAGACTCAACTACCTCCTAACCTACAACCCTAATACTCGACCTCCACATCTTCCTATCAAGTGCCATGTCTTGCCTGATCACCTCTCCCCAATACTTCATCGGCCGCCCTCTACCTCTTATCGTGCCCTCCATAACCAGCCGCTCACATATCCTTACCGGGGCATTTGGGCTCCTCCTCTGTATATGCCCGAACCATCCGAGCCTCACTTCTCGCATCTTGTCATCAATGGGAGCCACACGCACCTTCTCCCAAATATCATCATTCCTAATCTTATCCATCCTAGTGTGCCCGCACATCCACCTCAACATCCTCATTTCTGCTACTTTCATCTTATGGATATGTGAGTTCTTAACAGGCCAACACTCAGCCTCGTACATCAAGGCCGGTCTAACCACTGCTTTATAGAACTTACCTTTGAGTATCAGTGGCACTCTCTTGTCACACAGGACTCCAGATGCTAACCTCCACTTCATCCATCCTACCCCAATACGGTGTGTGACATCCTCGTTGATATACCCTCCCCCCTGGATAACCGACCCAAGGTACTTGAAGATGCCTCTACTAGGGATGACCTATGAGTCAAGCCTTACATCCACGCCCACTTCCCCCGGCTCAACGCTGAACTTACACTCCAGGTATTTCGTCTTCGTCCTGCTCAGCTTGAAACCCTTAGACTCAAGAGCCTGTCTCCAAACCTCCAGCCTCTCGTTAACACCGGCTCACGTTTCATCAATCAGAACTATGTCATTGGCGAATAGCATGCACCATGGTACCCCCCCCCCTTGAATATGGTGTGTTAACGCGTCCATCACCAGGGCGAATAAGAATGGACTGAGCTCAGAGCCTTGGTGTAACCCTATAACAACCAAAAAATGCTCAGAGTCACCTCCTATTATCCTTACCCGAGACTTAGCCCCATCATACATGTCCTTAATCGCCATAATTTAAGGAACCGACAGACCTTTTGCCTCCAAGCATCTCTAGAGAACTTCTCTAGGAACCTTGTCATATGCTTTCTCTAGGTTAATAAAAACCATGTGCATGTCCTTCTTCCTATCTCTGTACTGTTCCACCAATCACCTAACCAAAGGTATAGGTTGTGTAGTAGAACGACCTGGCATGAACCCGAACTGGTTGTTAGAAACATACACCGATATCCTCACCCTCGCTTCAACCACCCTCTCCCACACTTTCATGGTATGACTTAGTAATTTGATACCCCTATAATTGTTACAACTCTATATATCACCTTTGTTCTTATACAATGGAACCACCGTACTCTCCTCCACTCATCCGGCATCCTCTTCGCCTTAAAAATAACATTGAGCAACCCAGTTAACCACTCCAAACCTGCTCTCCCCACACACTTCCGAAATTCAACCGGAATCTTGTCAGGCCATGTCGCTCTGCCCTACTCATCTTACTCAAATCTCCCACGACCTCCTCAACCTTGATGCGCCTCCAGTACCCAAAGTCACGGTGACTCTTGGAATGCTCCAATTCACCTAGTACGATATCCCAATCTCCTTCTTAATTCAGAAGTTTATGAAAGTAAGTCTGTCATCTCTTCTTAATCTGGGAATCTTCCATCAATACTCTACCATTGTCGTCCTTGATGCATCTCACTTGGTTCAAATCCCGAACCTTCCTCTCTCTCAACTTGGCCAACCAGAATAACTTCTTCTCCCCATATTTTCCCCCAGTTCCTCGTACATACGACCATAAGCTGCAGTCTTAGCCTCCGTGACCGCCATCTTAGCTTCCTTCCTAGCTACTTTATACCTCTCCATGTACGCACGCCTCTCCTCCTCACCTATGCTCCCCACTAACTTTAGGTACGCCACCTTCTTTGCTTCCACTTTACCTTGGAATATTTTATTCCACCACCAGTCTCCTTTGTGCCCGCCAGCGATGCCCGTCGAGGCCCCTAACACCTTTCTTACAGCCTCCCTTATATAGTCTACTGTCATTGACCACATAGTGCTCGCGTCACCACTGCTCATCCAAGATCCCATATACGACAATCGCCCCTCCAACTCTTGGACTTTATCCTTAGTTAAGGCTCCCCACTTGATTCTCGGTCTTCCTGGATCAGACCTTTTCCTTCTCTTCAACATAATACTAACGCCCATCACCGAGAGCTCATGTTGTGTCGCGAGTATCTCACCTGGAATCACCTTGAAATCCTTGCACATCCCTCTGTCACACCTCCTGAGGAGGAGATAGTTAATTTGAGTCTTCGCTACCGCATTTTGAAAAGTAACTAAATGCTCCCCCTCTTCGGAGAGGTAGAGTTAGAAATCACCAACCCAAAAGCCGTAGTGAAGTCCAACAACGAGGTACCTCCTCCGTTCCTCTCCCCAAAACTGAAGCCTCCATGCACCTCGCCATAACCACCTACGGTCGACCCAATATGACCATTAAAATCCCCTCCTATGAATAGCTTCTCAGCAGGCGGAACCTGATGCACAATCTCATCTAACCCCTCTCAGAAATGCCGTTTAACCACCTTATCTAGGCCCGCATGCGGCGCATAGGTGCTAACTAAATTTAGAGTGCACTCTCCAACCCCAACTTAATAATCATCAATCTATCATTCACTCGTCTAACCTCAACCACAGACTCTCTAAGTTCCCTATCCACCAAGATACCCACTCCATTCTTACCCTTCTATACTCTTGAGTACGAAAGTTTATACCCGTCTACGTCCCTCGCCTCGACCCTACCCACCTTGTCTCTTGGACAAACGCTATATTGACCCTTCTCTTCTGGAGGACCTTCGCCAACTCTATAGACTTACCCGTCAATGTACCTACATTCCATGACCCAATTCTCAACTAATGGACACCCTTGTTCCCTTTACCTCCGTTGCCTCCCGACCCGCCCCCAACCCCTACCTTACCTACCACCCTACCCCCCGCTCCCTCCGATGACATGACCTCACTCGACCATCCCAAACCATAGCCACTATACCCACGACAGACTAAGGGGAATCACTAACACACACAAGGTAATAAACCAAACTAGAAGAAGAAAAGTTGCAACTACAGGCACACTAATACGGTGAATAAACAAATATGGACTAAGACGACAACAATTTAACTAATTATAAATTATAGACACAAGATCAGCAAGATATGTGCAACTAAATACCATAGATAGTGCTAATAGGGTCGAGAACAAATACAAAGGATCTAAACAGTACAGGTGAGTCAAACAATTAAATGATCTAAGCAAATAAACCACGACTATAGCACAATACTAGTATATAACATACTATGAACAATGAAACAAATTTAAACAAAGTGTATCTATGACAAAGTGTAACGCGACAGGAACATAGAACTTGGTATCGACGACGGAGACGGTAGGGCCGGTGGTGGTAGTCGAAGAACTGGCCGGAGTTGCTGGGTAATGAATCACCTAGCTTGCAGACGGATCTGATTTGCGTGTGACCATGGCGCAACAAACAGGCCTGAAACCTGGTTGTGGTTGTTCCCACTTGCCGGCGACCGGTCCGTATCTCGCCGGAGTCTGCGGTCTTGTTCGCTCTGGAGTGAAAGAGCGGACACCCCACACGCACACGGGTCTGGTCAAGTGAAAAGAGGATGACCGACAGAGTGTAGAAGATTAGAGAGATGTCGTCGGCGTCTCGTCGGCAGTGAGAAATGGAGAAGACCAGAAGAAAAAAAGGAGAAGTGGGGTGAGAGAGATGGAGGGAAGATAAGGAGGAGGGGTGTGAGCTGATGAGGAGGAGAGAGGAGAGATGGGACTTACCTGGGCGGAGGGTATTCGCCGGCGACTGAATTGGTCGTTGGTTTTGTTACCATTTTGTTACCGTTACTACAAACATTTCACTCCTAGGTAGTGCCAATAATTAAATCTACAGTTGTATCCTAAAATTTTCTTGCCCATAAAAAATTCCCTATGGAATAATCATTGCCTCGCCATGATTGTTCCTTATTTTTTGGCATTGTAGGATAATTAAACTGGAATTTCGCCCGGTTCTCAGAGTTTCGTATGTTTTAGCCCATGCCATCTGCATGGGTCCAGGCGACCGAGCCTGGATCGCCTAAAATTTTGTCAGCCCATCAAAAACGATCTAAGGAACAATAGTCATCGTCTCGCCATGACCGTTCCTCTTTTTTGTTGGCGTTTTAGGTCCATAAAAATGGAATTTCTCCCGGTTCCCAGATTTTTACGTGTTATTGCCCACATCATCTGCATGGGTCCGGGCGACCAGACTCTGATAGCCTAATATTTTTTCGGCCCATAACAAATTACCTATGGAACAATAGTCATCGCCTTTCCATGACTGTTCCTCGTGTTTTGGTATTTTGGACCATAAAACTAGAAATTCGCCCGCTTTCTAGATTTTTGTATGCTATAGCGCACACTATCTGCGTGGGTCTGGCCGAAAGGACTTGGATTGCATAAAAATTTGCCGGCCCATAACAAATGACCTAGGGAATGATAATCATCACCTCGCCATGACTCTTCCTCATCTTTTGGCATTTAAGGGCCATACAACTGGAATTTCGCCTGGTTCCTAGATTTTTGTGTGCTATAGCCCAGGCCATCTGCATGGGTCCGGGCGAATAGCCTAAAATGTTGCCGGAGCATCAAAAATTATAGAAGGAACAATAGTCATCGACTCTCCATGGCCGTCCCTCATTGTTTGGCACTTTAGGGCCATAAATTAGAATTCAGCGCGGCTCCCAAATTTTCATGATCTTTAGCCCATGCCATCTGCATGGGTCCAGGAAACCGAGCCCAAATCGCCTAAAATTTTTCTAACCCAACAAAAATGACCTAAGGAACAATAGTCATTGCCTCGCCTTGACCGTTCCTCATTTTTTGGCATTTTAAAGCCATAAAACTAGAATTTCGCACTATTCCCAGATTTTCGTGTGTTGTACCCCACGCCATTATAATGGGTGCGAGTGACCGGCCCATTTAAAATAATTTATGGAATAATAGTCATCACCTATCCATGACCGTTTCTCATTTTTTGGCGTTTTAGGGCCATAAAATTGGAATTCCGTCCGATTCCTAGATTTTCATATGCTATAGCCCATGCCATCTGCATAGGTGCGGGTGACAGGACCTCGATCTCCTAAAAGCTTTTTGGCCCATTAAAAATGACCTAAGGAATAATAGTCACAACCTCTCCATGAGCGTTCCTCGGTTTTGGGCCATAAAACTGGTATTTCGCCCAGTTCCCAGATATTCGTGTGCTATATATAGCTCACGCTATCTTCATGGGTCTGGGCGACCGGACCCTGATCGCCTAAAATTTTGCCGTCCCATAAAAAATGTTCTAAGGAGCAATAGTCATCTCCCTGCCATGACCATTCCTCATTCTTTTAGTGTATTAGGGCCATAATATCCCACGCCATCTGTATGGGTCCGGGCGACTGGACCCTGATAGCCTAAAATTTTACCGGCATAAAAAATAACCTATGGTACATTAGTCATCTATAGGACATGATCGTTTCTCGTTTTTTGGCATTTTAGAGACATAAAATTGGAATTTCTCATGTTTTCCAGATTGTTTTTGTTATAGGCCATGCCATCAGCGTGGATCTGGGCGAAGGGACCAGGACTACCTAGAATTTTGTTGGCCCATAAAAAATGACCTAAGGAACAATAGACATCGCCTCGCCATGACCATTCCTTGTTTTTTGGCGTTTAAGGTCCATAAAACTGGAATTTCATCTAGTCCATGATTTTCGTATGCTATAGCCCACACAATCTACATGGGTCCAGGTGACCGGACCCCGATAGCCTAAGATGTTTTCCGGCCCATCAAAAACTACCTATGGAAGAATAGTCATTGTCTCGCCATGATCGTTCCTCATTTTTGTGCGTTTTAGGGTCATAAAATTGAAATTCCGCCCGATTCCCAAATTTTCGTATGCTATTGCCCACGCCTTCTGCATGGGTTCACGCGAACGGACTCTGATCGCCTAAAATTTTACCGGCACATCGAAACGACCTAAGAAACGATAATCATCGCCTCGCCATGACTGTTCCTTATTTTTGGTGTTTTAGGGGCATATAACTAAAATTTCTCCCGGTTCCCAAATTTTCGTGTGCTATAGCGAACGCCATCTGTATGGGTCTGGGTCCGGATCGCCTAAAATTATGCCGACCCATAAAAAATGACCTAAGGAACAGTATTCATCGCCTTTCCATGATCTTTCCTGGTTTTTTGGCATTTAGGGCAATAAAACTGGAATTTCGCTCGGTTCCAAGATTTAAATGTGCTATTGCCCAGCCATCCGCTCGGACCCAGATATTCAAAAAAACTTCCATCCCATTAAAAACGACCTTAGGAACAATAGTCATCTCCTCGCCATGGCCGTTACTCAGTTTTTGGTGTTATAGGGCCATAAAACTAGAATTCCATCAGATTTCTAAATTTTTGTGTGTTATAGCCCATGCCATCAGCATTGGTCTGGGCGACCGGATCCAGATTGCCTAAAATATTATAGGCCCATCAAAAACAATCTAAGTAACAATATTCATCACCTTGCCATGATCGTTCCTTATTTATTGGCATTTTAGGGCCACAAAACTAGAATTCCACGTGGTTCCCATATTTTCGTGTGCTATTGCCTAGCCATTTGCATGGGTTTGCGCGATCGGACCCAGATGGAACTGTAGTCATTGCCTCGCCATGACCGTTTCTTATTTTTGGCATTTTAGGGCACCGAAATTCCTCCCGATTCCCAGATTGTTTGTGTGCCATGCCCACGCCATCTGCATGGGTTCGGGCGACCGGACCCCGATCGCCTAATATTTTGTTGGCCCTTCAAAAATGACCGAAGAAACAATAGTCATCATCTCTCCATGACCGTTCCTTAGTTTTGGCATTTTAGGGCCATAAAACTAGAATTCCACCCGATTCCCTGATTTTCGTGTGCCCGCGCCATCAACATGGGTCCAAGCAACTGGACCCCGATCGCCTTAAATTTTTCTATCCATTAATAAATGACCTAACGAACAATAGTCTTTGCCTCGCCATGACCGTTCCTCATTTTTTAGAATTTTAGGGCCATAAAATTGGAATTTTGCCCGATTCTCAGATTCTTGCGCGCTATAGCCCACGCCATCTGCATTGGTCCGAGCGACCGGACCCGAATCGTCTAAAATTTTGCAGGCCCATCAGAAATGACCTGAGAAATAATAGTCATTACCTCGCCATGACCGTTCCACAGATTTTGGCATTTTAGTATCATAAAACTGGAATTCTGCTTGATTCCCAAATTTTCGTGTGTTATTTCCCATGCCATCTACATGGGTTCGCGTGACCGGACCTTGATCGCCTAAAAATTTGCCGCCCAATAAAAAATGACTTAAGGAACTATAGACATTGCCTCGCCATAACTGTTCCAAGTTCTTTGACGTTTTAGGGCCATATAACTGAAATATCTCCCCATTCCCATATTTTCGCGTGGCATAGCCCACACCATATGCATGGGTCCGGGTAACCGGACCAGGATCGCCTAAAAAATTTTCGGCTACCTAAAATGACCTAAGGAATAAAGTCATTACCTAGCTATGACCGTTCATCATTTTTTGGCATTTTAGGATCATAAAACTGGAATTCTACCCGGTTTCCAAATTTTCGTGTGCTATAGCCCATACCATCTAAATGGGTCCGGGAGACCGTACCCGGATCTCCTAAAATTTTTGGCCAAAAATAAAAAGACCTATGAAATAGTATCAATCGCCTCGCCATGATCGTTTCTCATTTTTTGGCATTTTAGGGCCATAAAACTAGAATTCCCCTCGCTTCCTAGATTTTCGTGAGCTATAGCCCACACCATCTATATGGGTCCAGGCGACCGGACCCTGATCGCGTAAAATTTTGCTGGCGCATCAAAAATGACCTAAGGAACAATAGTCATCGCCTCTCCATGTCTGAAATTCTGCCTGATTTCTAGATTTTCGTGTGCTATATAGCCCACACCGTCTGCATGGGTCTGGACGACCGGACCGCGATCGCCTAAGGAAAAATACTCATTATCTCACCATAACTGTTCCTCATTTTTGGCATTTTAGGGCCATAAAACTAGAATTTTGCCCTATTCCTTGATTTTCGTCTGCTATAGCCCACGCCATCTGCATGGTTCCGAGCGACTAGACCAGGATCGCCTAAAATTTTGCCGACCCATCAAAAATGACCTAAGGAATAATATTCATCTCCTCTCCATGATCATTCCTCATTTTTTAGCATTTTAGGGCCATAAAATTGGAATTTCGCTCGATTCTCTGATTTTTGTCCGCTATAGTCCACGCGATCTGCAAAAGTCTAGGCGACCGAACCTGGATCGCCAAAATTTTTTCTAGCCCATCAAAAACGACCTAAGAAACAATAGTCGTCACCTTGACATGACAGTTCCATTTTTTTGGCATTTTAGTGCCATAAAACTTGAATTTTGCTTGATTCCCAAGTTTTCGTGTGCTAAAGCCAACGCCATATGTGTGGGTTTGGGTGACCAGACCCGAATCTCCTAAAATATTTTTGGCCCATTAAAAATGACCTATGGAACAATAATCATTGCCTCGCCATGACCGTTCTTTATGTTCTGGCGTTTTAGAGCCATAAAACTGGAATTCTACCTGATTCCCAGATTTTCGTTTGATATTCCCTACGCCATCTACATAGGTCCAGGCAACCGGACCCGGATGGTCTAAAAATTTGTTGGCCCATCAAAAAGGCCTAAGGAAACATAGTCATCATCTCGCCATGACCGTTCCTCATTTTTGGCATTTCAGGGCCATAAAATTAGAATTTAGCCCGATTCCCAGATTTTCGTGTGCTATAGCCCAAGCCATCTGTATGGGTCCGGGCGACCGGACCCGGATTGCCTAAAATTTTTCCAGACCATCAAAGTGATCTAAGTAACTATAGTCATCGCCTCACCATGATTGTTCTTTATTTTTAGCGTTTTAGGGCCATAAAATTGGAATTCCACTCGATTCCGAGATTTTTGTTGCTATAGCCCACGCAGTTTGCATGGGTCTTAGTGACCGAACCCGTATTGCCTTAAAACTTTTCTCCCCATCAAAAATGACCTAAGGAATAATATTAATTGCCTCTCCTTGACCGTTCCTCATATTTTGGCATTTTAGGGCCATAAAATCGGAATTACATCCTATTCCTAGATTTTCGTGTGCTATATCCCACGCCATTTGCATGGGTCAGGGCGACCGGTCCTGGATCCACTAAAAGTTTTCCAGCCTATCACAAATGACCTAAGGAACAATAGTCATTGCCTCGCCATGTCCGTTCCTCCTATTTTGGCATTTTAGGGCCATAAAACTGGAATTCTGCCTGATTTCCTGATTTTCGTGTGCTATAGTCCATGCCATTTGCATAGGTTTGACCGACCGAAATAGGCTCGCCCAAAAACATTTTGGCCCATAAATAATTATCTAAGGAACAATAGCCATCACCTCTCCATGACTGCTTCTCATTTATTGGTATTTTTGGGCCATAAAACTAAAGTTCGCCTGATTCCTAGATATTCGTGTGCTATAGCCCACGCCATCTGCATGGGTCTGGGCGACCGGACTCGGATAGCCTAAAATTTTGCTGGCCTATTAAAAACGACCTAAGGAACATTAGTCATCGCCTCGCCATGACCGTTCCTCATTTTTAGCGTTGTAGGGCCATAAAACTTGAATTTCGTCTTATTCCAAGTTTTTTTTTGGCTATATCCTACGCCATTAGCATGGGTCCGGGTGACCGAATGCTGATCGCCTAAAATTTTGTCGGCCCATAAAAAATGACATAAGAAACTATAGTCATCGCCTCGCTATGACCGTTCCTCATTTTTTGGAATTTTAGGGCCATCAAGTTATAATTCTGCCCGACTCTTAGATTTTCGTGTGCTATATCCCAAGCCATCTGCATAGGTCCGGGAGACCAGACCAGGATCACCTAAAATTTTGCAGGCACATCAAAAATGACCTAAGGAATAATAGTCATCGCCTCGCCATGACCGTTCCTCATTTTTTGGTGTTTAATGGCCATAAAGTGGAACTTTCCCCGATCCTGGATTTTCATGTGTTATAGGTTACACCATTTGCATAGGTCCGGGTGACTAGACTCCGTTATCCTAAAATTTTATAGCCCATCAAAAATTTCATATAGAACAATAGTCATCGCCTCGCCATGACCGTCCCTCTATTTATGACATTGTAGGGCCATAAAACGAAAATTCTGCCAGATTGTCCAATTTTCGTGTGAAGTAGCCCACGCCATCTGCATGGGTTCGGGCGACCGAACCTAGATCGCCTAAAATTTTATCGGCCCATCACAAAAGACCTAAGGAACAAGAGTAATCGCATCGCCATTACCATTCCCCATTTTTGGCATTTTAGGGCCATAAAACTAGAGTTCTGCTTGATTACTAGAGTTTCATGTTCTATATCCCATGCCATTTGCATGGGTCCGGGCGACCGGTCCCGGATCGCGTAAAATTTTACCGGCCCATAACAAATGACGTAAGAAACAATAGTCATCTCCTCGCCATGACTCTTCCCCACTTTTAGGCGTTTTAGGGCCATAAAATTAGAATTCTGCCTGATTTCTAGATTTTCGTTTGTTATAATTACAGTTGCATTTTAAAGGCTAAAATTGCATATTTTTGCAATAATAGCCTATATGTACTTATAATTACTTTATTTATGAAAAAATAAACTTTTTATATTTTATAATGTTGAATATTTGTTTTCAATCATTTTTATGCACAAATGATATTTTTATTATTATTGTTACAAATTATTTTATTGGTTAAATTTGGATATTTAAAATTTGGCCCCATTGTTTAAATTAATTTCGGACCTAAGACTACCCAAAACTACCCAAACCAGCCCAAGCCCAATACTCCTAACCCAATTACCCTTACCCATTCATTAAAATCTGACCCTAGTCCGTTTAAATCTCGGTCGTTGATCAAAGATGATCAACGACCCACAAATAACCACCCCCTTTCCTAATATCTCCCTCCTCTCTACCCTAACCCTCATTTACCTAAAACCGCCGCCCTTATTTCCCCACTACTGATGAACCCTTATAATAATCTATTGTTTGTTCATTATATGCTTATGTGATTCTTTACCTTATTTCCTACTAGTTTTGTGTATCTTCACCTAATATTTGGGGTTTCAATTCTACTGATTTGAGCACTTGCCTTTAAATATTTTAATTAGTTATTTCTATACACTAGTCCCAGCACTATTTAAACCCCTCCCTACTCTCTTTTGAAAAGTAAAAGAGAAGATTCAGAGTTCAAAAAACCTTTTCACTACTATATTCCAAAAGTTGTGTACTCTTGCTCTCTCTTGAGCAATAATATTCTGTGTTTTGATTCTTGACCGGCTGAAAGCCAAGGCCAGAAATCTTTTTGCTTCCATTTGGTGCTATTTGCTATACTGTTGGATTCTTTTTCCTTGTTCATCTTAACTGGTGAGTTATTGAATCTTGTTCCCCTTTCATTATGATTATTTGCTCAATGCGTTACTGCCATTAGTCCATGTTACCCTAAATGCTATTACTTATAGCTAAGACATTTCAAACTTAGTTTGAATTGATTAATGAAATCTGCCTAATTCTATGTTATTGAGGACTATCGTTTAGAGTTAAACATGCTTTCATACCTCTTTATCCATGTATAGATGTGTGCCTTAACATATTTATAATGTTTGTTTGTTGAACTTGTTACGGCCTGTTTAGTTCTGTTCTCACTATGTTATGATACCTCTACTAGATTGTCTTAATCAATTCCTACTGCTACTCAATGTGTTTTCTTTCTATGACTTAACCTGATCTGAAGTCTCTGTTATCACTGTGAATATGTTTATGAACTGGCCTTATTAGCATGTGACTTTGTTAATTCTTAAAAACTTGACTAAGTCTGCCTAAGTTCAAGCATGTCTACCATTTGTTTGTATATGCTCAATATGTGACTCTGTCCTAAAGTGGATTCCCTAATTCATTCTACTCCCCTGATCCTTCTGAATTCCTACTCCTAGCTGGCTGAAAGCCAAAGCTATTTAGGTTCTGTCTTCTGACCTTCCTACTGTGAGCACTGCTCAGGGTTCATGTGAGACCCTTGTGAACTCTAACACACTAGGACCTAGTCCCTAGTCTTTCTTTGAACTGTTTCTGATCAATCTCTCTAGTGTGAGCACTACCCTGGGTTCCTAAAGCCCTTGGGAACTCTGACACACTAGAGATTTGGATTATGTATACTTATCCTTGAAATAAGGCTGAATCATTCACTACTAGTTATTGTGTATCTATGAACATGGACTTTTGGAACTACTGTGAGTTAAATTCATTCATTAAATTCTGATATGTAATAATTATTTGTAATAACAATTCTGGGGTATTAGTAAAAATGGGAAAGGGTTCTTCTTTTATACTTGCTATAAAGTGGGGGTAGAAATCTTGCCTATAGGGTTAATGTTGTGATGTTGGATGTTATATGTTAGAAATCATGCTTCTAAGTGTCTTATTGTGTTCAGTCATTATGTGTTAGCAACCATGTCCATAGGCTCAATGTTTGGCTCAATTATGTTCCGTTACAAACCATGCCTATAGAAATGGTATGGTCCGATGTGTGTGTGAATTCCTGCTTGCATACTGTTTCGTTCAGATTATAGAAATCATGTCTATAGTATTCAAAAACTATTCAAATTGTAGAAATCATGTCTATAGGATTCAAAACTATTCAGATTATAGAAATCATGCCTATAGGATTCAAACTGGATCAAGTTATAGAATGCATGCCTGAATCTGTTTAATTGTTGTTTATGCTCATTTTCTGTGTTGTTACCTTCATTAGAAAACATGCCTATAAGATTAAAACAAATAATTCTAGGTTTATTTCTGTGACCTACCACTATTTACTATCGCGCAAAACACCTAGATACCATGGTGGTAGGCTTAATTGTATCATGCTAAAATCAATAGGCAAACTTTGTAAGTCCTAATAATCGCATTAAGAAATTGACTTTGTATACGACTGTCTGCTCGTTCGTCAATATCACATAGATATCCCGCCTATAGGATTTTGCAATAAATAAAAACTGTTAATGCTAATCAGTTTGGTGTGCATTTGATGTCTAAATGCGGAGGGTAACTTGAGCCCATACTTGTTTCTATTTGAAAGTCCTAACTATTTTTTGTATGTCACCCAGTTTTCTTCTTTTGAGCAACCTAAGTTAAGGTCTAGAACTACCCTTAAATAGAGGTCCAAATGCCTCTTGGACCATAGGCATGGGACGGATAGTGCACGCATAGGGTACGACTTAGAATCAAGTAGAGCGCTTTAGGTAAACAACTTAAAGATAGTAATCGGGTAGCAGGAGATGATAGTCTGTGCCCGCTGAATAACATGAGTAACACCCCGTCTTGAGGGAGTTACGAAGTATTATTTATGTTGCACGGGGTGATCCTTTAGGCTAAAAAACTTAGGGCCCCCCCCCCCCCAATTCCTGTTAAAATAGTTCTTTCTTTGTCCAAATTATTTCTTTTCTCTTAGACTAATTCACATGATTTGAGTTCGGCCGGGACCCACCGTTGTGGACCTCGAGGAGTGCCTAACACCTTCTCTTTGAGGTAATTTGAGTCCTTACCCGATTTTTGGTGACGCAAACTAGTAAACCTGAGTCATTTGCAAATAGGTGCCCTAACGCACCTTAATCCGTTATGTGACGACTCTCTCTTTTAATAACCCTTCCTTTCAAAAGAGTTGTCAATGTCAAAACCCGATTTCGCGAGAAAGAGGGGCGCGATAATACTTGGAGCGTAAGTTCAGCAGTGAGCCAGGGGAAGTGGGCGTGGATGTGAGGCTTGAATCACAGGTTATTCCGACTAGAGGCAGCTTCATGTACCTTGGTTTAGTTATCCAGGGGGGAGGGAAGATCGACGAGGCTATCACACACCGTATTGGGGTACAATGGATGAAGTGGAGGTTAGCATCTGGAGTCATGTGTGACAAGAGAGTGCCACTGATACTCAAAGGTAAGTTCTATAAAACGGTGGTTAGACCGGCCATGATGTATGGGGCTGAGTGTTAGCCCGTAAAGAACTCACATATCCAGAAGATGAAAGTAGCAGAAATGAGGATGTTGAGATGGATGTGCAGGCACACTAGGAGAGATAAGATTAGGAATGATGATATTCGGGAGAAGGTGCACGTGGCTCCCATTGATGACAAGATGCGGGAAGCGAAGCTTAGATGGTTCGGACATGTTCAGAGGAGAAGCTCAGATGCTTCGATACGAAGGTATGAGCGGCTGGTTGTGGAGGGAACGAGAAGAGGTAGAGGGCGGGCTAAGAAGTATTGGGGAGAGGTGATCAGACAGGATATGGCGATGCTCTAGATTTCCAAGGACATGTCACTTCATAGGAAGATGTGGAAGTCGAGCATTAGGGTTGTATGTTAGGAGGTAGTTGAGTCTTTCCTTACTTCGTACCATTGTGGGACTAGTCAGGTAGGGTTTTTATCTAAGATAGCTAGTGGCAATGTTGTGTCTTACTATTTTGCTTTTCAGTGCAGGTCCTATTTATTAGCTATTGCTTTTGCTTTGCATCTTTCATCTGGATTTCATGGTGTTCTTATTTTTCCTATGATTGTTATAGTGATACTAATATTGTCTCCTTTTGTCCATTTGTCTTTTTTTTTTCTTGAGCCGAGGGTCTTTCGGAAATAGCCTCTCTACTCCTTCGGGGTAGGGGTAAGGTCTGCATACACACTA
The DNA here is from genome assembly GCF_000715075.1 of Nicotiana tabacum. Lineage (NCBI taxonomy): Eukaryota > Viridiplantae > Streptophyta > Magnoliopsida > Solanales > Solanaceae > Nicotiana > Nicotiana tabacum. The sequence goes on along the minus strand of NC_134081.1, from coordinate 2,300,248 downwards.
CCCTCCCCAGACCCCATTAGTGGGATTTTACTGGGTTGTTGTTGTTGTTGTTTTCATACAACTAATGACTTTTCTTAATTAAAATTATATTAGATATTTCCTTCAACTCAATTCTTACATTTAGTAATTGATGGCCAAACAAGAAATGTGGTGTGCCTATATAAAAAAACTGTACTTGTGGAAGGTTTCAGCTAGACGATATTCCATGTCCACATGCAATGACAGTTATACAAAAGTTCCATACGAATTCATACAAGTATTTCTCAGATTACTACAACATAGACTAGTTGTTGAAAATATATGAGATACCAGTAAACTCTCTGCCGGATGAAACAACGTGGCAAATTTCAGAATATGTCTCTTCGCAGGTGGTACTTCCGCCAAAAGGAAAAATTATACCAGGAAGACCTAAAAAGAAGAGAGGCATAGGAGGTTGGAAAGGAAATACAGTTACATGTGCACTATACGGGGAAAAAAGACACAATCGGAGAACGTGCCAAAATATTCCAAAGAGAGATTGATATAATGCTTCAATATTTTTATAGAACTCATATATCGTAAAATCATATCATTTGATTTTCAAAGAATAAAATGCATGTCTTGCACTAGACATATATTTGGTATGGTGATTCTTTGCCAAATTACTATTTGACAAAAAGTTTATATGGCTACTTGTGTTTTCAATAAGAATCTATTTATTTGCTATTTTAGTATATAAAAGTAGGATGCATTTATATCTAGTTAATTCAGGAAAAAAGGCGCTAAAATATAATGTGATACCCAAGTGGTATATCTGTATACCTTATTAGTATATCTGTATACCTTATTGGTATCAAAATATGTGCAGAAATAGAACTGGTGCCCCAAAGGCAACATCTGTACATACGTCGTTAACAAAATGGGCACGCTTTGTAAGTCATGTCAGTACTGATGTATAACAAATTGGAAGCCATTTACTTACAGTTACTGCAAGGGAAAAAGGTACTCAAATACAATGTGATACCTGAATGTTATATTTATATACCTTATTGGTATATAGTTGTATTGCACTAATATGGTTAAACCAAAATATGTGTAGAAATACAAGTGATGCACAAAAAAATGCAACATCTCTATATACTTCCTTAATAAAATGGGCACACTTTGCAACTCATGTCAATATTGAAGTATAACAAAAAGGTACTCAAATACAATGTGATACCCGAATGGTATATTTGCATATCTTATTGGTATATAGTTGTATTGCACTAATATGGTTAAACCAAAATATGTGCAGAAATATAAGTGGTCCACCAAACAAATACAACATTTGTACATACTTCCTCAACAAAATTGGCACACTTTGCAACTCATGTCAATATTGAAGTATAACAAAAAGGTACTCAAATACAATATGATACCCGAATGGTATATTTTATACCTTATTGGTATATAGTGGTATTGTACTAATATGGCTAAACCAAAATATGTGCAGAAATACAAGTGGTGCACCAAAAAAATACAACATTTGTACATACTTCCTCAACAAAATTGGCACACTTTGCCTAGTTGCTGCAGGAAAAAAGGTACTCAAATATAATGTGATACCCAAATGATATATCTGTATACCTGATTGGTATATAGTTCTACTGCACTAATATACCTGAACCAAAATCTTTACAGAATACAGCTGGTGCAGCAATGCAAAATCTGCATAGAATTTCTTAGATTCAACTACAACTAAAAACTGCTCTCAATACAAATTCATAACCAATTCGCTTTCTAAAAATATTTCTTCTCATTCAAATCAATAGTCGCCCTATTCTTCAACCAAATAGCAATATAGTTCCTCTTTTTGAACGTGGTAACTCCCTTAAAAAAATACACCTACAAAAACAACTTCTGTTGTTGTATTATAACGAACTAACATTGCTCCTCCTACTACAATTGGCAGTATGAGTAGGAACTAACAGTGCTGTTGTAACATCCCTGTTCTGCACTAATGGCTTGACTTCAAGTGCAGAAAAAATTGTCTCTAAAAGACATTGCTAATAAACCAACAACTTTATTGAAGAAGCCTAAGAAAATCCTAATAAAACAAACCGAAGATAGATTCTAACAGTAAAACAGTTATAGCAATATATTGTACTATTACAATGGTATTCCTAGAACACACTTTTAAAAGGTAGCGTTTTTACAATCTAATAATGCAAAATACCATACTTCACTAAAAACTTTTAAAATCCTGCAAAGTTTTCATGCTACGATTAACTAAAAGCAAAAAAAGACCTATACTACTTATTGCGCTTCTTTCCACGAGTTGTTTTTGTAACTATTGAAGCCTCAGATTCACTTGATTCACCATGCAACTGCTTGTTCCTCCCATAGTGCCACAGCAATATAACAAACCTAGCTTGAAGACCATCCACATCAAAATTGGCAACAGGGATTGGAAAACCTTCAATAATGTACTCAGCAAAGCATGCAACATATACTCCACAATCTCTGAAATAAAATATAAAAATCGATTAGTAGTGAAAATACGTAACTATTCTTACATATTTTGTTGTGTTGGCAGATTTGTAATCAGTTCAATCTCAAATGGACCAGTCAAGTCATTTCCCATGTGCAACCCATTTTCTACTATAATGTCACTTCTTTGGTCATAAAATGCAATGCTAACTAGAAACATGGGTATCAACACAGCATATGCCTCTGCCACCTTTTGAATAGCTTTTTTGTGATTTCGACTACGTAGAGAGTCATATACATAAAAATATCTCTTATGGAATGATACACACCCCAATATCCAATGCCATTTTCTGCCAAATTAATTGGAAAGAGGATATGGTCAACTTGGTGCCATGGAGTGTTGCAATACATCCTAAATCCTTTCATGTACTCCATGATATCGTCTGATCTATCAACCAAATGATCTTGTTTTTCACCTTTGATAAATTCTGTGTAAACCCTTTGTATGATATTATTAAAAAGAGTATCTATAGTTGTGACTTTAATTGGCATATTAATTCCATATTTTGCCTTCTTCCTAAGATAGTAGAATATAATATTCAAGTGTTGAAAAAAAAGAGAGGAAGAAAACATGACTAACACTAACAATATGCATGAACTAATACAAAAATAAAAATAAAAAGTCGCACACATACCGAACTAGACAGTGGCCTGCCAGAATACTTTAATGTGTGAAAAAATATCTTATCATCAATTTGTTCAACTTCAAAGTCAAAACAAGGGTCCAACTTTCGATCACGAAGTAAATACACTTCCCTATTTCGTATAAAAGAAGATATGGATAAGAAATACATCAATAAAAACTAAGAAAACATGAAAACAAAAGTACATGGAAACGAATACGCACTCTCCCAATTACATGTCTGCTTCAACAAAGTTTGAGAATGCATTCGTAAGCTTATAATTTAACAGCCATTGAAATATCATTTACAAATGGAAATCTTCCTTTGATAACTTTCGAAGATCCCCCAACTGCACTAATACCAGATTGCCAGTCATTCCTATAAGGCGGCTGTTTTACAGCTGCAAGGCACCTTCTCCGTGTGAAAACTACAGGAGTTGTTTCAACATCTGTTTGTGTCTGGACAACAGTTCTTGATATCGACTGATCGGGTTTAGACTTATTTACATCATGAGTTGTCAGTTCATTTCCAGATTGATTTACATTACGTCTCCCTCCTTGTATAATGGCAGCAATTAGATCAAGTTGAGAATCAGTATATTCAAAACTAGAATCCAAGTCAAGATCACCTTCGTGTCGACAAGGATCTTAAATTAAAAATGCTAGTGAATCAACAAATATACAAAGTTAAGAAATTTTAAAAAAAATAATGAAAAAGTTATATATAGAAGACGTTACCAGAAGGCAAATTCACATTACTGCCACCTACATCCGCTTGACCAACACCATCAACCCGAGATGTTGAACACATAAAAGCATTATCAACTTTACTATTTAAATAAAAAAAACTGTCAAAAATCTCTCATTTACATACCAACTTCAGAATTAGTAACATCAATAATCGTACCCTGTGGAGCAATATTTTATAGTAAAGTAGGAGCTTTAGACTCAATAACAATATCTGGTCGTGTCTGTGCAGCGATTCATGATGGCAACGGAGCAGGTCCAGACTTTTTACCATCATGAGATGGCTGCTTATATTTTGCTTGTTGTGTAATGGTGGTGATTTGATCAATTGCAGATGCAGACAAATCAAAGTCAGAATCTAAGCCAAGATCATGCTTATTTACAAAGGGGATGAAAAAAGTTAAAAAAGGTTAGTGAATGCACAAATACATAAAGTTAAATAAATTAAAAAAGAATCAAAAATTTGCATATACAATATTTTACCAGAACGCAAATCATCAGTAACTACGTCATGCCTTGTTGTGACGTTCTTCATATTGACACCACTGGAACCACCATCTCGACCAGCCTCACCAAAACCAGACACTAAACATATAAAAGTATAATCAAGAGTACTATTTTCAAAAAATAACAGCAAAAAAAAATAAAAAACAAATCTGTGATTTACATACTAGAAGGCACTTTGGGCGTGCTATCTCTAATAACTACAGCATCATTCCCACTGTCTCCCATTTCAAACTGGTCATAATCATTGTGCATCTCACCAAAGTAAGGATCAGTATCTTGTTACTTATGCTGAAAATGAGAAAATAATAATTTTATTATTATGTATATTACAAGAATACTATGTGCACTAAAAGTAAAGAATGGAATAGTATCCTATAAGCATATATTGCATCTTTGAACAATATACTATAGCATTATATTATATAAAAAAATAATACCGCTGAATTTTCCTTTGGTTTCATTGATTGCCTACCAATAGTTGCAAGCAACTCCTCAAACTTGGTCTCTACAAAAAGTTTCAAACCTTGTAACTCCTTCATTACCTTAGCATTGGTAGGTTTGGAATCACCTCCAGTACTTTGATACATACTTTGTGTCTTTGGCAATTGAGTGCCAAAAACCTGAAAGCTATCATTCTGACTGTCAGTGCAATAAACTTTAATTTCAAAGTTTAGACCACGTACATCAAATAGTTGCTTTTCAGCATCAGTTGGGATGATGTTCTTTAGATGCAATTATTAATGACACTACTTAGAAATAGAAATGATAACAAAATATGGAAAGATAAAAGATCCCTATAACCATATGATACCAACATGGTATACATATATACCAACATGGTATACATGTATAACAACATGATATATCATTGATCTGGGATATTGCTACAAGTACCTGTGATTAAACTACTGTACCAAAATATTAAAATATACAATAAAAGTATGAGAAAATTAAAAGTATAAGCAGTAATAAAAGTATAAGTAGCAGAAAAGATCCTTATTACCATATGATGTCAATATGGTACACATGTATACCAACAGAGTATATCATTGCTCTGGGTTATTGCTACAACTGCCTGTGACTAAACTACTGTACCAAAACATTAAAAGATGCAATAAAAGTATGAAAAAATTACCTGCTCGCGTTGCAAGCTAAACATTCGCAAAGCAACTCGCTCATTCTATATTTCACCTTTGACTACCCAATTCAGAATTCGTGGAAGTTTGTTTCCAATATGATCAGCAAAGTGACCATCCAAACTTGAGCAGCATTCATGCAACCAAATGTGTAAATCTAACGGGAAGCCACTGAGTCTATAAAAAGAAGGCTTATCTTGAAATTTGTTGGAACTCGAGTTAATTGTAGCTTTATAAACATCTATACCCCAGGGATAATTATTAAAATCACCGCACTCAACCAAGTCAATGTAAGACCATGAAATAACCTTTGTTTTGAGTTGAGAAAGTAAGAAGTTGTTCACAAAATAAAGAACTGCTATCTTCAACGCATCATCATCTGTCTCCCATTTCTTCTTCGTAAAACAGTCTACTAGTTGGGCCAATGTCACAGATGCAGTCCCAAAATATTTTGAAATCAACCTATTTTCTGGTACGCTCTCTATACTTGTATTACTCTTACATTTCAGCCCAGTAACGAGTGCAAATTCACCCAAACCAAAGCGCAACCTAGAATCATTCACTACAAACCGCATCTCATTTTTCACCTCATGATGTACTTCTCTAATAAGTAAATGGTGCATAACCCGAATCTGCACAATAACTGGTGGTAGATCCAAGAAATATCCAAATCATATTTTCTTAAACATCCGAAGTTGCTTCTTTGTTAAATTCTCTTTCAACAGATGAATGACATTGCAGTTGGTATCCCAATCGACCTTTGGTTTATAATCTATGTCCATAGGCACGAGAAAATCCCAACACTGCAAAACATGTTCATATAAATAATTTCAGAAATAGAATTCACTAAAAAATACAACTAAAGTAACCAAAAATATTACAACTACCATATGATACCAATATGGTATATAACTATACCAATAGGGTATACAGTTCTACTGGCTAATTTCCAGCAACTATAAATGACTATACTACTATTATATAACAGACAAGCATAAAGAGAAAAATAAAAAAGGTATGTAGTTATAAAGTATTTTTAAGATATTGTACGATACTATTATTATTAAAGTAAAAATAAATATTGTACCAATTAAATGCAGCCAATACAGTCAAAAAAAGGATCCAAAAGCATATGACACCAATATACCAATATGGTATATAGCTATACTAACAAGATATATAATTGTATGTGGTTGTTCCAACAACTGCTTATAACTATAAAAACTATTACATAACACATACTCTATGTCCATAGGCACAAGAAAATCTCAACAATGCAAAACATGATCATATAAATAATTTTAAAAATAGAATTCACTTAAAAATGCAGCTAAAATAACCAAAAAATATTACAACTACCATATGATACCAATATGGCATATAATTATACCAACAAGTTATACATTTCTACTGGTTAATTCACGCCAACTATATGTGACTATTCTACTATTACATAACACACATGCATAAAGAGAAAAATAAAAAAAATAGTGTACTATTTATTAATTTAAGATATTGTACTATACTATATTATTAAAGAAAAAGCACATAACATGCCAATTAAAGAAAGTTAATACAACCAAAAGATATGATACCAATATAGTATATTGTTATACCAACAGGGTATATAGTTGTATGGGGTCGTTCCCGCAACTGAGGTTTCAACAAATATATGATACCAATATATTATATAGCTATACCAACATGGTATACAGTTGTACAGGGTCGTTCCCAATTCACACAACTGACTATAACTATAATATAATACAAAATCATACCAAAAAATCAAAAAATAACAATGTACTATATGTTCAAAAGCACAGATACTAATTTTAAGAAATTATCTTCTTGGGTGCCACACCAAGTTCTTTCTTCTTTACTTGAGAACCATCGCTACAATCAACATTGACTGGTTGAGTCTCTGTGTCAGGCACGGATTCATGTCGGCTTCCCCCTAACATAGAATCCTCAACAACTTTAGCTTTTCTCTTATCATTCACTGCAGTACCTGCTATGACTGGTTCAAAATTTATTTTAGGTAATGCCTGGTAGGGAGTTCCATCGACTGACGAAGTATCAATATCGTTGCCTTTTCCACCCTCTATTTCTATATTTTCAGTTGTATTTTTAATACGACTACTGCTAGGGTTAGGACTAAACACAGATGGAGAATCAGAAAATAATTTAAAACTAGGACCGGACATGGCTGAGGCAACTGATTCAGCAGCTACTTGGGTTGAAGAATGATGTTGTGCACGACGCCACCATCTACGTGCACAATGCTTCTGACCCATAGATAAAAAAAAATAACCCGCAGACATTTATTCACAAAAGTACAAAGAAAAACATAAAAATTCTATGATTTTGAAAACCCACTTTCACTAAAATGCACTTTCACATCCAAAATTTTGGTCCAAAAATTACTATTAAACGAAGAGATAGAACGAAATATGAAGAAAAAATTCAAAACTCGAATCAGTAAATGCTGGGTGAAATATGATTTCTCATGGTTTGGCTATGGAGGTTTTGAAATAAACTCGGTAGCGTTAAAGGAGGGAGACAAATTAAATAAGGCATTAAATGACAGTGGTATGGGAATCTGCTAATTGTGTGGGATGCTGGGGGAAATAGCTTGGGCCGGGTATGTGAATTCCGCTAATGGGTGGGCCGCGTAAATAGTCTGGGCCGCATGGGTAGGAAAAGTAAATAGTTTGGGCATAGATATTAGAGGGTAAATAGTTTGGGCCTAATAGATATAAAGTAAGATTTTCCCAATTATATAAGCCCTGACTCATATTGCTCTTTACCCAGCTCATTCATTCTTTTAAATATTTTAACTTCTCTTTGAAATCTCAACATATAGTGACAAAGAATAAATATCTCATAAGTTAAAAACGTGAATCTCATAAAAATAATTTGTTATTAGAATAACAATATATGAAAATAACAAATAGTAATGACGACTTTTAAAGGTCGCCCTCAATAAGTTTCAGAAGAAGTCAAGACTCTATTTGGTGCTTTAGATATTTACTGTAAATTACTCAATATAGTACATAGAATAAATTAATCTTTTTCTCTCTCTACGTGCTCTCGACGTACTTTAGTGTGATTTACTAACCTATGCCATCGGTGATGGGAGGGAGGTGAAGGCCTAAGAAAAGCAATACGAAGATTCAACTAGCATAATTCATTGCATCAGCGAGTCGAAATGGGGAATCAGGCAAATCGACACCAATTCAAGGATCCCTAATTCGTGAAAAAGGGGCGACTACCCCAAAATCAATCGTCGTTTCAATGACGACTGGTCAAGTCACAGAAGTAGAAGCAGGAATGGAAGCCAAGGAAACGGGCAACCTAGGGTCCAAAAACGATGATGCACAAGTAGTTATGAGGGTCAGGGAACCAGAGACAACTCAAACTAGGCAAATAAAATATGTAGAAAGCAGCAATTGAGGAGAATGAAGGGTGGCAAACAGCAAAGGGCAAATCAGCCACAAAAAATACTCAAGAAGCATCAACAAGAGGAGTAGCAGTGTGTAATGGATTTAATGTTCTTAATGAATCATGCTCTAATACAAAAAAGTAATATGATAAGCAGGGTTGATGGAGGACAATGTAGTCATGGGAGAGGTGTGAAGGAAGGGATACCAGGCAACATATTCTACTGAAGTTGGTTAGTTGGAACGTTAGAGGCTTAAATAAAGCCTATAAGCAAAAGGAGATTCACAGGTATATTAGGGAACATAATATTGGTATAATCGCTATAATAGAACATAGAGTACAAGAGAAGTATTCTCACAAAATTATACAAAAAATAGCTTATAAGTGTGAATGGTGTGCAAACTATGATGTTGGTGGTAAAGGCAGGATATGGATTGTTTGGGATCCCAATGAAGTCAAATTTACTTTGCTCGGATATAAATCTCGATATATTGATAGGGAGGCACTCATATATGCTACTAGACAAGAATTTACTTTCACAGCTATATATGGCATGCATACAGTAGAGACAAGAAAAACTTTATGGGTGGATTTGTTAAGTTGGAGTCACTCTCAACTAAAACCTTAATTGTGTATGGGTGACTATAGTGCTATATTATTTGTGGATGATAGAATCAATGGAAGTCCAGTTCAGGACAGTGAAATAAGAGACTTCAATGAATTCTTAATAGCTGCTGGGATGTTTGAAATGAGAACAGTGGGAAGGAACTTCATCTAACTCCCATGTGTTTAGTATAATAGACAGAGCGATAGTGAATGCAGAATGGGTAACCAATATGCACCAACTAGATGCTGTAATTAGGGATGAACCAAAGGCCTATTTGGCAGAACATAAGGATTTTTTACCAATAGTTGCAGAAGTTTGGAATAAGCATCAGCAAATGGAACATATGTCTGGTGTCTAGAGAAAGCTGAAGGAAGTTAGGAAAGAGCTAAAACAGTAAAATACAACTGAATTTAAAGTAGTAGATGTAAAGGTCAGGACTGTTAGATACAATTTACATGAGATACAAGAACAGATGAGAACTACCAACTCAACAATATAGTTCTTTGATAAGGAGAAGGAACTGAAGAAACAACTAGAGAAATGGGTTAACATAGAGGAGAGCATATATAAGTAAAAATCTAAGAACAAATGGTTGAAATTGGGAGATTCTAATTCTGCTTTTTTCTTTGCCAGCATGAAGAATAGAGTAAGTCAAAACAAAATCAAAAACCTGGTGACCAATATAGGATAGATAGTACAGTCAATAGAAGCAATAAAATATAAAATAGTGGGGTTCTATAAATAGTTATTGGGATCCTCTGCAGATGTTATACCAGCTATACAACCAGGCATTATGAAAAAAGGAAAGGTTCTAGATAGAGGTCAGCAGCTGAAACTAACTGAGCCTATCATTGTAGAAGAGGTTCACAATACACTAAAAGGGATAGATGATTTAAAGGTCCCATGGTGTGATGATTTCAACTCATCGTTCTTTAAGAAAACATGGGACATCACATGCTAGGATATCATCAATGCAGTACTCCAGTTGTTCAATGTAACTAATGTTACCTTTATACCAAATGTACATCATCCTTCAACTATTAAAGATTTCATGCCTATTTTCTGTTGCATAGTGTTGTATAAAATCATCTCAAAGATTCTAACTAATAGACTACAAGGAATAATGGATCACATAGTAGATAAAAGCCAATCAGGCTTTATACTAGGGAGAGTTATCATATATAGTATAATTCTGAGCCATGAGTTGGTAAAAGGATATGAGAGGAAGGGTATTTCACGGAGATGCATAATAAAACTTGACTTGCTGAAAGCTTGTTATTCCATTGAATGAGTATTCTTAGAGCAAGTCTTGGCTAGTCTGAATGTACCTAAGATGTTTACTAAATGGATAATGGCTTGTGTATGCACTGTGTCTTACTCAATCCTTATAAATAAAAAACCTGTGAAATCATTTAACGCTAGGAAAGGCTTAAGACAAGGCGATCCATTATCTCCATACCTATTTGTCCTTGGTATGGAATACCTTGCCAGACTGCTGAAGACCTTGAAGAATGATCTTGACTATAATTTCCACTCTAGATATGATAAGCTAAATATTATACAGTTGGGATTTGCAGATGCTTGTTGTTATTCTGCAGAGGTGATACTATGTATGTCCAAATGGTCTATAATTGCTTCATGAAAATTTTTAATACATTTGGGCTAAAAGCAAATATGGCAAAAAGTTCTATATACTTTGGGGATTTACCACAGGACATACAACATGATATAATGCAAGCAGTTAGTTTTAGTAGAGGAGAATTGCCTTTCAAATATTTGGGTGTTTCACTTAGCACCAAGAGGATCTCTCTGGCACAATACCAGCCACTAAAGAAATTGATAGGAAGGATCACTTACTGGACCTCAAAGTACTTATCTTATGCAGGAAGACTTCAGTTGGTCAAAACAATATTATTTTTTATCTAAAATCTATTGGTCACGGATACTTGTAATGCCTAAGAAGCTGGTAAAAATATAGAAGTTGTTTGTAGAACCTTTCTGTGGACAGGTGGAGTAGAAACATAAAAAAAGCTTTATTATCATGGGATAAAGTATGCTCCCCAAAGACTGTTGGTGGATACAATGTGCTTGATGTATATACTTAGAATAGGGCTGCAATATGTAAACTGATATAGAATGTCTGAAAGAAAAAAGATAAATTGTGGGTTCAGTGGAAGAAGCAAGTGGTGTGGGAAAACACTCCAAGTACTGCATCTTGGATGGCCCAGAAGATTATTAAAGCAAAGGGATACATAGAAGAAACAAGAATCGGTATGCAGGAAATGGCCTCCTAGAACTTCTTCTCTATTAAGAAACTATATAATGCTATGAGAGGTGAGTTTCAGAAAGTAACTTGAAAGAAACTGACGTGCAACAACTTAGGGGCTCCAAAATAAATTTTTGTGTTGAATCTGGCTATACAGAGAAGACTACTTACAAGGGACATGCTCCATGTGTGTGGGATAACAGATATGCTACTTTGCCCTATGTGCAATGATGAAGCTGAATCGATGGACCACTTGCTGTTTAGGTGTGTAGTATCTGAAAGCATATAGAGTAAGCTGCTCACCTTGAAAGGCATATCAAGACCTATGATGGAGTGGCAGAGGGAACTACAATGGGCAAAAGACAATGAAAAAGGAAAAAAATACAACTGCACAACTATACAGGTTGTCATTGGCATATGTTGTTTACCGTATATGGAAGGAACGAAATATGAGAGTATTCCAAGGACAACAGAAGACACCGAGAATATTAGTTAGGCAGATTGTGCAAGAGGTTGTTAGCAGGGGATCAAGGCAGAGCAAGCTAATGAAGAAAATCGTAGAGATGAATTTTTATCCTTAGTCTTTACTACAGATGTTAGGGTAGTTAAAGTTGTTTGAGGCTGGGGCTGTCCAGGCTCAATTTTTTTGACATTGTACATATTGATATTGGTAAATAAAATTATTTAATTACCAATAAAAAATAACAAATATTAGTATACGTCTCACCTTGGAGTGATGGACATCCCTAACCTTAAAATCAAACCGTTTTTTTAAATGTTGTTACTTCCACTATTTCAGTTATGTGAACCTATTATTTGATTGATTACCAAGTTTAAGAAATAAATTAAGAAATTTGTGATCTTAAATACGTCATAATATTTGTGTGGATATAAAACTTATGGAACTTGTGATCATAAACATGCAACAAACGTGTATGACAATAAAAGCTTCTCATTAAGAACAAAATAGAAAAGTTAAATTAAGTATTTACTGGTTATACGTGGTTATAAATATATTATATATAACGTGCGTTATATATATATATATATATTAATTATATGTCCACCGACTATTTTTAGTTTAAGTGGTTGAATGAGTACCTATTTAGGTTAATTCAATTTCCTTCCCTAATTGTCAGAGGCGGAGCTAGCATGTCTGTCGGGTTCACTCGAATCCAATAGCTTTGGTCCACACTATGTATTTGTCTTAATAAATCTATTGAATACGTATAAATTTTTAAATTAGAACTCAATAACTTAAACATCCAATTTCGAACTCATAAGTTTCGAATTCTGACTGCGTCTAATAGTAGCTATTAGTTTAATTCATTTTGGCTGAGCCTCTGTTGGAGTGTTTTCGTACCCTGGGTGTGACAGTTGTTCATTCAAATTTTAACTATGCATTTTGTTTATGCTCATCATGTCCCAAATGTTGATGAATAGTAGGATAGCATAACCCTCATTCAGTATAACAGTCAAAGAAAGTGATAATTAAACTTCTAATTGAGTGCTGCTTTAATCTCTAATTATCACATAATTTGACTTTTACCCTTCATCTATAAATATTTGCTTATCATGTTTTGCTCAATGTAACAATTAGAATTGTTGCAGTTTTTGCACTTGTTTCACTCCCAATAAATGTTCGTTTATTGCACTTGATCAAGTTTGAATAAACCAATAAATAAATTAAGAAAATCAATAGACAGACTTTTTTTCATAGCATACATCAACTCATAATTTGGTGACTTTGCCACCATGCAGCAATTGGGACCTTTTGCTGAAGAGAGGATAACTTATAATATTCTCCTCTTTAGCAAATTAAAATATATAGTTCTAGATTTAGATATCGTTCCAACAACCGGCTGGGAGCACTTCAGTATACAATTACGGGCAGTAATTGGAAGTCCTATTGCACCTAAGGCCACTCCGTAGCAGTAATCTTCATCTTTCTATGTTATTCAGTAATTCCTTTTGGTGATCACCTTGTTCTAGCCGATCTCCGTATTGGTATTTATTTTTTTGGATTGCAATTTCAAGTATTGCTATGTCGGGATATGGATCAAATAATAAATATTCCTTTTTAGGTGGTCTATCTATTTTATGTATCATTTTTTTTATAATGATGGTGTTTGAGCCCGTAGGTACTTAAACTAATTCTGTCGGTTACTAGCTACCTCTCACCAATACAAGTATTAGATAAATCTATCCTCAAAGGTTAGATAATTCCAACTTGATTTTCTATAATTAGGCCAGAATGTCGCAATTTCTTAATCAATAGTGGCTCGCGAGTCAGGTCTTCTAAATTGACCTCTTATGGAATACATGAAAAAAAACATATCATCTGAAACTAGCTATCCAATATCTTGTATATGTAAATTAATTAAATTCCATTGTGCACGCTAAAAATTTGAAGTAAATGAATGTAATAATAGTTACTTTTCTCAAGAGACCTTGTCCCGTTAACCAACGAACCATACAATTTCCTTGAATAGAGAGAAACGGAATAGTATATTACAAGGTTGGTTGGACAAAACCCTAACTAGAATCAAAGTTTTAATAATTCTAATTGACAAAACTTCCCCAACTGATTGCTTCACTCTACCAAAGAACCGAAATCCAAAAGATATCTTTGCTGATACCTTTGACTCTGCAGGATCAACAACCCTAGCTGCATGTAGTACGATAGAATTCCTCGGTTCATCTATCTCGACAAGTTCAGGTTCAAGGGAGGGTGATCAAGGGGACCCTGACTTTCGATCTCCTCTCTATGGCGGGAGGTTTCTTTCGTATCAAGAATGTATTGGGGAGGCCAGGGAAGATGGATTGGATCGAGAGATGATGCTCATGCCTCATGTTTATCGATAGAATTCCCCAAGGCAGGCTGGAGGGTAAGGCTGCTCAAGCCATTGCCTTGGGCCCCAAATTCTAGAGGGCCCCAAAAATATTATGATATATTATTATGTATTATATATCTTATGCTATTACTCTCAAGAGTCTAAATTTTAATATTTGTTTATTTGGTTAAGAATGCAGTGAGTGAGTAAAGAGCGATCTTGTTAGTAGTATATTTATTTTCTTCTTCCGTTCTAATTTTTCCTCCTTTCTTTCATATGACTTTGAGATTTCGCTTTCCAATTTCAAACTCTGTTTCTTTGATTTAGCTACTTTCTCATGTTTAATTGACCAATTGATTAGAACAAAAGATCTTTTGTGTCTCACTATTAAATGAATTTTGTGAAATAGGCCTCTTAATATAATTTGGCTTTAGGCCACCAACTTCGTTGAGCCGCTATAGAATTCCTCGGTTCATCTCTCTCGACAAGTTCATCATTTTAGTCTACAGCGAAGCGAAGGAGACAAGGGCGAGGCACCGAACATATTCTACCCTCCTCCATGCACCCGTCATTAATAATCTATATTCGCCTTTATCTTGATCTTTTATTTTAATACCTAGCCATTCAAACTTCCAAACTTGTAGAACCAGTAAATATCATGCTCTCTCAGCAAGTACTCAGTATACCTTTTTTGGCAACTTTCTTTGTGTTAAAGTTAGAAGTTCATGCACACCATAATCTTTTCAAACAAGAACATGGATTGATAAATGAAGTTAGGTTTAAGGAAAGAAAATAAGTACTCAGAAATTAAGTTTGCTTACTTTGCAAACATAGAATATGCTATAACAGAAAAGGCAAGTTTTATTAAGAGTGATCAGAAAAGAGGTGGCTGAACTGAAAAACATGAAAACCCTTTAAATGCAATAAAAGAACATGCAAATTAAACACACACAAACTGCACTCCCACAGATAGCTGAGATAATATACAACATTCATCTCATTTAAAGTCAATAATTATTTTAAACTTGTCATAATCACGTTAAACTTAGTTTTTGTGTTTGACGCCCCGAATAATTATTGGAGGCAGAGTTACTGGCCCCGATATTAGTACTGCTTCCACCATAAGTCGCCATTTAATATTAGAGTAATTTTTTCTTTTACGAGAATTACTAGAAGGTTCGGGGAAAGAGATGGGATTGAATTGGATTAAGGTAGCCATTTAAGAAAGGGAAGATTTTGAGGATTACAGATAGAGGAGGCTGAAAATTGGAGGTGCAAACCAGTTGTTGATGAACTTGCGAGAGTAGTGTGTGAAGGATTTTGGGTGTAAGCCAGAAATGTGTTGGAGATGTGGGTTGGATACCGATTTTGGCAAGTGTTAGTAGAAAACAGTGACCTTATATACATAAGGATGAGGTTTAACAGTTATTTTTCTTGAATTATTCTACTCATGAAGTGATAAAAGTGGAAACTCTCGAGAATGTCAAAGAAATGTTGACAAGACATTTGTTGCTCAATGACGACAAAGTTTTCGGAGTTTGATTCAAAATTTAAATTTTATAGATTCCATAATTAGTTATACTAGTAATAGTCTTGTATTTTCTTCTATATGTTTCTTTTTTCTTTTTCGATTTTCTTATTATTTTGTTGTAGTCATTGCTTTCTTTTTCATGGCTTCTTTCCTACTGTATTTTTTTTTTAAACTGCTACAATTATATTTTCCTTGAGCTGAGGGTCTATTAGAAATAACCTATCTTCACAAGATAGGGGTAAGGTCTGTCTACACACTACCCTCCTCATACTCCAGTTGTGGGCAGAGGCGAATCTAAGATTTGAAGGTCGAGAATGCACTCTTGGATTCAACCAAAATCTGCTTTTTATTTTTTAAATATATATAAATGTATACATGAAATATTTGTCAAACTTTATGCGTGCCGATAACCCCTCTCGGTATAGCATAGGTCCGCCTCTGCTTGTGGGATTATACTACATATGTTGTTGTTGTTGTTGATCCGGCAGTTAGTTCATAGTTTGTCTTAGTCATACAACGTTATCGACATATTGTATGTTGGAGGGAACATGTTAAGAGTATTATTATTGGATCATTATAAATATACTTTTGGTGAGCTTAGATCTGCTTAAAGATAAAATTTTTATGGGGTGACCAGTTTTCACTCTACAATTTAAGCAATATTCAATTTTTGTTTTTCAAAAAAACTAAACATAGCAAGTGTTAGCAAACTTCAAATAAAACATGCATGCTCCTTAAACTTCAAACAAAACTTCAAACATTGAACTTGTAGCCACTGAATTAAAGCACCATTGTAACATTATCACAAGGTATATTACTCCATATAACTCAGATTAGATGCAACTAAAGGGGTTCTCAGTATCCCAAAAATGTAACATTTATCAAAAACATTGCTCAACAAGTTGCTAGATTCCTCTAAA
This sequence comes from Nicotiana tabacum, assembly GCF_000715075.1. Lineage (NCBI taxonomy): Eukaryota > Viridiplantae > Streptophyta > Magnoliopsida > Solanales > Solanaceae > Nicotiana > Nicotiana tabacum. The sequence goes on along the minus strand of NC_134081.1, from coordinate 2,283,126 downwards.
CTATACCTAAAACATATATACTGCCTAGAAACAAGTTAAATTAAAGTTTGTAATTATTCATCATTGTTGCAAACTTAAAGAAGCAAGTCATGAATTTCGAATAATAAAAATGAGCTTTTAAATCAAGTAGATATTATTGGAAAAGCTTGAAATCATTGCAGGGATAAATACTGGCTACATATTCGAAAATATATGTCTAAAACTTTAGATAATAGTAGTTCAAACCTCAGAAATACATTGCACTTGTATTTTCAAATGTCTGAAGTTTGGGGACTGATGCCAAGCTAAATTTCACACAAATGTATGATGTGCAAACTTATGCAAACTACATACATTGGTTTTGGCAAGCCAAACTTAAGACATGGACTTGCGAGTCTGAAATTAATTCTGAAACAGCTAAACTTATAAAAATTTATGAACTTTGGCTATGGATTAAACAACGGTCCTCAAGTCGGCTCTCTATGCAGTTTAGAGAGCAAGATATTTGCACATCAATGTGAAATTTTTATTTTTATAACTAATAATCTTTCTTTCGAACTAAGTTCCACATTAATATATAAGCATGGAACCACAAACACAAGATAGAACTAGAAAAGGGAAGAAGAAGATTGAAATTAGACATAAACTCAATTAATTGGTACTTTTTATTGGAGTAAGAAAAATCTTGAATAATAGTTGCCTATTATGTCCTATGACATTTTCAAGTATGTTATGAGTGCAGAATTCACTCTGGGCGTCAGGAGAATTATGTTTTATTTTAATATTTCTCGCCTATTATGCTTTAATTAGACAACTTAAGATGAATTTTCTTGTCTAAAATTTGGAGGACCACCAATTTAACAGAAGATAATCCTACTGAAACAAAAGGTAAAGCTCATAATCAATGTTTCTTTTGAAAATTAGTGCCTTAATTAGGTATGCTTATGCTTTCTACTACAAAACGCAATCCTTTCCTTTTTCTCTCTACAATAGTCCTTGTAGTTTTCAAGTACCTATCGTGACTCCAATTTTGTCCTTAGAAATTAATAGCTTGTGGACATAAATGAAAAATCTTATTCTTTATTTAATTAGAAAGAAATTACTCTGTTTCATTCTGCATTCTGGGCTCAAATACTCTTTATTAACTTTAATTAGCGACTTCCAAATTCCTTTATAGGTTTAACTCAAATACTATTTTTTTTCCCTTCGAAATACTCCAATAATTTTTCTGAGGAACGAAAGTCTTGCCTTCAAAAGTCTTTGCGCCACTAGCCCTAGTTTTCAGCTTTGTGACACACATGAAGGGAACACCCAAAACAATTAGATATGTGTATCCAAGGGGTGATCTACACGTACAAATAGGACACTTCGGTGTCACTCTTAATTTTTTGACCCCGATTGCTCTATGAGCGGAATTTCAAGTTTAGTAAGTGTTGCCCTTCGCTTGTCCCATAGGCAATACTTTTGACCTTAAAATTTTGTCAATCGGGCAAACGAGAGTGAAAAATTAAGACAATCCATTCTCAAGTACCTTGAGTGTATTTTCCTAATAGATTTGTGTATCCACTATCAAGTTTATTGTAGAGAAAGAAGAAAGGATGGGCTTTGAATTTTGAACCCTCGGCATCTGTATATATGGAGCCTCATATCGTCATGGGCCTCAAGTATATATCGAATGTATTTTAGCCCATATTTGATGGACATATCATGTGAAGAGCCAGAAGCCCAATACAAATGGGCTCAGATTTGTGCATGGTTAAATCATAAAAATTGCACGAGGCGCCCTATTTGGTCGCTCCCATTTAACCGGTACTCACTTTTTAATTTTTTCTTCTTCTTCTTCTTCTTCTTCTTCTTCTTCTTCTTTTTCTTCGAGTAACATTGATTTTATATGGTGTTTGTGGACATATTTTAAGGTAGTTATGATATTTTATAGTGGTGAGCTGTTGTTGCGCTTTATTTTTTACTATTACTTAAGGTTTTTTCTTTTTCGTTTTCTTAATTGCAAAATGCATTCGTTATATTTATTATTGTTTTGACAAATTGATAATTGGGGTTTGTTCTTGATGATATTTGGAGGTTATGTTTCAAATTTGAGCTCATTCGGAGTAGATTTAAGTATTAAATCGTATATTGGATTGTTAAAATTTGAAGTACAAATGTTTGTTTCTAGGCAACTTGTACTCCAGACCAATTTGGCCTTAAGTACATGAAAACGTTAGTTGCACTTCAGACCTTTTAGCCTTAAGTGCATCTGAAGACGTGTAATTTTTCACTTCAGACTTATCGCCTTAAGTGCATGAAACCATTGGTTTCACTTCAGACCAATTTAGCCTTAAGTGAATTTGAAGTGCAATTTTTCACTTCATACTTATTGGACGTAAGTGTAGGAAAACGTTTGTTTCACTTTAAGACCTTTGACCTTAAGTGCATCTAAAATGCAGTTTTTCACTTCAGACTTATTGGCCTTAGGTGCATGAAACCATTAGTTGCACTTCAGACCTATTTGGCCTTAAGTGCATCTGAAGTGCAATTTTTTCATTTCAGACTATTTTCTTTTAACTTCAGACCCGATAAGTCTGAAGTTGATCGTAAAGTGGGTAGACTTGCAAATATATTTTTGCAAAGTGGGTATACGTTCAATTGTGACCCCAAAACCGAGTATAGATGCAAAAGCCCCAGTTAAATCCATGTATTTTGTGTTAAATTTGTTTGGCATATATCAAGATCTCAAGGGCAACCCGTTTTAAGCTCCTGCTATGCGTGGACCCAGAGAAGGGCCAGACCACAATGACCTATTGTACGTAATCTTACCCTGTATTTTTTACAAAAGATTATTTTCACGGCAAACCTTTAAGATCTATCGGAAATAAACTTTTAGGTAAAATCATGAAGAATTATTCTAAATAGCTGCACACCTAACTGTTTAAACTAAAAATAGTTGGCGAACGTATAATTCATATATAATATATGTGTAAACATGCATAGTCACTTTATAATCTGTCTATAACTGCTGTAGGACGGTGTATGACCTTTCTAATTAAGCTTAAAGTTACTCTTTATGTTGTATCCTTATAAGTAGAAACTTCTAACACTCCCTACATTTTTTCTTTTTCTATTTTGATTTTTTGAATTTTTTTTTCATGACTCGAATAATAGTATCCGCATTAACTAGTTGAAAATAGATACATTTTTAAACACTTGCAAGATAACACAAGCACGAAGGGTGTGTGTGTGTGGGGGGTTGGGGGGGGGGGGGAGGTAGGTATTTCTATTTTTAATTCGAATATGAAAACTCGAACCAAATCTCCGATCTCTTATTCAAACAACTTACCGACACGCCCATCTCCCCCTCTCCCCCACCCCAAAAAAAAATTAAGAAATAAATCGAGAAATAACCATGAATTTCGGGAAATGACTTATTTTTGAAAATTATTTTTTGGTATTTAGTTGGGGAGTGAAAATATTATAGAAAAGAAATATTTTTTAAACATTGATAATATATTAGCAAATTGGACTATGTTTTAATGAAACATTTGAGTATAACAGATATTGATATAATATCTAACTATTGGTTAAAAGGGTTATATGAAGTTAAAAGTTTATATAATCGCGAAGAAAAATGACTTCTGTCCAAAATAAAAAAATATTACTTTCTCCTTTTTGATGAAATAGTTTTTCTCCAAAAAAAATATTTTCTGACAACTGGCAGAAGATAATTTATTTTCTGAAGATTATTTTTTGAGAAACTATTTTCCGTCGTACAAAAACAGTATTTGTTCTTCTGCTTCTGATAACCAAGGGCAAGGAATTAGGATAGCCAAAAAACATATGTTGGCAAAATTGCAGGCCACGGTTTGATCGACACGTGTCCACTTAGCCCGCGATTTGTTGATTCAAAATTCAGAATTTTCGACTAAAAGGTTCTTACTTTTCCATAACCAACTTAAACAAAAGTTTATAGCTTTCTTAAGTATCATGATTAACACTTTTCTTTTTCTTAGGGTTGACAACTCACTCGATAAGACAACTTTTAAATCCAATCAATTACTATATTCTTCACCAATAAATTTGATAGATATAGGTCTGGTTGGCAACCTCTAATTCTAGTTCCAGCTGCTTCAATGTCTTCATAAATCTTCCTGTTTTCAAGCCAACAATCAAATCTTCTTTTTACTAGAAAAACAACAATTTATGCGGTGTAATCCCACAAGTAAGGTATGGGGAGGGTGGGAGGGAGGATCGGTGTGTACAGACTTTATCCTTACCTTGTGAGGTTATTTTTCGATAAACCTTGTGCTCAAGAAAGCGTTTTCAAAACCGATTTGAAAAAATAAAAAAGAGTAAAAGTTATGGTGAAAATACTGTAGTAAGGAAAGGAAAAGCATTGTCAATAAAAATAGTAAAGATATCCAAATAAAAGAAATAACAGTAATGAGTTTGAATAATAATAATAATAATAATAATAATAATAATAATAATCGTTACAGCGTGTAGCCCGATCACAACGGAAAAATTCTGTAGCTAAACTGAATAATCTGTCACTAATCTCATTTAACGACGAATTAGTGATAAATTATCAAAAAATTATGCTAGGTACGAGTGACATATTAGCGACGACAAGCAGAAGATTGAGCAAATAAGATGCTCTAAACTATAACTAAGTTCTCCCACGGAAGATGGAGCAAATAATGATACTGCTAATAGCCGCTCGACTACCTATTAACCTTCTATTCTAATTTTAGTCTCTATATTTCTCTGGATAGAGTCATGTGCTGGATGAGTTAAAAATGTGTCATGTCATATATTATAATAATTGTAGTAAAAAGAAGATTAAAGTTTGATATACATTCGTCTCCCATTCTTTAGTGCACAATTGTTTCTTCTACAAAAACAAAATTTCACATCACACTCGCACTTCACTAGTCATTAGTAATGACTATGACATCCCCGTTATTATTTTGGTAACAATTTGGTATCCTTATGAAGAAAAAATGAGAAAACAATTAAGCATCATTTTCAATATATGCCTTAATCGACCATTCTAATTCTATGTGGGGTCCTGAAAGTTATCTTGATATACTCAAATCATTGATAGATAGTTCGATCCAAATCATCTTTTAGTACAACATTAATAATATATTTGTTGTAATTCTATAAGTGAGGTATGAGAATAATAGTGCATATGCAGACTTTACCCCTCCATGTAAAGGTAGATGGGTTATTTTAGATAGACTTTCGGCTCAAGAATTATTTTATTTTTTTTTCAATTATACAATTGGATTGACAACATCTTTAATTTGGCGATTGATTAATTTTTAAAATCAAAATCTCGAAGTCCTACGTATTTAAAAATTTTGTGATTCATCAGATGAGTATGGACATGCATGGAGATGATCACTACCCCAGATATAGAAAGTATTGAGTTGATTCGTTTCTATTATAATATTCTTATTTGTAAAATTGGTACAACTGTGAAGGATTAATCTTTTCTGTTTGTCCAATATTCCCTCTCATTAATTTATTTAAAAAGGACAAGCCCATACCCTAATATAGATGACTGGACCAATTTATATGTTATAATATTCTTATTTCTGTAATCATTGGAAAGATTATTGGTAAGGGAAGATTGATCTTTTCTGTTTGTCCAATATTCCGATTCATTAGCTTTATCATTTCAAATGACGACACTTAAGTGGTCGTTTTGTTAGAAATAAATTATCCTAGGATTAGGCTTAATTTATTTTTATTTTTTTTAAGATTAACATGTCTGAATCTGAATATACATATGAATATCAAGATGTGTATTAAAATTAAAATATCTGAATCTAAATACATAACTGAATATTAAAATGTGTATTAAGATCTGAATACTACAATTCACAGGGATAAAAAAATATTACAATTCCGGGATAACTAACATCAAGATTAATTATATCACAGTTTTTTACCAACCAAACATAAGATAAACTATTCTTAAATTTAGTTCAAGAATTAATTATTTCTTATCTCTCGTACCAAACGAGCCTTTAGGGTTAAACTAAGGGTTAATATCCATGTGCGGCAGAAGGAGTAGCCATAATTTTTTTTTATTTGGGTTAAATTATCTATTGTTATCGCTAGCTTGAAAGAACAGCATCCTCTTTATACCAATAGAATGAAATAGATTACTCTTTGAAGAATAAAAAGGTTATTTTTTTGTTATAACTAATTAAATATTATTAAAATTGGTAATTTACTTTTAAAATATGATTTATAAAGTGCACTGTCTGTTTTACTTTATATGATAATATTTGTATGGGCACAAAGTTATAAGAAAGTTGTTGGAAAAATAAATATATTGATCGATTATTTCGGTCGGAAATATAATTATTTGATAATTTTATATTTATTTTTAAATTTTAACATACCGATAGAAATCGGTCGGATTAAAAAATAAATAAAAAGGTTATTTTCGACCGATTTCGGTCGGTAATTATACATTTCTAGGCTTTTAATATGAGCATTCCGACCGAAATCAGTCGGTTTTCAAGGTAAAAATCTGGCAGAATATGGCTGCTTTTAAGCTACACCACCTATCATTTATACCCAATAAACATCCTATAATGGCAGCATTACATTACCGTCATTCAACCACAATTAACCAACAACAACAACAATTAACCAATGCATAACACAACAACAATGCTAATAACAACCACAACACGAACACCAACACCAACCACAACAACAACAATATAAATGTTCAATAACAAAATAATATCAACAATACAATCATCATTCAAAACTATTCCAACTAAATATTCACAAGTTCAAGACTTTGTTTAGCAATACACACTATTCAAGGATTGTTTTGTAATGCATCATCTCCATCTTCACTACTAGAAGCTTCATAGACGACATGGTTCGAAAGATCACGACGAAAAGGATTAGTATCTGGGGAAGACTCACGAGACCGAAGAATCGGAAAAGCACCACTAGCAAGAAGATTTGCCAGCTGACCTTGAAGGACATTAAATTATTGGTTCCTCTTTTCTAGCTGACCTTGAAGGTTATCAAATTGTTTATCTCTATTTTAAACTCTAGCCTTTGCCTCTTCAAGCTCTACTAACAGCTTTGCGATCTTCTTGTCACGCCCCAAACTTGGGGAGGCGAGACCGGCACCCGGTGCTTCACTTGACCGAGCGTACCAACTTGAGACTAAGGGACTCTGAACATACAATGTCACACTTTGGCCATAGGGCCACATTGCAAGACAATTTGTGAAATAAAATATAAACTAAACGGAGACTACCTCTGACTGAACATCAATATAAAGTTGGGCCGATAAGGCCGTCATAACTACTACAGCTGACAAACCAAAATAAATACACATACGAGGCCTACAAGCCCAACATACTGCACTAACTGACATGATATGTCTACAAGCCTCTGCTGATGGATGTACTGTGATCGGAACAGGGCCTCGATATATATATATATATATACATATATATATATATACATATATATATATATATATATATATATATATATATATATATATATATATATATATATACCGGGTAACTCCGAACGAGCTTACCGATCAAGTTAAACTCGGACAACACCTACTGAGGAGGTCTACCCATCTGTCTATATGAATCTGCATACATGAAATGCAGGGGCGACTCAATCACAATAGTGCGCTAAAGCCAAAATTATTTATGAGGCCTTAAACCTTTTCTGATGAGATTTCATATATATTTTATCTGAAATACATTTTTCTTGCTTTTTGGATCAAAATTGGGAATATAATCAAACTTTTTTCTAATAATAATTTATTAATTGATAGTAAGGTTAATCCTTTTATATATTTTTTTCTTTTTCTCCTTTTTGGATTCATTATCATTTAACTCAAATAAAATAAGGACATGTTCATTTTAAAAACACAGTCTATATTTTTTAATTTAGTATTTTATTAATGTTTGTTAAAAATTTACCAATAACACATTTGTGGTAATTATATCAAAGTTTCAATTCTTTTTTTTTCTTTTTTCTTTTTTTTTGAGTTTTGAGGTGCACGTAATTCAATTTTTCTTGTTCACATATTTAAATTCTATGAAATAGTAATATAAATACCTATGAAATAGACATGTAGAAAATAAAAAATATCACATTAAAAAGACAATAAAAAGTTATTATAATAAAATCTGATTCTAGAAGTTGATAACTTGATAATTGATAACAAAATAAGTTAATTTTACTTTGATATGCTTGAAAACTTTCAAAAGAATGAAATAGAATTGCAATTCAAGTTATTCAACGTGCTTTAATTTTTCTGTTTGACAAATATGTAGCGCATATATAAAAAGAAGAGAAAAAGCATAATCGCAAAGAGATATTAGGAAACTATGACCTTAAAAATGAAAACGAAATGTAATATCCGTATCTCTTTTAGAACTTGTCCTTTTTGGCCACTTCTTTCCTTCTTATAAAAGTTTTGTACTCTTTTCACTACCAAACCCAATATTTTCTATTAAAAGATTAAGCTAAAAAATTAATTACTGGAGTACTAATTTTTTGGGCCCCAAGAGCTTGGGGCCTAAATCAAATGCTTTATTTGCTTGGCCCTTCAGCCGCCCCTGATGGCCCTGATAAAATGTAGCGTCCCCAGAAAAGGGACGTCAGTACGAAATAATGTACTGAGTATGTAAGGCAATAGAATAACTGAAAGCTGAAAATGAACTGACAATATAATAACTGAAAGTAACTGGGAGTCAAAGATGATATGGAGATATACTTACCTACTGATACTGACTCAACTCTCTCAATATAGTAAGTAAAATAGTTGTCCGGCCTTATAAGGCTTGGTATGAGTAGCTGCTCGGTCGTAGTAGGCTCTCATAGGCGCTCGGCCATACTAGGCTCGGTATCTCGGCTATTCTAGGCTCGCTCATAGGCGCTCGGCCACAGTAGGCTCGGTATATAACTTACTATCTGATCAGAGGTTGCCCAATAGGGACCTGCCTACCAATTATAGCTCGATGGTGGTGAAAATACTGTAACACTGTCTATATATACATATGGACCCTATACTCTCTTTACTGGAAGAAGACAATACTTAACTGAATATAAAGTCTCGATAATGCAGGAGTACGAACTTATCTTGATGTCTCATTATCAAGCGCATGTAGTTACGAGATCATGGCAAAATGAAGAAAAGGTTTAGTCTTAACATACCTTATCACAATCTTTCGAGTAACCACGTTGAACTCGTCTCTTCGCACCTTAATCTACAACAACGATAATAATACTATCATTAAGTTACGAAAGGCACACACAACGAATGACAAGCTTATTTTATATTAAAACGGGCAGCATCTCCCATATAATCCTTACTTCGTACCAATTCGAAACAACACCAACAACACAAGAACACAACAATAACAACATATATACATCATTTTCCAACCTTATATCCATCACAAAATAGCACAAAACAGCCCAATATACCCATATCACTTCATACACAAAACGACAACCATAGTAGTGTCAATTAATCCGAAAATATTATGACGAACGGCCAGCCCACTACCCCGAATTTATGTGGTATTTCTCTAAACCCTTTGTCATGCCCCAACCTAGGGAAGCGCGACCGACGCTTAACCGAGTGAACCCGATCGAGCAAGCTTGTTAGATACTTTTTACCCAACTCACCCATGATCAAGAAAAGACGTGATTTCATTAATTAGACAGTAGGAGGTTTATTCATGCAATAATAAATCGTTTCATTAGCTATTTCGCTTTTAAGTCTCAAAATACACACATTCCTATGGTCTGAGTGGAACAAGTAATCAAACACAACATAACTTGTTTAATATTTCCAACACCCATATATAACCCACATAGTGTCTACAGAGCCTCTAAGAGATACAAAAGAGTCTATGATAGTGCCGGCGACAAGGCCCCGACTATACCTTGAGACGTGACAATAATATGAACAAAAGATATAGTACGTGACCCCGGGATGAAGTAAGGCTCACCAAGTTTGCTGGGGAGAGGATGTTCCACTAACGCTGATCAACACTGCCTGCTATGTAACCATCTACATCCATTTAAAGATGCAGTGCCCCCGGTAAAAGGGACGTTAGTACCATCGAATAACAATAGTATGTATAGCTAAACACCATCTCAATGTAATGAATAATAATACAAGAGAACCAGTCAAGAATTCAATACGATCTTCAAATAACATTAAAACATCAAGTTAAGGATCACATAAGTTTTGAAGTCAATTTCCATGTTACTAGGTTGGATGATCTTTAGTGGTGATATTCCACAATTCACAATACTTCCGTATTCTTACACGGAGTCTGATCTCGACCCGATCGGCTAGGTCGTCTCATTTGAGACATCAACCATAACCACAATTTCATTACAAATTCCAGCACAGTTACCACCATGTGTGCGTTATGGCATCCGATCACGGCCCGACCGGCTAGGCCATCTCACCCGAGACATTACCTTTTTCAGTTTATAATTTCCAGCACAGTTACCACCATATGTGCGGCATGGCATCCGATCACGGCCCGATCGGCTAGGCCATCTCACCCGAGACATTACCTTTTTCAGTCAATCATCTCACATCATACTTCTTTCACATACTTTCGATTAATTGGCACTAGTGATCACGATTACAAAGTCATTCTTGGCACTTGGCCGTATTTCATAGTTCCAGTCCCCTTTTTCCACATTCAAATATCATTATCATTATCCACAACAATAAGGCTTCCCATTCAAGACATTAAATTCATATATGATCAATTTGGGAATCTTAGGCACATAGAGGTTTTTCATACAATTTGGCATAACAACCTTTATTTCGATCTTGACATGAAGTCTTAACATTTCTAATACATATTCCACATTTTGAACATATCCTCAAATGGCGAGATGACATGATGAAGCATTTAGAATAAATATTGAACATACATCCTTCTACACAAATACATTAGGAATAGCCAATTCTATAATGATCAAGGACTTACTCTAATTACGTGAACACCGTGAGATTCTATTCTAAGAAGAAGGGGGTTTAGTAAACCTACCTCAATTGAGCTTCTTAAACTCTATAATGATCCGGAATTCTTATCAACTTCAATCTATTTTAGAAATATAATAAGTTGAACCAAAATTAGGAAGATGATCATGGTGTTAGCTCATTTGAGCATATTATCAAACACCGGATGTGCATCAATGTTTTTAGCCCCTTTTTGTAGAATATTCCACCATTCCCCAACCCATTCTATACCATTTTTAGCTCACAATCTTCTCACATACTTCAAGGATACATGCATGCAAGACAACAAACCCCCACACTCAATAATTGCCTCTCTATTTAACCCATTTTTGTAAATTTTCGAAATTGAGAGCTAGGACATAGATTCTTACCTTTAGGGTGAAGACTTCCTTTGTTAATCATCAATAGTTGAGAAAGAATTGATTGATAATAGGTTGAAGGTTTCTTTCTCACTCTAAGAACTCTCTCTCTCACTCTAGAATATCAAAAATGTGCTCAAATTGAGCTATGGTACATGTTTTAACAAAGAAGGGTCGAGTTTAAAAACCCCAAAAATGAAGCCCCGAAATAGGATATGCGGTCGCATATGAGACCGCAGAATGGTTATACGGTCCGCATATCGGCCGCATAATCTGGGTGCCAAAAAATGGAAAGGAACTAATCGGGTCTGCGGTCAGTATGCGACCCGCAAACCTGTTCTGCGGTCGCATAATGCACCGCAGAACTGTTCTGCGGTCGCATAGTGCACCGCAGAACCTCCCTCTGAGAAATTCCAAAGCTGGGTATGTGACAAGAGTGTGGCCCGCGAAGTGGTTATGTGGTCATATAATGGCCGCGAAATTGACATCAAAATGACCTAGAAAACTGACTGACTCTGCGAACATTCTGTGGTCGCAGAAATGCCTATTTCTGCCCAACATTTCCTTCAACTCCCCAGCGCACTGTTCAATCCAAAAAATCCGAACCACAGCGAGCAAGCTCTCTACGAAGAATTTCTACTATTATTAACCTCTACTCCTGCCTCGGCATCACGAGACCTCAGTTTTTAGAAAAACATTTCATGGGGCCTTACATCCTCACCCACTTAAGACCATTCGTCCTCGAATGAGGGTCAAGGTTCACTATTAGCATCTAGTGCAACTCAGTTTTCATACCACAGACCATCAGCCCGAAATTTGCCTAACTCCATAAATTCCCAAAAATTTCGCCAGAGTTTTCCCTGTAACTAGGCCTATCCACCTGTCAGAGAGCCCCAGAAACGCATCATTTAAACATATACATAAACCAATGACGTAACATAACACAAAACAACACCAATTGTGGCCTCGCATACATTATATTACCAGAAAGGAACACTCTTAACGTCAATTTGTTCAAATGATACATAATTCATAGAAGGTAACTCTTAGAATTTTCACATAACACAACTTTATAAATACATGGCTATTCAAACAAATAAGGATACTTTTTCTTCATTTCTTCCTCGGTCTCCTAAGTTGCCTCTTCAACTTGTTGGTTTCGCCATAACACTTTCATAGAGAAAAATTCTTTATTTCTCAACTTCCGGACTTGCCTATCAAAAAAGGCAACTGGAATGTCTTCATATGACAGTTCTTCATTAACCTCAATGGTCTCCACCGGCACAATAGCTGACGGATCTCCAACTACCTTCTTCAACATAGACACATGGAATACCGGGTGCACTAATGACATCTTAGGTGGTAGCTCAAGCTTGTACGCCACCGCACCGATCCTCTGAATGATTCTGTACGGTCCGACATATCTCGGACTCAATTTTCCTTTCTTACCAAATCACATTACGCCTTTTATGGGGGAAATTTTCAAGAATACCCAATCATCTTCTTTGAACTCCAAATACCTATGAAGAACATCTGAATAGGACTTCTAACGACTCTGAGCAATCTTCAACCGCTCCTTAATGGTCTTAACATTTTCCATAGCCTGATGCACGAGGTCTGGCCTTATCAACTCTGCCTCACCAATCTCGAACCACCCAATGAGAGATCTACATTTCCTACCATATAATGCTCAAATGGTGTCGTCTGAATACTAGCATGAAAGTTGTTGTTATAAGCAAACTCTATGAGTGGCAAATGATCATCCCAGCTACTCTTTAAGTCAAGAACACAAGCACGCAACATGTCCTCAAGCGTCTGAATAGTCTGCTCTGCTTGCCCGTCGGTCTGTGGATGAAAAACTATACAAAGATTCACCTGAGCACCCAAACCTTGCTGAAATTTCTTCCAAAAATTTGCCGTGAACTGAGCCCCTCGATCGAAAATGATATAAATTGGAGTACCGTGTGCATCAGTATTTCCTTGATATATAACTGAGCATATTGTTCCCTATGTCAGTAGATTTAACTGGCAAGAAATGAGTTGATTTCATGAGCTAATCCACAATCACCCAAATTAAGTCAAACTTGCGCGGAGTGCATGGGAATCCTTCCACAAAATACATATTAATCATTTCCCACTTCCACATTGGAATTTCTATGTTTTGTGCCAACCCACCAGGCCGTTGATGTTCGGCCTTGACTTGTTGAGAATTCGGACACCTTGCCACAAAGTCCGCTACATTCCTTTTCATGTCATTCCACCAATAGACTTCCTTGAGATCATGATACATCTTCGTAGAACTTTGGTGCACGGAATACCTATAAGTGTGAGCCTCGGTCATGATTCTTTTCCTAAGATCATCCACATTTGGAACACATAGCCGCCCTTGGTACATTAGTGTACCATCATCTATGCCAAGAGTAAAAGCCATAGTTTTATGTTTTTGAATCCCCTCCTTCAGTTGCACCAAAAATTGATCGTCGTATTGCTTCTCTTTGACTTCTACAATGAACGATGATTCAACCCTATTTTGTACAATCACCCCTCCTTTATTAGAGTCCATAAGACGAACTCCCAAACAAGCCAATCAATGGACTTCCTTGGCTAATGGCTTTTGATATGCCTCCAAGTGTGCTAAACTACCCATAGATTTCCGGCTAAGAGCATCTACCACGACATTGGCTTTCCCCGGGTGATATAGAATATCGATGTCGTAATCCTTGAGTAACTCAAGCCATCTTCTCTATCCCAGATTCAGCTCCTTTTGTTTAAAAATATATTGAAGACTTTTGTGGTCCGTGAATACATCCATATGGACCCCATACAAATAATGACGCCAAATTTTCAATGCAAAAACCACCGCTGCAAGTTCTAAGTCATGTGTTGAATAATTCTTTTCATGATTCTTGAGTTGCCTAGAATCATATGTTATAACCTTGCCGTGTTGAATTAACACACACCCAAGCCCAATTCTTGAAGAATCACAATATACCACATATTCATTCGTACCCTCTGGCAGGGTCAACACCGACGTCGTAGTCAATCTTGATTTTAACTCCTGGAAGCTCCTTTCACAAGCCTCAGACCATTGGAACTTAACCATTTTCTAAGTTAATTTAGTCAACGGAGAGGCAAGAGTAGAGAACCCCTCCACAAACTTCCTGTAATACCCTGTTAAGCCCAAGAAACTGGGAATCTCGGTTGGCGTTGTAGGTCTAGGCCAATTCTTCATCGCTGCAATCTTTTGAGGATCAACCTTAATTCCTTCCCTAGAGATAACATGACCCAAGAATGTGACAGACTCGAGCCAAAATTCACATTTTGAAAACTTCGTATACAATTTGTGTTGATGAAGAGTCTACAAACTGCCCTGAGATGATCGGCATGGTCCTTTCGACCTCGTGAATACACAACAATATCGTCAATGAATACTATCACAAAGGAATCGAGAAAAGACTTGAAAACCTGATTCATAAGATCCATGAAAGCTGCTGGGGAATTTGTTAGCCCAAAGAGACATTACCATAAATTCAAAGTGCCCATACTGGGTCCGGAAAGCTATTTTTGGAATATCTTGCTCCCTGATATTCAATTGGTGGTACCCGGATCGTAAATCAATTTTGGAGAAGTACCTAACACATTATAACTGATCAAACAAATCATCTATTCTTGGTAATGGGTATTTGTTTTTGATTGTGACCCTATTGAGCTACCGGTAGTCGATACACATCCTTAGTGATCCATCTTTCTTCCTCATAAAGAGAACCGGTGAGCCCCGTGGCGACACACTAGGTCAAATGAAACCCTTCTCTAATAAATTCTTCAATTGTTCCTTTAGCTCCTTCAATTCTGCTGGTGCCATTCTATAGGGTGGAATAGATATATGGTGCGTGTCTGGCATCACATCAATCCCAAAATCAATCTCTCTGTCTGGTGGGATCCTAGGGAGCTCATCAGGAAAGACCTCTGGAAATTCATTCACAACTGGCACAGATTCTAGTGTAGGCACCTTAACATCGATATCTGTAACCCGGACCAAATGATAGATACACCCCTTATTAATCATCTTCGTGGCCTTAAGGTAAGAAATAAACCTACCATTTGGCATCATATTATCCCCCTTCCACTCAATGACTGGCTCACTTGGAAATTCAAACCTCACAGTTCTAGTTCGTCAACCGAGCTTGAAAAAACATGAATAAAGCCAATTCATTCCTATAATTACATCAAAATTGACCATCCCCAATTCAATGAGATCGGCCACGGTGTCCCAACTATGTACCGTGATAACACAAGCCCTATAAACCCGTGCGGTCATAATAGATTCGCCAACCAGAGTAGATACATAGAACGACTCAGGAAGTTGTTCCGGTTCTATCCCAACAATAGCCACATAAGGGGTAACATAGAACAAGGTGGAATCAGGATCAATAAGAGCATATACATCATGAGATTGGATAGTCAATATACCTGTGACAACATGTGGAGAAGACGCTTCACTATAGAGACCACTCATAGCATAAAAACTGTTGGGTCCTCCTGAACTCTGCACACCACCCCCTAGCTGCACCACGCCCTGCTGGTGCTGGAGTGCCTCGAGATGGAGGGGGTGCTGAAAATGTAGCAGTTGTAGAACTGGGTGGTTGTGCTATTCCCCTGCCCGCACCCTGGTGGGATAAACGACACTCCCTCTGAATATGACCCCTCAATCTGCACCCGTAACATATAGGTAGGTCCATGTAGCAGATCCTCGAGTGTATCTTCCCACACCTGGGGCATGAGGGCCTCCGCTGCTGCTGGAATCACCCTCCTAACCATCCATGCTAGTGGGGTCCCCTGCTACCCTGATTGGGCCTGAAACGACTCCCATGACTGGGCCCTGCAAGCGGTGCACTGGCTGAAGACTGAGCAAAAGACTGGGATGGCCCTGATGACCCTCCCCTGAAAGTTGATCTTCCCCCACCAAATGACTTCCCAAAGTTGCCCGCAGACTGGGCCTTGCTGGTACCCTTTTGCTCCCTTCTGTTCTTCAACTTACGATCCTCTGTAGCTTGAGAAAATGCAACCATTTTCCCATAGTTCATATCTAAATTCAAGTAAGATGTAGCGACCTCATTGATAACCAAGGGGCTAAGGCCCTGCACAAATCGGTGCACTCTAGCCTCCATAGTTGGCAACATGAAAATGGCATATTTAGACAGACGCGCAAACTCCATGTGATACTCCCACACACTCTTACTTCCTTGCTTAAGGTTCTCAAACTCTGCGGCATGAGTTGCTTTAGTCTCGACTGCAAGAAATGGACCATGAAAGCGTCAGCAAACTCGCTCCACCTCACTAGAGGGCTCCTCTCCTCCCGAGAGTCATCCCACAACTCAAACCAAGAATAGGCCACCCCTTTCAGGCGGTAGGCGGTCAACTCTACTCCCTCCATCTCAGTAGTGCGCATAACCCGGAGAGTCTTATGCATCTCATTAATGAAGTCATGTGGGTACTTCTCGGGATTAGCATATGTTAAAACCGGAGGATCCAATTGAAGAAATCTGTTCACCTTGGAACCACTAGAATCCCCTTGTTGGCTAGAAGAAGTGGGTGCAATATTTGATCTCTCGACTTGAGAAGCCACTATCTGTGTCAGCATCTGGATAGATCCCTTAAGGTCAATATCAGAAACACCAAAATTGGAAGCTGGAGCTGGAGGTGGAACCGAAATATCAGTTGGAGGAACCGATGCACCCTTAGTAGGTGCAGGAACCGGTGTGGCCTGGTCAGGTGTAGTGGAATCAGGCAATGTAGCATTTAGGGGATTATCCTCACCCTCGGGTAAGGACACTTCCCTTAGCAACTGATTCTTTCAATACCTCCTCGCTGCCTCGAACCCGTGGGTTACTCATATGGAAAATAAGACATGACGAGGAATTTAGCTTCCTACCTTGAGCTCTATCGCACGAACTGGAGTATCAAAGAAGTGTGAAATTCCTAAATGTCCAAGTTGCCTCCTTATTATAGATGTGGTCGACAACACCCCGATAAGAAGGACTCTACTAGACACGGCTCCGAGATATCCTAGGACACTTTAAAACCTTAGGCTCTGATACCAAGTTTTTCATGCGCTAACCTCGGGAAGCGCGACCGGCGCTCAATCGAGTGAATCCGGTCGCGCAAGCTTGTTAGGTACTTTTTACCCAACTCATCCATGATCAAGAAAATACGTGATTTCATTAATTAGACAGTAGGAAGTTCATTTATGCAATACTAAATCGTTCATTAGCTATTTCGCCTTTAAGTCTCAAAATACACATATTCTTATAGTCTAAGTGGGACAAGTGATCAAACACAACATAACTTGTTTAAACTTGTTTAACAATCCCAACACCCATATACCACCCATATAGTGTCTGCAGATCCTCTAAGAGATACAAAAGAGTCTATTATAGTGTCGGCGACAAGGCTCGGCTATACCTTGAGACGTGATAATAATATGAACAAAAGATATAGTACGTGACCCCGGGATGAAGTGGGCTCACCAAGTCTGCTAGGGAGAGGATGTGCCACTAACGCTGATCAATACTGCCTGCTATGTAACCACCTGCATCCATTTAAAGATGCAGCGCCCCCGGCAAAAAGGACGTTAGTACTGTCGAATAGCACTAGTATGTATAGCTAAACACCATCTCAATAGAACGAATAATAATGCAAGGGAAACATTCAAGAATTCAATACGAGCTTCAAATAATATTAAAACATCAAGTTAAGGATCACATAAGTTTTCAAGTCAATTTCCATGTTATTAGGCTAGGTGATCTTTAGTGCCGATATTCCACAATTCACAATACTTCTGTATTCTTACACGGAGTCTGATCTCGACCCGATCGGCTAGGTCGTCTCATTTGAGACATCAACCATAACCACAATTTCATTATAAATTCTAGCACAGTTACCACCATGTGTGCGTCATGGCATCCGATCACGGCCCGATCGCCTAGGTCATCTCACCCAAGACATTACCTTTTTTAGTTTATAATTTCCAGCACAGTTACCACCATGTGTGTTGCATGACGTCCGATCATTGGCCGATCAGCTAGGCCATCTCACCCAAGACATTACCTTTTTCAGTTTATAATTTTCAGCACAATTACCACTATGTGTGCGACATGGCATCCGATCACGGCCCGATCAGCTACGTCGTCTCACCCGAGACATTACCTTTTTTAGTCAATCATCAAACATAATATAATGCACCGCAGAACCTCCCTCCGAGAAATTCCAAAGCTGGGTATGCGACAAGAGTGCAGCCCGCGAAGTGGTTATGCGGTTGCATAATGGCCGCGAAATTGACATCAAAATGACCTAGCATAGTGAATTTGAAACGATGAGAAATTCAATTAGGGTTTGTGTTGAACTTTTTGAAGAATTTTGGAGGGGATTATCTCTAGTTTTTATGCTTTATAATGAGTGTGAAATATGAAGGAAAAAATCCCTTAAAAGGTCTTTTTGGACGACCTTAAATAGCCCCCCTTTGGACATATTTAGTCCTCTCATTTAAGCAGGTAGGTTACACACCTAGTTGTCACCTATGCAGTCTGCGCAGTCTCGTCAAAACACATCTCTCTACTCCGATATATCATTCACAAACAATTTAATGAGTTAGAACTAGACTTATAGATATTCAATTTGATGGGTGGATCACCTCGTAACTCTAAGTATATTGAGAGAAAAGCTCAGTGACATTTGACCCAAATTTCAGTAAAACTTATGAACGTAACTTGTGATGACTTTCATCGACTTTTGTTCCACAACTCGCTTGACTTTAAAACTTAACACATGACTATCATACGACTAAAATAACTCACAAAATAACCCTTTTATCAAGTTAAACACCTTAGTATCATCCCAAAGGTATCGATTATAACATTCCCAACTTGTCGACTTTTGACGAAACTTATTTTCTTCAATTCGTTTAGCTTCTGAACCTTCCAACCCTATTGGTACTTATTGTTCATGATCTTAAATATTTGTAACCTCAAAGGTAACATGATTAACTTACTTTATATATATTTTCAAAGATTATCTCATTTTTGGTCTTATATCAGTTTGCTTATGACGTACTTTCACGTACTAAAATATGGGGTGTAACATCATTCCCCCCTTTGGAACTGTCGTCCTCGAATGTTGACTGGTGCACTTATCAGTCTCCAATTCTTGGTACTTCCTTAACACGTGTTTTAATTCATCATTATCTTGGTAAAGGTCCCTAAACTCTCCCACTTATATCAACCCACTTAAGATGCATTCCAACATGAAAGTACAGGGTGTAACCCCCCCCCCCCCCCCCCCGTAAGAACATTCGTCTTCGAATGTTTACTCTTAGGGATTTGGGAAAATTTTGCCAGATTTTCCTCAGTACACTAGACTAAAACCAACCTACATGCAGCCAGAAAACATACTATACATGGCACACATGGTCAATGTCTATAAATAGCCACACTTGGCCTCACACGACCGTCAATCATAGATACTAAAAGTCAAAAATAAGAGCTTACCTAATGACCTACTGGTCTGAATAGAGTTGTGCTGAAGTATCCCATCTCGAGCCATATCTTCAGTTTGAAATAGGTGGGGGTATTTAGATTTCATTTCTTCCTCCGCTTCCTACATCATCTCTTCCACATTCTTGCTTCTCTATAAAACTTTCACGGAGGTTACCTCCTTATTTTGTATCTTGTAGATTTGTCGGTCTAGGATGGCAACTGGAACTTCCTCATACAATAAGTCCTCCGTGATTTGTACATCATCAGTGGGTACCACTCGGGTAGGATCCCCAATGCACTTCCGTAGCATAGATACGCAAAAACACTAGATGGACAGATTCCAATTCCGAGGGAAAATCTAACTCATAAGCTACTCGGACCACTATTCGAATAATCCTATAAGGCCTAATGTACTGTGGGCTAAGTTTGCCTTTCTTACCAAACCTCATCACACCCTTCCTAGGCGACACTTTTAAGAATACCCAGTCATCAACCCCGAACTCTAAGTCTCATCGCCGCATGTCAGAATATGACTTCTGACGACTCTGGGTTGTCAACGGTCACTCCTAGATAAGCTTTACCTTCTCTACGACCTACTGAATCATGTATGGCCCAAGTAACCCAGATTCTCCAACATCAAACCACCCTATAGAAGATCTGCACTTACGCCCATACAAAGCCTCGTACAGAGCCATCTGGATACTAGAGTGGTAACTGTTATTATATGCAAATTCGATAAGAGGTAGATGTTTATCCCAACTTCTTTTAAAATCCAACATACATGCTCGTAACATATCCTTGAGCGTCTGAATTGTGCGCTCGACTTGTCCATCAGTATATGGATGAAAAGTTGTGCTGAGATTCAACTAAGTCCCTAGACCTCTCTGAAATGACTTCCATAAATGTGCTGTAAAATGGGCCCCCCGATCAGATATAATAAATATTGGTACTCCACATACCCGCACTATCTCCTTAATATATAACTTTGCATAATCTTTGGTTGTATATGTAGATCTGACCGGTAGGAAATGGGCTGATTTTGTGAGCCTATCGACTATCACCCAGAATAGAACTTACGATGAGAACGAGGCAAACCCGTGATGAAGTCCATGTTTATCGCCTCCCATTTCCACATCGGGACCTCTATAATCTGCATTATCCCTTTGGGTTTCTGGTGCTCTACCTTCACATGCTGGCAACTAGGATACTGGGCGACAAACTCAGCAATGTTCTTCTTCATATCGTTCCACCAGTACATATCCTTAATGTCATGATACATCTTCATCGACCCAGAATGAATGGAGTACTATGAATAATGTGCATCTGACATAATCCTGTCTTGTAGCCCTGCTATATCTGGGACACGCAGACGGCCTCTGTATCTGAGAATCCCATCTTTCTTTAGCTCTAACAATGACTTCTTCTGCTTCTTAACTCGCTCTCTTAACTCGACGAACTCTGGATCCTCGTACTGTCTTTCCTTTACTTCAGTTATGAGAGATGATTTTGTAGTGTTTTGGAGTACAACTCCACCATCATCAGAATCTACTAACCGAACCCCCAAACAAGCCAATTGATGAAGCTCTCTAGCTAATTCTCTTTTCTCAGCCTCTACATGTGCTAAGCTACCCATAGATTGGCGACCTAATGCATCAGCTACAACATTAGCTTTCCCTGGATGGTAGAGAATGTTAACATCATAATATTTCAATAACTCTGGCCATCGCCTCTGTCGCTAATTCAACTCCTTTTTTTTGAAGATATACTATTGGCTTTTATGATATATAAATACATCCACATGAATACCATATAAATAATGTCACAATATCTTAAGTGCATGGACAGCCACAGCTAACTCGAGGTCGTGGGTTGGATAATTCCTCTTGTGCTTCCTCAACTTCCTTGAAATGTACGTAATTATCTTCCCATGTTGCATCAAGACACATCCTAAGCCAACACCGGAGGCATCACAATACATGACATAACCCTCTGGACCCTCTGGAAGTGTTAGAACAGGCGTTGAGGTCAACATGTTCTTAAGCTCTTGGAAACTCCGCTCGCAAGCCTCTGTCCATTAAAACTTAGCTGCTTCCTGAGTCAGCTTCGTCAACGGTGCCAAAAGGGAAGAAAACCCTCTACGAATCTCCAGTAGTAGCCTGCTAAGCCTAGAAAGCTACGAACTTGTATCAGAGTGGTAGGTCTAGGCTAGGATTTCACGGCCTCAATCTTCTGTGTGTCTAACTTTATACCTTCATCAGATACAATATGCCCCAAGAATGCTTCAAACTTCAACGAGAACTCATATTTAGAAAACTTAGCATACAAATCACGATCACGGAGGGTTTGGAGTACCACTCACAGGTGGTCTGCATGCTCCTCCTCTGAATGTGAATAAACTAGAATATCATCAATAAATACTATCACAAACATATCTAAAAATGGCAGGAATACGCTCACTACTAAAAAATCAAATTTTAGCGACGGACAAATTCTGTAGCTAAACAGAAAAATTCATCGCTAATCTCATTTAGCGACGGATTAGCGATGGATTATCAAGAAATTCTGCTAGCTACGAGCGTTTTAGCGATATATTAGCGATGAAGTTCGTAGCTAATTCAGCTTTTTTTGTAGTGGCTATTTATCAAGTCCATAAATACGGCTGGTGCAATTTTCAACCCAAAGGACATGACAAGGAACTTGAAGTATCCATATCGGGTCCTGAAGGTTATCTTCAAAATATCTTTTCCCGAACTCTAACCTGGTGGTATCCCGACCTAAAATCTATCTCTAAAAAGCTCTACCCCCTTCCCCCCGCAACTGATCAAACAAGTCATCGATTGTTGGAAGTGGATACTTATTCTTAATAGTTACCTTGTTCAGCTGCCTATAATCGATACACATCCTCAGTGAACCGTCTTTCTTCCGCACAAATAGTACTGGTGCACCCCAAGGTAAGGTACTAGGTCTAATGAAACCTTTCTCCAAAAAATCATTTAACTGCTCCTTCAACTCATTAAATTAGGTAAGTGCCATTCTATATGGAGGGATGGATATTGGTTGTGTTCCCGGATCCAAATCGATGCTAAAATCAATCTCTCGCTCTGGAGGAATACTTGGAAGCTCATTTGGAAATACATCTGCGTACTCTCTGGCTACTAGAATAGACTAAACTGTAGCTATCTCAGCATATGTATCTCTAACTCTAAGTATATTGGGAGAAATGCAACAAAGTTGGCTACAAGAAATGCCGGTAACTCTGAATGACGTGGAGCTTACCGATCAAGCTGAACTCGGACAACACCTACTGAGGAGGTATACCCATCTGTCTATCTGAACCTGCATTCATGAAATACAGTGTCCCTAGAAAAGGGACGTCAGTATGAAATAATGTACCAAGTATGTAAGGTAATAGAATAACTGAAAGCTAAAATTGAACTGATAATATAATAACTGAAAGTAACTGGGAGTCAAAAATGATGTGGAGATATACTTACCTGCTGATACTGACTCAACTCTCTCAATATAGTAAGTAAAATAGTTGTCCGCCCTAGTAGGCTCGGTATATAACTTACCGTCTGATCAAAGGTTTCCCAATAGGGGCCTGCCCACCGATTGTAGCTCGATGGTGTTGAAAATATTGTAACAATGTCTTTATATACATACAGACCCTTTGTTCTCTTTACTAGAAGAGACAATACTTAACCGAATATAAAGTCCTGATAAGGGAGAATACTGTAACTTATGAGACTAGGATAATGTACATAAATTCAGCAATACGAACTTCTCTTGATGTCTCGTTATCAAGCGCATGTATTTACGAGATCATGCAAAAATGAAGAAAAGGTTTAGCATTAACATACCTCATCATAATCTTTCTAATACTTTATGTTGAACTCTTCTCCTTGCACCTTAGTCTACAACAACGACAATAATACAATCATTAAGTTACGAAAGATACAACTATCGCACAACGAACGACAAGCTTATTTTATATTAAAATGTGCAACATCTCCCCTATAATCTTTCCTCGCAATTCAAGACAACACCAACAACACAATAATAACAACATATATACATCATTTTCCAACATTATATCCATCACAAAATACCACAAAACAGCCCAACATACCCCTATCAGTTCAAACACAAAATGAAAACCATAGTAGTGTCAATCAATCCGAAAATGTTACGACAAATGACCAGACCACCACCCCGAATTTATGTGGTGTTTCTCCAAACCCTTTCTCCTCCAAAACTCCATAAAAAGTAACAAAACACACAATCCAACAACAACATGAAACATCCCACAAAACAGTCCACTACAAGTTGAATAACTCAAACTCACGGCTTCTGATCACCGTCCCGTGAGTTCTTACAATTATAGAATGAATTTCTATACTTTTCCAGCAGAAAATGGATGAAAGAGAGAGGTATACTTACCTTATTTGGTGAATATCTCATCTCCTATCTTGGTCCTTCAACCCTTAGGTTTTCCTCGAACTAGAACTTGAATAGAAGAGAATATCAATTAGGGTTTGTGTTGAAATTGTGGGAGAATTTTGTAGAGGCTTAACTCTGGTTTTTATACTCTATAATGAGTGTGAAATATGAAGGAGATAATCCCTTAAAATGTCACTTTGGCCGACCTGAAATAGCCCCTTTTTGTACATATTTAGTTCTGTCATTTAAGCAAGTAGGTGACACACCTACTTGTCACCTATGCAGTTTGCGCAGTCTCGCCAAATCACACATATATCTCTCTACTCCGATGTTGTATTAACAAATAGTTTAATTAGTTAGAAACTAGATTTATAGATCTTCAATTTGATGGGTGGATCACCCCGTAACTCTAAGTATATTGGGAGAAAAGCTGAGTGACATTTGACCCAAATTTCAGTAAAACTTATGAACGTAACTTGTGATGACTTTCATCGACTTTTGTTCCACAACTCGCTTGACTTCAAAACTTAACACATGACTATCGTATGACTAAAATAAATCACAACATAACCCTATTATCATGTTAAGCACCCTAGTCATACCCCAAAGGTACGGGTTATAACATTCCCAACTTGTCGACTTTCGATGAAACATTATTTTCTTCAATTCGTTTAGCCTCTAAACCTTCCAACCCTCTTTTTAACCTCCAAGGTAACATGATGAACTTAATTTATATATTTTCAAATATGATCTCATATTTTGTCTTACACCAGTTTGCTTATAACGTACTTTTACGTACCAAAATATGGGGTGTAACACTTCTTCTCCATATCTGAGAGAGTCGACCTATCAAGTGCCTCACCCTGGGCAGAAGTCTTTATACCTTGCAATCCAGCCCTGTAGCGCCGAAATGATCTCTCTGGAAGGTCGTATTCTATCCTCTTTTTTGGACCACTGACAACATCCAACCATATCTTCTGCGCTTCTTCGTCTAAAATGGAAGGTCGCTCGCCTTGCTCATTTGGTGGCAAGCTCTGACTGTACTCCTCCACAGTAGTCTTGTAGTGATACTTTATTTAGATGATAGAAAATTATTAACTATATAATATTTTAAATATTAATTTCAAGTTATGGTAGTTATGAAACTTACATATGTAGTCTCCGCGTGGTCCTCGTTCCATCTAGTTGGATATGTGGGTGCCTTCTTCTTCCGAACGTGAGTCTCCATGAAGAACTCATCTTGAGTCATCTTCCTCCCATATTGTTTTTTCCTACAAATATAATAAAACATGTTAACTAAATTAAAATATATAAATATAGTTTGATTAAAATATTTAAATATTTTAAGGAATTATCAATAGTCTTCTCGCAGTCCCCATGTTCTTTGCACCCACACAGTGCAAGGAGCCACCCTTCTCAGATGTTCGGGTCTTCTTTCCCTGTTCACTCCTCTTCTCAAATTTCTCTGTGGCCCACTCCCTCAGTAGATCCTCCCATAAATGCGGTAGAACCCATGAAGGCTTCTTGTTCTTCTTTCGAGCAGAACAGAAGGAACATATAGTCTCTTACGGTATTTGAACTCAAAATTTGCAAGTATGGCACTGTTATGCCGGTCCTCCTAGGCACAATTAGTTTGCAAATGAAGTGTGTAACGTTAGATGAAAATATTGTTCATATAATGCTTAAATAGATAAGAATTATATTAAAATCTTAAATTGGTTGAAAATTGGCTCCGCGAGCTCCGGTAGAAAATCGCTCCAAGTCGCATAGGGTGCATCATACAACCGGCCAAGATCTTCAGTGATTATCTTTATAGTATGATGACCAGTTATGAACCTGCAACATAGTAATTACATTTAATAAACAATACTAGCTATTATAATTCAGCAAAAACAAAGAAGTAATAAATAAATCTTACTCATTGCCCTCAGGCCTGATGATCATCCTATGATAACGATTATACTGCACTACATCTCGATCATCATCCTCTGGTGTATCTGAAGCATGCGTAGAAGGGGAGGAATATGGCTCAACACTACTATCCCGAATGAAGTCTAGAAATGCTAGGAGACAAACTCTGCGGAGAGGGAGACGGGGTCGCTGATGAAGATGGATACGATCTAGAACCCTACTGCTATCCAGACCACTGCTGAGATCCAGACCATTGTTGCGATCCGGGTGGGTGTAATCTAGATGGATGCGATCTAGTTGGTGGTGAAGAAAATAGAGCAGATGACGGGCATATCACCACATGGCCCTGTGACTACTGACTCGGTGTACTCATGTAACTATATGCGGGATTATGTGGAGGAAACGGGGTATAGCTCTATAGTGGAGAATGGTAAGAATACTGTTGGGATGGGCTAATGGTAGGTAGTCTGATGAGTAGATGGATGTGGTGGAAAAGATGTGTGCCTAGAATATTGTTGTCGACATCAACAACGGAGGTACGCAAGTGTTGAGTGAAAGGAAGAGAGAGTGTAGCACTATCCTCATGATCAATATGCCTATTATCCTTCCTAGACCTACCTCAACCCCTACCGGTCATCTACATAAATTAAAGATAATGTTAGAATTGAGAATATAAATCTATATAAGTTGATAGCACTTGAAAAAACTAACATTCTAGTCGTCTTCGAAATATCCTTCCTTGTCCGCAAATTCTTCCTTTTCACTTATTTCATTTTCATCAGGTGATTCTTCGTCCTCATTTTCTATGATTGTTATTTCTTCTATATCAACTTCTTCTAATATGCGTTGAGGATTCTCCAAGTCATTTCTAACTGATCATCCACCATTTGGTTAACACTTGAGGTATCGTTTTCGTAAGCAACATCTAAAACATTCTCAACTTTCACCCTTCCCATAGGCTTAGTTTTGATTACAACCAACCAATTAGCCTTATCCTTTCGCAATGGATATGGTGCACAATACACTTGCCTAATATTTTATGCAATTACAAAAGGATCATAGATATAATACTCCCTCTTTTTATTAACCCCAATTATGTTGTACTGCGAGTGTACATTTGTACCTCTTCTAGGTGTTGGGTCAAATCACTTGCATCGGAAAAGTATGATCTTCTTATTTGGCCAACCTGAATATGATAATTCTAGAATCTCTTTGATCATACCATATCACGACCCAAAACTCTACATGTTGTGATGACGTCTATCACAGAACAAGGAAAGCCGATAATCCCAATACAATTAGCCATAAATAGTAATAACTCTTATAAATAGCCGATATAAACAACTGCAACTCGAATATAATTTTTCCAAAATTTGGTTGTCATTGAGTACATGAGCATCTATACAATAACATAGTCTGAAACACCCTCTAGGAAGGTAGAACAATATAAGTAAAGCTAAGAGATAGAGGGGGAGAGTCAAGGTCTGCGGATGCCAAAGCAGCTACCTCGATGATCTCCGAACGGGTAAAAACTCCAAGATCAGCAACCGCTATGACCGGGAACACCTGGATCTGTACACGAAGTGTAGGGTGTAGCGTGAGTACAACCAACTCAATACGTAACAAGCCTAACCTTTGGGCTGAAAGAAGTGACGAGCTCAACCAACACAGTAAAATACAGAGTTTAACAATACAAAAAATGTAGACATGATTCCAAGTTTAACAGTTAAGCTCAACACATATAGTATTTGCTAAGTGTGACTGAAATGAGGAATATGACGTATCTATATCTATATGCCAATATGCGAACCGTATGTGATGCAACACGATGAAAACCTTACGTACTCATACTCTCAGAGTACTCAATCTAACTGTCTCAGTTCTCGCTCGTCACACTTAATCACTCAGTACTGTACGGTGCCTGCTACGGCGTGCAACCCGATCTGCATATAGACCTAAGGCCTGTTGCGGCATGCAACCCAATCCACATATATTACTCACACATGGCCCTAGGGCCCCAACTCAGTCATGAATCTCTCCAGTCTCTTGGGCTCACCGCACTCATGCTTAGCAGCTCCAAATCATTGACGCATGATGTGACAATAAATGATACAGAGACTGAGATGTGATATGCAATGATGAATGCGATTGAGTACATAACTGCAAATTAAGCAAATAATCTCAACAGCATGGAACGACTACTATGGGTCCCAATTGTACCAGCTCATAGCCTAAACATGATTTCTAGCATAAATCATAGCTCAAGTGCTCTAACACATAGAGTATAGAAATAATATTCAGATAAGGGGACTACACAGTCCCACAAAATTGACTAAGTCATAATTACTACGGTGTACACCTACACGCCCGTCACCCAGCATGTGCGTCACCTCAACACAGATTACATAACACGAAATTCAGGGATTCATACCCTTAGAAGCAAGTTTAGAAGTGTTACTTACCTCAAACCGTGCAAATCTCTACTCCAATAAGCCATTGCCTCGGGTAATTAGCCTCCGAACGCATCGAATCTAGCCACAAACAACTCGATACGATCAACACACGCTATAGGAATCAATTCCATATGAAAAGGCTAAGTTCTTAATCAAAAGTCAAAAAGTCAACTCAAAAAGTCAACTCCAGACCCACGTCTCGGAATCCAACAAAAGTTACAAAATCCGAGCACACATTCAACCACAAGTGCAACCATACAAAAATTATTCAAATTTGATCACAACTCGACCTTCAAATCCTCAAATTAAAGCTTAGGAAGTTTCTACAATTTCTACTAATTTTTCAACCCAAAACACTAATTAAATGATGAAATCAATGATATAATCATGTAATTTAACCAAATTCGAGTTATAATCACTTACCACAATCACTCCCTTGAAAATCTCCCCAATAATCGCCCCAATCCGAGCTCCCAAAGTCTAATTATGAAATTTCACTCTAACCCTCGTTTTGAGATTTTTATAATATGCCGACACGTCCTCTTTGCGAATGCGGTAATTGCCTCGCATTCGCGAAGCACAAAACTCAGCTTCCCAAATCCTCTTACGCGAATGTGGAAACCTCCATGCGAACATGATACACTGACCCCTCGGACCTACGCGATCACGAACGACTTCACACGATCGCGATGAGCAATTGCCCGTGAACCCTAGAGTTCTATTTTCCTCTTCGCGGACGCCACCTTACCTATGCATTCGTGATTCACAACCTCACCAACTCTCGCGATCAAAGACCTAAGCTCGCGAACACATAGAACAAAATCCTAGCTGCCACAATAACATTTCGCGATCGCGATCCTCCTCTCGCTATCGCGTTCAAGGACACCATCACCAACAAAATTAGCAGTCTTCCAAGTTCCTAAATGCACCAAACATGATCTGAATCACACCCGAGGCCGCCAGGACCTCAACCAAATATACCAACAAGTCCGAAAATATGATACTAACTTAGTCGAGGCCTCAAATCACATCAAACAACATCAAAAACACGAATCACACTCAAATTCAAGCCTAATGAACTTATGAACTTCTAACTTCTACATTCCATGCCAAAACCTATCTAAGCAACTCTGATTGACCTCAAATTTTTTACACGAGTCATAAATGACAGAACGAACCTATTTCAACTTCCAGAATAAAAATCTGAGCCCTGTAACCACAAAGTCAACTCTTTATCAAACTTCTCAACTTTCCAAACTTCTATTTTTCCAACTTTCACCATTTCAAGCCAAAATCACCTACGAAGCCCCAAATCACTATCCAGACACACTCCTAAGTCCAAAATTACCCTACGGAGTTATTGGAACCATCAAAACTCCATTATGTAGCCATTTACAATTAAGTCAACACCCGGTCAACTATTTTAACTTAGGCATCCAACTTTGGGACGAAGTGTCCCAATTTATTTCGAAACATCCCCGGAACCAAACCAACCACCCCGACAAGTCACATAACAACCATTGAAAAAATAATAAGCAGTAAATGGGAGAACGGGGCTACAACACTCAAAAAGACCGTATGGGTCGTTACACACCATAATAATCATTTTTCCAATCATAGTTGCCTTCACCACCTTTAAAACACACCCACTATTATTCCTTTTTTTATTTTATATTTGGTGCATTCCTCGGTGTGAAATTTATAACCATTCACAAAATACTTAGACATAGTTGTAACATGAGAAAGTATGTAAGCTGCACTTACACACTCTTTAAACCATGCCTCAAATGTAGAATATACAACTTCATGGCCAAATTGACTCACGAAGTCACTGAGCGACACATTGAAAATTTTGTTAGTTGCATCAACCTAATAAAATAGTAGTCCATGTAAATTAATCTTATTTCAACACTTACTTAAGAAATGGTTGAACTTCCGGACAATTTAGCAACACATAATTTGAAGTTGATTTGTACTCCATACTACTTAGGCCTCTTTTTGATTGATCTTTAGAACATTGGCCTGGTGGATTGAATATGGAAATTAGTGGGTATAATAGATCATTCTCAATCACGACAATATGCCGATTAGGCCTATTTCTAGCACATGGCACGTGATTGTCAAAGTAGGAAGAATAAAAATGGGACGTTTTCTTTGCAATATAGGCTTCACATATGGATAATTCAATCATATTCCTCTGTTTAACAAATCGTTTACACTTACCGATAGTCCTTCACATTGATATATTATATGACACCGTTAAAGAAAATTACAAGAATAAATCAAGGTTTGATCATTACCTCTCGAATGGATACATCCACCTACATTGAACCAGCCCTCCAAGTCGCGCCTTGGGTACAAGGTGAATTGGAAGGTGTTCTATCACATCAAAAAATCCACATGGAAAAATTCTTTCCAGCTTATTACGGATTACAAAAATGTTCCGATTCATTTGAAATAGGTTTTTTTTTCCTTAATGTGGTAGAACATAAGTCTTTGAAGAACAAACTTATCTCTATGATGGGTTTTCGGATATTTTCAGGCAATCCACAAAATGCAATAGGGATTAGAGTTTCCATGAAGATATGACAGTCATGACTTTTCATATGAATCATCTTTCCTTCAATCATATCGGCACGTTTTCCCAGGTTTGAAACAAAGCCCTCAAGCATCTTTAGGTTTGTAACCCACTAACAAATCTGTCATCTTTGTTCCAAAGTGAATGTGTAGCTGGCCTTGGGCTTAAACACCTTACCATTGTTCGCATACTACAAATGTAATTTAGGCCGCCTGCAATATTCTTGTAAGTCCAATCTCGCTTTCGGGTTATCTTTTGTCTTATTCTTATCATCCGTCACTGTGTTGAACAAATTATCAAAATAGTTCTTCTCAATATGCATGACATCAAGATTGTGTCGCTGAAGATTATCCTTCCAATATGGCAACTCCCAAAATATGCTCTGTTTTGTCAAGTTATGAATAACACTATATCTAGGAAATCTAGAAGGCGTGGCCTTGGTAACTTTAGTGAAGTTCTGAACCCTCTCCCAAATTTTCTCACCAGACAATATTAGATCTGGCAAATCATGTTCAATTGTATTATTTTTGAATGTATTATTCATCCTTCTGAACTCATGATCAATTGGCAAGAACTGACGATAACAATCAAACCATGACTGCTTTCAGCCATGTCTTAAAGTGAACGCTTTACCATGATCCATGCAGTAAGCACATGCCAATTTTCCAGCAGGCATCCACCCAGACAACATTCCATACGCATAAAAATCATTAATGGTCCATATTAAGTTAGCACACAACTTGAAATATTTCTTAGTTGATATGGCATATGTCTCAACTTCATCATACCACAACTGTTTTAGCTCATCAATCAAACTCTTTGGATTGTAGGGACCGAGAATAACACAATTTAAAAATATATATGGAATATTCATACTCATTTCAAGCGGAATATTATACGGCATAATAAAGATTGTCCATCATGAATATGGTGTTGCAGGAACAGAAAATGGCATAAAACTATCAGCACACAAACCCAACCAATCATTCCTAGGTTCACTAGCATAATCTGGATACGTCCTATCAAAATGCTTTCAAGCTTCCCCATCTGAAGGATGACACATAACACCGGACGACCTTCTATTTTCATAGAACCATCTCATATGAGAAGCAAAACTCATCGATGCGTACAACCTCTTTAATCTAGGAATAAGAGGTAAAAATGCATCGACTTCACAACAACCTTCTTCTCGCTAGAAACCTGTTTAAAATGAGTTTTTTCATAAATTACAACTTTCTAAATATGCATTACCATTATAATACAACATGAAACCATCTTCACAACAATTGATTCTCATATACGAGAGTCCTAACTTAGAAACCAATCTTTTAGCTTTATAGAAATTTTCAGGTATGTTGAAAGTTGGGTCAACTAGTTCACTCATAAGGCCAATGAAAGAATCCATTCCCATTTGAGAAATATTGGTATCTGATTTGATACTTAATAATCTAACCATAACAAACAACTGAGAGTGCATACTCACTTCACTTAGTGGACGACTAGCTCCCACAACTAGTAGCACACAACAATTACATTGCCTAGGGGGTAGTTTCCCCCTCACAAGGATAGACATGAGACTTAACTCGCTCCGAAGTTCCATAACCTGCTCCAATGCCTCTCTAACTCTTCAGTTCAAAGCCAAACGATCCGAAACTAGTCAAACAATGTGCAAATCAATCAAAATATACTCCAATGCTTATAATTAATCAATTTATAACAATTCCCAACTCCGTTTGAAAAGTCAATAAAGTCAACCCTCGGGCCCACGTGCCCAGATTCCGAATATAATATATAATTTATCCTAAATTCCATGTCCCAAAATACGATTTGTACGTTTTCTACTAAAATCCCACAATTTCTACTACTTTTCATGTTTAAATCCATATATAAGCCATGTATTTAACTCACAATGTGTAAAAATCACTTACCTCAAGATTGATGATGGAAATGGTACTCCAAAATCGCCCCAAAGTCGGCTCCCATAGAAGAAAATGAGGTGAAAATGAGCCACACCCCCAATTTAAAACAAGTCTGCCGAGAATTTCCTTATTCGCGATCGCGGAAAACGCCTCGCGATAGCGAAGGCCAAACAAATGCCACTGCCCAAAAACCTTCTTCACATTCGCGATGCATCACTGCCCCCGAACCTCCGCATTCGCGTAGGTCAAAGGCCTCCTGTCCCGTTTCCTCCATTTCCTCATCGCGATCGCGGTTGGGCCTCTGCGTTCCCGAAGCACTGCAAGGCCAACCTGCGCGTTCGCATACCCATCTTCGCATTTGTGTAGGGCAATTAGCTGGCCCTCTAATTTCCTTCTTCGCGATCGCGAAACACACCAGCACACTAGGAGCAATAAATCATCCAAGCTTGGTCCGAAACAATCCCGAAATACATCCGAGGCCCTGGGGACTCCGTCCAATTAAACCAATAAGTCCCAATACCTTATACAAACTTACTCGAGGTCTCAAATCATACCAAACAATAACAAAACTACGAATTGACGATCGAAACCTTCTTTAAACTTTCAAATATTCAAATTTCGTCGAACGCGTCTGATTCATACTTAAACATTCCGGAAGGTTGCCAAACTTTGCATGCAAGTCACAAATCAAAATACGAACCAATTCCAAAGCTTGGAACCTTAAACGAACATCGATAATATCAAAATCCACTTCAAACCAAACTTATGAAATTTTAAAACCTTCAAAATACCAACTTTTCATAATAAGCGCTGAAATGCTCCCGGACCACCCGATACTCAACTCGAACACACATCCAAGTCCGAAATCATCATACGAACCTATTGGAACCTTCAAATCCTGATTCTGAGATCGTTTACTCAAAAGTCAAACCTTAGTTAGCTCTTCCAACTTAAAGCTTCCGAAATGAGAATTTTTCATGTGGAGCAACTCCGAACTTTCCGAAATTCAATTTCGACTACGCGTACAAGTCATAATACATAAAGTGAAACTACTCAAGACCTCAAACTGTCGAACGACGTGCTAGAGCTCAAGACGACCGACGAGTCGTTACAGAGTCTATCTATCGACATCCAACACGCTATAACACATTTAAAATAAAATGTATAGTGCTATAAGATGTAGTGCTATATTATGTAGTGCTATATTAAAACTTAAATTGTAGCAACAACAACATATACCAACACGATATATATATATATATATATATATATATATATATATATATATATATATATATATATATATATATATATAAAATTAATTTTTTATATGTGTATGTATGTGTATAAATACAAAAATAATTAAATATTAAATAGTACCTATAATTTGGATCTTGGCTAAAACCAACCGACATCGGGCATACTGATGGTCTTAGTAAATTAAATATTGAATTTTAATTTTGGAGCGATTGAGTTTAAGTATCGGCATCCAACACGCTATAACACATTTAAAAATAAAATGTATAGTGCTATAAGATGTAGTGCTATATTAAAATATATATATATATATATATATATATATATATATATATATATATATATATATATATATATATATATATATATATATGTGTGTGTGTGTGTGTGTGTGTGTGTGTGTGTGTGTATATACAATTTAGGATGTTATATATATGTATATTGTAAAAATCAATAATCTATAAGTGTTTGACCATTTTGACCACTAATACCGACCGAAATCGGTCGGTAATTTCATAATTATTTTTAAAATATTTTTTTTATCGAAAACAATAATTGACACTGGGCGAGGAAAAAATTAAGATTTCTAACCGATATCGGTTGGTATTCTATAAAGTTTTTAATTAAATTTTTTCTTTGGTAGATAGTATACAAGTCCGACGAGGCTTTTGTCAAAGATTAACCATTTTTTTACTGCAGTCGGTCGGAATTTTCTACTGTGTCAGATAAAGCAAACTTTCTTTTTTTGTGGGGCCACATTTTTCGACTGATTGTGGTCGGTATATTTATGTACAATTTGTTATTTTAACTTTTTGATCAATTTACTTTGTTTCCGACCGCATTCGGTCGGATTTTATTTTTCCGACCAATTTCAGTCGATATGCTTCGGGCGGATTTTGACAGTTTCTTTAGTAGTGACATAAATTGAAAGAGAGTGAAATAACATATACCAAAAAGTATTCTCATAAATTGAAAGAGAGTGAAATAACATATTCCAAAAAGTATTCTCAAAATCTTGCCGTTTTCAACCTGCTATATCCTTTCTATAATAGCATGGCCCGGAAGGTAAAACAAGAATATTAACTTCTAAACATAGAAATATATCAATCACTTTGAGGAGATTAAAATAAAACAATGTCTCGCTCTCTGCAACATAGGAGTATAAATTATTTTTACTATAATTTTTTAATATGAAAATATTATGTCCGAATTACAAAATCCATTATCGCAAATCACACCTCATCATGTTTTTTGAAATGGATAAAAATAAGGGAAAAGGACCGAAAATGCTCCTTAATTATGGAAAATAAAGAAAATTTAATCTTCGTCAGAATTTGATCCCAAATATTTCTTTGTCGTTAGTACACTGATTCACATTTGTCCCATAAAAATAATATTCCTTCCTGTTCACCATAAATGATTATTTTATCCTTTTATTTCGATTAAAATTAAATATTTATTTACATAATCAAGAAGAAATTAATTTTATTTTTTTAAAATTTGTCCTTATTTACATATTTTAATGTGTCAAGTTAACAATTAATTAAGATTAATTTAGTGAATATTTTTTTTAGGAGTTCGTATTTTTTTAATGGATATGTCAAATATAAAATGGTCACTTAACTTATGGATGAGAGGGAGTAATGTTAATTATTGAGTGAATTTCACAATTTTTGTTAATTGAATGGTTAGGAGAAGTCAAGTGGTACTATCAGGTGCAGTTGTCTCTATGTGTAGGTATAAGGAACAACGAGTCAGAAGAGAGTCACAATCAAATCCATCCATCCATCTATCTAATCAAAGACATGATTAAAAGCCACCTCAGGGTCTGTGGGTCCACTTTCGTAATCTGTGGGGCCACTTTCCTATTATGAAAAACATGGACTCTCTCTAAAATGTTGCTTGTTTTTATGTTTGAATCCAACTTTGAATCTATCAGGTTTGTAGGTCCTTCAATTATGCAACTCATTTTATAATTGTACCACCATTTCTCTCCCTTGCTCCAAAATCGTACATATGTTTCATGTTCACTTCTTTTTCATCATTCTCTGTTAATATTTTTAAAACACTTTTCTTGAATCTAGAGATTACATAAACATATTTTCTATTTTACACAAGGTATGGGCAATTTTGAATACATCCATAGGCATGTCTAGAATTTTTAGAACATGAATGCACCACTAAAAAAGGAGAGAGAAAAAGTATAAATGAGAGTTGATCCTTGTTTCTTTGAGTAAATAATTAAGTATTGAACCAAGTGAATCATTCAATTTGTATGGAGTATGGGTGCCAACACATAATTGTTTGACCAAAAAGTATAACTTTCAATCAAAACTATTGTATTTATGTAATGATGGGTTAAACCTAGTTAATGATAATATTTTTAAATACGAATTCTAAACATGTGGATAATGTGGAGCAGATCTAGTGAGAGTCTGACAATAACATACATTAAATATTCCAAGAGATATGAGCAATAATAGAAGAGTAACTAGCAATAAATAATAATAAATAACATTTAAGTAAATAGGAGGAGTGGTTCACCCAATAATGAATGAACTAGATGATTGTTATTCCTGACAATGATGAGTGACAGATAAATCCTAGAATGTTCGAACAATTCTCAGATCTGATGGAAAAGTGTAGAATAATATGAACAAGAATCTTGATGAAAAGATAATCTTTGTATCTTTTACAAGAGAGAATCTTTATCAGAAATCTGTTCTTATCGAGTGAATATCACATGCCCCATTTTCTTCTCTTTTTTTCTCTTTATATGGGACATATCTAGGGCTGTTAATTTGGATTGGATATCCAAAATCCGAACCGATCCATTTAATTTCGGATTTCGGATTGGATCGGATTTCGGATTGCATTTATTAAAATTTTGAATTTCGGATCAGATTCGGATTGGTATAATTTTAATACGATTCGATCCGATCCGATCCGAAATTATTAGAGCATGTATAAATACTAAACTTTAATATCGGATAATTAGTACTTCCTTTACATTTTCCTCCAAGTTATTACCATTACAATTGATGGATTTAGCTATATTGGCGCAATAGTTCTCTCATAGTTGTAGAAACATAAATTTTTCTTACTATATTGCCTCTTTTACAAAGAAACTATGCATATGAGTTTGCAACTTTGAGGCATAATAATCCAATCCGAAATTCGAAAATCCGATCCGATCCAAACTTTAAAATTCGATCTGATCCGATATTAATTCAGATTGGATTCGGATTGTATTTTCTAGAATCCGAAATCTGATCCAAAATATGCTAAATCCGATCCGATCTGATCCATGCACGGCCCTAGACATATCCCTAAAAAAACCTAATAGTACATGTGCCTAGAATATTCTTTAAAATATTTTCTCTATTATACTATTCTAAAAATAGCCGTTACAGCCCTTTCCACGGTGCTCGACCTTAGTCATTGTTGACATCCCGACCACGAGCTTCGCCGTTTACTGATCGACCTCGATTGACTCTTCCCTCGATACTATCTCACCCAACATGCTCGGCGGTAGATTTTGACCTATATAGTTAGTCCCTCTGCTTATTGAGGCCGTCCTCATATGACCTCGATGGGCGTATTTTGTTGGTTATGGTCGAGAAGAGTGGGCGAGTGGGTCGGGTAGTTAAGTTTGGGACGAGCTGGCAACGTGGCCTTTCGTGAGCTGCAACTTTCGGGGTTACATCGTTTCTGCACTAGAATGACGTCATGACATCATGCGTCATTATGGCGCGTTTTCCCGATGCTTTGTGTCATTCCCGTGCGACTGTCACTTGGGGCTACCGTTTCGATTCCAGTGTTGGATAATGATGGCATATTCTCTTGGTTTTGATGCCCGAATTCTTATCAATAGAGATATGATGACATTCATTTGTTCTTTACATTTTTTTCTCATCAAAACCTTGTGCCTTCTTCTCCTTACTCCATTACTGTGTGTCCTTTTTCCTGGTATTGGTGATTCCTGTTGCTTCTAATCCTTCTTTGCCTCAATATCCTTTGTCTCATCAAAGTTATGGCTAATGTATCCTTTGGTTCCGGTGTGGGAACTGACCTTATCCCTTTGGCGGTGCTTATGCCTCATTACGTTGATGGTGTCTCTGTCGCCATCGAAGATGAGAACTTTCCTACGGTGGAGAAAATAATTCCTCGTGGCGAGAAAGTTAGGTCTGACTTCTCGAAGGCACCTGAAGACGAGCCCGAGGTCTCTGAGTCGGCGATGAAAGAGGCCGATCTAGCAGAGCTTAGCGCAAAATTCAACATTCCTGCCCGCATCGATTTGGTCCCAGCAGGGCGTGATATGGTATAAAACCACCCTGGGTATTGTGCGTTCTATACATATCCCTTCTAGGACGGCTACATTCTTCCTCTTCTCCCATTGGTGGAGGAATTCTGTCGCTACTATGGCATGTGCCCAGCTCAACTTGCCCCATATATCTACAAGCTCATCAGGATGCTTACTAAATTTGCGGAGTTGGCCGGGGTCGAGATCACACTCCGGCATCTGATGCATCTCTTC
Organism: Nicotiana tabacum; assembly: GCF_000715075.1. NCBI lineage: Eukaryota > Viridiplantae > Streptophyta > Magnoliopsida > Solanales > Solanaceae > Nicotiana > Nicotiana tabacum. The sequence continues at coordinate 2,244,100 of NC_134081.1, read as the reverse complement.
GCCCCTAGTTTCTATAGGGGACAATGTTGAACCTTCGCCATCGAGGAGGAAAATGCCTGGTGGTGAAGATGGATGACAAGGAGAATCGTCAGTTCTGTGACAATTATTTCTTTTTCAGAACCGAAGACGTGGTGGCCAACGTGAACGGCTTCCACGAGACTTGGAATTACACTCGTAAGCATTTATTCTTCTTTTGTTAAAACATTTGATCTGTCCATTTTAGTCGTAGGCTCTAAACTTTGGTCCCCTTTTCGTGCAGCCAAGACTACGTCCCCTCCTTTGGTTGGGGATATTTTTGACTGGGTTGGCCGGGTTCTGCCTCGCATCGTGGGAATTCGTGAGTGGCCGGTTTTTTTAAAGAAGTTCGGGCCTACTCCGTCCTTGGCTGGTGAATTTATCTATATATATTTGTTGTTTTGGCCTCATGGTCGCCTACTTATTATAGTTTTCTCTTGGTGGTGGTGATAACCTTACTTTGATTTTTCTTTTCCAGCCCGAGGATCTTCGAGGAGGCCGAGGGATCCTCCTCCTGCATTTCATAAGACGAAGGCTGCCTTCTCTTCGGCATCTATTCCCACTGTGATCGCGGCTAGGCCTGCTCGATCATCTGCTTTTGTTTCTTCCTCAACCGTGGCTAGTTTTGCTCGATTGTCGGACCCATCTACTGCTGCCTCAACATCGGTTCCTTCTCCGCCTGCGGATATGTCGACAGTGGATCTTCCGGCTTACCCCTTGCACCGTCTTGTGGACGACGAGGAGGAGGAAGAGTTGGCGAGAGGCGGGAATTTGGTTCCCCGTAAAAGAAGATCGGTGGACGTTGGTGATGGGTCGCCCGGGTTGTAGATTTAGTAATGGATGATTTTGTCATCCGTGAGACAGTGACCATAATACTTGAGGACGACACCGATCTGTCGTCTAATGTTCCGATATCGGCGGAGGTCGTTGAGGGCGTACCTCTTCCCTTTGTGGCGGTAGGAAACGAAGGGCCGGCCGCTGTGGTTTCTGATAATTTACGGTAGGAGGGACCATCGATTTCGCAGATGGCTAATGATGCTTCTTTGCTGGCCGATGGGAGAGGCAAAGGCATTGTCGAGGATGGCTACGAGATGGGTTATGATCTCGATGCTGACGAGATGAGGATGATGGAGGATTGATTTACCCAGCTGGAGGTGAGACTGGAGGGGTCCACGCAGACTATTGCGATCCCCATGGATAAGAATTTATTAAAAGATACAGAGAACGTGGTTCCTACCCTCAGTCCCCTTTGCTCCGACATGGAGGGTCGCAGTTTCCAAGAGCTGAATGATGCTACCTTATCGAGGAGCATAGACATCCTCGATCTCAGGATAAGTTTTTCGATGCTTCTCATTTCTGTTCATTACATTCAACATTTAGGCTTCATTCTTACTCTGCCTGTAGTATTTTTCTTTCTTTTTCAAACCGTGATCTTGGAAATTGAAAGCTCCAGAAGAGAGGAAAGGCGTAAGGCTATTTTTATGAAGTTGCGGCGAAAAAACTACGAGTACCGTGGCAAGCACCGGGAAATTTGTAGGCGGTTTGGTGAGAGTGGAAATTTGTAGGCCCTTCTAGATTAACTGAAGGAGAAGGATGACGAGATGGTGAAAGTCATCGAAAAGTGCAGTGTCCTTAAAGGGACGTTAAGAAATAAAGAGGAAAAGCTCGAGGTTAACAGGGTCGTGGAGGCTCAATGTGGCAATCTTCAGGAATAGGGAGTCGAGTTGCGCATGCAGTTGGAGGAGTGTCGCTTGCAGATGGAGGTTCTTCACGGCGAGATTACTGATAAACAAAACGAGTTGGAGAGGGCGGATTCTGCTCGTTCGACGGCTACGAGGAAAGCGGAGGCCCTCGAAATGGTGATCCGGACTCCCCGTTCTGAGCAAGAGAATGATTTGGAGACGAAGTGACTTAAAGAGGAGCGGCTCGATGAGAGGATTGGGGAGTTGGAGAAAGACAACTCCCACCTTCAGGACCAGGTGGCCGCCTTGGAAGCTGAGTAGGCTCAAATGCTTTCGCAGCCGTCATCTTCTCACACTTCAGATTTCCCAAACGTTCCCCGGGGCTTGTACGCAAAATGGATTCATGTTGAGGCTCAGTTGGATGTGTTCCGAGATTTCCATGTGGCGGGATCTATTCCTGGGGACGCCTTTGAAGATGCTCGTGTCAAGGACTGTGAAGCTCAAATCGCTTGCGGGTATGATCCTACTATGCCAGAGGCCGATGATGATGAGATGGACGTGGGTTCGGACCAGATTGAAGAGGACGCCTAGTACGAGGATGCGTACGCTGAGGGCGGTGGTGATTGTAAGGGCGCAGATGGAGATGGCCCAGATGGTCAAGCCGATGGCATTGATGGGCCTGGCGGTAACCAGTAGTTTTTCTTTTTCCTTCTTATTTTTGTTGTGAACTTGTGTGTATTTTGTAGGCATATTTGCGAGCCTTTGTAAAAATACTATTAAGTATGAAATGTTAACTTTGTTATTTGTACCTTATTCTCTTCTTGTGGTTCGTACTTGTATGTTTTCTGATTTTGTCGCTTGGTTGCCTTGATTTTCTTAGCCGTAATCACTCAGTTCGAATAAGGTCAAACATATCTTATGTTTAACTATGGTCGAGGGCCAGCAGATGTTGGTTCGAACGAGGTCGAACATATCATACGTTTAATTATGGTCGAGGGCCAGTAGGTGTTAGTTCGAACAAGATCGAACATGACCTATGTTTGACTGTGGTCGAGGCCATTAGATGTTAGTTCGAATGAGGTCGAACATAACCTATGTTTGACTATGGTCGAGGGCCATTAGGTGTTAGTTCGAACAAGGTCGAACATAACCTATGTTTGACTATAGCCGATGGCCATTAGGTGTTAGTTCGAACATGGTCGAACACAAACTATGTTTGACTATAGCCAAGGGCAATTAGGTGTTAATTCGAACGAGGTCGAACATAACCTATGTTTGGCCATTAGGTGTTGGTTCGAACGAGGTCGAACACAACATATGTTTAGAAAGATATGCTTCTAGGTGTGGAGTTTTTCGACATTGTAAACTTTAAGCATTATTGCCTTGGTTGTACATTTGGAGAAAATAAAAATAAACTACATTTACAATTTTTTGGGTGTTGGTTGGCGTTCCAGTCCCAGTCTATCTAGTCCCATCATTGGTCGTCCTGGAGAAGGATTGAGAGGTCAGGCAATGAAATAGCCGTTCTGGGCCTCCGTTTTTGCGTACTTCGACTTGAAGTGTCCCCTTCGTCGCCTCGTTAAATACCTCCTTAAGAAAACCTAATTGGGACAAAACTCAAGTGAGGGAAAAACAGTAAGACGTGGAGAACGCTTTACCTCCTAAAAGTTAAAGTACTTGAGGTGGGTAATATTCCAGTTTTTTAGTAGTAGCTTTCCTTCCATTGTTTCTAGTTGGAATGATAATTTGTTCAGTGTTGCCGTGATTTTGTACGGGTCGCCCAATTTGTTCCCAGTTTGCATTCCCATGGGTCTTTGATTGCTTGTGTTTTGGCTTTAAGCACGTAGTCCCTGACTTTGAGTGGCCTGGCCATTGCCTTCTTGTTATAATAGCGTTCTGCTTGTTTTTAGGCGATCATCCTTATATAGGCCATGTCTCGTCGTTCTTCGACTTCGTCAAGCTCTTGCCTTTTGCTTTCGTTGTTCCTTAGTCCGCTTTTGTGGGAGTATCTTAGGATGGTCTCATCGACTTCAACCGATATTACTGCATCAGTCCCATAGACTAAAGAGTAAGGTGTCTCTCCTATGCTTGTCTTCTGTGTTGTTCGGTAGGCCCAGAGTACTTCTGGTGACATTTCCAGCCATAGCCCTTTGGCGTCTTAAAGATTTTTCTTCATGATGTTCAGTATCGACTTGTTGTAGACTCTGCTTGTCCATTGCCCGCGGGGTGATATGGCGCTAAGAATATTCTTTTGATATGCCACTTCTCAAAATATTCAGCGAGCTTCTTTCCTGTAAATTGGGGTTCGTTGTCGCAGCTGATCTCTTTGGGAGGCCAAACTGACATACAATATTTTTCCATATAAAGGCGATCATTTCTTGTTCACGTATTTGGTCGAATGCTCCTACTTCTACCCACTTAGAGAAATAGTCAGTTAAAACTAAAATAAATTTTATGTTACCTCGCCCTGCCGGGATGGGCCCCACGATGTCTATTCCCCATTTGATGAATGGCTAAGGGGAAGTGACCGAGTGGAGGTGTTCACCTACTTGGTGAATCATTGGGGCATACTTTTAGCATTGTTCGCATTTTTTCACAAAGTCTGCGGCCTCTTTTTTCATGGTGGGCTAGTAATACCCTGCCCGTATAAGGCATCTTACCAAAGCCCAATTGCCGGAGTGAGCTCCACACTGGCCTTTGTAGATTTCTTCGAGGACACACCGCATCTGATTTGGGCCCAAGCATTTTGCCAGAGGGCCGCCGTATGTTTTATTGTACAAGTTATTGTGAATGATGTTGTACCTGGTTGCTTGCATTCGCAATATTTTTGCCTCTTCTTTATCACCTATGAGTACGCCGTCCTGCAAGTATGTAATAATATGGTTGCGCCTGTCCCAAGTCAAGTTTATGGTTGTTACCTCGATTTGGTCTATCAATGAATTGAGAAGGTGGACTACACTTCTGCCTCCGGTTGTAATGTTTTTGGTAGTTGCGGCTAATTTGGCAAGGTCGTCTGCCTCGAAGTTCTGTGCTTGAGGGATCTGGTCGAGTTGACATTTGCCGAACTCGGGCGGTAGCTTGCAGATTTTGATCTGGTATTTTTGTAACCTTTGTTCCTTGATTTGGAAAGTCCCTATGACTTGGTTGATAACGAGTTGAGAATCACAGAGTAGTCTTAACCATTTCGGCCCGTATTTGAGTGCCATCATTAACCCTGTAATTACGGCCTCATATTCGGCCTCGTTGTTAGTCATGTTCGGGCACCTTATGGACTGGCGAATCACTTCACCAGTCGGAACTTCAAGTACAAGTCCCAGCCCGGACCCTAACGAGTTAGACGCGCCGTCAGTGTACAGGACCTAGAGGTCCTGTATTTGGGGAGAAACGTGGGTGGCCTCTCTTTCAACTTCGGGTATTATTTTTGCGCTGAAGTCGACGACGAAGTCAGAAAGAACTTTTGACTTTATCGCTATTCGCGATTGATATGTGATATCGTGCTCGCTTAGTTTGATGGCCCATTTGGCCAACCTGCTCGATATCTCGGGTTTATGTAAAATACTTCTTAGGGAAAAGTCATGATGACCAAGATGGGATGGCACTAGAAATATTGGCTAAGATTTCGTGAAGCTACGACTAAGGCCAATGCTAGTTTTTAAAGGTGAGGGCATCTCGTTTTGGCGTCGATTATTGTTTTGCTAATGTAATAGATGGGATATTGCGTACCTTTATTTTCTCAGACTAGGACGTCTGATCACGCCCAACTATGACATATAAAAAGGACTAAGCGGTCGTTGCAAATATAATAAGGTTTATAAGTCCGGAGTCGAATCCCATAGAGAACTAAGGCTTAGCCACAGCTGTACAATATTGCAAAGAAATACAAGTTCAAATAATTTTCTAGTTATAAAGATTTAATTTTTATTTCTACTAATTAACTAGCAAATATTATAAAGCAGTAAAATTATCAACTAACATGGATGAAATTATAGACAAGACTAAGGAGATCTAGATTTATGATTTCCCCAATTGTCAGAATCTTTTCTGCTACGTTTCCTACAAATTTGCCTAAGTCTTCTCTATCGACCATGAGCACTCTAACTGTCGTAACTCTCTCCCGAGTAATTACCACAATTTACTAGGCATATTCTCACGAATTACGCTAGCTGGCATTAAGTACAGCTCACTCAGATCGCATCAAGGTTTCGTTATCCCTAAACCCACCTTTAAACCTCCGTATTGATCCCTCATATACGTTTAGGAGTGATGTTGTTCAACAACTACCTAAATATGCACTCTCTCCCGAGTAATACATACTAAATAGGCACAGCTAATCGAGGGCCCTTCAATCAACCACAAGAATAATATAGTTGAACAAATAGAGAAGATACTACGACAAATCTATATTAACGTAACAAGAAAATCATCCTTCAATAGGTTCTATCAAAACCCTAAAATAGGAATTTAGCTACTCATACTCATAGTACTAATATCCCAAATATTTTGCATAATTAAAATACAGAGTAAAGATGAAAAGATGTAGAAATAGATGATTCTAACTCCCAAGAGGTGATTCCACCAGCTCTCCTTGCCTCTGGCCTTAGGCTGGCCTCGCCAGGCTAAAGCCTGGTCCAGCCTGGCCTTTGGCTGGCCTCGCCAGGTCTCTACTTTTCACTATTCTCGAGCACACTTTCAACGTTTAAGTATCCCTTTTGCTTTAGTTTCATCTCCAATTCACCTACATATAAAATAGACTCCATTATGCACAAATAAAGTGTAATTTATCATTAAAGCATGTAGAATGCAAGGCACATAATGTACGAAACTATGGAATTATATCCACACATCAATACCCCACACTTAAACATTGCTCGTCCTCGAGCAATCAAATTACACTTATAGATACGACCTTTTAAAGAAATTCTCCTAACTCATTACACCAAGAATTTTTAGAATAGTTTAAGCACACATGTGTGACATCCTCGCCTCAAGATTCGACTTACAAATACCATGCCTTATTCACAATTCACTTACTTATTCTGACATGGATGTCAACAATATTACCTTTACTTTATGAATCACGTGCCCTCACACAACAAAATAGATTAGTTCCACACACAATAAATTTTAAGACCGTAGGAACTCAAGATAGGAAAAATTTACTCACTCTCAGAAATAACATTCATATGCTACAAAAGATGCACCATAGGCTTGCCCGTAGTGTAATACTCTACTAATCAAGTTCATTCAGTCTAAGATCAAGTAGGACTTTCATTGGTTGTAATGTAGGCTGCGGGTCGGGTAGGATACATTTGGATATGAGTGATTACACCTCCCTTAAGCACTTTAATACATATACTTTAACTCACATCCCATACTTATGTCAAACCATAACTCCACCTTCACCTCAATATATATTAACTCCATATTTCTTTAAGCACAATTACATCAAGAGTCACTACTATCAAGGGATATTTTTCACAGCATTAGAACTAATTTTTCTTTTCTTTCTTTTTCAATTCAAGTGGCTCTTACTTTTTCAAAACAATGCACCTTTCTCCTTATTTCATTAGTTCCATGCCAAAGCCGAACCAACCACCCCACACTTTAATTTTTACAAAGTTCATAACAATTCAAGTGCTCATGAGAGGTGAAAAGGTTCAAATATATGGTCGATTAAAACAAAGGGGTGCGACTTGTAATGTGGTTACCAAAGAAACAAGATTATAGGCTCAACGGGGTTAACTACGGTACATAACATTTAGGTGGGTAAACTTTATATATCTGACTTAACAAAGAAACGCCTATATCACTTCCTAGATTGAACAATACTACTATTTCGCTTTGCAAACACACGGGGCAAGTTCTAGACATCAAATGCAATGCATAGAATACATACAAAACCTCACACAGACATGGCACATAACTCACTCAGGATTGGTTTCATCGCGACACTCCAGTCAAAGCAGTTAAGCAAAATTAGGATACTACAATTTAAGGCACTTATGCGAGAGTAAAAAACAGAGCCTAAACGTCACAACCATAGTACTAACTATTCTCAAGGCATAACAAAGCTAAGAGATATTGCTTCAATTCAATTCATGGCACAATGGTTTCTATTCCTAAAAAAAATAAAACTAACTACACCCGGTTCAAACAAAACCCTTGAAAAAGAACTGCGGCACAAAGAAAAACCAAGGGGGAATTGCTACACTACCTAACAAAATAAAATCTTTTTGTCTTTTTCCTTTCGACTTAAATCCCTCAAGAAAATTGTCTAATAGATCCATCGTCGGGAAAAGTCCAATCTTTTCTATTTTTGTTCTCTAAAAAAATAAATATTCAATTAAACTAATACAATTAAAATAGCATAGAAAGTCACCTAGACAATCTCCTCACCCCATACTTAAAATTGTGCATTGTCCCCAATGCACACTATAACTAATAAGAGGATAAAAGAAAGTCCCTGGTAGGCCAAAGGCCAAAGCACTAGCAACTCATGGGGTACTCAGACTTCTCCCAGGCTTGGTCCTTCGTGCGGGTACCTCACACTTAGTTCCAACCATCTGGTTTGATGTTGCATCCTTGCAATAGCTTTGCTTTCCATGCTCCTAGAAAAGCAAAAATCGACACTACAAAAAAAAAATAATAAAAAAATAAAATAAGCAGTAAAGCTGGGTTTCCTCTCAACAAGCGCTTGATTTAACGTCGCAGCACGACACGAATCACTTTCTGCCTCCACTTTGAACTTATGAATTGGACCCTAAGTTTTGATTCTGCTCTATGACCATGCTCCTGGGGTGGTGGAATGAATCTGACTGGACCAATAAAATAATGTAGTATTCTGCACTTCTTGGCCTTTAGATGAGATGTGTATTCCCGACTTTTTGGCAAGAAGAATTTCAGAATGTAGGCACTTTGTTCCTCATTCCTTGACTCCTCAAGTGGCTCGGATGACTCTATTTCTATATAATCATCCAAACACAATGTGGAAAAATGCTTGGAGTGTGGACCAATGCGCTCAACTATATGAACATTGGGACTATTTACATCCTCAACACTAAAGACACTAGAGTCAACTAAATATGTATCATCAATGTCCTTACTTGACTCTAGTATCTCTTCTACAATATTGACATCCTCAAATTCTAGTTTGATTGATTGTTGGTGTTCTACTATGGACCCCTCTATTGGTACCTCAATTTCTGCATCTAATTCACGCTCTTCTTGGATACTATTCACAATATTGACTTGTTGAGCATTAAGATCTTCAACTAGTTGATTCACTTGAACTTTCAAGTTGTGAATAGTTTCCTCTTGCCTTTCTATTTGCAGTTGTCGTTTACTATTTTGTTCCACAAAGCACTTTAACATATCATATTGTTCCACAAGGTACTTTTGCATATTTTTGATCTTTTTCAGGTCATCATCCCTGGGTTCTTTATTCCTATTAACTTCACAAGAAAAAGAAGAACTATCAAAGTAAGGGGTTAGGGGAACATAAGAAATATAAGCACAACCATGAAAGTGACCATCTTGACCACCACACATATCACACACATTCCACACATAAGATTGAGTTGGTGCACAAAACTCGCTCTCGGAAATATTTTGATAATTTTGCCAAGGGTGGTTTTCATCACAATATGCATAAGGAGGATTAAAAGTAGAATTACCAACATCAAAACTTTCATAATTCCATGATGCCATGTTTTTTTAATCAACAAGTAAAAGAAAAAATAAAAGAAAAAAAATCAAATACAAAAAAATAAAAATAGAAGTTCAAACTTGAAACCTAGTAATATGTTTCTTTCTCAACATAGCAATGTATTTCTTTGCAATATAAACACGTACAACTAAACCGTTAGTTCCCCGGCAACGGCGCCAAAATTTGATCACGTCCAACTATGCCTTATAAAAAGGACTAAGCGGTCGTTGCAAATATAATCTGATTTATAAGTCCGGAGTCGAATCCCACAGAGAACTAAGGCTTAGCCACAACTGTTCAATATTTCAAAGAAACACAAGTTCAAATAATTTTCTAGTTATAAAGATTTGATTTTTATTTCTACTAATTAACTAGCAAATATTATAAAGCAGTAAAATTATCAACTAACACGGATGAAATTATAGACGAGACTAAGGAGGTCTAGAGTTATGATTTCCCCAATTATCAGAATCTTTTCCGCTATGTTTTCTACAAATTTGCCTAAGTCTTCTCTATCGACCATGAGCACTCTAACTGTCGTAGCTCTCTCCCGAGTAATTACCATAATTTACTAGGCATATTCTCATGAATTACGCTAGCTGGCATTAAGTACAGCTCACTTAGATCGCATCAAGGTTTCGTTATCCCTAAACTCACCTTTAAACCTCTGTATTGATCCCTCATATACGTTTAGGAGTGATGTTGTTCAACAACTACCTAAATATGCACTCTCTCCCGAGTAATACATACTAAATAGGCAAAGCTAATTGAGGACCCTTCAATCAACCACAAGAATAATATAGTTGAACAAATAGAGAAGATACTACGTCAAATCTATATTAACGTAACAAGAAAATCATCCTTCAATAGGTTCTATCAAAACCCTAGAATAGGAATTTAGCTACTCATACTCATAGTAACAATATCCCAAATATTTTGCATAATTAAAATACAAAGTAAAGATGAAAAGATGTAGAAATAGATGATTCTAACTTCCAAGAGGTGATTTCACCAGCTCTCCTTGCCTCGGCAACGACGCCAAAATTTGATCACGCCCAACTATGACATATAAAAAGGACTAAGCGATCATTGCAAATATAATAAGGTTTATAAGTCCGGAGTCGAATCCCACAGAGAACTAAGGCTTAGCCACAACTGTTCAATATTGCAAAGAAACACAAGTTCAAATAATTTTCTAGTTATAAAGATTTGATTTTTATTTCTACTAATTAACTAGCAAATATTATAAAGCAGTAAAATTATCAACTAACATGGATGAAATTATAGACAAGACTAAGGAGGTCTAGATTTATGATTTCCCCAATTTTGAGAATCTTTTCTGCTACGTTTCCTACAAATTTGCCTAAGTCTTCTCTATCGACCATGAGCACTCTAACTGTCGTAACTCTCTCCCGAGTAATTACCACAATTTACTAGGCATATTCTCATGAATTATGCTAGTTGGCATTAAGTACAGCTCACTCAGATCGCATCAAGGTTTCGTTATCCCTAAACCCACCTTTAAACCTCTGTATTGATCCCTCATATATGTTTAGGAGTGATGTTGTTCAACAACTACCTAAATATGCACTCTCTCCCAAGTAATACATACTAGATAGGCACAGCTAATTGAGGGCCCTTCAATCAACCACAAGAATAATATAGTTGAACAAATAGAGAAGATACTACGACAAATCTATATTAACGTAACAAGAAAATCATCCTTCAATAGGTTCTATCAAAACCCTAAAATAGGAATTTAGCTACTCATACTCATAGTACCAATATCCCAAATATTTTGCATAATTAAAATACATAGTAAAGATGAAAAGATGTAGAAATAGATGATTCTAACTCCCAAGAGGTGATTCCACCAGCTCTCCTTGCCTCTGGTTTCCAGCCTCTGGCTGCTGAAAAACTTTCTCTCCAAGTGGTGTTTTAGGTCTATTTATATGTGTAGAAGAAACCCTGAACGTGTGGGCCGAGTCCTAGTCAAACCCGGAACGAATTAAGTCTTCAAATCTCGGATTGGACCTGGCCTCAGGCCTGACATCGCCAGCCTAATGCCTGGAATTTGGCTGGCCTCGCTAGGCTAAAGCTTGGTCCAGCCTGGCCTTAGGCTGGCCTCGTCAGGCTAAAGCCTGGTCTAGCCTGGACTTAGGCTGGCCTCGCCAGGCTAAAGCCTGGTCCAGCCTGGACTTTGACTAGCCTCGCCAGGTCTCTCCATTTCACTGTTCTCGAGCGCACACTTTTTGGGGTTCAGTTTCATTCTGTATCGCCTGAGTATTTCAAAGGTTTCTTTCAAGTGGTCGATGTGATCTTCTTTCCTTTCGTACTTGACCAACATGCCTTCTATGTAGACTTCCATTGTTTTTCCCAGTTGGTCTTTGAACATCCTCCTCACTAACTTCTGGTAAGTCGCCCCTACGTTTTTTAGCCCGAAGGGCATGACCCATTAGCTATACGTCACCTGATGGGTGATGAAAGTGGTTTTCTCCTGATCCTCTTCTTCCATGAGGATTTGGTTATAGCCCGAGTAGGCGTCCAAGAAGCTCAGTAGTTCATGTCTGGCTGTTGCGTCGATGAGTTGGTTGATATAGTGTAATAGAAATGAATCCTTGGGGCATGCTTTGTTCAAATATGTGAAATCTACACTCATCTGCCATTTCCTATTCTTCTTTTTCACCATGACCACGTTGGCGACCCATTGGGGGTATTTCAACTCCCTGACATAGCCATTTTCCATTATTTTTCTACTTCTTCGCGTACCGCATCATTAATTGCGGAGTTGAACTTATGCCTAGCCTGCCTCACCGTGGGGAGGAATGGATCAATGTTCAGCTTGTGCGTGGTGATTTCCTTTGGTATTCCTGGCATATCTGCATGGCTAAAAGCAAACAAGTCCGCATTGGCAGTTGAGAATTGATGAAATTTATCTGGTTCCTGAAGTTTGCAGCCGAGATCTTCTATGGTTGATCCCTCGGCTTCGACCATATCTGGATCTCTGATGACATCCTCGCTATCATCACGTATCGACCTCGACCATGTTGATTGGTATGCCTCTTTTTCTTTGTCCTTCATTTTTTGAGTGATCGTACAGTTTAGGGCGATACGGTAGCATTCTCGGGACGTGTGTTGTTCCCCTTGTATACTGAATATTCCTATGGAGTTGGGAATTTTATGACTTGGTACAAGCTGGAAGGGATAGCTCTCATGGTGTGTATCCATGGTCGCCCTATTATGGAGTTGTACGATGTGTCTTGGTCTATGATGTGGAACGTGGTTTCTAGAGTGACGCCACCAGCCAGGACGGGGAGTGTGATTACGCCGGATGTTCGCTTAACTACATTGTTAAGACCCGTTAGCATGATGCAAGGCGACACTATTCTATCTTCGAGTTTTATTTGTGCAAGCACTCGAGGGTGGATAATGCACGCACCGCTCCTATTGTCTACCATAATGCATCTCACATCGGTATCTAAAATTTGTAAAGTGATAACAAAGGCATCATTGTAAGGGAAAACCAAACCGTTGGTATCTGACTTATCGAAGATGATACTTTATTCGCGTTCATCATACCGTTCGTGGGTGATTGACCGTTTAAGATTGTATGGCTAATACCCTAGGCATAAAAGAGGCATTTTCTACGGGGGTGTGATGAACTTCACACTGTTGATGGAAGCATCGTTGCCACCGCCGATGATCATGTGGACAGTGCGGGTCGGCGAGGGAAGTTTTGGCAGTCCTTGATATTATTCACGACCTCTGGAAAAGTTGGTCCTCCCCCGGTCTCTCAACAACTCTTTGATGTGTTCATGACATAGCATTTTTATGACCTCCTATCTTGGGGCGATACAATCCTCGATTTTGTGCCCTCGCTCTTGGTGGAACTCGCAAAGAGCATCCGATTTTCTAGTATTCAGGTCAAACCTCATCTTTTGCTGCCACTTCACCTTTGGTTTGATCTTCTCCATGGCGTAAACTATTTCTGTAGGTGGCATACAATAATTGTGAGCAGAAACAAAGGGGGCATACCTCTTTTGTTCCGGTGAGTCCCTGTCCTTAATCTGGGTGGTCCTTCTTCGTGGCGGGACGAGGACGCAGTGGAAGCTATGACATATGGTAGATGCCGTTCCATGTTGGATCACGGAGTTGCAAGGTCCGTTCTGATATCATTCCTTCGATCTTTTCTGGATCCTTCCTGTACCGAGGTCAATCGATGAGTCAGTCCATTGAGATCGTCCTCGTCTGCTCGGACCTCAGCACAATACATGTTATGTATTTCATCCCAAGTAGTTGGGAGGTACTTTATGATCCGACTTATAACTTTCTTGTTGCCCTTGAACCGTTCCTGCTCATCCCGTTCTAAAAGGCTGCGACCACCATCCCTTCCGATACATTTGGCAAGGTCATTCTTACTCGGTTGAACCGGGCGAGGAAGTCCCTCAATCCCTCTCCCGGGGATTATTTAATAGCAAATATGTCGTTTACTCTTACCTCGGCCTTCTTGTCCCAACATGGGCCGTTACAAACTTGTCGGCCATTTCTTTGAAAGTTTCAATGGAACGTGCAGGCAATTGTGAATACCATGTCAATAGCCGAATTGTTTCAACAAAATAGAGGATACTTGTTCCTTGGCGAGATCATTTCCTTTCATCAGTGACGTAGTGAGTCACATAGTCTTTGGGGTCGGTCGTGCCATTATATATTTTCAGATAGGGCAGAATTTTAAAGGTTTTTGGTATGGCATGTGAGGCGGCGTCATCACTATATGGCTTCTCGACGAGCCGACTGGCATCCCTCTTCGGCAAGAGCTTAGGGGCGCCCGGTATCTTATCGAACCTTTCTTGGTGATCTCTCATTTGGTCCCAAAGTGCTTTGTTCTCATTCTCCACTTCCTCCATCCTTTTCAGAATGGCTGCGAGAGTGTCGTCACATGCATTATTAATGACATTGTGAGTAATACATGTCATTGGGGGAGGAGGAAATTGGTCATGATGTTTGTCCGCTAGTTGTATAACACAAGTCCTTGCGTTTTCTGTAGCCGTGTTCCGAGCGGGCTTATAGAGGATGCTAGTTAGCTTGTCACTTAGCCAAGCCTCAAGGATCTTTTTTTTATAGCTGGGGGCGTCTCCTCTGCCATGGGTGTATAGGCTCACTTACCAGGAGATTTTATGATGCTGCAGTGAGGAGGATGTGATCCATCTCGTCTAGGGGAGGCGTTGGGCGTTGCGTCTCCGTCTGCTGTTTCACATCTCTTGTTGATGATGTTCATGAGTTGGTCGGGAGGTCACTTATTATTCTCGCCCTTTCTTCTTTGTTACCTGCCATATTGGATTTGTACATGCAAAGAAATGAGATCTTATTCTTGTTTTTTAACGTTAGTGATCCGTGTTAGTTATAGATCTAGAAGAAACTAAAAATTTAACTAGGAAATCCCCACAGATGGCGCCAAATTATTTGACAAAAAATTATAACTTTTGGTTAAAAGTATTGTATTTATGTAATGATGGGTTAAACCTAGTTAATGATAATGTCTCTAAATGCGAATTCTGAACATGTGAATAATGTGGAACACATCTAGTGGGAGACTGATAATAACATACATTCAATATTCCAAGAGGTATGAGCAATAATGGAAGAGTAACTAGCAATAAATAACAATAAATGACATTTAAGTAAATATGAGGAGTGGTTCACCCAATAATAAATGAACTAGATGATTGTTCTACCTCACAATAATGAGTGACATATAAATCCCTGAATGTTCGAACTATTCTCGGATTTAATAGAAAGTGTGAAAAAATATGAACAAGAATCTTGATGAAAATATAATCTTTGTATCTTTTACAAGAGATAGAATCTTTATCAGAAGTTTGGTCTTATCCGGTGAATATCACATGCCGTCTTTCCTTCTCCCTTTTCCTCTTTATATGAGACATATCCTTAAAACATCCTAATAGTACATGTGCCTAGAATATTCTTTAGAAAATTCTCTCTATTATACTATTCTAAAAACTAGCTGTTACAACCCTTTTCACGGTGCTCGACCTCGGTTATTGTTGACATCCCGACCATGAGTTTCGATGTTTCCTGTTCGACCTCGATTGAATCTTCCCTCGATACCACCTCACCCTAAATGTTGGCAGTAGATTTTGACCTATACAATAATATTAGACCAATTAGAAATTTACGACATGCCTAATACTTTTAGATTTGTCGTAAAAATATCTAACCACAAACTATTTTAATCGTTAACGACTGTTTAAATCACTCTTCTATGTATATCGATATCACAATCCAAGTTTATAGCACATAGTTACGTTGTCCGTTTGGTGCAACTGATCTAACAGATTTATCCTTGGGTCTACGTTATCATCAATCTCAAAAGTATGTTGACCATGTGACTTGTGCTCTATCTCATATTGCACTTCACTCTTTTCTCTCTTTTAGTGGTAAGATTTATCTAAGGTGTTATATGTACTTTTAATTTCTTCAGAGACTTGTCAGGTTAGAAGCACGCCAATCTTTCTCTTTGATCTGCCCTCATTAGCCCGCCTCTGTCATGAGCGTCACATACATTTTCTATTAGGAACTCAATCTCCTCATAACTGAGAATTATTCCACCACCATATTAAACGAGTCTCACTCTAATACCATATGTCTTACAATTCAAATATTCTTCGCATCCCCAGAGAGATAGATTATTGCCATTGTACCTTGGTCGTCAAAAGGGGCACGAACAGCCTTAAAGTACTGTTCCATGTCCCAGAGGTCTTCGAGCCTTGGCATTTCGAATCCCGTTGAATGGCTGTGGTTCCGGGACTCAAGTCTGGAGTCGCCAGGTGAGACATTCGGTTCACGAACCGGAAACCTATCTCCACAGCAAGCTCCTCAATTTGACCCGGTCCGTCACGCTTTGGACATCGCCACCGGGATCGTTGAGGCCCCATGAAGACGGCTCTACTTCACTGGGAAGATGCGGTACTCATTAGCGAGCGAAGCTGTTAGAAAGAATTACCGATCGTCGGGAAGAGAAGGGGAATAAATCTTTTTTTTGGGGAATAAGCACTCTTGTCGCGTCTGGAGTTGTAGATAGTAGGGGGAATCGCCTTTCGAGTTGTTAGAAAAAACACAGTTGTTAAAGTGAAAAGAACTCTATTTTTTTTACTTTTAAATAAGAATAATTATCCGATCAAGGGCTTTTGCCGTCCCTCAGCCCCTCTCCCACCTTTTCTATCTATCATTAGAAGTAGGGCGGGTGGCGTACCTCACTGAGCTATCGATCGCGAAGCTATCGCCCGGTTCAACCAACCGTCCGTCCTGGTGCCTTTGCTACTGATTTGACCGCTTCTCATCGTTAATCCGGGTTCACCTTGGCCCTCGCCCCAGAGTTCTTATGAAGACTCTGGTGGTGCATGTGTATGATAGGGCCCCCCATAAGCGCCAAAGATCGGTGATGTTGTCATGATAAGTGTGGGAAGTCGATAGTGTACTCGATGATTGAAGGACCTATCGACTTGCATTAACTTCCCGTGGCTAGTAGGGGGAACTTTAATGTAATTGCGGATCACCTTGAGGTCACGGGTTCAAATCCTGTCTCCGCAACATCTTGTTTTGCCAAACTATTTTAGGGTTGACTCTGTTAATTAGTAATTAATTTCCGCCTTTCACTTTTTGGGGGTGGAATTACCAGCAAGATACGATACGGCTTAGCCAAAAAAGGTGGCTAAGACGGCGCCTCGCATATGGGTAGCAAGAGGGCACTTATGCCCCGACGGTGGGGCCTTATGGGGAAGGGCCCAGCCCAATAGGGACAGCACACTACCTTCACGAATGAATGTAGGACAGATATTTGAATGTTCACTAGGGTTAGCAGGGAGTCTGCTAGATAGACATTATCGAATAGCACCTTTTGATGAGAGATATGAACAAGAAGCTTCGAGAAAACTTGTGTTTTCTGAATTATATGAAGCCAGTAAGCAAACAACCTTCGATGATCCTCCTGCAGGCAAATGCTTTGGCCCAGCATACCTCATGAATTCGTCCCTTGGACTATCATCGAGCTTAAGAACACATGTAATATGTGAACTTGTGTTTTCTCATACGTAACACTTTAATTATTCTTCTCTCCTTTCTTATGTGAAATTTGCCTAATTAAGGTACCATACACACCCCTTCTTTGAGGCTTTCTCAATTTAGAAGCCTATCAGTCTTTTTCTTTGACATTTTTCTAAGACATTAACCAATTATTTCCTCAACTATAAACTTACCCCACTTTATTTACGGATGGGCCGAAAAGGACGACCCATTTTGGATCCGAACTCGACAGTTAGGTGCGCATATAAAGGTGAATCATTGAAGTTGAGGTAGGCTCATCATTCTTCAAAGTTGCAAGTATATTTTGGCGCCTATCGCATGGATCCAAAATAAGAACAAAAAGATGTTACAACTCAAAAGCATGTCTGCATTATAATTTATGGGTCATCTTAATTCATTATCTTTAGCTTGAATTTCTTGTGTGTATATATATATATATTTGAAAATTTATTAAATAAATTCAAATAATAAATTTGAATTAATAAAAGCCTCGACTACAACCCACAATATCCAAATTCTGAAACCGCCTCTTAACAGGAGCGTATCGAAGAGGATGGAAGCGGGTTCACATGCACCCATGCTCTCCTCGCTGAATCATGCATAGTAATGTTATATTATTCAAAATAATATAAATATATATATGTGTGCACCCAACCTCAAAGAGTCATATGGTGTAATAGTTAATGGGTGCACCAAGTGAGGTCAACGATTTAATTTTCTTGTCCATCCAATTGGAATAATCAACACTGTTTTAAAGAAGGTAACAAGGTGGCAGACTATTGCGGGCTAATGAGGGCACATTTTCCTTGAGTTTGCACATTTTGTATAGGAGGGGCTTGTAAGTCTACCCTCGTCAGTGTTAAGAATTTTTTGTTTGCTTAATTTGAAAATCCTACTATTCTTTATGAATGTAGCATGTTCCATTCTAGTAGGCGTAGGGAGCTTTTTTCCCCCTATTTTGTAAGTTTCTACATACGAATAAAAACATATTTTAACCAAAAAAAAAAAGAGATTAAGTACTTTTTCTTTCTTTATTTGCTTTATTTTTTAAAATCTTCAAGTCTATTAAAATCCCTGTTCTCCTTATGTAATAACAAAATTTTATATAATTAAACGAAATGTCTTATATTAAGTAGTAGCAATTGAGGATGTAACATAGAGCCAATTAACGGGTTCGACTAAAAAAATTTCGACATGGAGTACAGATATATTTTGGAAAAATTACAAAAATGTCTAAAAAAAATTTTAAACCTATTAGGGGTATTTCAATAGTGTAATTTTTTTCAATAAGCTAAAGGTTGAATATCAAATTTAAATCCTAAATTCATCTCTTTATAATAGTGTACCCATCCTTTTAAAATCTTAGATCCGCCTCTTCGCCTCTATCGTCAAAAGCGTTACTCCATTTGTTTTCCCCAGAAATTATAGACGTTATGGCTTCCAAGAGTTTAGCTAAAACATAAGTTACGGGTTCGGCTGAACCCAGAAAATTTAATCCAAACCTTATATTTACTTAAGAAATTTATTAAATATGTATTACTATAATTTAGAAGCTATAAAGTTATAATGGGTCAACGGGCCACTCCGCATCAAACAAAACCAAAAGGTTGAAAGCGACAACAGCAAACCAGTGAGAGGCGCGGCCCTACAATTGTCAATAGAAAGGAAGAAGAAATGTCCAGTTTCTTACACAAGAGTCCAAATTGAACTGCGCTATTTCCATCGCAAATCCCAAACACTCAGTAGCTAAGATTTATAATTGCAGGTAGCTCTGCATCTTTTTCAGTTGTACATTAAGAGGGAAAACAGTTAAAGACTGGTAATTTCATCTAATAGGATTTAATTAGAGAATAATATTTATAAAGTAGTGTAAAGTATTCCACATAAAAGATTATAAATTCCCAAGATTCAAACTTGAGACTTTTCATAATAGATCAAGATATTCCAACTATCCCACGAACAACTTTATTCCGTTTCAAAAATAATATCACATTTTTATATTTAGCGACTTTTCACTTCGAGTATTCTCATTTCACTAACACTCTTTTATAGAGTATATATATGTATGATACGACATGCTTAAGATCATAAGATTCAAATAATATTTTTGAAATATTAAACAATATTTATTAAGTAAAGTTGAAACATATAAAATGATACAGGTAGTGAGTATGAATTCTGTGATAACTCAGGCGAATCTTTCATATCGACAAAACACGAGATAAATGCTAGATATATAAGTAAACAAATTTTAAACCCTAATGACGCAAGATTGTGAGGCTCAAAACGAATAATATCACTAATAGACTGCGGTGTTGTTGCAAATTCCGACGTATTAGGCAGCTGACAAGTGCAGGTATTGCCTCCATAAGAGAAACAAAAACAAACCTGCTTCTCTCAGTTTGTGTCTGCTTATCAGATGAGAAGAGTAGAGGTGGGTACAGAGAGATAACCTGATGACTTGTAATTGAAGAGAAAGGGTTAAATCCATGCACGTAGGAGTTGTATTACACAGAGTTTGATAGTGTGTTCTAGATAATTATATACATCAGATACAAGTCTCTGCTATAACAAACAAAACCATAACAGGTCAGTTAAAAAAGAATCCAATCAATTAAAAGCAAACTACCGCTCTATTAAACACAAAAGACAAGCTCCGTTAAAAAAAATGAAAATCAAGAGCTATTTTTCCAAAATCATTCCGACGTGTATCTAGTAGGAATGCTTTACAATGCGTTCTGGTGCTCAATTGGAACGTCTTCCCAGACCGGCCAGGTGTTTAAATTCAGGCCATTTATCCACCATTTTTGACAGAAAATTGACGATGTAGAACCTTTAAATGGATTAGGAAATATAGTTATAAGTGCTTGTCAAAAGAGAAAAAGGAACTAGCAAATCTTGTTAACAGACTCGAAGCATGTTAGATCTAGATTTCAATGATGAAAACTAACATATTATTATTTGCAGATCACTCAAGACACAAAAAAGGATGCATCAATGATGTAAGAAAGAAGACAAGAAAGGAAAGAGTAAAAGAAAGAATGCAAACATTTGTCAACAAAAACAAGAAAGGAAGGTCCAAGAATAAAGAATTTTGTAAAAGATACGATAACCGGGATGGGGAAGTATAAAGAAGGAAGGACCAAGATTTGAGGAGATCTAGACGGCTGAAATTGCGCCTGCCCAGATTGCTGAAGATATACGTTGAAAAGGAAGGCTATTAATCCCTTAGATCAAGGAACAATCTAAGGACCACTTATACAAGGAGATTCTCTTTCAAGAAGGAAAGACCGGAAATCATGAACCATTTAAGGAAGCTCTACACTTATTCTTGAAATTAATCATAACAAATGCAACTCCAAGGATCAATTTCCTTAGGATCGCAAATCTCTCAACGATCTGCTGAAATAAGTCAAGCCAACGTTCAAGTATATAATGCAGATTATCAAGGAAGAATCACATACTTTGATCAAACCAATTTAATGCTCTTTTTTCTACTCTAAACAAGCACCGTAATTTAAGTGTAGTATACTGTGTAATTAGTAGAGAGAAGAAAGAGAGAAAAATCTTGGTGAGGCATTGTATCACAATTATTACGAGTGTACTTAGAACCAAGAGTGAGTTGGTATTTGGAGATAACATCAACACAATTGTACGAAGATATTCAAGGAGCTTTAAAGAGAGAACACTCTTGCAACCCAAGTAGACTGGAGTAGGATTCACATTGAATCCGAACCAGTATAAAAATTCTAGGTATCTTTAATTACTGCACTTTACTTCTGCCTTTAGTTTTATTCTGTCTTTACTTTAGTCGAATATTTGGTAAACTAGTTAACTACTTAGGATATAAGAAGAAAAATCGATAATTCACCTCCCTTGTACTTTCAATTGGTATCAGAGCAAGTCTCACTTATTTAAGTTTTTCTTAACAACTAGTGAGAAAAGATCATGTTAAACCAAGTAATTATTTGAGCACTCTTTCAAGAAGGGACATCTCAACTAAGACCACTATATTTCAACCAACAATACTTCCCTCATTGGAAAGTGTGCATGAAAATATATGCAAAGTCCTATGACGTCAAAGTATGGCGTGTTATCAAAAAGGGAAGCTATCGAGTTCCAGCATCAAAGTCTGACAAGAAAACTGAAGGACAATCATCCACTAATCCTGAAGATATAGATGACTACTGTGACAAATAAATGGTTTTTCTTCAAGTTAACGCTAAGGCATGAAATTTGCTCTATAATGTTATAAGTGGAGAAGAATATGAGAAAATTTCAAGTTGTGATACCGCCAAGAAAATGTAGGAAAAACTGAAAGTTACATATGAAGGAACTAGCAAAGTGAAAGAAACAAGGATAAATCTGTTGGTTCACGACTATATGACGAGCGCAAAACACATCTCAAAATGATTGCTCGCTAGTCAAAGCTAGTATAATTAAATTATCGTCTCCACATGGATTGGATTTAAATATTGTTCGAATAATCTTCAATTGATTACTATCCACGAAAATTAACACTTGATTCGATGATTATCAACTACGATTTACTACTAAAAATTGAGAAATTAACAATTGATCACAAAAGATAACAGATTAGCAATGAAGAAATATCAATGAGAGAAATAAGGGTAATTGAATAGACAAGTGCATAATAATTGACTCGGGATCCAATTCTTGAGCTAGTTTACTCTATAATACTATTGATTCTCACGAATTCAAGAGATAATTAGATTACACTTGAAGTTAATGTTCCTGTTTCGATTAAACATTAATTTCAGTAATTAATCTAATTGAAATACGGTAAACAATTGCAATGAATAAAATGATGGTTATGGTCTAAAGGGTAACTTCTCACGAATATTTTCCTATTTTCTAGTTCGATTAACAATTCAAGAGGCTCTTTTAATTACCTATTTGCATCACGAATATAAACTAGAGCATAAGAAGTAAGGAAATTCAACAATTCAAGCTCCTCTTTCAATTAAGCAAAATAAAAAATAACTCCACAATACGAATTAAAACTCCATCAATTAATTCTAATAATTATCAAGAATCGAATCCCTAACAATGTTATCAAAATACTGTATCTGTCAATACCCTAATATAAATTACTCCATAGGTATGGATACAGTCATCTCAATAAGGTTTAAAAACAAAGAAGACATCAACAATAATGATTCGAAATAAACTCCTGTATTGCACCGATCGTTGGTTGAAATCTTGATGAATTCTTGTGTCTTCTTGCCTTGGTTGGTTCTTCAATCCTTCGTAGGTCCAAAAGTCCCTTCAAAAACATATTTTTGGTGTATTTATATCATGTTGGAACGAGCCCGAACGAAACTACCCTTTCCTAGCCGAAACAGAAAATATCTTTGAGAAACTTGTACACCCGCGCCGCTCCCTGTGCCGCGCCATGGGGCGCACTTGAGGGGATCTTTAGAGAGGTGAAATCTGATAGGCAGCCTGCTTTTACACAGTCGCGCCGTGCCATGCGGCGCGCCAGTATTGTTTTCTCAGAGTAATTATTCCGTCCACTTTTTGATATCCGGACATGGTCCTCGACCACCAAACGTGATCCCGACTTAATTTCTTGGGCTTCTACTCAGACTTCAAAGCTCCATCTTGTTCGATTTAGCTCCAAATCAACTTTTTAACTCGGAATCACTTCCTGTAAGGCAAAAACACGTAATAAGTGTCATTCATTATCATTTAATCTCAAACACGTGTAAAATGCAGTAATTAGAGTGCAATACTGCGGCTAAAACATGATTTTCTAGCCTACCATTAACATCCCACACTTAGACCCTTGCTCGTCCTCGAGAAATAAAACCACACTTCATATAGGGACGAACATTTCATCAAACAACTTCCCTAACACATCATGCCAAGAATATTTAAAGCAGACTAAGCACCTTATCATAACATCTTAGCCTCAAATATCGACTCAAAAGCACCACACATTTTTTCACAACCTGCTCACTTACTCTAACACAGAAGTCAATGTCATTTCCTTTAATTCGCAAGTCATGTGCCTTCACACCAAAAACAAATAGAGAGTAGTCCCGCACAAAATAAAATTCACGAACAAATAGGAACTTAAGATAGACATAATTCACTCACTCTCAGAATTAAAATTTATGTGTCATAGAAAATGTGCCATAGGCTTTCCCGTAGTGTACTACTCTACTAATTGAGCTCATTCAGTCAAAGATCAAGTAGGACTTAATTTTGGTTGCAACGTAGGCTGCGGGACAGGCATGATATAATTTGGAAAATAGTGTCTACACTTCCCTAAAATATACAATTTCACAAATTCAAACCCCACATTTATGTTGAACCAAATCCTTACCTTCACATCATATTAATACCAACCTCTCAATTTCTTTAAGCACAGACAAAGAAAGATTTACCACTAGCAAGGAATAATTTTCTTTATAATATATACAAACACCAATATTTTTCTTCCTCTTTTTTTTTTTCAATTCCCTACAAGTGGCTCTCACAATTATTTCAAATAATGCACCTTTCTCCTTTTCTATAGTTCCACTGAAAACCCCAACCATACCTCTATTTAGCTTTTAACAAGCTTAAAAATATATCAAATGCTCAAGAGAGGTAAACGGTTCAATTAGATAGTCAATTCAAATAAAGGGGTCATGCTTATAGTATGGTTGCCAAAGAAAATAGGATTACAGGCTTAAAAGGGCTAACTAGGATACAAAATAATTAGGTGGGTCATAGATATATAACTGGCTCAGCAAGAAAATGCCAATATCACTTCCTAGACTGAACAAGACTGTTATTTCGCTTTGCAAACACACAGGGCAGATTCTAGACATCAACTGACATGCACATAATATCAACACAAACTTCACTCACACATTGGCACATAACTCACTTAGGATCGAATCGCTATTCCGACTCTCTAATCAAAGCAGTTAACCAAGTCACAAACCACAAAGTTTAAGGTACTTATCCATGAGAGCATAACTAAGCCTAGGCGTCCTAACTAAGGCACTCAACACTTTCAAGGCATATGAAGTCAAGGAAAATTGCTTCAAATTAGCGCTATGACTCAAGAATTTATATATAATCCTAAAAAAAACTAACTTCACCCAGTTCAAGTAAAACCTTTGGAAACGAACCGCGACAGAAAGAAAAACCAAGGGAGAATTATAACACTACCTAAGAAAGTAAAATAAAATCAAATAAAAATAAAAGACATATTTTCAGATTTTCAAATTTTTTGACTTTTTTTTATTTTTCTCGTTTGACTTCAAATCCCTCAATAAGCCAGGCGATAAAATCCATCGCCGGGAAGAGTCGAAACTAAACAATTATTATTGCTAACTATTAGAGGCCAATAAAGTTTAGAGTTATAATTATAGACCATATTTTCTAAGAAAGTACGAAACAAATCATACAAAACCAACTGGCAAATAGAAAACCAATACGAACATAAATAAATAGGAACACCCCCACCCCACACTTAAAAAATTGCATTGTCCACAATGCAAAATAATAGAAACAAGAGTGGGGTTTTTGAAAAATTTTCGGTAGTGCAAAACATTTCGGCCAGAAATTGAAAAAAGAAATCTGGAAAATTGAAAAAACATAACGCCCAATCCCCTTTCTTATACAGACCCCCCCCCCCCCCCCATATCTCTCATTTTCTCTTCTCAAACTTTCCTCTCTAACTCACCCCCAAATTCTTCTTATTCTTCTTCAAATTTCTTCCATTCAAATTCTATCATCTTTTTTACTCAGCAAGGTAAGTTCTCTTTTCTCATCTCTTCTATTTTTTTAGTAGTAATTTTAGGTAGTTTAGTTAATATCTCTAACCCTAGGTAGTTTTTCAATTTTTTTTGTTAATATTCACATTTTGGCCGAAAATTGTACTTAAACTTGTGGGGTTTTCATTGTTCTTATGATTGTGAAGAATTTTTGGAATGTATTGGTGCTTACTGCATTATTTTGTGATGGAGTTAGGGTGCCTATATGGCCAAAAATTGGTAATATTTGTTTAAGTTTTGTGCACTTTGTGCTATTGTTATGATGTGGTGGTGTTATGGTTGTGTTGGAAGGTGTGATTGATATTGTTGTGTAGTGATTCTAAACCAATTGAAGTTGAAATTATGAGTTAAACTTGGTGAATACAATGTGTTTGATAAAATACCTCAATAACGTAGAAGATAAAATTGTTGCTTAATTAGAGGATAATTGTTATGAGATAATGTGATGCTTGATGATAAGTGTGGGGTGGGAGGTCATGTTCTTATATTGTGAGACTTTAATGTGTTAGCCCCAAGTGTTAATACTATCCCATGCTAATGTGTTGTTATGTACTAATTGTGGTGGTCGATTCATGCTAAGTACTTGTGTAGTGTTATATTGTAAATTCTTAATTTTGGTAGTAGTAAATTAGTATAACTTCTTATTTTTCTTTTCTTAGTTACTAGTTTAGCTTCTTGATTTTGTATTTTACACTAGTATAGTCTGTAGTTATGTTATTTTACTGTTGTGTTGGTGGTTGGGTGGGTTGTTGATTACTTGTGGCGTACTTTCAATGGGGTAATCTGAGTCTCCGATATACATTGTAC
This sequence comes from Nicotiana tabacum, assembly GCF_000715075.1. NCBI lineage: Eukaryota > Viridiplantae > Streptophyta > Magnoliopsida > Solanales > Solanaceae > Nicotiana > Nicotiana tabacum. Next base: position 2,217,995 of record NC_134081.1, on the reverse strand, counting down.
TTGTGAACATGCCAATAACATAAGTGTGGGCTGGTTTCCCTATTTGGTCTTATTTTTTATTTTAAGTGATGTGGCTAATTTTGTCAGTCTTGTATAGGTACAATGTCTCGCCGTCCAAGAAAATGTTCTAATACAGGTTCCTCCCAGGTTGCCTCTAGTAGCCGTAGAGGAGGTAGGCGGGCACCTCCCCTCTCCTCAGTGGAGGAGGAAATGGAGCGCATTGATCAAGATGTGGATGTGGTCCCGGGCTACAAATATGGCATTCGAGTTGTGCCAGCTCATGCTAGAAATTGGTACAGGACCTTTGTTCCGGCGGTGAGCCCCAACCCGGAAGTTGGTATTGATGATGGAAAGCTAGCCACAAAGTACTAGGGGATATACAACAACATCAGATACCTGGATTTTGAAAGCTTATTCCGTCTCGGTGAATCTGTGAATATGAATATGGTAAAGTAGTTCTATGCCAACTAGCAACCTGAGGCCAGTTTGGATGCGGTGTGTCGGTTGCAAGTGAGAGGCAAGATGATCCCCTTTTCCTCACAGGTGATAAATCACATTATGGGTTTCACACAACACTCTCATAAGTTATTCCAGAGGTTACTGTGTCGGCCCCCTATCCTGACGTTATGCGCCAACTGTGTGGCATTGATTCTCTTGCCACATGGACACGGGATGCTAATGAGTTCCACAAAGACATAAATAAGAGAAATTTCCAGTGTACCTCTAGGGTCATTCTCCGGTTAATAAATCCAAAGATTATGCTTACCCAAAACGACATTGATGTATCCAGGTTGAAGGTGTGTCTTATTTATTCCATCTTGACTCGGATGAAGTTCAATCTTGGAAATATTATGCATAAGAATATGGCTCGAGTATGACCATTTGGGACCCACAGCTTGTATTCCCCGAGCATGATCACTCGGCTTTTGCGGACGTACCATGTGGAGGAGGAGTTTCATTATGATCGGACGATTTTGGTGTTGCAGCCTCCTAAGGCCTTTGATGTCATAGTTGTGACAGACCCCCCTTCTGCTAATGTTCCTGTGGATTAGAGATTACTTCATGTAGAGGAGACATTACAACCGCTATTTGTTGATATGTGCCTTCGCGCTGCTCGGGGAGAGACTGACTTGGCAGAGCTATAGAAGGACCATCCCCTCTCACAGTCATTCAGCAGTGGTTGGGCTTGACGGATGGAGAACAGATGCCACTGGATGAGGACGTAAACTTTGTTCACTCCGATGATGAGAAGTACCTGCGCACCTTTGAGGGTGTGGATGAGGAGTAGGTCAAGGGCCTCAGGGAGTTACCTTTTCACTCTTGTTTCTATTATTTTGCATTGGGGACAATGCAATTTCTTAAGTGTGGGGTGGGGTTCTCCTATTTGTTTTTCTAAATTCCGGATGCTCGTGCTCGGTTCTCGGATGGTTTTGCCTTGAGTCTCAAATTTTTCATCTAATTTGTTGATGAACGCCTTCATGAGATCTTTCATACTAGACTAATTTGACTATTGTGGCTGGTATTGTTACCTCTGCTAGTTCTGGAAACCTAGTGGTCCTTGACCATGGGGTCTAGGATTATTTTGCTACCATGAGTTCAAACTCCCACTAGGTGAAATCCACGAAAAACCTGGATGTCTTTGCCCCATAGCATTATAGTTGTTCCCACCTTGGTAGTTTCCTCTATTATAGTTCCCCACAACATTGACTTCCTCAACTGAAGGTTGACACTCATTTGTAAGGTGTCCCATTCCACAAAAGTCACATGCTTCTTGCGGCTCACTCTGTACCTTGGCCACTGTCAGCTTTCTTATCTTATTGGCCATGGTGTCTAGATGGTCTTGCATTGATGTGTTAGAGTCCATCTAGTGAACCTCAACTGATTTTCTTCTGTCATTACTCTCAGCAAGCCACTGGTTAGCATCCTCAGATAATTCATCAAGGATTGAGACAACCTCCTCCGGCGTTTTCTTCATTAGTGGACCTCCACATGCGGTACTTAGAGTTCGTCGCGAGGAAGGTGTCAGTCCATCTCAAAAATCCCGGAGTTGCATCCACAAATCAATTCCGTTGTGGTAACACTTTCTGACTATCTCCTTGAATCTTTCCAAGCTTCGAAAATCGTTTCTTTCTCTTTCTAGAAGAAATTGTGGATTTTCCTTCTAAATTTCCCTGTTTTTGCAGCTGAGAAGTACTTGTTAAGAAACATTTTGGTCATATCTTCCAATGTCCTGATCGACCCTATGGGTAAGATACAAAGCCAGTGCTTCGCGTCATCCTTCAATGAAAAGGGAAATTCCCTTAAGTAGACCGCATCTTTTGATACTCCGTTGTACTGGAAGGTGTTCGTGATTTCTTCAAAGTCCATCAAGTGAGTTTTGGGATCTTCATTCACCTTCCCTTTGAAGATATATTTGTTTTAGATGGTTTGAAGCAAGCCTTGCTTCAACTCGAAATTTTTTGCTGCTATGGTGGAGGTCTGACACTTATCAGTCATTGATTGTAGAATGGTCTGGCATAGTCACCCAATGATATCCCAGGCCTGGGTGCTACATTCTCGAACTGGTCTTCAACCAAGGGTCAGTTTATATTGAATCTTCGACCCCCACCATCTTCGATAGTGTCCTCAGTAGCTCTAAGGCTGCCTTAGCTACTATCCGTGTAACTTCTTGTTATGCTGCCTCTCTTGCAGATAAGTCTACTCCGTCAATATCTTTGTTTTCCATGTTATATTGAGTCAAAGTATGACCCAAGAAATTTTCTTCTAATTCTCTTTCTTTTGCTAGTTGTCGCAGGTGTTCCTCCAACTCTGGTTTGTAGGGTATCACTTCCTTTGAAGAAGATTGAGTCATACACCAGAGAAATTAAACTTGTATCCTGCACACAATTGAGAAACGTGAATACACTAAAGTAAAAATTGATTCCTGAATTAGTACTAAAAACTATTTTAAACATTATTGATTTCTAATCCCCAGTAACGACACCAAAATTTGACGAGCGCAAAACACACCATAAAATAATTGCTCGCTAGTCAAAGATAGTATAGTTAAATTATCGTCTCCACAGAGATTGGATTTAAACAGTGTTCGAATAATCTTCAGTTGATTACTATCCAGGAAAATTAACATTTGATTTGATGATTATCAACTACTATTTACTAATAAAAATTGAGTAATTAATAATTGATCTCAAAAAACAGCAGATGAGCAACGGAGAAATATGAATAAGAGAAATAAGGGTAATTAACTAGACATGTGCAAGATAATTGACTCGGGATCCAATTCTTGAGTTAGTTCACTCTATAATATTGTTGATTCTCACAAATTCAACAGATAATTAGATTACACTTGAAATTAATGTTCCTCTTTTGATTAAATATTAATTTCAGTAATTAATCCAATTAAAGCACGGTAATGCAACGAATAAAATGATGGTTATGGTCTAAAGGGTAACTTCTCATGAATATTTCCCTATTTTCTAGTTTAATTAACAATTCAAGAGTCTCTTTCGATTACCTATTTGAATCATGAATGTAAACTAGAGCATAAGATGTAAAGAAATTCAATAATTCAAGCTCCTCTTTCGATTAAGCAAAAATAAGAAATAACTCTACAATACAAATTAAAACTCAATTAATTAATTCCAACAATTATCAAGAATCAAATCCCTAACCAAGTTATCAAAATGTTGTATCTGTCAACACCCTAATGAAAATTACTCCATAGCTATGGAAACAATCATCTCAATAAGATTTAAAAATAAAGAAGACATCAATGATAATGATGCGATACAAACTCACGTATTATACCGATCGTTGGTTGAAATCTTGATGAATTCTTGTGATTTCTTGACTTGGTTGGTTCTCTAATCTTTCATAGGTCCAAAAGTCCCTTCAAAACGTGTTTTGGTGTATTTATACCCCATAGGAATGGGCCCGGACGAAACTATTATTTTTTAGCCGAAATAGGAAATAACTCTGAGAAACTTGTACACTCACATCGCGCCCGCTGCCGCGCCATGTGGCGCGCTTATAGGGATCTTCAGAGAGGTGAAATCTGACAGGCAACCCACTTTTACAGAGTCGTTCCGTGCCATGCGGCTCCCCATAAGGCGCGACAGTATTGTTTTCTCAGAGTAATTCTTTTCGTCCACTTTTTGACATTCGTACTTGGTCCTCGACCCCCAAACGTGATCCCAGCTTAATTTCTTGGGCTTCTACTCAGACTTCAAAGCTCTAACTTATTCGATTTAGCTCCAAATTAATTTTTTAACTCGGAATCACTTCCTGCGAGGCATAAATCACGTAATAAGCGTAATTCACTATCATTTAAGCTCAAACACACGTAATGTAGTAATTAGAGTGCAATACTACGACTAAAATACTGGTTTCTAGCCTATTATCACTATGAACTCTTCCAGATGAAAGAAGGTTAATCCATTGAAGAAATGTTTGCACGATTCAGAAAAATCATTGGTGATCTGAAAGTTTTTAGTAGACCATACTCAAGTGGTGAGCAGGTTCGAAACATCCTAAGAAGTTTGCCTACCACATGGAAGACAAAAATAGTTACACTTGAATCTCAAGATTTAGACAAACTATCATATGATGAACTGCGTGGAGATCTTATAGCTTTTGAGAAAACACTCTCAAGAAAACGCGTCAGGAAGAGAAGAAGAAAACAGTTGCTTTCAAAGCCACAACTGAAAGCTCTAAGAACAATAATGATGATGACGTAGAGACTCTTGAAGAAGATATTGCCATGGTCTCGAGAAATATGGATGAATTGATGAGAAGATACAGAAACACAAAAAAGGGAAGGATGTCATCCAAAAAAACCAGACAATACAATGAACAAGACAAAAATGATGGAAAATGCTCTGAATGCGGAAGGTATGGCCATGTTCAAGCTGAATGCCCAGATCTCAAAAGGAAAGTCTCTAGAGGGTTCAATAAAAATAAATCCTTCGGGAGCTGGAGCGATAAAGATAGCTCAGAACATGAACAAATAGCAAATATGTATTTTATGACTATTCTGAAAAATGATATGAACAAATATTCTAATTGCTGGACTGATGAAAATGTATCAGACAATAACAACAAAGAAGAAACTGAAAATTGCTTTATGGCATGAGGTGAAACAAGTGAGGTAAGACCTTATAACTTTGATAGATTTAATGAATTGTAGGATATTCTTGATCTTACCCAAAGAGAGTCTAAAAAAATGTTGAATGAATTAAAGAGACTCAATAGGGAAAAGAAAGACTGGGAACTAAAACTTAAAAGTCTATGAAATCGAAAGAGACGTTCTTCAAGAAGAGGTTCAGGAATTGCAATTGCAACTTAATGGCATACGCAAATCCACCAGTCATAGTTCTGTCAAGTCTAACCAAGCGACTTACAAGTCAACTAGAAAAAGGCCTGTTAGAACTGGGTCGATAAGTACTGACACTAGTGGTAGATCAAAACCTGGATGCACCCCTGTGTCATTATTATAACAAAGTTGGGCATAAATATTCCTTTTATAGATTTCGTAAATCTAGTATTTTAGGATGGATTTGGAAACCCAAAATAGTCCCGATTCTAGTAGAACTAACAAACAAGGACCCAAGAAAGCTTGGGTACCTAAAAGAAGGTGATAATTTTATTTTGCAGGAACGCCACAGAAAGAGTCGTAAAGGGAAATGGTATTTAGACAGTGCATGTTCTAGCCACATCGGGTGACAAACATTTGTTCAAAAAGGTCACAAAAATAAATGGAGGGAATGTCAAATTTGGTGATGATTCAAGAGGAAAGATCGTCGGTACAAGTACAGTTCCATTCAATAATAACTGTGACATTATAGAAATGCACCTTGTGGACGGACTCAACTACAATCTCTTGAGCATAAGTCAACTATGTGATTTTGTATATGAAGTAAAATTCAAGAAAACAGGTTGTGCCATTGAAAATGAGATAAGTAAAATCATTCAGTCGGAAAAAAGGTATGGAAATATTTACATTCTAGACGACAATGTAAACCTAGATGGTCATATTTGTTTAGAATCCATATCTAATGATCCATGGCTATGGCATAAAAAACTTGGTCATGAAAGCATGCATTTGATTGAAAACCTCTCCAAACATGACTTAGTCATTGGCCTTCCCAAACTCAATTTCTCTAGAAATCATGTATGTGACACATGCTAACTTGTCAAACAAACCAGAAACTCTTTCAAATCCAAAATATTGTGTCCATAACCAAGCCCCTATAATTACTTCACATGAATTTATTTGGACCTCTAGATCTGCCAACATTGGAGGAAAACAATATGCCTTTGCTATTATTGATGATTACTCACGTTTTACATAGGTAATTTTCTTATCTCATAAAGAAGAAGCCTTGAATTCTTTTGAGATTTATAGCAAAAGAATTGAAAGAGAAAAGGGATATCTTATCTCAACCTTACAAAGCGACCATGTAGGTGAATTTAAAAGTAGAGATTTTGAAGAATTATACAATGATCAAGGATATACTCATAACTTCTCAACCCCAAGGTCACCTCAACAGAATGGAGTAGTTGAACGCAAGAATAGAACTCTGCAAGATATGGCTAGAATAATATTATTAGAGCACTCTTTGCCAAATTATTTTTGGGCTGAAGCAGTCAGCACAATATGCCACATTCTCAACAGATGTCTCATAATACCTATTCCGAAGAAGACTCCATATGAACTATGGAAAGGTAAGAGGTCAAATATAGGATACTTTCACCCGTTTGGAAGCAAGTGCTTCATTCACAACAATGGTAAGGACAACATTAGAAAGTTTGATCCAAGGAGTGATAGAGGTATTTTTCTCGGTTATGCTATTAACAATAGATCTTATAGAGCTTACAACAAGCATACTTTATCTGTAGAAGAATCAGTGTATGCTATATTTGATGACAATAATACTACGGTCTAGAAAGGAATCATTATAGGTGATGAAGATATCAGTCAAGAAGCATCACAGACAAACAAGTCACAGAAGTCGACTGATAGTACAGACAAATTCAGAGAGTCAACTAGTGAACCTGTTAGCAATCATACTGAATCCAGAAGGAGTCGAATACTTTAATAATTGAAATGTGACCAAATAAATGGAGAAGCGAACCAGAGTATCAACAAAAGTTTATCATAAGAGATCCAAACGAATGAATGAAACCAAGGGAGCACTCAAAAAGGAAAACAATGTACTTATCTCTCATATCAAACCAAAGAAGGTTGATGAAGCTTTAAAGGATTTAAGTTAGGTACAAGCTATGCAGGATGAACTTGATCAATCCGATAAAAATAAAATATAGGAATTAGTGCCTAAGCCAGCAAATGTTACAATCGTTGGAACAAAATGGGTATTTATAAATAAGTTGAACGAGGATGGAAAGGTAATTATGAACAAAGCCATATTGGTAGCCCAAGGCTACTCACAACAGGAAGGAGTCGACTATGATAAAACCTTTGCTCCGGTAGCCCGGTTAGAATCAATTCGTATACTGCTTGCATATGCATCTTTTAAAGGTTTTAAACTTTTTCAAATGGATGTTAAAAGCACTTTATTAAATGGCTTTATTGATGAGGAGGTATATGTAAAACAACCTCCTTATTTTAAAAACCCACAATTTCTTACCATGTGTATAAGTTGCCTAAAGCCTTGTATGGACTCAAACAAGCTCTTCGAGCCTGGTATGAAAGGCGTAGCTCATTCCTAACCGATCATGGATTCATAAGAGGTAAAGTTGATACTACATTTTTTATCAAAAGATCCTCTGAAGGTAATCTCATTATCCAAGTCTATTTTAATGATATTATTTTTGGAAGCACTAACTCTCTCCTGTGCAAGGAATTTTCTAATCTCATGCAGGGTGAGTTCGAAATGAATATGATGGGAGAACTCACATTTTTTCTTGGACTCCAAATTCAAAAATCTAAGAAGGGAACATTTATATGTCAGACCAAGTATACAAAGGAATTGATTCAAAAGTTCAGCATGAGCAATGTTAAAGCAATTGGTACACCTATGAGCCCTTCAATAAGTCTTGACAAAGATGAGAAGGGAAATTCAGTGGATGAAATAAAATATCATGGGATGATTGGATCCTTACTTTATTTAACTGCTAGTCGACGAGATATATATTATGTTTAGTGTGTGTAAGTGTGCCAGGTTTCAATTATCTCCTAAGGAATCACATCTGACAACAGTAAAAAGGATAATTCGCTATCTTATAGAGACTATTTCTTATGGACTATGGTATCCATGATCTAACAATTTTAAGCTTGAAGGCTTTTCAGATGCTGATCTTGCAGGGGATAAAGAAGACAAGAAAAGCACCAGTGGAACATGTCAACTACTGGGAAAGGCAATAATCTCCTAGAACATCAAGAAATAAGGTTTATTAGCACTATCCACAACTGAGGCAGAATATATTGCTATTGGACAGTGTTGTGCTCAATTACTTTGGATGTCTCATCAACTGAGTGACTATGAACTATCTTTTAAACCTATTCAAATATTCTGTGATAATTCTAGTGTTATATGTCTTTCAAAGAACCTTGTGCATCATTCTAGAGCTAAGCATATAGATATTAAGCATCATTTCATTAGAGATCATGTCCTTAAAGGAGATATAGAATTGATGTTTGTTAGCACTATTGATTAATTAATAGATATTTTTATAAAGCCCTTTGCTTGAGGATAGATTATGTACTTTAACGGAATTACTTGGCATTATTTCTCTTAGTATAAAAAATTAGGACTTATTTGTTACTTTTTAATTCTTTATATGGTTACTATTTTTTTGTAAGAAGTCATTAATTGTGCACCTCTGTTTAACCTCCTTTTTCGCATTAGTCACAACTCTCTAGAAAGGAAAATCAATCATTATGTTCTTTCACTGACGCATTTTCCTTTTCTGTACTAAACCGTCAAATCCCTTCCTTTTAACTCTCTAAATCACTCCCATTCTTCATTCATCGGTCCTATGCTTAGCAACCCTCCTCCAAAACTCATCAATGATAAAAACTCAAAAAAAACCCTCTGCCTCCACTCTAAAAGGCACTCGTTCCAGGGCAAAACCTTTCTCTCAGCCCCCAGAACCAGTAGATTTAGGTTCTGATCATTTTGAAGGTTTTGCCTCCTCTCAGGCAGAGCTCTCTGGCAACACTCACAGCTTGAACAAGAAAGCCCTTGGAAAATGACCCATGGAAGAACCCCCTAATTCTTTCACTCCTAAGAAACCCATAGTGGATCTTTCAAGCTCTCTATAGTCTGACATCATCTTCTGGGATACTCCAAATAGAGACACCTTCATTACCCTCAAGAAAAAGCCTATAGCCCATGGTAGAGTGATCGATCTGAACGATATGGAAGCCCTTAACTGTAAGGTAAAAGAGCTTTGCAATTTTCAAGGTTGATCAAACTTCCTCTCTCTACCACCTCTTAAAGTCTATGAATCCCTAGTTAGGATATTTTATGCTAATCTCTGTTCTCCTAAGCCTGATAAGTTGGAATCTTTAGTTCTAGGGAAGCGTATTGTTTTAGATTATGCCCTGTTTGACTTGGTTTTTCAGTGTAAGTGTTCTGGTTTCTCTATAATTGTCAAATATACCTGGCCTGAAGATTTTGACACTACCTTTGATCAAGAAAAGTGTTGCATAACCGAGTCACCCTCCGATCCCCTTCCTAACCAGTTAGGCTGTAGTTATGGTAGTTTTGAAACCAGGATCCTTACACACATTGTAGCAACAACCCTTCTCCCTCGCACTGTTTCATTCCCCACCTTTTCTCAGAGAGATGCCTTTCTTATTTATTGTTTGGTGACCAAGCATAAAGTCAAACTGTCATTTTGGGTCATAAAGTTTATGATTGAAAGTGCTGATGACCCCACTAGTCTTCTTTATGGTGTGGTTATCACTCATCTCCTAGATTCCCATAACATCTCTATTTCCAATTACCCATTTGTCTCTGTCACCAAACTCTTACAATTCTAGAGCCTTTGCCAGTATAGGGTATGTTTGTGCTTAGGGTACCTGGGTGAAGAAGCAAGAAGGAGAGATTAAGGTTGTTTAGACTGAATCCAAACCTAAAGCGTCTGATTCCCATCATGGTGTGTGTGATCCCGAGCTTATCGAGAAATTGACTACTATTGACAACAAGCTGACCATCATCAAGGACCTTCTTGTCTCGAGTCAATCAACCATTGGAGACATTCATGACATCTCTAAGAAGACAAGGTCGGATGTATCAATGATAAGGGTCAAGATTCTCAAGTTAGCAAAGAATGTAGTCAAAGCTTTCAAGGAGGTATGATAGGATCAATGGGGTATTTGTTATAGTGAATGCTAGCTTTGATCGTCTGAAGGAGGCTATCTACAATACTCTTACTTATTTTTTGTTTTGTTAGTTGTGAATGAGTGGATGTTTAAGATAATTTTTTGTTGTTGTATTGGTCTGGTTCACCAATCTTTGGATGTTTTTGTAGGACAATCACTATCTCTGCATGCCTATCACTGCACTTATGTTTGCGTAGTTTGCTTAAAATATTTCTACTTGCAGTGCTTCTTTATGTTTACATTGTGTTATGTTTCTTTTTGCTGATGCCAAAAGGGGGAGAAATGAGTTTACAATACAGGTAGCAATTATTTATGACTGTCTTGTTGAGGAGGAGTCGACTGCTACGAGAATTCAGCAAGTATACACATCCTCATGACTGTCCTGTTGAGGGGAGTCAACTACCCCATGATGCCAAGCCAATGAGGAGTCGACTACAACCAGAGGAGAGTCGGCTAAACAGGGAAGTAAACTGGTTTTATATATATTATTTTTTCATCATCAAAAAGGGGGGAGATTGTTAGATCTAGATTTCAATGATGAAAAATAACAAATTGATGTTTGCAGGATCACTCAAGACGCAAAGAAGGATGCATCAATGATGTAAGAAAGAAGACAATAAAGGAAGGAGTAAAAGAAAGAATGCAAACATCTATCAATAGAAACAAGAAAGGAAGTCCCAAGAATAAAGAGTTTTGTAAAAGATACGATAACCAGGATGAAGGAGTATAAATAAGGAAGGACCAAGATTTGAGGAGATCTAGACTACTGAAATTGCGCCTGCCCAGATTGCTGAAGATATGCATCGAATAGGAAGGCTATCAATCCCTTAGATCAAGGAACAATCTAAGGACCACTTATACAAGGAGATTCTCTTTCAAGAAGGAAAGACCGGCAATCATGAACCATCTAAGGAAGCTCTACGCTTATTCTTGGAATGAATCATAATAGATTCATGTGTTGACCCAAAAGGTCATCTTATGTTTTAGAATTCGAATCTGCACACTTAAGCCTTAAAATCTCATTTTAACTTTCTCAATTTGCGTGCGCAGTCCGGAAAGATTTTCGAAAAGCTTTTATGTTGAAAATTGATGAAAATAAGAATTTATGCCTTAAAAGTTGATTTTAGTTGACTTCGGTCAACGATTTTAGTAAATGAGCCCGGATCCATATTTTGACTATCTCGGTGGGTCCGTATCAAATTATAGGACCTGGGAATATGCCCGGAATCGAATTCGGAGGTCCCTAGCTCAAGTTATGAATTTTTGATGAAAATTAAAAGTCTAAAAATTAATTATTTTTAAGAATTGATTGATGTTTGGCATTGTTAGCGTCGGGTCTGTATTCTAGTTCCGGAGCCCGGTACAGGTTCATTATGATATTTAAGACTTGTCTGTGAAATTTGGTGAGAAATGAAGTTGATTTGACGTGATTCGGACGTCCAGTTGAGAAAATATAAATTTTAAAGTGTTCTTGAGAATTTCATTTGATTTGGTGCTAAATTCGTAGTTCTAGGTGTTATTTTGGCGATTTAATCATGCGAGTAAGTTCGTATGATGTTTTTAGACTTGTGTGCATGTTTGGTTTGGAGCCCGAGGACTCGGGTGAGTTTCGGATAGGCCACGGGATATTTTGGAATTTGGAAATCTGGTTTTTTCTGCAGAGTCTGGGTTCTGGCATGTCCTTCTTCGCGTTCGCGAATGTCCTCTCGCGAACGCGAAGAGTAAACTGATGAGGCAGGGATTTCTTCTTCGCGAGAACGCGAAGGCTTGGTACCCTTCGCGAACATGACAATCCCACCGCGAATGCGTAGTGTTAGGCATTGGGGAGGGGGGGTCAGCCTTTTCTTCATCGCAAACGCGAACACTGTCTCGCGAACGCGAAGACCAGGGAAGGGTAGCCTACGCGAACGCAAGCACTGTCTCGCGAACGTGAAGGCTTGGCAGACTATACTCTTCGCAAATGCAACAGTGCTCTCGCGAATGCGATGAACACTGTCGCCCAACACTTAACAGAATCCAAACACGGGATTTAGCAAAAAAATCATTTTTCTCAAAAACCAAATGGCGTGAGGCGATTTTTCAAGAGTCATTTCTTCCCCAAAGTGTTGCTAAGTGATTCTAAACCATTTTCTTTCAATTACCCATTACATTTCTTGAATTTTCAACCTAAAATCTAGAGTTTTCATGGTAGAATTAGGGGTTAGGGTAGAAACTAGGGATTTCGGGAATTTGAGAATTTAGACCTCAATTTGAGGTCGGATTCCAAAACCAATTATATATTCGGGCTCGGGGATGAATGTGTAAATGAATTTTGGTCCGAACCTCGGGTTTTGACCAAGAGGGCCGAGGTCGATTTTTTGACTTTTTGGAGGAAAATTTGGAAAATTAAACTTATGCAATATAATTGATTCCTTTAGAAATATTTGATATTATCGAGTCATTTTTGAATAGATACGAATGGTTTGGAGGTGAATTCCAAAGGAAAAGCTGTGATTGAGATAAGTGGCCTTTAGAGCGAGGTAAGTGTTGTGTCTAAATCCTGACTTGAGCGAATTAGGAACCTTAGATTACTTGCTAAGTAAAATCCATGTGAGCGGCGTATATGTGAGGTGACGAGTACTTATGCACCGTCAATTTACCTATTTTTCATGTTTCTCTGTGTTTCTTATATTGTCTCTTTCCTATGCCAAATTGCTACGTGTTATACTGGTGTTGTTCAATTTATCATTCTTATCATGTTTACGGATTTTCTGGTGATAATTGAGTTTTTATTTCAAAGTTGAGATTGATATTATGGAATCAAATGTTGAAGTAAGGTTTGTACTTGTTATTCTATATCCCTGTTGTTATTTATGCATTGCATTATGGCAAGGGAGAGTGTTAATGCACGAAGGGTAATGCCGTGCTATATTGTGAGTGTTAATGCACGAAGGGTGATGCCGTGCCATATTATGAGTGTTAATGCACGAAGGGTGATGCCGTGCCATATTGTGAGTGTTAATGCACGAAGGGTGATGCTATGCCATATTGTGAGTGTTAATGCACGAAGGGTGATGACGTGCTATATTGTGAGTGTTAATGCATGAAGGGTGATGTCGTTCCATGATATGAGAGTTAATTCACGAAGCGTGATGCCGTGCCGTTTCTATTAATTTAATGGTGATATTGAGAGCAAAAGCATGAAGGGTGATGCCGTGCATTTTTCCTTACTGTATTCACTATTCTTGTTGATTCATGGTATATTGACTGCTCCGGTGATTATTCTGTTATAGTTCTTTATCTTGTATTCCCCTCAGTATGTTCCCCTCCCGACATTTCCTGTTTAGTTCTTCATTTCTGTTATTTGTATATACACTGTTAAATTGTACAGGTTGATTTGTAGGTGCCTTGCCTTAGCCTCATCACTACTTCATCGAGGTTAGGCTCGACACTTACTAGCACATGGGGTCGGTTGTACTGATACTGCACTCTGCACTTTCTATGTAGATTTTGATACCAGCTCGGGTTGATCGAGAGTTTGCTATTGGTCTGATGTCCGGAGACTCAAGGTAGATCTGTCGGCATTCACAGACCTTGAAGTCCCCGTCTATCTTATTTGTTCTACTGTTTCTTTCATTCAGACAATTGTATTTCTTTCAGACTATTACTTGTAGTAAATTCTAGAATGCTCGTAAATTGTGACTCCAGATCCGGGTGGTAGTAATTAATACAGTTTTTATGATATTCTACACTTATTATATTTCATCTTAGTTAATTATTGTTAATTACTGAGTGGGAATAAGGAATTGGTTTAATGATTCTCGAACGTTGGCTTGCCTAGCAATGAAATGTTAGGCGCCATCACGGTCCCGTCGGTGGGAAATTTTGGGTCGTGACAATTCAACTCCGAGGATCAATTCCCTTGGGATCGCAAATCTCTCAACGATCTGCCGAAATAAGTCAAGCCCACGTTCAAGTATATAATGCATATTATCAAGGAAGAATCATATACTTTGATCAAACTAATTTTAATGCTCTTTGTTCTACTCTAAACAAGCATTGTAATCTATGTGTAGTTTACTTTATAATCTATAGAGAGAAGAAAGAGAGAAAAACCTTGGTGAGGCATTGTATCACAATTATTACAAGTATACATAGAACCAAGAGTGAGCTGGTTTTCAGAGATAACATCAACATAATTTTACGAAGATATTCAAGGAGCTTTGAAGAGAGAACACCCTTGCAACCCAAGGGGATTGGAGTAGGATTCACATTGAATCCGAACTAGTATAAAAAATTTGGGCGTCCTTAATTCTTGTACTTTACTTCTGCCTTTAGTTTTATTGTGTCTTTACTTTAGTCGACTATTGGGTAAACTAGTCAACTACTTAGGATATAAGAAGAAAAATCGATAATTCACCCCCTCCCTCTTGTACTTTCATGTCATGCCCCAAACTCAGGGAGCGCGACCAGCGCTCAACCGAGAGAACCCGGCCGAGCAAGCCTATTAGACTTACTTCTACCCAAACTCATCCATGAACAAAGAGGAGATGTACTCCATTAATCAATCACTGAAAAGATTTTATTAACAACACCCTTATCATTCCCATTACTAGCTTCATTCATAATTTCCAAACCATTACGAGTTTATAGAATTAATAAATGAAAAACATAATTTCCAAGTACCAACGTTTCTAGTTCAATTCCCAACATTAACCATAACCCACAACCTGTCTATAGAGCCTCTAAATACAATAGAAGAGTAATATGAAAATGCCGGCAACAAGGCCCCGGCTATACCTCAAAATACTGTACATGAGAAACAAAAGATACATGACCCCAAAATGAAGTGGGGCTCACCAAATCAGCTGAAAAGAGTGTACTGCTATCACTGATCAATGCCGCCTGCTGAAGAATCACCTGGATCCATTAAAGATGCAGCGCCTCCGGCAAAAGGGACGTTAGTACTGTCGAATAGCACTAGTATGTATAGCTAAAAATCCTCTTTCAAAATAGAATGCCCATATAAGAAAAGGCAACACATAGAAATAGCAAGTCACAATCAACAATATCCAAACGTCCAGTTAAAACATAATAATTTTCAAAATACGAACTTCATATATAATTTTTGGTTGGGAGATCATTAGCACCGATATACCACCGTCTTTGTTAGCACGGAGTCCGGTCACGCCCGATCGGCTAGGCCATCTCCCCACGAACAATGTGGTTTGACATGTGATGCGAACGAAAGTTGTTACCAAGAGTAGTACCACCATATGCACAATATGGCGTCTGATCTCCACCCGATCAGCTAGGCCGCCTTCCCACATATGCCGTGCGGGTTGACTTTTCCAATCCACAAAGGTTCTAGTTTCATCCCAATTAAGGGGAATAATATCACAATCCACCCCTACACCGGCACGTGTAGTTTCAGGTGTGGGCCTTATGACCCACCCTTCCTTAGTATTGCTAATGATGCTCCCAAAAATAGTTTTGATTTGATTTGCAAACAGAAATATCATAAATATAATTGTACTCACCTCAACATCTTTCACATTGTATGAATTCTCATTAGTATTTTCAGTCATTCACAACGATAATATTTCCTTGGCTCATTAGGCCATTCACAAGATTCTTTATTCCTGGCACGATGGCCGTATTTCATATTCCACACTTTCACCTCTTTCAATTTCAAAGATCACCATCAAGTATCAACATATAGGATATTTTAGAAATCATATACTTCAAATCCATTTGAAATGGAAACTTCAAACACAAATGGTTTCTTCCCAAAGAATGAAGCATACCAATCAACAATAGAAACACACATGAAAAATCATAAACAGTCAATAGACCATTTGCTCTTGCAATACTCTCCCTCAGAAATGACAATTTACAATTTCAACACATGAGTATATAGAACTCGAATCACACTAGATATTTTTATAAATCAAAGCATTAGTTAAAGCAGCCACTAATGGGCATAAATTTAGTACAAAAGCTTTTAGACAATTCTATCTTTCATTGAAACATGACTCAAAGCCATAACCTTTTAATACGTAACCCACACTTTAAAACTTACAGAAACATTATGGAATTCAATTCCAAGAGAGAAAGTTTAGCCAACATATCTCAATTGCGCTTCTTTAGACTCTACAATTTTTCGAAACCCTTAGCAACCTCAATCTAATTTAGCAATATACAAATTGAACCCAAAATTAGGAAAACGTTCATGGTTCTAGTTCACTTCTTATTTTTTTCCCACACTCTTTATCACATGCATGCAAGATAAACAACCCTCACACCCATGGACCATCTTATTAATACCCCATTATAGCTATGTTTGAAATTAAGAGCTGGGGTAATGAAGTCTTACCTTTTTGGATGAAGAATTTGGTACTCTACTTGAATATTTTCAAGGCTTTGGGTGATGATTGAAGATCAATTTGATGAAAACTTAGACCCTCCCTCTTGAATCCCCTCTCTCTCACTCTAGAAACATCTGAAAATGAGCTCAAAATAGACCTAAGGAGTATTTTAACGGAATGGGGGTCGGGTTTTAAATTAAGAAAATGGGTACCCCAACACAGGTTTGCGGTCGCATATGCGGTCCGCAAAGTGACCGCAGAAATGGCCCTCAAGGGCCTGAACTTACGGCGCAGGTATGCGACCAGTATGCGGTCCGCATACTCGTTCTGAGGTCGCATAACGCACCGCAGAATTCCTTCCGCAAAAACTCAAGAGGGATTATGCGATCGATATGCGGTCCGCATATCGATTATGCGGTCGCATAATCGACCGCAAAACTGACCTCAAGTTAGCCAAACTTACTGCTTCACTCTACGACCATTATGTGGTCCGCATAGTGATTATGCGGCCGCATAATGGGCCGCAGAAATGCATTCTTCTGCGAAATATTTACCTCTCAGTCCGTAGGGTACTGTTCAATCCTAAAAGTCCGAATGAAACTCCGAGTTTTTGGTTTAAATTTATACGGTTCCTTACATTTCAAAGCCAATATTTCAACTTTATGGGTTCTGAATTATGAAATGACGATGTCAAATACTAACAACTGCGTTCAAATTCAATATTTGTACATATTTAATGAATTTCTTAATACAAATACACTGTTTGAGCAAAAGTTACTGGGTTCGGCTGAATCCACAACCGGACTTTTTGCTCCGTACCTACCTGTTACCATATGCAAACTTAAAATATATAAACGTCTCATGTTAGCATATGCAAACTCAAACTTCTTACACAAGACAATTCACACCATTGTTAAACTACAACCAAAATATGAAGGGCATATACTATTGTCTCATGCTATATAGGCAGTTTATAAATTGAAAAAAGTAAATGAAATTGAATTAGAAATAATAAAAAGAAATATTAGAAGTGAAAAAAGAGCAGATAGTCCTAGCAGTCCCGTTGGTGCAAAGGTTTAAGAGAAAGAGAGTTGACGTACAAATGCCTAGATAAAAGAGAGACTTTTATTTATATCACGTGGACCGATAATTGTGAATTGTGATGGTGGCTAACTGGCTATATAGCAGAGGACAAAATTTTACAATTATTGACTCTCTCTTCCCCCCCCCCCCCCCAAACCCCCCAAAAAAACCCTCTCATCTTAATACCCCTCGCTGGTTTGTTTGTTTGTTACTGTTTCACTAGGTACGAAATTAAAATATTTGAAATATATGGTCTAAATCAAGTCTTAATTTTTTTTGCCTAAAAAGATTTGACTTTGGTTATTTTTAAATATAAAAAGATGATATTATTTTTTCATACAGACTATAAAGAAAAGTGTGACACGTAGGTTAATACGGGAAGACAGGAATAATTTTCTTCTCCGATGCATATCTCGACTCTGTCTAATTTGGTGATAGCTTGCTAGTATGCATGTCCTACTGTCACTTTTGTGTCTTTTTAATTTCTACTCTACATTACTTGCATTTACTAAAATTATTGGTTAACTCTAGGGATTTTAGAAGCCCGTTGTACTTAGAAAATATATACCGTGTTTGATAGAGCTTGGAGTTTAAGAAAGAAAAAAAAGTTTGTAGAACATATTAAAATAAGTCTTAAAACTTGTAGTCTTTAATATATCTTGGTATATCTATGCTATAGAAACATGTCATTTAAGAATAAAATGATAAGCTTAAAATTAAAGAGTTGTTAAATATAAAAAGTATTTTTTTCCCTAAACAGGCAAAAAAGGAAGGAGTTCCATATAAGATAAAACGAAAATAGTAGTATATGCTCTACATTCGATTATGAACAATTATCTCAAGATTAAAGATAACTGCAAGAGAGAAATCTTAGGAAAGCTATATGCATTTTGTAGTGCACGTTCAATGTCCATTGGAATAAGATAAACAGCTCTAAAAGTTTTATAGGGCAATTGTAACAGGGGCGGTGTATTTAGGGGTTCCTCGGTATATGAATTCATGCTCCCCTTCCTCGTTAATGAGTTCAATTGATCCTAACATTTTCAATACGAAGTATATATAAATATATATATGTAAGAAAGTTATTATTTAAAAATTAATAATTTTAAACTTATAATTCCCAAAGCGTGATCCAATAGTAAGATCATTGTGCACTCATCGTCCCAAAAATTCTGGAGTTGTATCTGATTTTTAATTGTTATAGTACATGTAGTCTTTATTTTTCTTTTTGTTTCTTTTTACACAACATTCGATGATTGTTGAAGACAAATATAACTGTTTCTTGTTTGAATTCATGCTATAATAATTGGTTACGGTGAGCCCATGCAATAGCAAAATCAAAAGTTTTAGCGAATAATTAAGATAAAAGGCTAAAGTGTATGAGAGAACGAGGCACAAGTTTTGACCACTACAGCTGATATTGGAAACCTGTGAATAATAATATTGGAGATTATTTTCCCAACATTTCTTTTTAAGGAAACTTTCTCAATTTTTATAAAGTTGCTAAACTAATTGTCTTTCATCTAGTTGTTTCAAATGATCAAAACGGCCAGTTTGGACACCTATGAGAGTAAATAGATTATAAAGAGAAAATGATAATGGGATTTGCCTAAAGTAATCATTGAAGCATATGACTAATGATGAACATCCCAAATATGGAAATTCTTTTGATGATTTTTACCATAATTAAAGAAATTCTTTGATGGCTATTGTCAAATTGAAAATCTTAGAAAATAATTTCTTACATAATGTAATGCATTACAACTTGAAAAGTACTTTTGATAATATGGGCGGTCGTGAGACTCAAAATCAAGATTTCTATTTGTTCTAATATAGTGTAACCATCTCATCTACAAATTTAAGTTATTAGAATCATCACACTTTTATTTACTTAATTATATCTTCAAAAAATTAAGTCTTTGCATTAAGGCCTCAAACTTAACTAATTCAGCAAGGTAGCCATCTTCCTATCAAGGTTAAGAAGTCACCTGAACATTTCAGCGGTAGGATTAAATACCCCATCAAATCAGAGTTCATGCCGCCCGCCTTGAACAAATAGGGAGCTACTATGAAAAAATTTGCTAGACGTGGCCAATTGAGTAAAATTTTTGAATTAGATCGTGTTATTTTGAAATTCGATGGTATTTTCGTAGCAGTCCAAGGAGTTGGTTTACTTTTAGGCTTTGCTCTTCTTCTTCGTACCCATATTTGCATGACATTAAAAAATGTATAGCTAATTGGGTTTTCATCATACTGGTTTCTTATGTTGAAAATCTAAAAGTTGAATTCTCATCAATAAATTATTTGACCAAAAAAAAAATGAATCTATAAATAAGCATGATTTATTTTTTACAACACATAATATGAATTGGAAAGACAAAGGCAAAAAGACAGACTGCTATATGCCTGTATAAGATGTGTTTCATCATTTCATTGACCATTCTAATCATTTTCCTTTTCCGTATTATACAACAATTTATCTACTTTTCGTGTAGAAAGTCAGGCGCAGGAATACCTCTCCTTTTGTTTTTATATATATATATATATATATATATATATATATATATATATATATATATATATATATATATATCGTCTCTCATATTTTGAAAATAAAAAAGATTAATTAAATTTTATAAATGTAGAATAGACTAATTGAGCCACAATATTTTTGAAATAATTAATTAACATGATTGTTACTTCTTGCGTTGACTTTTTTGTGGGTGAATTAATTATTATTCAGAGAAGATAGCTTACGTAGTATGACAAATTCAATAGTGTAAAAATTTCTTAATTAGTGTACATTACTTAAACTCATTGAAAAGCAGATGTAGCGAAAGAAGCATAGACAGATTAGAAATTCTATTCTTTCTTCTATTTTGTTTTTCTTTTCTTCTATTTCAATTAATAGTGTCATAAGTCAATAGTTTCCACTTTCAAAAAGAAAAAATATATGTGGGCCGCACTTAACGTTTTTAATATGTTAAATTATATTAATAGTATAAAATTTATTATATATCCGAAGGATATAAATTAAATGATCATATACCTTCTATTTGTTTTTAATTAGTGGTGTACGAAGGGAACAAAAAGGAATGTATGACGGGGGGTAGAAATACAATACTAAGAAGGTTTAGGCATATCTTTCATTATTATCCCTATTTGTGTCACGACCCAAATACATAACCAGTGGTGATGGCGCCTATCGTGAAATTAGACAAGCCGACATTTTCAATATACTTTCAATATATAACAGAAGGGAGCTAAATCAATTAAACTAACTGAAGGTTTACATAATAACGGGGTAATAATCCAAAATACCAGTGCGGAATGATAGCCCGACATCGGGGTGTCACTAAGTCACGAGAATCTAACAACTAATCTAGAAACAGAGTCTATTACAGTCTGTGCCAAATGCCAATACAAGAGAGAAAATATAATAAGAAAGGAGAAACAAGGACTGCGGACGCTGACAGCTACCTCGTAAGTCTCCGATAATCAGCTCTCGCATGAACTTAGCGACCGTCAGAACCGTACACACCTGGATCTGCACATGAAGTGTATGGTGTAGCATGAGTACAACCAACTCAGCAAGTAACATAATTAAATAAGGAACTGAGAAGCAGTGACGGGCTATAAAAAAAATACAGATCAATGCAAAAGTATTCAGTAAATAGTGAACATGCTTTCAAATCCGGCAGTATAAGTCAAATCAGTTCGAGCCCAAGTAAAACATATATGAATCTTCCAGAAATTTCACAACAACATCAGATAGCAACTAAGTGCAACAATAAATAAAAGCAAGTACAGCCTCTCAAGGCAGCAGTCACTCAACTCATCTCATCAGCTCAAACTCTCGGCTCTCAGCCCTCAATACACACTCTCAATAGGTACATGCGCTCACTAGGGGTGTACAGACGTCGGAGGGGCTCCTTCCAGCCCAAGCGCTATATCGTTGTGGCGTGCAGCCCGACCCAATCATATAAGTAGCCATAAGGCTCGTTGCGGCGTGCAACCTGATCCACAGTTCATAAGTATCCATAAGGCTCGTTACGGCGTGCAACCCGATCTATATACCCTCACATAGTTCACAGCTCATCACTCAGGTCTTATCTCAGTCACTAACCTCTCCAGCCCCTCGGGCTCACAAAATATCATAATAATCGGCCCAAACAGAGAATACAACAAGTATCAACAAGAAATGAGAGGGAACAGAGATATAACACACAAGTAAGACTGTGACTGAGTACAAGATAACAATTAGCAGCCAATTCAACAAGTATACGACCGTTGTGGGTCCCAGCAGTGATATCATAAGGCTTAAGCATGGTTTCTAACATGAAAGGCAGTCAATTGCTCAAAGGCAAGGAAAAACAAGTAATAACAATGGCTATTCGACATTACAGCCTCACGGGATGGACCAGGTCGCAATCTCTCACGGTGCACGCTCGCATGCCTGTCACCTAGCATATGTATCACCTCCAAACACTCACATCATACCAATCCTCGGGGTTTCATACCCTCAAAACCATATTTAAAACTGTTACTTACTTCAAACGCGCAAAAATCTTACTCCGCAATGCCTTTGCCCCTCGAATCAATCTCCAAACACTCCGAATCTAGCCATAAGCAATACGAGATAATTAATATTGGTTAAAAGGATCAATTCCACAAGAAAACTACTAAAATATAGCCCAAAAATCAAAATCGGCTCAACCTGCCCTGGGCCCACGTCTCGAAACCCGATAAAAGTCACAAAACCCGAAAGTCTATTCCCCCACGAGTCTAACCATACCAAATTTATAAAAATCCGATCCCAATTGCCCCTCCAAAACCCCAAAATTTACTCTCCAATTCTCCAAGCCCTAAACCCCCAAATTTCTAACTCATATCCCTAATTAGGTGATGGAGAAAACCATAGATTCACGAAATTTAGACCAATCCGAGTTAGAATTACTTACCCCAACATTTTTTTTTGAAAATCCTCGAAAAGTCACCTCTCTCTCGAGCTTCTCAAGTCCAAAATTCGAAAATGAAAGTCCAACCCTCGAGCTGGTGTTTTTCTGCCCAGGAATACCGCACCTACGGTCCTCTTATCGCTTTTGCGACGCCGCACCTGTGAAAATTCCATCGCAGGTATGGATTTCACTTAAAAATCCTGACCGCATAATGGGCCGCAGAAATGCATTCTTCTGCGAAATATTTACCTCTCAGTCCGTAGGGTACTGTTCAATCCTAAAAGTCCGAATGAAACTCCGAGTTTTTGGTTTAAATTTATACGGTTCCTTACATTTCAAAGCCAATATTTCAACTTTATGGGTTCTGAATTATGAAATGACGATGTCAAATACTAACAACTGCGTTCAAATTCAATATTTGTACATATTTAATGAATTTCTTAATACAAATACACTGTTTGAGCAAAAGTTACTGGGTTCGGCTGAATCCACAACCGGACTTTTTGCTCCGTACCTACCTGTTACCATATGCAAACTTAAAATATATAAACGTCTCATGTTAGCATATGCAAACTCAAACTTCTTACACAAGACAATTCACACCATTGTTAAACTACAACCAAAATATGAAGGGCATATACTATTGTCTCATGCTATATAGGCAGTTTATAAATTGAAAAAAGTAAATGAAATTGAATTAGAAATAATAAAAAGAAAAATTAGAAGTGAAAAAAGAGCAGATAGTCCTAGCAGTCCCGTTGGTGCAAAGGTTTAAGAGAAAGAGAGTTGACGTACAAATGCCTAGATAAAAGAGAGACTTTTATTTATATCACGTGGACCGATAATTGTGAATTGTGATGGTGGCTAACTGGCTATATAGCAGAGGACAAAATTTTACAATTATTGACTCTCTCTTCCACCCCCCCCCCCCCAAACCCCCCAAAAAAACCCTCTCATCTTAATACCCCTCGCTGGTTTGTTTGTTTGTTACTGTTTCACTAGGTACGAAATTAAAATATTTGAAATATATGGTCTAAATCAAGTCTTAATTTTTTTTGCCTAAAAAGATTTGACTTTGGTTATTTTTAAATATAAAAAGATGATATTATTTTTTCATACAGACTATAAAGAAAAGTGTGACACGTAGGTTAATACGGGAAGACAGGAATAATTTTCTTCTCCGATGCATATCTCGACTCTGTCTAATTTGGTGATAGCTTGCTAGTATGCATGTCCTACTGTCACTTTTGTGTCTTTTTAATTTCTACTCTACATTACTTGCATTTACTAAAATTATTGGTTAACTCTAGGGATTTTAGAAGCCCGTTGTACTTAGAAAATATATACCGTGTTTGATAGAGCTTGGAGTTTAAGAAAGAAAAAAAAGTTTATAGAACATATTAAAATAAGTCTTAAAACTTGTAGTCTTTAATATATCTTGGTATATCTATGCTATAGAAACATGTCATTTAAGAATAAAATGATAAGCTTAAAATTAAAGAGTTGTTAAATATAAAAAGTATTTTTTTCCCTAAACAGGCAAAAAAGGAAGGAGTTCCATATAAGATAAAACGAAAATAGTAGTATATGCTCTACATTCGATTATGAACAATTATCTCAAGATTAAAGATAACTGCAAGAGAGAAATCTTAGGAAAGCTATATGCATTTTGTAGTGCACGTTCAATGTCCATTGGAATAAGATAAACAGCTCTAAAAGTTTTATAGGGCAATTGTAACAGGGGCGGTGTATTTAGGGGTTCCTCGGTATATGAATTCATGCTCCCCTTCCTCGTTAATGAGTTCAATTGATCCTAACATTTTCAATACGAAGTATATATAAATATATATATATATAAGAAAGTTATTATTTAAAAATTAATAATTTTAAACTTATAATTCCCAAAGCGTGATCCAATAGTAAGATCATTGTGCACTCATCGTCCCAAAAATTCTGGAGTTGTATCTGATTTTTAATTGTTATAGTACATGTAGTCTTTATTTTTCTTTTTGTTTCTTTTTACACAACATTCGATGATTGTTGAAGACAAATATAACTGTTTCTTGTTTGAATTCATGCTATAATAATTGGTTACGGTGAGCCCATGCAATAGCAAAATCAAAAGTTTTAGCGAATAATTAAGATAAAAGGCTAAAGTGTATGAGAGAACGAGGCACAAGTTTTGACCACTACAGCTGATATTGGAAACCTGTGAATAATAATATTGGAGATTATTTTCCCAACATTTCTTTTTAAGGAAACTTTCTCAATTTTTATAAAGTTGCTAAACTAATTGTCTTTCATCTAGTTGTTTCAAATGATCAAAACGGCCAATTTGGACACCTATGAGAGTAAATAGATTATAAAGAGAAAATGATAATGGGATTTGCCTAAAGTAATCATTGAAGCATATGACTAATGATGAACATCCCAAATATGGAAATTCTTTTGATGATTTTTACCATAATTAAAGAAATTCTTTGATGGCTATTGTCAAATTGAAAATCTTAGAAAATAATTTCTTACATAATGTAATGCATTACAACTTGAAAAGTACTTTTGATAATATGGGCGGTCGTGAGACTCAAAATCAAGATTTCTATTTGTTCTAATATAGTGTAACCATCTCATCTACAAATTTAAGTTATTAGAATCATCACACTTTTATTTACTTAATTATATCTTCAAAAAATTAAGTCTTTGCATTAAGGCCTCAAACTTAACTAATTCAGCAAGGTAGCCATCTTCCTATCAAGGTTAAGAAGTCACCTGAACATTTCAGCGGTAGGATTAAATACCCCATCAAATCAGAGTTCATGCCGCCCGCCTTGAACAAATAGGGAGCTACTATGAAAAAATTTGCTAGACGTGGCCAATTGAGTAAAATTTTTGAATTAGATCGTGTTATTTTGAAATTCGATGGTATTTTCGTAGCAGTCCAAGGAGTTGGTTTACTTTTAGGCTTTGCTCTTCTTCTTCGTACCCATATTTGCATGACATTAAAAAATGTATAGCTAATTGGGTTTTCATCATACTGGTTTCTTATGTTGAAAATCTAAAAGTTGAATTCTCATCAATAAATTATTTGACCAAAAAAAAAATGAATCTATAAATAAGCATGATTTATTTTTTACAACACATAATATGAATTGGAAAGACAAAGGCAAAAAGACAGACTGCTATATGCCTGTATAAGATGTGTTTCATCATTTCATTGACCATTCTAATCATTTTCCTTTTCCGTATTATACAACAATTTATCTACTTTTCGTGTAGAAAGTCAGGCGCAGGATATATATATATATATATATATATATATATATATATATATATATATATATATATATATATATATATATATATATATATATATATATATATATATATATATATATATATATATATATATATATATATTTTGAAAATAAAAAAGATTAATTAAATTTTATAAATGTAGAATAGACTAATTGAGCCACAATATTTTTGAAATAATTAATTAACATGATTGTTACTTCTTGCGTTGACTTTTTTGTGGGTGAATTAATTATTATTCAGAGAAGATAGCTTACGTAGTATGACAAATTCAATAGTGTAAAAATTTCTTAATTAGTGTACATTACTTAAACTCATTGAAAAGCAGATGTAGCGAAAGAAGCATAGACAGATTAGAAATTCTATTCTTTCTTCTATTTTGTTTTTCTTTTCTTCTATTTCAATTAATAGTGTCATAAGTCAATAGTTTCCACTTTCAAAAAGAAAAAATATATGTGGGCCGCACTTAACGTTTTTAATATGTTAAATTATATTAATAGTATAAAATTTATTATATATCCGAAGGATATAAATTAAATGATCATATACCTTCTATTTGTTTTTAATTAGTGGTGTACGAAGGGAACAAAAAGGAATGTATGACGGGGGGTAGAAATACAATACTAAGAAGGTTTAGGCATATCTTTCATTATTATCCCTATTTGTGTCACGACCCAAATACATAACCAGTGGTGATGGCGCCTATCGTGAAATTAGACAAGCCGACATTTTCAATATACTTTCAATATATAACAGAAGGGAGCTAAATCAATTAAACTAACTGAAGGTTTACATAATAACGGGGTAATAATCCAAAATACCAGTGCGGAATGATAGCCCGACATCGGGGTGTCACTAAGTCACGAGAATCTAACAACTAATCTAGAAACAGAGTCTATTACAGTCTGTGCCAAATGCCAATACAAGAGAGAAAATATAATAAGAAAGGAGAAACAAGGACTGCGGACGCTGACAGCTACCTCGTAAGTCTCCGATAATCAGCTCTCGCATGAACTTAGCGACCGTCAGAACCGTACACACCTGGATCTGCACATGAAGTGTATGGTGTAGCATGAGTACAACCAACTCAGCAAGTAACATAATTAAATAAGGAACTGAGAAGCAGTGACGGGCTATAAAAAAAATACAGATCAATGCAAAAGTATTCAGTAAATAGTGAACATGCTTTCAAATCCGGCAGTATAAGTCAAATCAGTTCGAGCCCAAGTAAAACATATATGAATCTTCCAGAAATTTCACAACAACATCAGATAGCAACTAAGTGCAACAATAAATAAAAGCAAGTACAGCCTCTCAAGGCAGCAGTCACTCAACTCATCTCATCAGCTCAAACTCTCGGCTCTCAGCCCTCAATACACACTCTCAATAGGTACATGCGCTCACTAGGGGTGTACAGACGTCGGAGGGGCTCCTTCCAGCCCAAGCGCTATATCGTTGTGGCGTGCAGCCCGACCCAATCATATAAGTAGCCATAAGGCTCGTTGCGGCGTGCAACCTGATCCACAGTTCATAAGTATCCATAAGGCTCGTTACGGCGTGCAACCCGATCTATATACCCTCACATAGTTCACAGCTCATCACTCAGGTCTTATCTCAGTCACTAACCTCTCCAGCCCCTCGGGCTCACAAAATATCATAATAATCGGCCCAAACAGAGAATACAACAAGTATCAACAAGAAATGAGAGGGAACAGAGATATAACACACAAGTAAGACTGTGACTGAGTACAAGATAACAATTAGCAGCCAATTCAACAAGTATACGACCGTTGTGGGTCCCAGCAGTGATATCATAAGGCTTAAGCATGGTTTCTAACATGAAAGGCAGTCAATTGCTCAAAGGCAAGGAAAAACAAGTAATAACAATGGCTATTCGACATTACAGCCTCACGGGATGGACCAGGTCGCAATCTCTCACGGTGCACGCTCGCATGCCCGTCACCTAGCATATGTATCACCTCCAAACACTCACATCATACCAATCCTCGGGGTTTCATACCCTCAAAACCATATTTAAAACTGTTACTTACTTCAAACGCGCAAAAATCCTACTCCGCAATGCCTTTGCCCCTCGAATCAATCTCCAAACACTCCGAATCTAGCCATAAGCAATACGAGATAATTAATATTGGTTAAAAGGATCAATTCCACAAGAAAACTACTAAAATATAGCCCAAAAATCAAAATCGGCTCAACCTGCCCTGGGCCCACGTCTCGAAACCCGATAAAAGTCACAAAACCCGAAAGTCTATTCCCCCACGAGTCTAACCATACCAAATTTATAAAAATCCGATCCCAATTGCCCCTCCAAAACCCCAAAATTTACTCTCCAATTCTCCAAGCCCTAAACCCCCAAATTTCTAACTCATATCCCTAATTAGGTGATGAAGAAAACCATAGATTCACGAAATTTAGACCAATCCGAGTTAGAATTACTTACCCCAACATTTTTTTTGAAAATCCTCGAAAAGTCACCTCTCTCTCGAGCTTCTCAAGTCCAAAATTCGAAAATGAAAGTCCAACCCTCGAGCTGGTGTTTTTCTGCCCAGGAATACCGCACCTACGGTCCTCTTATCGCTTTTGCGACGCCGCACCTGTGAAAATTCCATCGCAGGTATGGATTTCACTTAAAAATCCTGACCTCGCTCCTGTGGCCCCAAGACCGCATCTGCGCCTATCGCAGGTGCGAAAATTCATCGCACCTGCGGCCATCCTTCGCACCTACGCCCAGCTGTCTGCATCTGCGACCCTTGCAGGTGCGGAAAAATCTTCACACCTGCGGCTCCTGCCCAGCTCCTTCTTGGCTGCTTCTGCGGCTCCTTCTTCGCTTCTGCGGACTCGCACCTGCGGTTCCCACTCCAAAGGTGTGGTTACACCAGTAGCAACAACTTTAGCTGCATTTCCTTAACTCCCATCAAGCCGTTAACCACCCGAAATAACCTGAGGCCTCTAGGACTTCAACCGATCATACCAACAAGTCATGAAACCCCATGCGAACTTAGTCGAACCTTCGAATCACTCAAGACAATATCAAAACACCAATTACATCCGGATTCAAGCCTAAAGAACTTCTAAACTTTCAACTTCTACAAATGACACCGAAACCTATCAAACCACGTCCGATTGACCTCAAAATTTACACACAAGTCAAAAATGATACCACGAACCTATTCCAACTTCCGAAAATCCAATCTGACCCCAATATCAAAATTTCCATTACCGGCCAAAATCGCCAAAATTTCAATTTTCGCCAATTCAAGCCTAATTCTACTATGGACCTTCAAATCACATTCCGGACGCTCCTAAGTCCAAAATTACCTAACGGAGCTAACAGAACCATAAAAATTTAAATCCGAGGTCATTTTCCCACAAGTCGACTCCGGTCGACCTTTTCAACTAAAGCTTCCAATTAAGTGACCAAGTGTCTCAATTCACCCTAAAACCACTACGGACCTGAACCAACCAACCCGGTAAGACATAATATAGCTATAAAGCAAAAAGAAGTAGAATTTAAAAAAACGAGGCTATAACTCTCGAAACGACAAGTCGGGTCGTTACAATTTATGTTACTACTATATAAGCAACACAACAGCAATTTTGACCTTTCAACTAGACCAAATATCGTGAATACGAAGTTTTTTCTTATTAATGGTGTTTTTTTGTCATCTAATTTAATATAATAAGATATAACAGTCTCAAAAGAAAAAGAAAATAGAAAAAGACAGCACTACACACCATTGGCCAAATTTCAAGGTGAACAATAATCAAGGGAAGTTAGAATTTTGAATTTATAGGTTTTAGATTCTAGAAAAAGCAGCATGTTGGATTTTAAGTGTAGCCCAGTGCACAAGGCGTGTTTATGTAGGGTTCAGGAGAGGGCCGCATTCGAAGGGGTGATGTAGACATACTATCCTAATGCAATCAATAGTAACTGATTCCACTGCTCGAATCCGTGACTTAATTATAGGTCACACAAAAATAACTTTTACCGTTGTTCCAAGGCTTTAAAAAAATATTGGATTCTTAATAAATTACTTATACATATTAAATAATTTTTTAGCACAAATATAGAATATGAGTCGAAATTATTGAATTCTCCCGAACCCGTAAACGGAACTCCAGAGCTGGCCCCTAATTAACAATAGCCATACATTTAAGTAACTATTTTCTCCTACGAATGGTTATGAACTGAATCTCCTTTGACATTGTGAAAGCTAACAGTGTACATAGTTACCCTTTTGTGTTTTAAAAGTTGCTAAGCTAACGAATCAAAACAAGTCTGCTATTTGAATAAATTAATTTCAATTTCATACTGGGGAAAGCCAACGTAGGTCACTACTAGAAAGCAAAAAATCATAGGGATACTCATGATGTTTATAAAGTTAGTCTAAAAGGAGAACTTCCTAAAGGTATGTAAAATTGAAAGGAATATTTCGAACCCAGACTCTATTAGTGGCGGGTGGAGCAATTCGGCAATTAGTTCATATGAAATTAATATTTTCGACGAAATATAGACATATATATATATATATATATATATATATATATATATAAATTACTAAAATTTTAATAGATATTTAGATATGTAGTTTATATATATATATATATAAATTACTAAAATTTTAATAGATATTTAGATATGTAGTTTATATATATATATATATATATATATAAATTACTAAAATTCTCCGTAGTTTATGCCAAATTGCACAGAGCACATTTGTTTTTGTATGTAATGCATAAGGACAGTAAATAGTTAGTATAAATAGGGGTAGCCGTTGCCTCCTGTTGTGCGAGGTAACAACATAGGTCCCCTTCATATTTTTGTACTCTTTGTTGGTTGAATGTTAGGGCCATGCCACCATACGGCGTAATTGATATTAAAAAAATATAGTTTTGAAAGTTTTACAAGTTCAATTCTAAAAATTTTAAAGGCTAAATCTATCAAGTATAAATTTTGAGTTAGTTTGTCTCACGACTTTATGAAAGCAAAGTGTTCAAGAAATGCAAATTAAGAACAAAGTTTTTAACAAATTGTGCAACTTGAATAAGATATAATTATGATAAATAAAGAGTTAATTGCCCGAATAGTCACTCCACTTCATGAATTTATTTAGCTGTCATTTTTCTTTGTTTTAGGTCAAGAAAGTCATTGAACTATTTATTTGTTTCTCCAAAAATTGATCAAGTTGATAAAAAAGTTACTTGAATAAAAGTTAATCTTGCCAGGTAAATTTATCAATTTGATAAAATTGTTAGGAGTAATAGTAAACAGAAATTTAGAGTTAGATCGAATCCACAATTATTTTATAAACCTTGTAGTGTTTCTTAAATACTTGGTTCAAACTGACCTCACAGACTACGCTGAAAAGGGTACAATAAATTTGAAGAATTTTCTTTGCATAATTAACCACCCAGTTATATCTGAAAAGTACTGTTAGGAGAACAAAAAGAATGTAGCTTTGAACAAATTAAAAGCCAATCAAAGGAAGCCAAAAAACATATATTAATAAATTATGCATGCCTGTACGTACTACAGTATTACGTATTACAAGTGCGAGTCAGTAGCTCTCAGTTTTTAATTAATTCTCCTACAGAGAAAGAGAGAGTTTCAGTACTGTCACAAATGGCTACTGTAGATGTTTGAGTAATTAAAAGAAAGAAAAGGGTAAAAAAGGCAGAATCCAAAACACTGTAGTAGCCTAATCAACCTAGATAAAAAGCAAAGTGTATTACGTAGAAGAATATATACTCTTACAAAGCATCATATTATTAGTATGGATTTGGTATGTTATATAGATTGATAGTGGAAACACCTGTTTTCAATATATAAATTAAAGTATTTAAGTGATATAAATTCAAACTGTAAATTGAACTTTTATATAATGAATCAATTTTAACCTGTTATAGCATTAGTAGTATTCTCGTATTTTTTTATTCTTAAATTTTTATTACTAGTTACTTATTATTTTTTTTTGCTTCAGTTACTTTATTAACTTGTTGTTGTTACTATCTCCTCTTTATATGGCCTCTTCACTACCATATTTTTTTTTAAAAACTGCTGTGATATGCTTTTCTTGAGCCGATGGTCTATGCGAAACAACCTTTTTACCTTTACTAGATAGGGATAAGGTCTACGTATGCACTACCCTTCATGTACTCCACTTGTGAGATTATACTGAGTTGTTATTGTTGTTGTTGTATAGAAGGTCAATTATATTTTTTAACCAGATTATCATTTCATATTTATCAAGAGATTCACTTATAATAATTAATTATGCTTATTAAGTGATTTAATTATGTAAATAAATTTTTTTTTACCCTATATGCATAGAAAATGAACACCATATATAAAAGTAAAATTCTTGGAGTATCTCGTGACCTTAGCATTCTTTTTCCGTCCTTCACTTTTGATCATTTTGCCCCAAAACACCCTTCACCCTTCACTATGTTTCTGTAGATGAAGCAGACAGTATATATCTTTACACAACACATATAAAGAGAAGCACATAGAAAAAACAGTAAAGCTTTACAAAAAATGGGTCCATTTTTCCCATCAGTACTGCTTTTACATACTAAAATTCAAAGCTTTTTTCTCTAAAAACACGATCCAAGTCCACCGGCTTCTTCCACCTTTTTCTCTGCTTCTTCTTCTACTTTTTTTTTCTTTAGTTTGGTTTCTTGAAATTACTGTACAATTTTTTATAGAAATGGAGGATCAGTATGGAATGGCAGATCTAAGACAGTATATGAACGGAAGGCAACTATTTGCTTCTATTCAACCACCGGAGTTGTTACCTGCTACTACTCACCAACACAGGAATCTTATCGGGCCGGGCCACCATCAGTACGAGATGGTTATGGGTTTGGCCCAAGTTCCAGCTCATGGGCTTCCTCCTCACCACCAGCAGCACCATGAGTTTCTTCCTGATTCAAGTACCACTGCCACTGCTGCTACTACGTCGAGTGCTGGGTTTAGTGGGCTGGAGATGGAGGCTGCTGGCGGCGGCGGCGACGGAAGTGGGCGGTGGCCAAGACAAGAGACTCTTACACTTCTTGAGATTAGATCGAGACTTGATTCTAAGTTCAAAGAAGCTAATCAGAAAGGGCCTTTATGGGATGAAGTTTCAAGGTATACAAATATATGCAAACCTAATTCACCACTCTATTTTCCTAACACTTTTTTTTTTGGTTCATTCACTTGTTTCTAAACCTAATATATAGGCAAACTACTATGGTATTTTAGTTCGCATGAAAGGATCCTCCCGAACACTTCTTCAAACGTACATGATTTCTTCTTTTTTCCTTTCTAATTTTTCTATTACGTACAAAAATACAAAGGGGCGCATACAAATTCTTCCTCAAATGTATACTTGATTTCTTATATTCTTTTCCCCCCCCTTTTTTTTGGGTTCATTTACTTGTTCAGTCCTTCTAATTTTCTATTTTGTGCAAATACAAAGGGTTGCATATAGAACAACTAGTAGTATTTTAGTTCTTGCCTAGGGATCCTTGGAAAATCTTCTTCATAACTTCTTGATTTCTTAATTTTTTTTCTTTTTGTTTTTGTGTTCATTCACTTGTTCAATCCTTTTAATTTTTATTTTACGTGCGAATTTAAAGGGGCGACATAAAAAATACTCCTACTATAGTATTTTAATTCTCGTAAAGAATTTCTCTTACAAATTGTCATTTAGATACGAATTTTTACATACTCTTTCCCCCCCCCCCCCTTTTTCCTTTGTGTCTTGTGGAGCTTTTGGACTATACAGATTTATACATTTTGCAAGAAACATGAAATTTCAAGATAATTAAGCAGCACTTTTAAGCAACCTCCTCACGCAGTGAATTGCTTGCCAATTTTAAATTAGTATTTTTTGGGCTCACTAGTTCAATCCTACTAAATTTGCCTTTTACACATAAATTCAAATAGACGGATAAAAACTACTACATTTTATCCTCCCAACATCTCTCTTCTTGTGAAGAATTTCCTACAAATTCGTACACTATATAATTTAAACTTAAATAAATATAAGTTACTCTTCTTTTTCTTCATTTTATTTGCTTTGTTTCTTGAGGAGGTTTTGGGAAATACACAAACTTCGTACAGTGTACAAGAAACATGAGTTTTCTAGAGAAAACAGCACTTTTAAGCAACCTCTCGGCAGTGAATAGGTTGCCAATTCTGTGTTAGAAAATGACAGTACATTAAAGTTCAGTTAGAAAATCAGGTGTTATTTTCATCTTTACTTCGTCGCCATTTGGCCAATCTCATTACATCACTCTCTGATCATCCATTTGAGAAAAAAGTAGGCTTTTTCACTTCCTTTTAGAGGCCAAAATTCCTATTTGCTTGTTTTTCTTTAGAAAAAGGAGAAGAAGATATTATAAGCATATGTCTGTAGTTCCCAATAACGTTGGATAGCCATATTCTAAATAGGGGTTTGTGTAAACAAACTTGACGAAGAAAGGACATGAGGATAGTCTATCCTTAGCAAACATCAATATCACGTGACACTATGTTGAATCATTTGTGCATTTAAAACTAGGGTTCCCTTAATATTTACTGGATTTAAGTTTACACACCGCAAACAAGCTCTCTGTCCTCCCAATATAGGGGTAAGGTATGCATATACACTATTCTCTCTAGACTTCACTTATAGAAATTTGCTAAGTTTGTTGTTATTGTACACGGCAAATATGAAGATTTTTAACACTGCAATTTAATACTTTATAACATGTTATTTGCCTATATTTTCATGTTATCATGATAGGTCGGTTGTAAACTTGTTACTCCATTAGCAGTCAACTTAACCTGGTGTAAAAATCTATACACATTAGTCTATAAAACTTAAACTTATATTTATTTGATTTTAAGCTATATACACTGTCAGTTTAAGAATTGTTTTTTAATATCATGTCACTTTTACCTGTTGTAGTGGGAATTTTCAATCTCAAGCAAGTTGAAATCTACTACAAACGTTAATCGTTCATGTTGCTCCATTTAAACTCTTTAACATTTATTTATTTACTTATGCTCAAAGAATTACATTAATATCTTTCCCTTTTATTTGCTATAATTGTAGGATTATGTCTGAGGAACATGGATACCAAAGAACTGGGAAGAAATGCAGAGAGAAATTTGAGAACTTGTACAAGTATTACAAGAAGACTAAAGAAGGGAGAGCTGGAAGACAAGATGGTAAACATTATCGATTTTTTAGACAGCTTGAAGCTTTATATGGTGAAACAAGCAATATTAATGCAACCTCAGTTTCAGAAACACATCATGTCGGAAGTCATTTTCCTTACAATCCCATTAACAACAACAACAACAATCACGATCCTCAAAATTTTCATCAATTAGCTCCTAAGCTATCTGATAGTCTTAGCCTCTCAAATTCTTCTGATTTCAACACTACTTCATCTGATGGTAGTGATCTCAACGAAAATTCGAAAGATCAAAAGGGCAAGAAAGGAAGGGGGAAGAGGAGTTTAAAGGCAAAGATAAAAGATTTTATTGATGGACAAATGAGGAAGTTAATGGAAAAACAAGAAGCTTGGTTTGAGAAAATGATGAAGATGATTGAGAATAAAGAAAAAGAAAGGATATTAAGGGAAGAAGAATGGAGAAATCAAGAGAAAATTCGTATCGAAAGAGAGCATAAATTTTGGGCTAATGAGAGAGCATGGATTGAAGCTCGTGATGCTACTTTAATGGATGCATTGCACAAATTAACAAGCAAAGAATCAAAGAGTGCAACGACTAATCCATCTTCTGATCAAGAAACCGAATTTCGGGGCCTAAATGAGAATCAAAATGATAATGTGAAAGATGAACATTGGCCTGAAAGTGAGATTACTAGGTTAATACAACTTAGAACTAGCATGGAATCAAGATTTCAGCAAATGGGGTTTACAGGAGATGAGGTTTTATGGGAAGAAATAGCTGCAAAAATGTCTTGTTTGGGATATGATAAAAGTTCTTTAATGTGCAAGAATAAATGGGATAGCATAAATAGCTATCTAATGAAGTGCAACAAGAAAAGAAAAGAGAATTCTACAAGCTCATGTTATAATGTCCAAATCAACAATGAACAACAAGGAAGATCATATTGTGAAGCAAGACATGTATCAAATGATCAAAATGCAATAAGTGATGGCAGCTGTTTTAGGTACTTAATGGGAGAAGCTGATCAAAACTTATGGGAGAATTATGAATTGAAATTAAGCAAGGGTGGTGATAACTGAGTATTATGAGGATTCATACGGCCGACCTAGTTTGTTTGGAGCTGAGGCATAGTGGTTATTGTTGTTGTTATTGGCCATAACTTATCCCACAATGTAACATTTGGGAGGTAAGTTGTTTGTTTTACTGAGATTACTAACTGCTTTGTGGAACATACATTGATTTGAAGTTAACTGGTCCTAGCTAGGAGGTGCTTTTGGCTACCCAACTTTATATTTTCCAGATGTTCTATTGGTATTCTTGCATTCAAAGTGTTGACTTTTCTTCATCTTCTTTTCTCTTTAATTTGCTGATTTTCTTGAATTTTTCTGCTTATCTTTGCCTAAATATATGGTTAGTTCTTGAATGGTTTGTTTATCTCATATCATTAAATATACTGAAACAATATGCCATCTTTTTAACCTATTTATTAATGTTTTTTTCTTAATTTGGATTTGGGGGGGGGGGGGTGTACAGATGGAGACAAAATATTGCCCTTTATAGGATAATGCTTCCTTAGTAGGGAGGAATGTCAAATAAGAATGAAAGATTAGCTCTTTAATTTGGTTGAATTTTATCTCATAATACCATGTAACTTTAGGTTGTTTTCCACCAAGACTTTACATACAGCAATATATACAATACATGCAACATGCATTTTAGGATGTTGTAGCAATGATTTCATTTTTGTCAAAGGAAACTCTTTTACTAATGAAGATTTTCTTTAACTTTTCATTCATAAAGATGTGATTATATTCCACTTTAGTTTAAATGGTTTTGCCGGACTTTTCTTGTCTTGTCTGCCACTTACGCGTGTGTAATGAGATAACAACTCATAAAAAAGATGTTCAAGTATCTTATTAACATTTTGTATTCCACAAAAATGCACCACATTGGTAATCTATTGTAAAATTGCACCTGAGAATTTGGGGATTATGTACATGGAATGTGGGCACCATTCTACAAATGTAAATCTAATCATCCTTGTTCAAGGAAGATCTTTTATAAAAATGAAAACTTTGATACACTATTCATACGCATTGATATGTGTGCGATACTGTTTAACTCAGTGGGTCTGTCGTACTTGTCTTGTCTTGTCTGCCACTAGTGTGTGAAACGAGATATTATACTAAATAAAGTATCTTTATCTTAAAATAAGTATCTTTTCTCAAATTTTCCATATTGGGATTTCCAAGCTTTGTATGATGAACCCCCCACCCCAAAACCCAACAAACTCCATTCAATACTTGAAGGAAGTCCGTTACCCTCTTTGTATATGTAGTCTTTAGCACAATCTATATGATGCTATCTTTAGCATTCTTCCCTTTGAAAAGTTTTAGCTACTATGCAAATGATGCTGAAATTTTGTACTATAACAAGATACATTTGAAGTACATTCAAATAATGCAGAAAATTTGAGACTATCTGAAGAATTTATGTAGCATTTTAATTAGCTTACTTAACTGGACTAATTGGCTTCACCTGTTAATAGAGAAGTTTTTAGGCTGTTTTCAGATCAGACCCCAGCTGCAAGACCTTGCAGAAACTGTAAATTGGGAATAAATCAGACTTGAAATACAATATCGGAAGTAAGTGTGATCCACAATAAACAAAGATAAAAGTAGAAGAAAA
This sequence comes from Nicotiana tabacum, assembly GCF_000715075.1. Lineage (NCBI taxonomy): Eukaryota > Viridiplantae > Streptophyta > Magnoliopsida > Solanales > Solanaceae > Nicotiana > Nicotiana tabacum. Next base: position 2,180,066 of record NC_134081.1, on the reverse strand, counting down.
AATTAGGCGTAAAAACAAAGAAAATATATAACAGACATCATTATAAATTACACGAGTGGATCAGAAAAATTTGCGGAGTTTCTGAGTTATGAGAAGTATGCAAAAATCAGTAGCTACGATTAATACTTTGGTTTCACTGAGTGTTGTAGGCACATGAGAGAATTAAGCAGGAAGCCGGTGTACATGTTACGGATTCGGTCGAACCCAGTAACTTTGATCCAAACTAGTATATATTTGTCTTAAAAAATCCATTAAATATATATAAATTCTTAATTTAGAACCCAATAACTCAAAAAAATTAGAATTCTAAACCCAATAACTTTAAATTGTGACTCTGCCACAGGAGAGAAGGATATATATACTTATTATACACACTGACATGCGAAAGAAAATCTTGCTATATACACTAACGGATTTAATAACTTTAACACTGTGAATCAGTATTTTAATATGCTATTATATTGTAAATTATGTGTTTTATATTTTAGGTTACTAACCGCACTCATAATGATAGCTGCATGTAAATATATTTAAGATGACTTGATAGTAAATATTGTTAGTGCATAAAAATTAAATTCATGAAAATAGTATGCTATCTGTCATATGAATGTTAGAGTAATGAAGCTTCCCTACACAAGAAAAGAACAAAGAAAAACACCTTAATTATTTCTTGGCTTATTTTGTCGTTTTGAAGAGGAGTATTGGAGCAACGGTAAAATTGTTTCTATGTGACTTATAGGTAATGGCGGAAGCAGAATTTTCACCAAACAGATTTAAAAAATAAACACGCGAAAAAGCTTAAGAGATTCAACATCTATTATATATACATGAAAAAAAGTAAATCTTATATACGCAGTATCATTTTCGGTGAAGGGGGTTTGGCTGAATCCCCTTTCACCCATCTAGCTCCGCCCCTTCCTATATGTCACGGGTTCGAGTCGTCGAAGCAGCCACTAATTCTTATATTATGATAGGTTGTCTACATCACACCCTTTAAGATGCGATCCTTCCTCAAACCTTGCGTGAACACGGAATATTTTATGCACCGAACTACCTCTTTATTATGTCATTGTCTACGAGGCCTCCAGTTTTGTTACTCCCAAGGCTTTCTAAAATCTCTTAGATAATTTACTCAATTCTCAGTCAAAGAAGTTATATGGGAAAGTTATATGGGAAGCAGAATTTTTGTGGAAGAAAAATATGATTTTTATATTTATTTTTGAAACTTCTGATGTATGGTGAGGCCATTGATATGACTAGTAACTGAGATTACAAAAGTACGTACTTGTCTAGTTTTCACTTCAGTTTCCCAATTCGGAAAATCTGACCATGTATTTTGCTTAAAGGATGTTCTCTTTATGTCTATGAATGGCAACCCCATTTTCAGATTTTATTAGACCTTTCAGAAAGTGTTGGAAAAATAAATATTATTATTATTATACTTCAATCAATATACTGCTCACAAATAAGACAAGTTGATGACGTTTTGTGACATAATTTATTTGTTTTGCTAAATAGAGCTAGATCTGAAGCTATTTTTATGTTTTCAGAAATGACCAGTTGACAGATTAATATGCAAAAATTAGCTTATTTTAAGAAGTGTTTTTTCTCAAAAATATTTTTGGTGAAAAGCAGTTTGTGTTTGAATAATTAATTTGAAAAACACTTTTGAACAACAATTAGTGTTTGGCCAAATTTTAAAAAACTGCTTCTAAGTATATTTTTTTTCTCAAAAGTACTTTTCAGAAAAGCGTTTTTAGAGAGAAACTATTTTTTTTTGCTTTTTCAAAATTGCTTCTGCTTCTCCTCAAAAGCATTTTTTTTCTTTCAAAAGCTTGGCCAAATACCTTAATTTTAGAAAAAACCACTTTTGACGAAAAAAATATATTTTTGCCTCAAAAGAAGCTTGGCCAAACAGGCTGTAATTAACAATTAGTTTACCAACCCTTCAGAAGTTGAGTGTATCATTTTCTCATCATATGTACACTTAACTAGATAATTGACAAATAATGTTACATTTGATTTTCTTTTTGTGTATCTGAAAGGCTGAAAAGACAGAATTATCCTTAGAATACGGAGTATATGAGTAAAAATTATTTACACCCTTCAACTTTATTTTCAAAATCAAACTCTCCTTAGCTTCGACCAATCGACATTTTCCCCCTCGTATGTTAATTGACTTTTAAAATGCCTACTTTAATTTTAGACTTACCTATAAAATATATAATAGGTTTATAGGTATTTAAAAAATAATATTTAGTACTATTAATATACAAGTAGAGTTTTTAATATAAAAGAAAATTGAGCTCTTTAGATATATAAATAAAGTAATAATTTGACATATTTAAAAATGGGTAGATGAATAGTTTTCTCAATGTTTCATTTTTACTCCTTCATTAGATAATGTATAAAAAATTACTCTTTCTTTCTTAATATGTCCAAGTCAATCTTTCTTTTACCCAATCTCTTCATATTTCAGAAACCCCTACATATTTTCTGTCTTTCTCTTTAATATTCTTACTCATCTTCTTTCTCCAAGATTCCATTACTCACTTTCTTTCTCTAAGATTTCATTAGTTCCACTGTTCAACAATACTTTTAAGCTTCCAATAATTCTATACTTCTATTGCTCTATAAAATCTTATCTAAGATTAACAATATCTCAAGAAAGATTAAATGAGTTGGCTATATTATCAATTGAATAAAAATAATTAGAGAAAATCGCACGATTATAAAAAAAATTATTAACAACTTTGTATTTCAAAAAGGTAGAAGAATAGACTTCAAATAAAAATATATGTTATAACTTTCTTATAAAAATTTAGGCCTCATATTAAACTTTGGCTTTAGGCCTCGCATATCCTTGAGCGGCCTCTGTCGGCATTTCCCCCCTCATATGTTAATTGTCTTTTAAAATGCCTACTTTATCCTTGCATAATCATTCTTTGTTTTTTCTATTTCTTTAAAATGATGATAGTTTTTTCTTTCTTTCTTTTTTTAATTTTAGACTTACCTATAAAATATATAAATATTATTTCATAGCTCAAAAAATTTAAGAAAAATAAATAGCTTTATAAATTTATGCTTCTTAGTATTAATTAGTATTTGTATCCGGAAAAAAAGAGCCACCTTTCATTTTCCATGAGCCACATAAAGTAGTCCTTTATTAATACAATTAGGTGCGTTCGTTCATCATATTGATATATGAAAATTGCAATTTAAGTATTTCGCTTGTACTGTTGTATTATTATCTGTATTTTAGTTTCAAAAATCAATTTAGGTGAACTTTAGCTCGGAAAATAGATTGACTTGATTATCAATAAGTGAAAAGCAACAGCAAAAAATAAAACAGATTAAGTAAAAACTTGATTTCTCTAATAACACATGAAAAAAATTGATCTTCTCCTATGTTATTTTTTACATTTCTGATAAAAATTGTCATTTAACTAAAATATTATTTATAATAAACCATAAAACTAATCTTCCCGTGGGAGTAGAAAGAAGAGAAAAAGAGATTGGCGAGCGATTTATCATAAAATAATAAACTAAATAAGTTACTTTTTTCTTTTTAAATTTCGAAATCTTGAAAAAGCACTAAATTACTTACAAAATCTCAAAAAGATGGTTAAGATAACTTCGTCTGCATATGTTAAGCAGAAATCATTGTCAAAATAGCACGGTCTAGCCATTTTTCAGATTGGTAATCGAGAAATAGTCAGTGTTTGCGAAGTTATTGAAAAATAGCTATTATTTTGCTGGAATACGGAAAATTTCCAACATAATATGCAGGAATATGGAGCTCTTGCGTATAAACTTCTAGCATATTATGTTGGAACTCCACGACATAGAAAATTCCAACATAATATGCAGGATTATGGAGCTCCTGCGTATAAACTTCCAGCATATTATGATGGAACACCAGCACATTATAAAATTCCAACATATTATGCTGGAAGCTCATATATAAAAAATTCGAACACAAGTATATTATGCTGGAATATTTTTAAATTTTTAACAATATTTTTGTTCAGATTTTATCTTTACATGAAAAGTGGCTAAATTTTGATTACTTTTGAAATTATGACTATTTTTTAATTACCAGTTGTAAATCTAGATGAATTTCACCCGAAATCATTACACAAACACTGCAAATGAGGGCTGACATCACAAGCCCATACTATAAGGTGCTCGGCCCGTTGAGATATGGGCTTTCTTGCTAAATTTTGTTGGATTATTTAGTGGCACCGTACATATTTTGACCCCGTTAAACTTTGTTTTGAAAAAGTAACCCCGTTGCCAAAATTTTAAAGCACGCCACCGTAATCAAATTTTGATCTTGAGGGCCAAAGTGAATTCATTGTTACTATGTTAAACAGAGACAAGTTTGGAATAAATATACCAAGCTTTTTGGATAGTTAGGAAGATAATGAAGGTCCGAAAGAATTTTGAAGAAGCAGAATAAACTTATTATGATATTTTGACCATGAATTCCTCTCCTATCAAAAAGCTTTATTAGAGATTGAGAAGTAACTCCCAAAGGTCACTTGGAAGAGATTTGTGTGTAATAATGTAGGTATCTTAAATAGGTATTCAATTTGACTTCGGTAGCACATGGAATATTGTATACAAGAGATCGATTATCCAAGTGGGATATTGCTAACAATGTGGTTTGTCCATTGTGTGAACACAAGGATGAATCATTTGACCACTTATTCTTTAACTGCAATTTCTCTGTAATTTTATGGAGTAAATTACTCAGATGGCAAGGAGTGCATTCGTTTTTTATGGGCCGATAAAATTTTAGATGATCCGGGTCCAGTCGTCCGAGCCCATATAGGAGGCGTGGACTATAGCATACGAAAATCTAGGAATCGGACGAAATTTCAGTTTTATGACCCTAAATCGCCAAAAAAAGTGTTGTTGCTTAGGTCATTTTTGAAGGGCCGGTAAAATTTTAGGCAATCCGGGTTCGGTCGCTTGGGCCTATGCAAGAGGCGTGGGCTATAGCATACGAAAATTTGGGAATCGGACTAAATTTTAATTTTGTGACCCTAAAACACTAAAAACGAGTAAAGGTCATGGCGAGGCGGTGGCTGTTGTTCCTTAGATCATTTTGATGGGCTGGCTGACGAGCTCGAAACACACACTAAAATTATACTCGCTAATCAGATATAGTATAGTATAATATTATATCCACATGGATTGGATATAAACAATATTCTCGTAGTTTCTAGCTTGGTTGCTATCCAAGATGATGAACAATTGAGATTTATATATTTTCTAACTAAAATTAACTAAGAATCTAAAGCTACTGACTAATGACAATCGAAGCAAGGAATAAGCAAAAAAGGTTATTAATGGGAGAAGATAGGGTTTTGATAGGATAGGTACTGTCACGACCCCAAATTATCCCTCCGTAAGGTGTCGTGATGACACCTAGTCTTTACGACTAGGTAAGCCTAATATTACAAAACAATATAAAGAAACACAATATTTTAAAGATAAACAACATATTATAAATAGCCAAGAGTAATACCACTCGGCATATGCAAAATAATTTTTCAAGACCCGAAATATCACTAAGTCACAAGTTGCTATAATCTATGTAGCTCTGTACAAAAGTCTGAGGATAATAAAGAAAGTATCTAGGTGAGGGAGTAGAAGGGGACTCCGAAGATCTGCGGATGCAAGCAGAAGTACCTTGAAGTCTCTTAGAATCAGCTGCACGTATTAACCCCGAGGCTGATAGTTCGCACCTGGATATGCACACGAAAACATGTGCAAGTAAGGGCATGAGTATACCATAATGGTACCCAGTAAGTGCCAAGCCTAACCTCGGTCGAGTAGTGACGAGATCAAGTCAAGGCCCTACCAGAGTAAATATAATAAATTAAACAGTAAAAGATATAAGTGAAATTTACGGTAACATAGTTAAAGAAATTCTCGAAAATTTAACAGTTAAGGGAGCCCTCGGCTCAAAATAAGGTAAACACAGTGGGAAAATCTCTCGAGATACCGTCCCGTAGTTTCAAATGAATATGCAGTACAAGGGGATCTCCCGGAATACGTCCGTAGTCCCAAAGTAAATATGCAGTACATGGGGATCTCTCGGAATACGTCTGTAGTCCCAAAATAAATATGTAGTACAAGGGAATCTCCCGAAATACGTCTGTAGTCCCAAAGTAAATATGCAGTACAGGGGGATCTCCCGAAATACGTCTGTAGTCCCAAAGTAAATATGCAGTACAGGGGGATCTCCCGGAATACGTCCGTAGTCCCAAAGTAAATATGCAGTGCTGGGGGATCTCCCGGAATACGTCCGTAGTCCCAAAATAAATATGCAACGCAAGGTGAAATGACAGGTATGACATCGAATTATACGGTTTATACTGGACACAAATAAGGCAAATGAGGACTTAGCTAAACATGAAGCACAGAATATCAATTAGGCAGTTAAAACACGTAAACATGCTTTTCTAGTCTAAACTATACAATTAAACATATTAGTACGACTTAATAAGAGAAATAATTTATTATTAAAAAAGGTTAAACAGAATTTTTGCAATAATGCGTGTACGTACTCGTCACCTCACGTACACGGCGCCCACACACAAAATAATATCAAGATATCCTAAGAGGGAAGTCCCCAACACAAGGTTAGGCAAGCCACTTACCTCGAACTGCTCAAATCACCTCGATAATACGTTCTTGGCACGAGTATCCAACTCCAAATGGCCCGAATCTATTCAAATAAATTGCATAATGTAAATATAACTACGAGTAACTAATTTAACTAATTAATTCGAAGCTAAAGCATGAAATTAAAAAAAATGCCCAAAAGGTCACCCAGGGCTCACGTCTCGGAATCGGGTAAAAGTCGCAAAATACGAACACCCATTCACTCACGAGTTTACTCGTACCAAAATTGCTCAAATCCGATACCAAAATCTCGATCGAAACCCCAAAATTCGGTCTAAGAATGTTTCTCAATGTTTCACCCCAAATTCGAAATTTAACCATGAATTCAAGCATAGATTAGTGGAATATAACCATAAAGGAGTTAAGAATCGTTACCCAATCGATATCTCTGAAAACCCCTCAATCCCTCGTCCAAAATCCGAGTTTCCAACTTAAGGTTTTGATAAAAAATGGCATAACCTCCGTTTTTTGGAACTTTAATACTGACCAGACGCGTCCTTCTTCGCGAACGCGGCAACACCCTCGCATTCGCGAAGTACAATTTACTTCCGCCCAAAATCCTCCATCGCGAACATGATGCACATGTCGCGAACGCAAAGACCACTCAGCTTGACCCTTCGCGAACGCGGGATCTCCATCGCGAACGCGAAGCACGAAATCTCGCCTGCCTCCAGTTATTCTTCGCGAACGCGAGGACTATGTCGCGAACGCGTAGCTTCGAGGTTCCACACCTTCGCGAACGCGAGAGCGACATCGCGGATGCTAAGAGTAATTCAGCTTCCCTTCCCAGATACCTTACGCGAACGTGAGGACTCCCTTGCAAACACGATGAAGAAAATGCCTGCAACAGAACACCAGAAATCTGCTATCTTCCAAAGTCCAAAGATGACTCGTTGAGCATCCGAAACACACCCGAGGCCCCCGGGACCTAGACCAAACATACCAACCAATCCTAAAACACCATACGAACTTACTAGAGCTCTCAAATCCCATCAAACAACGCTAAAATCACGAATCACCCTCTAATTCAAACTTAAAGAACTTGAAACTTCAAAATTCTACAACCGATGACGAAACCTATCAAATCACGTCCGATTGACCTCAAATTTTGCACATAAGTCATAATCAACATTAAGGACCTACTCCAACTTTTGGAATCAGAAAATGACCCCGATATCAAAAATTCCACTACCGGCCCAAAACTCCAAAAATTCGACTTTCGCCATTTCAAGCCTAAATGAGCTACGGACCTCCAAAACATAATCCGGACACGCTCCTAAACCCAAAATTACCTAACGGAGCTAACGGAACCGACAGAATTCCATTCCAGAGTCGTTTTCATATAGTTCCTACTACGGTCCAAATCTTAAGGCTTAAGCTCTCATTTAGGGACTAAGTGTCCCAAACACTCCGATACTCAAAACCAATCATCCCGACAAGTCACAATAGTACAAAACGATTTGGGGAAAGCAGTTAATAGGGGATCGGGGCTATTACTCTCAAAACGACCGGCCGGGTCGTTACATCCTCCCCCTCTTAAAATAATCGTTCGCCCTCGAACGAGTATAAAGACATACGTGAAACTGTGAAAAGATGAGGGTACTGGCTGCGCATATCCTGCTCGGTCTCCCAAGTCGCCTCCTCGACCGGCTAACCCCTCCACTGGACCTTTACTGAAGCAATATTCTTTGACCTGAGCTTTCTGACCTGCCTGTCCAAAATGGCTACTGGCTCCTCAACATAAGATAGATCTTTGTCCAACTGGACTGAGCTGAAATCCAATACATTAGTCGGATCACCGTGATACTTCCGGAGCATGGACACCTGGAATACCGGGTGAACTCATGCTAGGCTGGGAGGTAAGGCCAGCTCATAAGAAACCTCCCCAACTCGTCGCAATATCTCAAAAGGACCAATGAACCTCGGGCTCAGCTTGCCCTTCTCCCCGAACCTCATGACACCCTTCATAGGCGATACCCGAAGCAAGACCCGCTCACCAACCATAAATGCCAAATCAAGAACCTTACGGTCTGCATAACTCTTTTGCCTGGACTGGGCTGTGCGAAGTCTCTCCTGAATCACTTTCACCTTATCCAGGGCATCCTGGACCAAATTTGTACCCAACAATAGGGCCTCGCCCGGCTCAAATCATCCCACTGGGGACCGGCACCGCCTACCATACAAAGCCTCATACGGTGCCATCTGAATGCTGGATTGGTAACTGTTATTGTAAGCAAACTCTGCAAGTGGCAAGTATCGGTCCCATAACCCTACAAACTCCATCACACAGGCACGAAGCATATCTTCAAGAATCTGAATCGTGCGCTCGGCTGCCCGTCCGTCTGAGGGTGAAAGGCTGTGCTCAACTCCACCCTAGTACCCAACTCCTGCTGTACGGCTCTCTAAAACCGTGATGTGAACTGTGTACCTCTGTCTGAAATGATGGATACTGGAATACCATGAAGGCAGACAATCTCTCTGATATAAATCTCAGCCAACCTCTCAGAAGAATAAGTGGTCAAAACTGGAATAAAATGAGCTGACTTGGTCAGCCGATCCACGATCACCCAGATAGCATCAAACTTTCTCAAAGTCCGTGGAAGTCCAACTACAAAGTCCATGGTGATACGCTCCCACTTCCACTTTGGGATCTCTAACCTCTGAAGTAATCCACCCGGCCTCTGGTGCTCATATTTAACCTACTGACAGTTGAGACACTTGGCCACAAACCCAACTATATCTTTTTTCATTCTTCTCCACCAATAGTGTTGCCTCAAGTCCTGGTACATCTTCGCGGCACCCGGATGAATGGAGTACCGCGAGCTATGGGCCTCCTCAAGAATCAACTCCCGAAGCCCATCTACATTGGGCACACAGATCCGACCCTGCATCCTCATCACACCGTTATCACCAATAGTCACATCTCTGGCATCACCTCGCCGAACCCTGTCCTTAAGAACTAGAAGATGAGGATCATCATACTGGTACTCCCTGATACGGTCATAAAGAGAAGACCGAGCAACCACACAAGCTAATACCCGACTAGGCTCTGAAATATCCAATCTCACGAACTGGTTGGCTAAGTCCTGAACATCCAAGGCTAAGGGCCTCTCAACTGCCGGAAGATATACCAAGCTCCCCAAACTCTCTGCCCGGTGACTCAAGGCATCGGCCACTACGTTGGCCTTCCCCGGGTGGTACAATATAGTGATATCATAGTCTTTAAGTAGCTCCAACCACCTTCGCTGATGCAAATTAAGGTTCTTCTGCCTGGAAAAGTACTGCAAACTCCGGTGGTCAGTGTAAATCTCACAGGGAACACCGTACAAATAATGACACCAGATCTTCAGAGCGTGAACAATAGCTGCTAACTCGAGATCATGAACTTGATAATTCTTCTCATGCACCTTCAACTGTCTAGATGCGTAGGAAATCACCCTACCGTCCTGCATCAATACCGCTCCAAGGCCAATCCTCGAGGCATTACAATAGACAGTGTAGGACCCTAAACCTGTAAGCAATACTAATACTAGGGCTGTAGTCAAAGCTGTCTTGAGCTTCTGAAAGCTCTGCTCACACTCCTCGATCCACCTGAACGGAGTACCTTTTTGGGTCAACCTGGTCATAGGTGCTGCAATGGATGAAAATCCCTCCACAAAGCAACGGTAATACCCCGCCAAACCAAGGAAACTGCGGATCTCTATAGCTGATGACGGTCTAGGCCAACTCTGCACTGCCTCCACCTTCTTCGAATCTACCTTGATCCCATCACAAGACACTATGTGGCCCAAGAATGCCACTGAATCAAGCCAGAATTCACACTTAGAAAATTTTGCATACAACCTCTTCTCCCTCAAAGTCTGAAGCACGATCCTCAGGTGCTGCTCATGATCTTCTCGAGACCGGGAATATACCAGGATGTCGTCAATAAACACAATGACGAAGGAATCAATATAAGGCCGGAATACATTGTGCATCAAATGCATAAAGTCTATTAGGGCATTGGTCAGCCCAAATGACATGACAACTCATAGTGACCATATCTAGTCCTTAAAGCGGACTTCGGGATATCTGGCTCCCGAATCTTCAACTGATGATAGCCAGAATGCAAGTCAATCTTGGAAAACACCTTGGCACCCTGTAATTGATCAAATAAATCATCAATGCGAGGCAAAGGATACCTGTTCTTCACTGCAACCTTGTTTAGCTGTCGATAATCAATACACAAACGCATAGAACCATCCTTTTTCTTCACAAATAAGACCGGAGCACCCCAAGGTGATACACTGGGCCTGATGAAACCCTTATCAAGCAACTCCTGCAACTGCTCCTTCAACTCTTTCAACTCAGGAGGAGCCATACGGTATGGAGGAATAGAGATGGGCTGAGTGCCCGGCAACAAATCAATGCCAAAATCAATATCTCTATAGGGCAGCATGCTCGGAAGATCAGCTGGAAACAAATCTGGGAAGTCCCTCACTACTGGAACCGACTCGACTGTAGGGTATCAATACTAACGTCTCTCACATAGGCCAAATATGCATCACACCCCTTCTCAACCATTCGCTGATCCTTAAGAAATGAAATGACCCTACGGGGAGTATACTCTAAGGTACCTCTCCACTCTAATATCAGCAAACCTAGCATAGCCAGTGTCACGGTCTTAGCGTGACAATCAAGAATAGCATAATGAGGCGATAACCAGTCCATACCCAAGATAACATCAAAATCTACCATACTGAGTAATAACAAATCGGCTCTGGTCTCAAAACCACTAAGAGCAATCAAACACGACCGATATACGCGGTCCACAATGAGAGAATCTCCCACGGGAGTAGATACATAAATAGGGGAACTCAAATAATCCCGAGATATCCCCAAATGTGGAGCAAAATAAGAAGACACATATGAATACGTAGAGCATGGATCAAATAATACTGATGCATCCCTACGAAAGATAGGGACGATACCTGTGATGATTGAATCTGAAGCAACGACCTCTGAACGGGCTGGAAGGGCATAGTACCTGTCCTGGCCTCCCCCTCTAGGGCAACCTCGACCTCCCTGACCTCCACTTCGAGCTGGCTAAGGAGGTGGGGTAGCAGCTGGTGCTGAAAGAATGGCCGGAGGACCCGGTGGAGCACGTGGAGGCTGATAAGTCTATGGAGGTGCACCCCTCCTGGCTCTGGGGAAATCTCTAACCAGGTGACGAGTGTCACCACACTCAAAACAACCTCTCGGAGGACACGGCCGCTGAGACTGACTCGGACCTGGCCTACTGGACTGGCCGGTAATAGCACCTCGAGTAGGAGGCATACTGGATACTAGCGGTGCATAATAGGGCTCCTGAGGTCTAGGAGGAGCTGGAACACCGCTGGCTACTGGAAGAGCTGAATGAATAGGGTGACTCACAAAACCCCTACCATAGCGTGCTGCTGGTGCACGAGCTCCTGAATAATGACCAGTCTCTTGAGACCTCTTGGCTTCTCTCTCCTCTCTGTCTCGGGTAAATATGCCCTCCACCCTTCTGGCAATGCTCACTGCCTGCTGATAAGTGATGTCCATCTCCAACTCCCTCCTGGACATACTGGTCCGAATACTGGGGTGGAGTCCCTCAATGAAGCGACGAACCCTCTCTCTGACTGTAGCAACCAGAGACGTCGCATGGCGAGATAACTCACTGAAACAGACTGCATACTCTGACACAGTCATAGCACCCTGACGCAACTGCTCAAACTCTGCGCGCCAAGCATCCCTGAGGCTCTAAGGTACATACTCATGCAAGAACATCTCTGAAAACTGAGTCCAAGTGAGTGAGGCTGCCTCGTCTAGACTACTCAGCTCATAGGCACGCCACCACTGATATTCTGCTCCCCTCAGTTGGAAAGCGGTGAAAGAAACCCCGCTTGTCTCCACAATGCCCATAGTGCGGAGAATACGATGACACTCCTCAAGAAAACCCAGAGCATCATCTGAAGCTAGTCCGCTGAAAGTAGGTGGGTGGTACTTATTGTACCTCTCAAGTCTGAGCTGCTCTGCCTCAGAAGCAACTACCCTGATCTCATGCTGAATCGAAGCCACTGGGGGCATAGGAATATACTTTGGGGCATGATCAACCTGGACCCTCTGCTCAGGAGTACAGGCTACGGGAGTCTGTGCCCCTCCCCCGGCCTGAGACGTAGTGGGAGCTATCAGAAATAGTCCAGCCTGAGCTAGAGTGCTGAACATGCTCAAGAACTGAGCTAAAGTCTCCTGGAGGGCTGGAGTAGCAATAGGGATCTCAGGTGCTGGCCCTCCAGCAGGAGCTGCTGGGAGCTCCTCTGACGCAGCTCTCGCAGGTTCTCAGGCTGCACCGCGTGGTCGTCCTCTACTCCGACCCCGGCCTCTGGAGGCTGTGGTAGGGAGCTCGGGTGTCTGATCGTCAGTCCTCCCAGTACGAGTCCTCACCATCTGTGAGAAAGAATAGAATATAATCTTAGAATTTCTGGTGTCAATAACTCGCACGACAAGGAAATCAAGAAATATGATTGTTCTTAACAGTTACATAGCCTCCCGAAGATAAGTACGGACGTCTTCGCACCGATCCGCGAGACTCTAATAAATCGGCTTGTGACTCGCGACTCCTATGAACCTAGTGCTCTAATACTAACTTGTCACGACCCCAAGTTATCCCTCCGTAAGGTGTCGTGATGGCACCTAGTCTTTACGACTAAGTAAGCCTAGTATTGCAAAAGAATATAAAGAAACACAACATTTTAAAGATAAACAACATATTATAAATAGCCAAGAGTAGTACCACTCGGCATATACAAAATAATTTCTCAAGACCCGGAATATCACTAAGTCAGAAGCTGCTATAATCTATGTAGCTCTATACAAAAGTCTGAGGATAATAAAGAAAGTATCGAGGCGAGGGAGTAGAAGGGGACTCCGAAGATCTGTGGACGCAAGCAGAAGTACCTTGAAGTCTCCTAGAATCAGCAGCACGTACTAACCCCGAGGCTAATAGCTCGCACTTGGATCTGCACACGAAAACATGTGCAGGGAAGGGCATGAGTACACCATAATGGTACCCAGTAAGTGCCAAGCCTAACCTCGGTCGAGTAGTGACGAGGTCAGGTCAAGGCCCTACCGGAGTAAATATAATAAATTAAACAGTAAAAGATATAAGTGAAATTTACGGTAACATAGTTAAAGAAATTCTCGAAAATTTAACAGTTGAGGGAGCCCTCGGCTCAAAACAAGGTAAACACAGTGGGCAAATCTCTCGAGATACCGTCTCGTAGTTTCAAATGAATATGCAGTACAGGAGGATCTCCCGGAATACGTTCGTAGTCCCAAAGTAAATATGCAGTACATGGGGATCTCTCGGAATACATCCGTAGTCCCCAAATAAATATGCAGTATAGGGGGATCTCCCGGAATACGTCCGTAGTCCCAAAGTAAATATGCAGTACAGGGGGATATCCCGGAATACGTCCGTGGTCTCAAAGTAAATATGCAGTGCTTGGGGATCTCCCGGAATATGTCCGTAGTCCCAAAGTAAATATGCAACGCAAGGTGAAATGACATGTATGACATCGAGTTATACGATTTATACTGGACACAGATAAGATAAATGAGGACTTAGCTAAACATGATGCACAGAATGTCAATTAGGCAGTTAAAACACGTAAACATTCTTTTCTAGTCTAAACTACACAATTAAACATATTAGTACGACTTAATAAGAGAAACAATTTATGATTTAAAAAGGTTAAACAGGATTTTTGCAATAATAGCCCGTGTACGTACTCGTCACCTCACGTACACGGCGCCCACACACCAAATAATATCAAGATATCCTAAGGGGGAAGTCCCCAACACAAGGTTAGGCAAGCCACTTACCTCGAACCGCTCAAATCACCTCGATAACACGTTCTTGCCACGAGTATCCGACTCCAAATGGCCCGAATCTATTCAAATAAATTGCATAATGTAAATATAACTACGAGTAACTAATTTAGCTAATTAATTCGAAGCTAAAGCGTGAAATTAGGAAAAACGCCCAAAAAGTCACCCCGGGCCCACGTCTCGGAATCAATAAAAGTTGCAAAATACGAACACCCATTCACTCACGAGTTTACTCATACCAAAATTGCTCAAATCCGATACCAAAATCTCTATCGAAACCCCAAAATTCGGCCTAAGAATGTTTCTAAATTTTTCACCCCTAATCCGAAATTTAACGATGAATTCAAACATATATTAGTGGAATATAACCATAAAGGAGTTAAGAATCGTTACCCAATCGATATCTCTGAAAATCCCTCAATACCTTGTCCAAAATCCGAGTTCCCAACTTAAGGTTTTGATAAAAATGGCATAACCTCCGTTTTTTGGAACTTTAATACTGCCCAGACGCGCCCTTCTTCGCGAACGCGGCAACACCCTCGCATTCGCGAAGTACAATTTACTTCAGCCCAAAATCCTCCATTGAGAACGCGATGCACATGTCGCGAACGCGAAGACCACTCAGCTTGAACCTTCGCGAATGCGGGATCTCAATCGCGAATGCGAAGCACGAAATCTTGCCTACCTCCAGTTCTTCTTCGCGAACGCATAGCTTCGAGGTTCCACACCTTCGCGAACGCGAGAGCGACATCGCAAACGTGAATAGTAATTCAGCTGCCCTTCCTAGATACCTTACGTGAACGTGAGGACTCCCTCACGAACGCGATGAAGAAAATGCCTGCAACAGAACACCAAAAATCTAGTATCTTCAATAGTCCAAAGATGACTCGTTGAGCATCCGAAACACACCTGAGGCCCCCGGGACCTCGACCAAACATACCAACCAATCCTAAAACACCATACGAACTTAGTCGAGCTCTCAAATCCCATCAAACAACGCTAAAATCACGAATCACCCTCCAATTCAAACTTAAAGAACTTGAAACTTCAAAATTCTACAACCGATGCTGAAACCTATCAAATCACGTCCGATTGACCTCAAATTTTGCGCAAAAGTCATAATTAACATTACAGACCTACTCCAACTTCCGAAAATGGAAAACGACCCCGATATCAAAAATTCTACTACCGGCCCAAAACTCTAAAAATTTGACTTTCGCCATTTCAAGCCTAAATGAGCTACAAACCTCCACAACACAATCCAGACACGCTCCTAAACCCAAAATCACCTAACGGAGCTAAAGGAATCGATGGAATTCCATTCCGGTGTCGTCTTCACATAGTTCTGACTACGGTCCAAATCCTAAGGCTTAAGCTCTCATTTAGGGACTAAGTGTCCCAAAACACTCCGAAACTCAAAACCAATCATCCTGGCAAGTCACAATAGCAGAAAACGATTTGGGGAAAGCAATTAATAGGGGATCAGGGCTATTACTCTCAAAACGGCCGGCCCGGTCATTACAGATACAAGATAATTGTTTGGGATCTAATTCTAGATAATTCACTTCTAATATTTAAGTGAGTCTCTCGAATTCACTCAATTATTAGTTCACACGTTCAGCAGAAACTCCTCTCTCGATTAAGTTTCAACCTCACGAGATGAACCAATTTAAGCTCTGTGAAGATATGCAAGAATGCGTAGTGAAATTATCTTTAGGAGAACCTCTCTTGATTATCCTCATAACTAGGTTTAATCAATGATTCAACTAGCCTCTTTCGATTACTAAGAAAAATAAATGAACTCAACCCACAATATAATGTAAAGATATCACAAGTTATACCTCTCTCGATTACATGAACTAGTGAATATAAATGCAATAATGAAATCATCCAAAAACAGGTTAATACATACAACTAGAGTTATAATCCACAAACAATCATCAATACACCAAATTCATCAAACCCTAAAGGGAACTACTTCATAATCATGGAGAAATTCATCACAAATATAATTAAAGTATAGAAAAATATAGATTCAATCCAAACTCGGATCTTGAGTGAGGAAGGAATGATGAAATCCTTTTGCTTGTGTTATTCCAACTCCTCATTAGCCTCCTTAACTCTAAAGTATGTCAAAAGTCCAGAAAATAACGTTTTTTCATGTATTTATACCAAGTACGGTCGGGCCCAAACGAAATCACCCTTTCTTAGCCGAAGTGGGAAACCTGCAAACTTATTCTTTTTCATGCATCGCACCATGCATCGTTGGCTGCGTCGTAATAGTGCTTTTTCTTGTCAGACCACAAAAACCCAGCCTCTAAACTTTGTCAATCTTCTGACATAAAATTACACTACTGCGTCGCACTATGCGTTGCCTAGTGGGTCGCATTATGCGTCACCTAGTGCGTCGCATTAGTGAAATTCCTTAGTTGTTGCTTCTTCCTTGATTTTTGACGTCCAGAAGTGATCCTCGACCCCCGAACACGACCCCAGCTTAATCCTTTAGGCTTTTACTCAGACTTCAAAGCTCCAAATAGCTTGAATTAGTTCCATAACATCTACATAACTCGGAATCACTCCTACAAGGCATAAGACACATACTAAGTGCAAAACACTACCAATTAAAGCTCAAATACAAGTAAAATACAGTGAATTAGAGTGCAATAAGCGAGTAAAACACGAGATTATAGCCTACAACCAACACCCCACACTTAAACCATTGCTCGTCCTTGAGCAATCAAACTACACTTCATATAAACACGACTTTTTTAAACAACTCTCTTAACTCATCACACCAAGAATAATTAAAATAGATTAAGCCTCTAACGTAACATCTTTGCTTCAAGATTTGACTCAAAAGCACCACGCAATTTTTACAACCCGCTCACTTACTCTAACATAGAGGTCAACGACATTACCTTTCCTTCATGAATCAAGTGCCCTCACACAACAATAGAGAGTAGTTCCGCACACAATACAATTTAAGAACAATTAGGAACTGAGGATAAAAGAATTTGCTCACTCTCAGAAACAACATTCATATGCCACAAAAGACGTACTATAGGCTTGCCCGTAATGTACTACTCTATTAATTAAGCTCATTCAGTTAAGGATCAAGTAGGACTTTAATTGGTTGTAATGTAGGCTGCGGGATGAGTATGATACATTTAGATATAAGAGTGACTACACTTCCCTAAGCACTTTAATACATAATTACTCGTTCAAAACTCTACACTTATGTCAAACCATAACTCCACCTTCACATCAATATACAATAACTCCCTACTTCTTTAAGTACAATTACATCAAGTTACCACTATCAAGGAATATTTTTCACAATCATACACTTATTATTTTTCTTTCTTTTTCAATTCCAGTGGCTCAACGTTTCTCCTTAATTCAATAGTTCCACTCAAAAGCCAACCCAACCACCCCACACTTCAAATTTTACAAAGTTCATAACAAATTCAAGTGCTCACGAGAGGTACAAGGTTTAAATAGATGGTCAATTCAAACAATTGGGTAGGGCTTGTAATGTGGTTGCCAAAGAAATAAGATTACAGGCTCAAAGGCGTTAAATATGATACTTAACAATTAGGTGGGTAAAAGCATATAACTGGCTCAACAAAGAAATACCTATATCACTTCCTAGACTGAATAAACTACTATTTCGCTTCGTAAACACATGGGACAAGTTCTAGACATCCAATGCAATGCACAAAATACCCAAAACCTCATACACACATGGCACGTAACTCACTCAGGATCAGATTATCAAGACACTCTAGTCAAAGCAGTTAAGCAAAGTTAAGATCATACAATTTAAGGTACTTATACAAAAGTCAAAAACTGAGCCTAAGCGTCACAACTAAAGCACTTACTATTCTTACGGTATAATAAAGTCAAGAGATATTTCTTTCAATTCAAATCACAGTACAAGGTTTTCTACTCCTAACACAAATAAAAACTAACTATACCCATTTCAAACAAAACCCTTGAAAAAGAACCACGACACAAAGAAAACCCAAGGGGGAATTATTACACTACCTAACAAAATAAAATCTTTTTGTCTTTTTCTTTCGACTTTAATCCCTCAAGAAACCTGTCGATAATATCCATCGTCGGGAAAAATCAAAAATTTTAATTTTTTTTCTATCTCTACTAATTACCACTAACAAAAAAAAACTAATATACATACATACAACATATCCCCCACCCCACACTTTAAGTTGTGGCATGTCTCCATGACACACAATTAAAAAGCATAAGGTAAAGGAAGTTTCCTGAACATCTAGTCGGGGTCTGAGTCGAAGTTGGGCTCCATTCCCCGCGCCCGAAGTAATGCACACATCCATGCAGACAATTGTTTCTCAACCTTTTTGGCGTACACCCCACACTTATCTTTCTCGCTCACTGCAGTCTTCTCTTTCGAGCCCTTCACTTTCCACTCAATAATGGCAACTGGTTTTCCTTTTTGCATCCCCTTTTCTCCATCCATCTTGAAAGTCACAGTCTTCTCACTCACTCTAAGCATGAGTTTTCTCTCATGTATATATAATATCTCTCTGCCTAAGGGGGACCTACTTGTTTTCCTCCATATTCACCACTATAAAATCCACCGGAAATACGAACCTATCCACCCGAACTAACACATCTTCCACTATCCCCTCAGGTATTATAGTCGTTTGGTCTGCCAATTGCAAAGATATGGGTGCAGATCTTATCTCTCCAATCTCCTTTTCCAGTTTCCTATAAATAGATAGAGGCATTAAATTAATTGAGGCACCAGAATCGCATAAAGACTTATAAAAATTAATAGTTCCTAAACTCCCTGGATCTCCACACTTTTGTGGGAGTTTATTTTGCAATATCGCACTGCAATGCTCTGTGAGCTTGACCACTGAGGTCTCTTATATCTTCCTCTTGTCAGGATCTCTTTCAAGAATTTAGACTAGGAAGGCATTTGTGCGAGCACTTATGTGAATGGTAAGTTTACATGAACCTGTTTCAGCACATCCAGAAATCTCTCAAACTGCTTGTCCAACTTTTCTCTATATAGCTTTTGAGGGAAAGGTAGAGCAGGAATATGCTTGCTCTCATCATGTTCCTCCCTTCTCGAAGTTTCTCCCGTCTTCTTTTTCTCAGCTTTCATTGGGCCTTTCTTCTTCTTATCCTCATCACTTTTCAGTTTCTCCCCACGTTCCTTTTCAAGTATCACATCTTTTTGGATCGGGGTGGGGTCTTTCAACACTTGCCTACTTCTCAAGGTTACAACATTCACTGTTTATTTGGGGTTTCTTTCAGTATCAGTGGGGAGAGCTCCTAGAATCCTCTCCGATAATAGAGTGGCTAGTTGCCCAACCTGTCTTTCCAGGTTTTACAAACTAATGCCTAGTTCTTTGATAGCTGCTCTATGTTCCCGCGCTGTGAGTTTCAAACCTCTCATCAGTTTTTAGAATAAAGGCCTTCATGAGATCTTCTATGCCAGACCAAATGGGCTGTTGAAGCTGAAATTGCTGCCTTTGCTGATTTTGGAATACTGGAGCTCGTTGTCCTTAGGGTCTAGAGATATTTTGTTGCCATGCATTCGCGGTACCCCTAGGTGAACTCCATGAAAAATCGGGGTGCCTCTGACCCATTGCATTAAAATTAAAATTTCCCACATTATTCACTTCCTCAGTTGAGGCTTGACACTCATGAGTAGGGTATCCTCTTCCATATATATCACAAGCTGCGTGAGGCTCATTTTGTATTGAGGCTAAGGTCATCTTTCGTATTTCTTTAGTCATAACATCAAGTTGTACCTGCACAAAAGTATTAGCATTCATTTGGTGAACACCAGTTGATCTTATTCTTTCAACACTCTCAGAGGGCCACTGATTTGCATCTTCAGACAACTCATGAAGAATTATAACTATCTCCTCTAGAGTCTTCTTGATCAAAGTTCCTCCAACTGCATTGCTCAATGTTCTACGCAAGGCCGGTGTCAATACATCCCAAAAGTCCTGGAGTTGCATCCAGAGTTCAATTCCACTATGTTGACACTTTCTAACTATCTCCTTAAACCTCTCCCATGCTTCAAAAACAGTTTCAGTCTCTTTCTGGTAGAAGTTATGAATTTCTCTTCTAAATTTTTCCGTCTTAGCTGAGGAGAAATATTTATCAAGGAATTTTCTGGTCATCTCCTCCCATGTTCTAATCGATCCCGTGGGCAAGCTTCGAAGCCACTGCTTTGCATCATCTTTGAGTATGAAGGGGAATTCCCTTGAGTACATTGCATCTTGTGACACACCATTGTATTAAAAGGTATTCATAATATCCTCGAAGTCCATCAGATGTGTATTTGGATCTTCGTTCATCTTCCCTCTAAAGACACAACAATTCTGAAGGGTTTGAAGCAACCCTTGCTTAAACTCAAAATTGTTAGCTGTAATTGGAGGTGGTCTAACACTTGATAAGCCTTGATTGTAGACAGGTCTAGCATAATTGCCTAGTGGTCTCCTAGGCATGGGAGCTATATTTCCGAACTGGTCTGTAGCCAAGGGTCGATTCTGAGAAATTCTCCTACCCCTCTCTTCTTCATAGATAATCTGTGTATCTCTAATACCTGCTTCCTCAGCATCCCGTGCAACTTTTTCTCGTTGTTGGGTTGCCTCTCTTGCAGCCAAATCTACATTATCTTTACCTTTTCTAGCCATATGTTCTTTGGTTGGGGATTGCCCAACCTTTTCTGATGTCTCAGTGAGATCTCTTTCCTTCCTCATCTGACACAATTATTTTTATATCAAGGGCTCGTACGGTAGCACTTCTTTCGCAAAAGCTCGAGTCATGCATCAACCTTGAACTGTAATCTGCACACAGTCAAAGAACACCAAACATAAAACGAGAACAATAAAATAAAATAAAAAGAAAAATTCATGAATTAGCAATACAAACTATTTCAAACACTATTGATTGTCAATCCCCGGCAATGACGCCAAAATTTGACGAGCTCGAAACACACACTTAAATTATGCTCGCTAATCTAATATAGTATAGTATAATATCGTATCCACAAGTTGGATTTAAACAGTATTCTCGTAGTTTCTAGCTTTGTTACTATCCAAGATGATGAACAATTGAGATTTATATGTTTTCTAATTAAAATTAACTAAGAATCTAAAGCTATTGACTAATGACAATCAAAGCAAAGAATAAGCAAAGAAGGTTATCAATGGGAGTAGATAGGATTTTGATAGGATATGTGCTAGATAATTATTTGGGATCTAACTCTAGATAATTCACTTCTAATGTTAAGTGAATCTCTCGAATTCACTCAATTATTATTTCACACGTTCAGCAGAAACTCCTCTCTCGATTAAGTCTTAACCTCGCGAGATTAACCAATTTAAGCTCTGTGAAGATATGCAAGAATGCGTAATGGATTGATCTTTAAGAGAACCTCTCTCGATTATCCTCCTAACTAGGTTTAATCTATGAATTAACTAACCTCTTTCGATTACTAAGAAAAATTAATGAACTCAACCCACAATTTAATGCAAAGATATAACAAGTTATGCCTCTCTCGATTACATGAACTAGTGAATTTAGATAAAACAATAAAATCATCCAAAAACGAGTCAATACATAAAACTAGAGTTATAATCAACAAACATTCATCAATACACCAAATCCATTAAACCCTAAAGTGAACTACTCCATAATCATGGAGAAATTCATCACAAATATAATTAAAGTATAGAAAAATATAGATTCAATCCAAACTCGAGTCTTGAGTGAGGAAGGAATGATGAAATCATTGTGCTTGTGTTCTTCCAATTCCTCCTTAGCCTCCTTAGGTCTAAAGTATGTCAAAATCTAGAACATAATGTTTTTCCATGTATTTATACCACGTAGGGTCGGGCCCAAATGAAATCACCCTTTCCTAACCGAAGTGGGAAACCTGCAAACTTAGGCGTAGGCTAAAGCACACGAAAATTTGGGAATCGAGCAGAATTCCTGACTGTTATTTCTTGGGTCATTTATGATGGGCCGACAAAATTTTAGGTGATCCAGGTCCGATCGCCCGGGACCATGCCGGAGGCGTGGGCTAAAGCGCGTGAAAATCTGGGAATCGAGCGGAATTCCAGTTTTATGGCCCTAAAATGCCAAAAAATAAGTAACGGTCTATCACGATCCAAAATCCCACCATAGGCGTCGTCATGGCACTTAGTCTTTAAGACTAAGTAATCCGATCATAATAACAATTCAAGCCCATTTTTATAGATAATCGAAACCAACAGCGAAAACAATGATACAACCTCCCAAGACTGGTAATACTGAGTCACAAACTCTAATTGAATACATGCAGTGATCTCAAGGATCGAATATACAATACTGTTCGAATAAGAGTTGATAGTACAATAAAATGGAAAGACTCTAAGGGACTGCGACGACCAAATAGCTCTACCTTGAATCCTTGCGATCAACACACTAACTCTGCTCTAGTCTAATATCTCCAGCACCTGGCTCTGCACAAAAATGTGCAGAAGTATAGTATGAGTACACCACAGTCAGTACCCAGTAAGTATCAACACTAACCTCGGTAGAGTAGTGACGAAGTACAGTCAAGACACTTACTAGTCTAATAACCTGTGCAATATAGTAGTATACAATAGTACTGAAAAACAACTAGCAATGATAGCTACAAAATCAGCCAGTGATATAAACAGCAAGGCAACAAGAATACTATAATTATTGCTCAAACGAATAAGGAACACAAGTATAACCAATTAATCAAGTCCTTCAAATATAAATATTGCACGTATAATTCTTTTCAAATAAATATCTTTCGAATATACTTCTTTCAAATAAATATCTTTCGAATATAATTCTTTCAAATAAATATCTTTCGAATATACTTCTTTCAAATAAATATCTTTCGAATATACTTCTTTCAAATAAATATCTTTCGAATATAATTCTTTCAAATAAAAGCACGAATATCAGCCCACTTTCATATTTTCGTAACACGGGTCTCAACCCATTTTCATATTTCCACGGCAACTCGTGCCTATATTTCTATCATAACCGTACGGACAATTTAAGTGCCAATAATAAAAATTATTATATTTCTCTGGCACCTCGTGCCCACATTTCATATCACATCTGCACATACAGTTCGCGTGCCAATAACATAATCATTATATTTCCCTGGCACCTCGTGCCCACATTTCATATCACATCTACATGGACAGTTCACGTGCCGATAACATAATTATTTTATTTCCCTAGAACCTCGTGCCCACATTTCATATCACATCTGCACGGACAGTTCACGTGCCAATAACATAATCCGCCCGGCAATAGCCAGAGGGTCACAATTTCAACATAGATTAGACTATCATCAAGTTTACCGAAATAACAAGACAAGTTTCACAAGATATAAAAGTAAACACAAGGAAAATCACAATATCACATGAATATCACCAGCACAATAACCCCATATCATCGCATATCATCCCTGACAATAGCCACCCTTATCTCTCTTATAGCCACCCTTATCACTCCTATAATAGCCTCCCTTATCCCTCCGCTCTGACAATATCAATAGCCACCCTTATCGTTCCTATAGCCACCATTATCGCTACTATAATAGTCTCCCTCATCGCTCCGTTTAATAGCCTCCCTTATCACTCCGCCCAGACAATATCCTAACACACATAACAATAGTGAAATGCCACCCTTATGCCCGAATAATATCAACAGTGGGATGCCACCCTTATACGCCGTATAACCGTAACCCAAATCACACAACAATTCACACATAATATTATCATAACAACACAATATAATCAACTCGTATTTACAAATTGTCCATAGGCCACAACCTTTCCAAAGATACAACGAAATCAATTAATTTCACAACAGATAGCCCACAACTCAACACAATGTATATAAAATCTCAAAACAACAAGGATGGAAAAGTAACTTAGTAAGAACAACGCCTTCTTTAATCCAAATTTTTGATAAATATATTAATACCTCATTTTAAACTTATTTAATTAATTATTTGCAGATAAGGATTCCATAATGAAATTATTTCCAAGAAATGTCAACCTAACCAACCACAACATTTCACATAAAATCAAAGTGGCAATCACACCAAATTATCATATAAAAACAACCTCGACAAGTAAGGAATGAGGCATGACAAATAAAGGATTTAATAAGTTCCAACAATTTTCCAATTTAATACATAAAGGTGTCTACAAATTTTAACTGGTATAATTTGTACATATAAACCAAGTACGTACTCGTCACCTCGCGTACATGGCTTTCAGTCACACAATTTCTATATAAGACTCAATGCCTAAGGGGTAATTCCCCCACTCAAGGTTAGGCAATATACTTACCTCGACGAAACTAAACCGAGTCTTTAAATGATCTTCGCGAGTGAAGCCACCTCTGGACGGCTCAAATCCCGATGATTTCCTTGAAAATCCCTCGAAAATAAGATCGCCACAAATCGAGCTTTCTTAATTTAGCTCTTTAGTGGTATTAAAACCTCCCACTACTCTTACAACTTCAATCTACATCAACATAATTCAATTGGACCAATATTAGTAAATAAATTTCCCGATTTTTGGTCATTTAGGCATTTTATCAAACACCTAGAGTACATAGCATTTTACTACCACTAGTAATGGTGTTTCTTCATCCAACAATCCCTCCTTCCCACCAAAAAGAGATACAAAACCATCCTTTGTCTACAAACAACCTTCTTTAGCACCATTAAAATCATCAATGAACTCGTATCCACCCAATTGTACTAATTAATTCATTACAAAGTCTCTACAACACCCAATAATCTAGTTTACGTATTTATGGCTTCCAAGCACTATCCAATAAATTCTAATACTTATTTCTTGCTCACATACTCATAATAAATCCATGCTTATATGTCCAAGGGTGTAGGATTACCTTTAGGAAAAAATCTTGCCAAAATCATCTTTTGAGTTCTTGAAGAATTTTCTTGAAGATCTAAGGATTTCATGGTGGATTGAGTTAGTTCTAGAGTGGAAATGATAGAATGAAACACCAAATTAGTAGGGATTACTCACCTTGGAGATGAGGGGAGTTGGAGGTCTTGAGAGAGTGGAGAAAATCCCCAAAATTCGGCCAAGAGGAATGGGGAAAAATGAACCCCGAAGTGAGTATATAATATTTCGAGCGCCACAGGTGGCGTGGGGAGCTACCTGTGGCCCTATTTCCAGAACCTTAAATATTCCAGCACCCCAAGCTACCCTGGGCGCTGGTGACGAGAAATCTTTTCTATTTCACCCGGGTCAAGGTTATTTCGGCAACCACCACTTTCACAAAAGATTTATTCAAGAATTTTCCCGAGGTACCAAACCTCAAAATCACAAATCACGCATCGATTCAAGCCTAAGAAACTTATGAACTTCCGAATTCCAAATTATACATTCGATGCCGGAACCTATCAAATCAATCCGAAATGACTTCAAATTTTGCACACGAGTCATAAATATCATAATGGAGCTGTTCCAATTTCCGAAATCAAAATCCGACCTTGTTATCAACCAATCGACTTACGGTCAAATTTATGAATATTTCAAGATCTTCATTTTCTAATTTTTTGCCGAAATGTGCCGAATTATCCTACGAACTTCCAAATCCAAATACGAACATACGCCTAAGTCCAAAATCACCATACAAAGCTATTGATATCATTACAATTCCATTCCAGAGTTGTTTGCTCAAAAGTCAAACTCCGGTTAACTCTTTTCATTTAAGCTTCAAAAATAAGAATTGTACTTTCAATTTAATTCCGACTCTTCCGAAAACCAAACTTGATCACACACGGGGGTCATAATACATATTACAAAGTTTCTCAAGACCTTAAGTCATTGAACGGAATGCTAATTCTCAAAACGATAAGTCGAGTCGTTACACGGTCATGTCGAGGCGGTGACTATTATTTCTTAGGTCGGTTTTGATGGGATGACAAAACTTTAGCTGATTTGCTTCGGGTATCCCGGGCCCATGTAGGAGGTGTGGGCTATAGCACTCACAAATCTGGAAATTGGGCGGAATTCTAGTTTTATTGCCCTAAAACGCCAAAACATGAGTAACGGTCATGGCGAGACGGTGACTATTGTTATTTAGGTCGTTTTGATGGGCCAAATAATTTTTAGGCTATCCTAATCTGGTTGCAAGGGCCTATGTAGGTGGAGTGGGCTATAGCACACGAAAATCTGAGAATCAGGCGGAATTCCATTTTTATGGCACCAAGACGCCAAAAAATGAGTAACGGTTATGGCGAGGCAGTGACTATTATTCCTTAGGTCAGTTTTGATGGGCCGGTAAAATTTTAGGTGATCCAGGTCCGGTCGCCTGGGCTCATGCAGGAGACGTGGGCTATAACACAAAAAATCTAGGAATCGAGCAAAATTCCAATTTTATGGCCCTAAAATATCAAATATTGAGTAACGATCATGGCGAGGTGGTGACTATTGTTCCTTAGGTTGTTTTTAATGGGCTAGCAAAATTTTAGGCGATCTAACTTCGGTCGCCTGGGCCCATGCAGGAGGCGTGGGCTATAGCACACGAAAATCTGGGAATCGAGCGAAATTCTAGTTTTACGACCCTATAAAGCCAAAAAATGAGTAATGGTCATGGAATGGCGGTGACTATTATTTCTTAGGTTGTTTTTGATGGGTCAAAAAATTATTAGGCGATTCTGGTCTGGTCGCCCGGGCCCATGCAAAGGCGTGGGTTATAGCATATGAAAATCTGAGAATCAGGCGGAATTCAAATTTTATGGCCGTAAAATGCCATAATATATCTAACGGTCTTGGTGAGGCGGTGACTATTGTTACGTAGATCATTTTTATGGGTCGAAAATATATTAGGTGATCCGGGTCCGGTGGCCCAGTCCCATGCAGGAGGCGTGGGCTATAGCATACAAAAAGTTAAGAATCGGGCGGAATTCCAATTTTATGGCCCTAAAACACCATAAAACGAGTACCGGTCATGGCAAGGTGGTGACTATTGTTTCGCAAGTCATTTATGATGGGCCGACAAAATTTTAGGCTATCCGGGTCCTGTCGCCTGGGCCCATGCAGGAGGCGTGTGTTATATCACACGAAAATATGCGAATCAGGCGGAATTCCAGTTTTATGGCCCTAACAGTCATTGAGAGGCGGTAACGGTCATGGAAAGGCGGTGACTATTGTTACTTAGGTCATTTTTTATGGGCCGGCAAAATTTTAGGTGATCCAGGTTCGGTCGCCCGGGCCCAAGCAGGAGGCGTGAGCAAAATTTGGAAATCAGGCGGAATTCCAGTTTTATGGCCCTAAAACGCTAAAATATGAGTAACGGTCATGGTGGGACAGTGACTATTGTTCCATAGGTTGTTTTTGATGGGCCGATAAAATTTTAAGCGATCCAGGTCCGATTGCCTGGGCCCATGCAGGAGGCGTGGGCTATAGCATACGAAAATCTCGGAATCAGGTGGAGTTCCAATTTTATGGCCCTAAAATGCCAAAAAATAAGTAACGGTCATTGAGAGGCCGTGATTATTATTCCTTAGGTTATTTTTGATGGGTCGGCAAAATATTAGACGATCCGGATTCGGTCGCCCAGGCTTATGCAAGAGGTGTGGGTTATAGTATACGAAAATATAGAAATCAGGAGGAATTCCAGTTTTATGGCCGTAAAACGACATAAAATAAGTAACGGTCATGGTGAGGCGATAACTATTATTCCATAGGTCGTCTTTGATGGGTCAGAAAAATATTGGGGATCTGGGTCCGGTCACCCCGGCCCATGCAGGAGGCGTGGGCTATATCACACAAAAATCTAGGAATCGGGTGAAATTCCAATTTTATGGCCCTAAAACACCAAGAAATGAGTAACGGTCATGGAAAGGCGGTGAATATTGTTCCTTAGGACATTTATGATAGGTCGACAAAATTTTAGGCTATCCGAGTCCTGTCTCTCAGGCCCATGCAGGAGGCGTGGGCTATAGCACAAGAAAATCTCGGAATCAGGCACAAGTCCTGTTTTATGGCCCTAAAATACCAAAAAACGAGTAACGGTCATAGAGAGGCGGTGACTATTGTTCCTTAGATCGTTTTTAATGGGATGGAAAAGTTTTAGGTGATCCGGGTCCTGTCGCCTGGACCCATACAGGATGCGTGGGATATAGTACACAAAAATCTGGGAATCGAGCAGAATTCCAGTTTTATGGCCCTAAACGCTAAAAATGAGTAACGGCCATGGCGAGGCGGTGACTATTATTTATTAAGATAGTTCTGTTGGGTCTATAAAATTTTAGGCGATTCGGGTCCGGTCACCCGGGCCCATGCAAGAGGTGACTATTGTTCCTTAGGTCTTTTTGATAGGCCAGAAAGATTTTAGGCAATCCGGGCCCGGTCGTCTAGGCCCATGCAGAAGGCATGGGTAATAACACACGAAAATCTGGAAATCTAGCAAAATTCTAGTTTTATGCCCCTAAAAAGACAAAAATAAGTAACGGTCATGGCAAGGCGGTGACTATTATTTCATAGGTCATTTTTTATAGTCGACAAAATTTTAGGCGATCCCGATCTGGTCTCCCGGGCCCATGCATGAGACGTGGGCTAGGGCTGTGCATGGATCAGATCGTATCAGATTTAGCACATTTCGGATTGAAATTTCGGATTTTGGATTCTACAAATCCGATCCGAATCCGATCCGAATTATTATCGGATCGGGTTGGATTTTAAAGTTTGGATCGGATAAATATTTTAGATTTTCAGATCGGATTATATGTATTATTAAGGCTATTCCTAATCTAATCGGCTAATGCATCTACTTTATCTGCTTCTTCTGTGTTCTATGCTAATACAAATATTTCTTTGCTTTTTATCCCTTTTATCAGCATTGCATCTCTAAGAAAATATTTCTCTAGAGGTTCGAGTTGTTATGCCTCTAAGTTGCAAAATTCATACTTATATTTTCTTTGTAGAAGAGGAAATACAACAAGAAACATTTATGTTTCTGCAAATTATGAGGGGACTATGGTGCCAATATAGCTAAATCCAGCATTTGTAAAGGTAATAACTTAGATGTAAAAGAAGTACTGGCTATCCAAAATTAAAGTTTAATATACATGCCCTAATAATTTCGGATTTTGAATCGGATCGGATTAAAATTATACCAATCCGAATCCGATCTGGGAATCGGGCGCAATTCTAGTTTTATGGCCCTAAAATGCCAAAAGAAAATAACGGTCATGCGAGGCGGTGACTATTATTCTTAATGTAGTTTTGATGGGTCGAAAAATTATTTTTCGATCCAGGTCGGTCGCCCCGTCCCATGCAGGAGGCGTGAGCTTTAGCACATAAGAATTTAGGAATCGGGCGGAATTTCAGTTTTATGACCCTAAAACACCAAAAAATGAGTAGCGGTCATGGCGAAATGCTGACTATTGTTCCTTAGGTCATTTTTGATGGACCGACAAAATTATAGGCAATCCGGGTCCTGTCGCCTGGGCCCATTCAGGAGCCGTAGGCTATAGTACACGAAAATCTCGGAATCAGGCGGAAGTCCAGTTTTATTGCCCCAAAACGGCCATAATGAGTAATGGTCATGGCGAGGCGGTGACCATTGTTCCTTAGGTCATTTTTGATGGGCCGTTAAAATTTTAAGCAATCCAGATCCTGTCGCCCGGGCCCATGCATGAGGCGTGGGTTATAGCACACGAAATCGGGTGGAATTCCAATTTTATGGTCCTAAACGCCAAAATATGTGTAGCGGACATGGCAAGGCGGTGACTATTTTTTCTTAGGTCGATTTTCAGGGGTCGGCAAAAGTTTAGGCGATTCTGGTCCGGTCGCCCGGGACCATGCAGGAAGCGTGTGCCATAGCACACGAAAATCTGGGAATAAGGCGTAATTCTAGTTTTATTGCCCTAAAACACCAATAAATGAGTAACAGTCATGGCGAGGTAGTGACTATTATTCCTTAGGTCGTTTGGATGGGCCAGAAAGATTTTAGGCGATCCGGGCCCAGTTGCTCGGGCCCATGCAGGAGGCGTGGGCTATAGCACACAATAATTTGGGAATCATGTGGAATTCCACTTTTATGGCCATAAAATGCCAAAAAAGGACTAACTCTCATGGCGAGGTGGAATTCCTTCGGCGATCAAGGTTCGGTCGCCTGGGCCCATGCATGAGGCGTGGACTACAACACACGAAAATATAGGAATATGACGCAATTATGATTATATGGGTAAAAATGCCAAAATACGAGTAACGATCATGGCGAGGCAATGACTATTGTTCCTTAGGTCTTTTTGATGGGCAAGAAACACACGAAAATCTGGAAATCTAGCGAAATTCCGGTTTTATGGCAAGGCGATGACTATTATTCCTTAGGTCATTTTATATGGGCCAACAAAATTGTAGGCGATCCCGGTCCGGTCGCCCCGGCCTATGCATGAGACATGGACTATACATACGAAAATCTGAGAATCGGACGGAATTCGAATTTTATGGCCCTAAAACGCCAAAAAATGAGTAACGCTCATGGCGAGTCGGTGACAATTGTTACTTAGGTTGTTTTTGATGGGCTAGAAAAATGTTATGCGATCCCCGACCGGTCATCTGGGTCCATCCAGGTGACGTGGGCTATAACACATAGAAATGTGGGAATCAGGCGAAGTTCCAGATTTATGTCCCTAAAATGCCAAAAAATAAGTAATGTTCATGGTAAGGCAGCGACTATTGTTTCATAGGTTTTTTTGATGGGCCTACAAAATTTTAGGCGATCTAGGTCTGGTCGCTCGGGCCCATGCAAGAGGCGTGGGCTATATAGCACATGAAAATCCGGGAATCAAGCGAAATTCCAGTTATATGACCCTAAAATGCCAAAACATAAGTCAGGGTTATGGCGAAGCGGTGACTATTGCTCCTTTGGTCGTTTTTGATGGGCCGACAAAATATTAGGCGATCCCGATCCTGTAGCCCTGGCCCATGCATGAGGCATTGGCTATAACACACGAAAATCTCGGAATCAAGCGTAAGTCCAGTTTGAAGATCCTAAAATGCCAAAAACTGAGTAACGGTTATGGCGAGGCAGTGAATATTATTCTTTAGGTCATTTTTATGGGCTGCAAAGTTTTAGGCGATCCAGGTCGTGTCACCTGGCCCCATGCAGGAGGCATGGGCTATAGCATACGAAAATCTAGGAATCGGTTGGAATTCCAGATTTATGGCCCTAAATGCCAAAAAACGAGTAACAACCATGGCAAGGCGGTGACTATTGTTCCTTAGGTCATTTTTGATGTGCCGGAAAGATTTTAGGCGATCCGGTCCTGGTCGTCCGGTCACATGCAGGAGGCGTGGGCTATAGCACACGAAAATCTGGGAATTGTGCAGAATTTCATTTTTATGACAGTAAAATGCCAAACAATAAGCAACGGTCATAGCGAGGCAGTGACTATTGTTTCTAAGGTCAGTTTTTATGGGCCGTCAAATTTTTAGGCAATTCAGGTCCGGACGCCTGGGCCCATGCAGGAGGCATGAGCTATAACACACGAAAATCAGGGAATCAGGCGGAATTCCAGTTTTATTGCCCTAAAATGCCAAAAACGAGTAACAGTCATGGTGAGGCGATGCAAAATTGTTCCTTAGGTCATTTTTGATGGGCAGGAAATATTTTAGGCGATCCGGGGTCGATTGTCCCGTCACATGCAGGAGGCATTGGCTAAAGCACACGAAATTCTTGGAATCGTGGGGAATTACATTTTTTTGACCATGAAACGCGACAAACGAGTAACGGTCATAGATAGGTGGTGACTATTGATCTTTAGGTCGATTTTGATGGGCTGGCAAAATTTTTGGCGATCCAGGTTCGATCACCCAGGCCCATGTAGGAGGCGTGGGCTATAGTACATGAAAATCTGAGAATCGGACAGAATTCCAGTTTTATTGCCCTAAAATGCCAAAATATGACTAACGGTCATGACGAGGCGGTGACTATTGTTCCTTAGGTCATTTTGATAGGCCGATAAAATTTTAGGCGATCCTGGTCCGGACGCCCCGGGTAATGTAGGAGGCGTGGGCTATAGCACACGAAAATTTGGGGAATCGGGCGGAATTCCATTTATATGGCACTAAAATGCCAAAAAAATGAGTAACGTTCATGACGAGGTCGTGACTATTGTTCCTTAGGTTATTTTGATGGGCCAGAAAAATTTTCTGCAATCCGGATCTTGTCGCCTCAGGAGACGTGGGCTATAAGACATGAAAATTCGGGATTCGGGCGGATCTCCATTTTTATGGCACTAAAATGCCAAAAAATGAGTAACGGTCATGGCGAAGTAGTGAGTATTGTTCCTTAGGTTGGTTTTGATAGGCCGCCAAAATTTTAGGCGATCCGGGTCTGGTCGCCTAGGCCCATGCAGGAGACGTGGGCTATAGCACACGAAAATATGAGGATCGGGTGGAATTCAAATTTATGGCCCTAAAAATCCGAAAAACGAGTGACGGTCATGGTGAGGCGGTGACTATTATTCTTTAGGTCATTTTTGATTGGACAGCAAAATGTTAGGCTATCCGGGTCCAGTCGGCTGGGTCCATGCAGGAGGCGTGGGCTATAGCACACGAAAAACTAGAAATCGGGCGAAATTTCAGTTTTGTGGCTCTAAAATGCCAAAAAGAAGCAGTGGTCATGGAAGGCGGTGACTATTGTTTCTTAGGTTGTTTTTGATTTTCCGACAAAAGTGTAGGCGTTCGTATTCGGTCGCCTCGGGCCAGTGCAAGAGGCGTTGCCTATTGCACACGAAAATCTTGAAATTGGCCGGAATTCCATTTTTATGCCCCTAAAACGCCAAAACATAACGACGATCATGGAGAGGCAGTGACTATTGTTTCTTAGGTCATTTTTGATGGGTTGGCAAAATTTTAGACGATCCGTATCTGGTCGCATGGGCCCATGCAATCAGGCGGAATTCCAATTTTATGGCCCTAAAATAAGAAAATAAAAAAGTAACAATATTATGCGATTCGGGTCGGTCACCCTGGCCTATGTAAGAGGCGTGGGCTATAGTAAATAAAATCTAGGAATCGAGCGGAATTTCAGTTTTATTGCCCTAAAATACCAAATAATGAGTAACGGTCATGGCAAGGCGCAAACTATTATTCCTTAGGTCATTTTTGTGGGCCGACAAAATAATAGGCGATACGGGTCTTGTCGCCCGGGCCCATGCAGGAGGCATGGGCTATAGCATACAAAAATCTCGGAATCAGGCAAAAGTCTAGTTTTATAGCCACAAAACGCCAAAAAATGAGTAACGGTCATAGCGAGGCGGTGACTGTTGTTCTTTAGGTGGTTTTTGATGATCCGGAAAATTTTTAGGTGATCCAGATCCTATCGCTCAGGCCCATGCAGGAGGCATGGGCTATAGCACACGAAAATCTAGGAATCGGGCAGAATTCCAGTTTTATGGCCCTAAATTCTAAAAAACGAGTAACGGTCATGGCGAGTTGGTGACTATTTTTTCTTAGGTCAATTTTGATGGGTCGGAAAAAATTTAGGCGATTCGGGTCCGGTCATCCGGGACCATGCAGGAGGCGTGAGCGATAGCACACGAAAATCTAAGAATAAGGCGGAATTCAAGTTTTATTGCCCAAAAATGCCAATAAACTAGTAACGGTCATGGCGAGGTGGTGACTATTATTCATTAGGTCATTTTGATGGGCCGAAAATATTTTAGGTGATCTGAGCCCGGTTGCCCGGGTCCATGTAGGAGTCATGGGTTGTAGCACACAAAAATTTGGGAATTGTGCGGAATTCCATTTTTATTGCCATAAAACGCCAAATAATGCGTAATGGTCATGGCGAGGCGGTGACTATTGTTCCTTAGGTCATTTTTGATAGGCCGTAATATTTTTAGGTGATCCGGGACCGGTCGCCTGGGCCCATGTAGGAGGCATTGGCTAAAGCACTAGAAAATCTAGAAATCGAGCAAAATTCCAGTTTTATGGCCCTTGAACGCTAAAAAATAAGTAATGATCATGGCGAGGCGTTGACTATTTTTTTTGGTCGGTTTTGATGGGCCGGCAAAATTATAGGTGATCTGGGTCAGGTCGCCCGGGCCCATTGATAAGTAGGGATTTTGACCACTTCTTTGCACTCTTTTACTTTCCTTTTAGCTCAAAAACGCTTAAAGGTATTCCCGAGAACTAATGAAATGTGCTTCCTTGCAGGAATATTGGGAAATGAGCCAAAGAGATGAAAATCAACTCAAGAAGGAGTAGAATTTGACAAGGACCAAAACAAAGTAGAAAAGAGCAAAGTACGGACCACACAATACTGTGTGCAGCCGCAGACTATGAAGAATCACTGACAAATGCCCTTCGCAAAGTGCGGACTACACAATTATTGTGCAGCCGCAGAAGACGAGGTTCAGAGAGATGGTGTTTTGGGACCCTGAAGAAGTGCGGACCGCACTATTATTGTGCGGTCGCAGAATGTAAAAGTGCGGCCGCACTCATAAATGTGCGGTCCGCAGAAATTCTCCATGTACAGCTCAAGTCCAAGAGTGCGGCTGCACTCAAAAATGTGCGGTCCACAAAATCTGTAGAAGTGCGGCCGCACCCCAGAATTGTGCGGCCGCAGAAGTCCATGCTGTCAAGCCAGCTTCAAAGTGCGGAGCACACACAGAATTGTGCGGCCGCACAATCTCCGCAGGGGCAATTTTGTCCGATAATTTTAGCTAGGTATAAATAGATCTTTTTGTCAAATTTAGGTCAAGTTTGAACACCTGAAAGTAGATAGTCGTTTTTTCCTTACTGTTTTGGGTAGCTTTGTAATAGTTTATCATTTTAACACTAGATTTTCTTCCCTTAATCATCTATTATGAGTTTAATCTTAGTTTCTTCTTTAGTTTCTTCAAGTTTGCCTATAAGTAGCTAAATTATTAGTTAGGGTTGTGACCCAACCATACTGTGGGTGTCTAATGGGTGTTTAATTTGGGGCTTGTTTGTGATTGGGTGTATGATATTTAGCCTAGTTTTTTCTTGAATTTAAGAATTAATGGTTGCAAACATTGATTCGGGTCTAATTGACCTAGTCTCTACTTGAGAAAGAGAGACTAAGTCTAGGAAAACTTGGTTAACAATGAATTGGGGTGAACTCAAGAAATTGATAGCCCTAATTAAAGGGTCAAATCTAGAGATAGTAAGATCCGAGTTGAGCATCTATCATTAGTTTTGTGAATTACCCATTTGGACTTGAGAAAGCCAAATTAGGCAAAACCACTCAAACTACCGAGAGGTATAGAGTGGGTAATTGCGTGTGATTGCTATATTATACCCCGATCAATCAAACCTGCCCTAAAGCCCATAATCCGTTAGGTAACCACCTAGGTAGAAGTCACGACCCTAGATCTTTTATCAACTTGAAAAACAACATTACCAAAAATATCATTCCTTAGCTTCTAGTTTGGGCGACATCTGCGGTCGCACTCACTTCTAGTTTTATGGCACTAAAATGCCAAAAATGAGTAACGCTCATGTAAAGGCGGTGACTATTGTTCCTTAGGTCATTTTTGATGGGCCAGCAAAGTATTAGGCGATCCGGGTCCGATCTCCCCGGACCGTGCAGGAGGCGTGGGCTATAGCACACGAAAATCTAGGAATCAGGTGAAATTCCAGTTTTATGGCCTTAAAACACCAAAAAAGGACCAACGATCATGGCGAGGCGGTGACTATCGTTTCTTAGGTCGGTTTTGATGGGCCGAAAAAATTTAAGGCGATACAGGTCCTGTTGCTCGGACCCATGCAGGAGGTGTGGGTTATAGCACACAAAAATCTAGGAATCGGACGGAATTCCAGTTTTATGACCCTAAACGCCAAAAAAGAGTAACGATCATGGCGAGTTGGTGACTATTTTTTCGTAAGTCAATTTTGATGGGTCGGCAAAACTTTAGGCGATTCAGGTCCGGTCGCCCGGGACCATACAAGAGGCGTGAGCCACAGCATACGAAAATCTAGAAATAGGGCTGAATTCAAGTTTTATTGCCCTACAACGCCAATAAACCAGTAACGGTCATGGCGGGGCGGTGACTATTATTCAATAGGTCATTTTGATGGGCCGAAAAGATTTTAGGCGTTCCGAGCCTAGTTGCCCGGGTCCATGCAGGAGTCATAGGCTGTAGCACACGAATATTTGGGAATTGTGTGGAATTCCATTTTTATTGCCATAAAACGCCAAAATATGAGTAATGGTCATGGCGAGGCGATGACTAATGTTCCTTATGTCATTTTTGATAGGCCGAAAAGTTTTTAGGTGATCCAGGACCGGTCGCCCGGGCCCATGTAGGAGGCGTTGGCTAAAGCACTAGAAAATCTAGAAATCGAGCAAAATTCCAGTTTTATGGCTCTAGAACTCTTAAAATGAGTAACGATCATGGCGAAGCGGTGACTATTATTTCTTATATCATTTTTGTGGGCTGGAAAAATTAAAGGTGATCTGGGTCCTATCGCCCGGGCCCATGCAGGAGGCGTGGACAGCACACAAAAATCTGGGAATCGGACAAAATTCTATTTTTCTGGCCATAAAACGCCACAAACGAGTAACGATCATGGCAAGGTAGTGACTATTGTTCCTTAGTTCGTTTTTATTGGCCGAAAGTTTTTTAGGTGATCCTGGTTCGGTCACCTGGTCCCTTGTAGGAGGCGTGGGTTATACGAAAATCAGGGAATTTAGCGAAATTCCAGTTTTATGGCCCAAAAATACAAAAAAACGAGTAACGGTCATGGTGAGGCGGTGACTATTGTTCCTTAGATTATTTTTGATGGGCCGAAATTTTTTTAGGTGATCTGGGTCTG
Organism: Nicotiana tabacum; assembly: GCF_000715075.1. Lineage (NCBI taxonomy): Eukaryota > Viridiplantae > Streptophyta > Magnoliopsida > Solanales > Solanaceae > Nicotiana > Nicotiana tabacum. The sequence continues at coordinate 2,142,591 of NC_134081.1, read as the reverse complement.
GTCGCCCGGGCCCATGTAAGAAGCGTGGGCTAAAACACACAAAAATATGAGAATCGAGCTTAATTCCAGTTTTATGGCCCTAAAACGCCAATCCTAGTAACGCTCATGGCAAGGTGGTGACTATTTCTTTGTAAGGTTGATTTTGATGGGCCGGCAAAATTTTAGGCGATCCAGGTTTCGTCGCCCGGGCCCATGCAAGAGGCATGGGCTATGGCACACGAAACTATGGAAATCGGGTGAAATTCCATTTTTGTGGCACTAAAATGCCAAAACATGAGTAGCGGTCATGGCGAGGTGGTGACTATTGTTACTTAGGTTTTTGTTTATGGGCCGGAAAAACTAAAGGCAATCCGGATCCTGTCGCCCTTGCTCATGCAGGAGGCGTGGGCTAGCACACAAAAATTTTGAAATCGGGCGGAATTCCAGTTTTGTGGCCCTAAACGCCAAAATATGAGTAATGGTCATGGCGAGGCGATGAAATATTGTTTCATAGGTCAGTTTTGATGGGCCGACATAATATTTGGCGATTCGGGTCTGGTCTCCCGGGCCCATAAAGGAGACGTGGGCTATAGCACAAGAAAATCTGGAAATCAGGCGAAATTAAATTTTTATTGCCATGAAATGCCAAACAATGAGTAACAGTCATAGCAAGGCGGTGACTATTGTTCCTTAGTTCATTTTGATGGGGCAAAATATTTTTAGGCGATCCTGGTTCGGTCGCACGGGCACATGTAGGAGGCATTGGCTATATCACACAAAAATCAGAGAATCTGGCGGAATTTCAGTTTTATGGCCCAAAAATGCCAAAAATGAGTAACGGTTATGGCGAGGTGGTGACTATTGTTTCTTAGGTTATTTTTGATGGATGACAAAATTTTAGGTCATCCGGGAATGGTCGACCGGGACTATGTAGGAGGCGTGGGCTAAAGCACACAAAACTCTGGGAATCAAGCATAATTCTCGTTTTATGGCCCTAAAACGCCAAACTACGAGTAACGATCATGGCGAGGCAGTGACTATTATTTTTAGGTCAATTTTGAAGGGCCGACAATATTTTAGGGGATCCGGGTTTGGTCTCCCGGGTCCATACAGGCGACATGGGCTATAACACACAAAAATTTGAGAATCAGGCAGAATTCCATTTTTATGGCACTAAAATTCCAAAAACCGAGTAACGGTCATTGCGAGGCGGTGACTATGTTTCCTTAGTCAGTTTTGATGGGTTGGAAAAATCTCCCGTGCCCATGCAGGAGGCGTGGGCTATAGCATATAAAAATCTGGGAATCGGGAGAAATTCCATTTTTATGGCCCTAAACGCCAAATAATGAGTAATGGTCATGACGAGGTGGTGACTATTGTTTCTTACGCCGATTTTGGATGGGCCGACAAAATTTTAGGCGATCCGGGTCCAGTAGCCCGGGCCCATGCAAGAGACGTAGGCTATAGCACACGAAAATCTGGGAATCAGGTGGAATTTCATCTTTACGACACTAAAACTCTAAAACATGAGTAACGATCATGGCCAGGTGGTGACTATTGTTCCTTAGGTTGGTTTTGATGAGACATCAAAATTTTAGGCGATCCTGGTCCGGTTCCCTTGGCCCATGCAGGAGACGTGGGCTATAGCTCACGAAAATCTGGGAGTTAGGCAGAATTCAAATTTTATGGCCCTAAAACACCAAACAACGAGTAACGGTCATGGAAAGGTAATGAATATTGTTCCTTAGGTAATTTTTGATGGCCTAACAAAGTTTTAGGCGATTTGAGTCCGGTTGCCTGGGCCCATGCAGGAAGCGTGGGCTATAGCACAAGGAAATCTTGGAATCGTGCAGAATTCTAGATTTATGGTCCTAAATCGGCAAAAAAGAATAATGGTCATGGCAAGGCGGCGACTATTGTTTCTTAGGTAGTTTTTAATGCACCGACAAAATTTTAGGCGATCTGGGTCCGGTCGACCGGGCCCATGCAAGAGGCGTAGGATATAGCATACAAAAATCTGGGAATCGGGTGGAATTCTATTTTTATTGCAAACGTGGTAATAGTTCTCCTTGTGAGACACCTCGATGCTGCACTCTAGAATAGTACATTTAGATATGAAATACTAAAATGTCAAGAAATAATTTAGAAGATTTGCACTGGAATCCTAGAAGGGATAAATATTTACCTTTGTATGGCTCCTGCCCCTAGTAAAGAGAGAATGCTAGGCAACCCGAAGAGCCAATGGATAGAGCAAGGGGAGCTAAAAGCGAAAGAATGTAGCGGGAGAATAATAAGAGAGTAAATAAAGCATTATGAGTAAGATGTGATAAATGGTTGATAACGGTAAATCAAAATATGACACGATGACAGAGTCTATAGTCAAGTGAAGGAAAAGACAAGAGGTGACAAGCCTTGAGACAATAAAAGAGTATAGGCCAAAGGTCATATCCTCATTTTGAGAAATGAGTTGGTGACTCCAACATGATTACCAGAAGGCTAAGTTAGACCCTCGGAGTAATAGAAATCATTATGGGCTAGTGAACAAGATAAACTGAACATGAATTAGGGATCGGAAGATTTGATAATAGTCGGCATCATGATAATTTCAGAGATAGTGTTCCGACAATAATAGAATGGAAAACAAAAGAATAACCTTTAAAGTTTATTCAAGAAGACGCTTCCCTAAAGCAAGCATTGTGAGAAAAGTTAAGCTTAAGGGACTATGTGTTCCAATTACATTAGGTGTCACCCCTATGCGTAAGGAATTTAGTTATCCCTAGTATATAAGGGTTATCGTATGGCGAGTGAGGGTCATTGATGATGTAAAAATATGCCAAAGATGAAGAGGTAAAACATCTACATGTAGATCATTGTGGCACTAAATCTTAGTACTCCCCTAAGGGGGGAAGATGGTGTGATGTGGTATTAAGTCGGAGTTAAGTGGTTCAGGTAACTGTGGAATGGTAAAGGAAGAATGTGGTAAAAAGGCGAAAGGGATGAGGTTGCATTTATTCAGATCCTACATATATGTCGTGACTCTAGAATATTATGCAAGCACAAATCCGAGGAGAGGCAGTAAGAGTTCCCGGCCAGGATGTTATTGATTAATAAGTGTGAATGGACACTTGATACATCAGGAGCCAGTACGAGAGGTAAGTTAAGACAAAGGACATATCCCAAGAGAGATTACGTAGAATATAGAGATGAGAATGGACGACCAAGTAGTTAGTAGCTGATTCAGGAAAAATCCTGGTTATGGCTAGACAAGAGGATATAGACAAATCAGCATATTGTGCAAGATAAACATAGTGAACCCCAACATAGTGAATTCAGTCTCGCAGATATGACGTCATAATCCTTGAGAAATATTTAGGTAGGAGTTGGGGTAGTTAAAGGAATCGTATAAGTGTTACGAAAATAAAAGAGAGTGCCACTAGGAAGATAGTCAAAAATTTCAGTTCAGAAGCAACACTACGAGCACAAGGGTGCAGAGGTAAGTAACTAGGGATAATTATAGGAGAGCAAGGACATCAAAAATTCCGTCAGGTATATGATGTAATAAGCTCGCAGCTTTACAAGAGTCAGAGGGTCTCCCCTAAGTACTACAATGAAAGACTAGCTGAGAAAATAAGCAAGAAGGCTTCAACCTAAGCATAGTAACTTGAAGAAGAAATGGTCTTGTAACAACAGTCTCACTACAATATTGTATACACTCCATAAGAAAGTGGCACCTGTCGTGGCTAATGAACGGGAAAATAAATCAAAGGTGATATTTGAGATCATATGAGTTACATGAAATTCCAGTATTCATGGGCAATAAGATAAGCCAAGTATTCATGCAACAAGTGGCAGAACGACCAGGAAAAGTAATTGCTTACATTTAAAGACAACTGAGAATGCACGAAAGGAAATCTATGTTGCTAGCAAGTTAAAGGAAGGTTGCGAGTAGTATAAAAAGATATGTGTAGGTAGCAAGATAAAGTTTCATAGAGCGACAAGTTTTTAGGTAGATAGGAGTAAGGAGAAGAAAATTGAGTGAGAAGGTTACGAGAATAGGTAAGTCCTCGGGATTAAACCCATCAAAACAAGAGAGCTGATGGTTTTTTGTAAGTTATAAAGCTCGGTACAGCCTGAATGAACTCAGAGGAGTTTAAGACTAGGAGGAATTAGAAGAGATGAAATGCTGCCCTGGTAGTAGAATAAGGGTAGTGGTGATAGATAAGAGGATGATGTTTAAGCTTTGATTAAGTAATGATTTTAAGAAAAGGGATTTCATGAATTGCACGGGATTAGAATACCCCTATAAGATGAATCATGTTGGGATGCTATAAAATACGGTTATTAAAGTATAGTATCGTCCCTAGGTGGATAGGGCAAATCACTTCAAATATTCCCCGATGCAACGTGAGCCCTAGTGAAATTGTATTACATAAGAGGTTTTAAGTTATCAATAGTAGATTATGGATCAACATTAAGGTAAATCGCCAATGGATGGATAAAAGTTACAAAGTATGATACAAGATTAGGCCGTTATTATTATGATGAACAGTAATGAGGAAGTATTAAAGGACTTTGATTTATACATATAGATAAGCAGCGAGAGAGTAACCTAGAGTTGGGTAGCATACATTGATAATAAGAAACCGAAGTAAGAGTTATGGTATAACATGACCTACCTAGTTGTAGTAAAGCCATAAGCACAGATAACCGAGGCTATGAAACAAGATATAGCAATAGTCGTAAGTTCGACAAAGTACGGAGCGAAGAACTTTAGTATACCTATAGATTCCTAGAGGGATAGCTTGTCATAGTTCAATATATGTTCAAAAGTGAGGCCTAGAGATTGGCTAAAAGCTGGAGGAAAAAGGAGAGAAGAGTCACATAAGTGCACACACAAGGACAGATTCGTACAGGCTGCATGACATAAGGTAGTAGCAGTTACAATATTGGAAGAATTTCGACCACAACTCGTGGTGTGAGAGAGAGGCCTAAAGGGTGGAATGCCCTGGCCTTTGGATTTATTTACAGAATAGTTGCCTAGATGGAAAGGAAGGTATAAAAGTATTTGTAAGAGGTATAGGTAATGATATTGATAAGCGCATCAGTCAACATTCGAGGACGAATGTTCCAAAGGAGGGGAATGATGTTACACCCCATGTTTTTGTACGTGAGAGTATGTCGAAAGTCAAGTGACGTAATCTCAAAAATGAGATCGTCTTTGAAAGTATATAAAGTATCTCAAAAATGAGATCGTCTTTGAAAGTATATAAAGTAAGTTAATGATGTTACCTTGGACGTTACAAATATTTAAGATCATGAATAACAAGAACCAAGAGTGTTGGAAGTCTTAGAAGCTAAATGAATAGAAGAAAATAAGTTTCGTCGAAAGTCGACAAGTTGGGAATGTTATAACGTGTACTTTGGGGTGAGAATAGGGTTTTCAACATGATAAGGAGGTTATTTTATGAGCTATTTTAGTCGTATGATAGTCGTGTATTACGTTTCGAAGTCAAGTGAGTTGTGGAACAAAAGTTGGCAAATGTCATCACAAGATACGTTCATAATGTGTTGAAACTTAGGTGAAATATAGCAGCGCTTTTCTTCTAATATACTTGGAATTACAGGATGCTCCACATATAAAAATGAATATCTACAAGTCTAGTTTTTAACGCATTAAATCGTTTATCGATACGACATCGTAGTAGAGAGATATTTGCGTTTTCGCGAGACTGCGTAAACAGCTCCCAATGGGACCCACTTAGGGGGTGGTCGACCTACTTCACTTTAAAAATGATTTGGATGACCTTTATTTCTCATTTATCGACCCAACCTTGTCCCTACACTCCTCCTAACCATCCTAAATAGATACCATAAGGGTTTGAAGTGATTCCAAAGTGATTATACCATATTTCAACATCAAAAGTTAGTTCTACTGAAGAACAACACCTCTCTGAGGTTGTGTTGTCATTGAGGATAATTGTGGGTTGTGTTTAGATGAAATTTCAAGTTTTTTCCACTGGATAAGGTGATTATAACATCCTACTACATGTTTTTGAAGTTGTTTATCTATTGGTTGAATACTACTAGAGGAGGCTTGAAATAGTTTGAGATGTTATTGTTTTTAATGGACTGTTTTGGAAAAGTTGTTTCCATGAATTATAAATGGTTGGAAACCCTTGAAAATGACTCTCTTATGATGTTTTTATTATAAAATATTGTCTACTTGTCGAACTTGTTATTGGTACTGTGTATGAAGAGAAAGGACAACATAACAATGGAAAGTTGTACTTGTTGTTGTTGTTAGATTGTTGGGCTATTTGAGGGTGAATTAGGATATTAATAGGAGGTTATAAGTCCTCCCATTGTACTTAATATCATTCTGTCTATGTTGGTAAGTTAATGAATGAATGACTTTGGGGTTAAAGGGTTCAAAAGGGATTCAATCTGAGCTTGCCGTTTGTCGTGTTAAATAGTAGTTTCGTTGGTGATGTTTATGCACTTGTTGTTGTGTAGCTTGATTTGTGTTGTGGTGATGAAAGTATATAGGTAAAGGTTTTATGGGTTTATGTTGATTGATGGACTTGGTAAAGTTAAGGTTACAGGGGAGATGCTGCCCAAATTTACGTAAACGAGCTACTAGTTTAAGTTGCGGAGTTAACCTTGACTCAGCACTAATTTTGAATTTCCTTATGCTATGGTAGATTGAGTTGAGTTGTTTGATGAATTGCTTGGAAGTTATTACGGACTCAATGGAGTTAAGGTATGTTAAGGCTATACCTTCTTTCCTTTTGGCGCCATCCATATGATAAAAATGAAACGAGCAAACACACAACTTTCATAAATGACTCTATTTCATAGAAGTACTAGGGGTGCCTATGTTCTTGATTCCCCATGTGTCCTATTATTATATCGTCTGTTCATAGGTCTTAGAAAATACGTAAGTTTATAAAGTTTATCCGAAGGCATAATGATCTTATGACATTCCGAGAGATCTTATTGACTTACTTCATTATGCATTGCATTCATTTATATATGTACATTTACCCATGACCAGATGACGTTATATATGCGTATATTATATGTATATGGGGTATGGGAAAAGGTTATGGCGTTATATATGCACCACCACCTGATCAGCTGATACGTTGATGATTTCGCCCACAGAGGCCGAGATGATATGATGGGATGCCTTCAGAGGCTTGATGACATTATGTACGTATATACATATGCATGATATGACATTTATACGCATACGCATAACATTATAATTGTTTCATGATTCACAGAGCTATTCAGACTTACATGTTGAGTTCTTTACTTTATGTTTCTTTCATGTCTTTTATATACTGCTTTTCATGCCTTACATACTCGGTACTTTATTTGTACTGACGTCCCTTTTGCCTGGGGATGCTGCATTTCATGCCCAAGTCCTGATAGACAGGTTGATGGTCCTCCTAATAGGCTATCATCTCACGGAAGTCGTTGGTGCACTCTACTTGCTTCAGAGTAGCCTATTTGGGCAATACGCTTTGGACATGTATAGATTGGTATAGCAGGGCCTTGTCCCGGCCTTTATGACATTTATGTACTCTTAGAGGCTTGTAGACATATGTCATGTATATGGATGATTGTATGGCCTTGTCGGCCTATGTTTTGAGTGTACAAATGATCATTTCGGCCATATTGGCTCGTATGTCACATGTATAAATTTGTATACCATGTTGGCTCGTCCTATGTCGAGTATTCCGTTATGATTTATTCTAGTTATCTCATGATGGCCCTTCTGGCCATTTACCCATAATGGTATGATAAGAAAAATATGTTACATTGGTACTCGGTTGAGTAAGGCACTGGGTGTCCATCGCGGCCCTGCGGTTTGGGTTGTGACAATCCGGGTTTGGTCGCACGGGCCCATGTAGGAGACGTGGACTATAGTACACAAAAATTTGGGAATCGTGCAAAATTCTATTTTTATGGCACTAAAATGTCAAAACAATGAGTAACGATCATAGTGAGGCGGTGACTATTGTTCCATATGTCGGTTTTGATGGGCCAAAAATTTTTTAGGCGATCCGGGTCCGTTCGCCTGGGCCCATGCAAGAGATGTGGGCTATAACCCATGAAAATATGGAAATTTGGCAGAATTCTAATTTTATAGCCCAAAAATGTCAAAAAATGAGTAACGGTCATGACGAGGCTCTGACTATTGTTAGTTAGGTCATTTCTGAAGGGCTAGCAAAATTTCAGTCGATTCAGGTCCATTCGCTTGGGCCCTTGCAGGAGGCATGGGCAATATCACAAGGAAATCTGGGAATGATGCCGAATTCTAGTTTTATGGACCTAAAATGGCAAAAAATGAGTAATGGTCATGGTAAGGGGGTGACTATAGTTTCTTAGGTGGTTTTTTATGGGCCAACAAAATTTAAGGCAATTCGGGTCCGGTCGCCCGGGCCAATGCAAGAGGCATGGGCGCACATAAAAATCTGGAAATCCGGCGGAATTCTAGTTTTATGGTCGCAAAACACAAAACAATAAGTAATAGTCATGGCGAGGCAGTGACTATTGTTCCTTACGTCATTTTTGATGGGTCAGAAAAATATTAGGCGATCCATTTCCGGTCGCCTGGCCCATGCAAGAGGCGTGTGCTATAGCACAAAAATCTAGGAATCGGGGAAAATTTCAGTTTAATGACCATAAAACACCACAAAAAGAGTAACGGTCATAGCGAGACGGTGACTATTGTTCCTTAGGTCATTTTTGATGGGCCGAAGAATTTTAGGCAATCCGGGTCCTGTCGGCAACGCATGCAGGAGGTGTGGGCTATAACACACGATAATATAGAAATCGGGCTAAATTCCAATTTTATTGCTCTAAAATGTCATAAACGAGTAACGGTTATAGCGAGGCAGTGACTATTGTTCCTTAGGTCATTTATGATGGGCCGACAAAGTTTTAGGTGGTCTAGGTCCGGTCGCCCGGGTCCATGCAGGAGGCGTGAGCTATAGTACACGAAAATCTAGGAATCGGGCAGAATTTTAGTTTTATGGCCACAAAACACCAAACAATGAGTAACGGTCATAGCGAGGTGGTGACTATTGTTCTTTAGGTCATTTTTGATGGGTCGGTGAAATTTTTAGCGACCCGGGTCCTGTCGCTGGGCCTATTCAGGAGGCGTGGGCTAGAGCACAAGAAAATCTAGAAATCGGACAGAATTCTAATTTATTGCCCTAAAATGCCAAAAACCTAGTAACGGTCATGACGAGGTGGTGAATATTATTCCTTAGGTTTTTTTTATGGGCCGGCAAAATTTTTGGTGATCCGGGTCTGTAGCACGGGCCCATGTAGGAGACGTGGGCTAAAGCACATGCAAATCTGGGAATCGAGCGTAATTCCAGTTTTATGGCCCTAAAACTCCAAAAAATGAGTAACGATCATGGCAAGGTGATGACTATTGTTCCTTAGGTCTGTTCTGATGGGCCGGCATAATTGTAGGCGATTTGGGTCCAGTCGTCTGGGCCCATGCAGGAGGCGTGGGCTATAGTACATGAAAATTTAAGAATCGGGCGAAATTCCATTTTTATGGCACTAAAACGCCAAAAAATGAGTAACGGTCATGGCAAGGCAGTGACTATTGTTCCTTAGAACAGTTTTGATGGGCCGGCAAAATTTTAGGCGATCCAGGTCTGTTTGCCTGAGCCCATACAGGAGACGTGGGCTATATCACAAGGAAATCTGCGAATCAGACGGAATTCTAGTTTTATGGCCCTAAAACACCAAAACACGAGTAATGGTCATGGAAAGGCAGTGACATTTGTTTATTACATCGTTTTTGATGCGTCGGCAAAATATTAGGCGATCCGTCTCCTTGCCCATGCTGGAGGGGTGTGCTATAGCATACAAAAATCTAGGAATTGGGCGGAATTTCCGTTTTATGGCCCTAAAACACCAAAAAACATGTAACGGTCATGGAGAGGCGGTGACTATTGTTCCTTAGGTCAATTTTGATGGGCTGATTAAATTTTAGGCGATCCGGGTCCTGTCGCCGACGCATGCAAGAGGCGTGGACTTCCAATTTTATTGCCCTAAAACACCATAAAACGAATAGCGGTCATGGCGAGGCAGTGACTATTGTTCCTTAGGTTATTGTTTATGGGCCGAAAAGATTTTAGGAGATCCGATCCCGGTCGCCCGGGCCTATGCATGAGGCGTAGGCTATAGCACATGAAAATCTGATAATCGAGCGGAATTCCATTTTTATGACCCTAAAACACCAAATAATGAATAACGATAATGGCAAGGCGGTGACTATTGTTCCTTAGGTTATTTTGATGGGCCAAAATTTTGTTAGGTGATCCTGGTCTTGTCGCTCGAGCCCATGAAAGAGGCGTGGGCTATAGCACATGAAAATTAGGGAATCTGGTAGAATTCATTTTTCAGGACCCCAAAAATGCCAAATTAATGAGTAAGGGTCATGGCGAGGCGCTGACTATTGTTTCTTTGGGTATTTTTTATGGGCTGGATAAATTTTAGGTGATCAGGGTCTGGTCGCCTGGCCCATGTAGGAGGCGTGGACTAAAGCACAAGAATATCTGGGAATCGAGCGTAATTCGAGTTTTATGGCCCTAAAACGCAAAAATATGTCTAACGATCATGGCATGGCGATGACTATTGTTTCGTAGGTTGGTTTTGATGGTCCGGAATAATTTTAGGTGATACGGGTCTTGTCGCCCGGGCCCATGCAGGAGGCGTGGGCAATAATACACGAAAATATGGAATCAGGTGGAATTTCAATTTTATGGCACTGAAATGCCAAAAACGAGTAACGATCATGGTGAGGAGGTAACTATTGTTCCTTAGGTCGGTTTTGATTGGCCGGCAAAATTTTATGCGATCCGGCTCCGATCGTCTGGGCCCATGCAGGAGAAGTGGGCTATAACACACAAATATCTGAAAATCGGGCGGAATTCAAATTTCATGTCCCTAAAATGCCAAAAAGTGAGTAACGATCATGGCGAAGCGGTGACTATTGTTCCTTAGGTCGTGTTTAATTGTTCCAGTTTAATGGCCCTAAAACGCCAAAAATAAGGAAACTTACACAAATGTCCCAAATAAGTCTCAACTTACAAACCTCTAGCCGTTAGTCATAGACTTACCAAAACTAGCCAAGCAGATATAAAAATTTAAAAACCAAATAAATAAGGTTCTTTCTCTCAAAGAATCACATGCAAAAATCTCCTTCCATATTTTTAAACGTGATTAGCAAAATTAGATGCAAAACGGAAAGGAAATTTCATGGATGAGGTAGCAAATAAGGTGATGAAATACAAAAACAAATACAATATCCCAAAAATCTAAGCACAAAAAGGAACTTTTTCAATGGGTATAGTTGAAATTCATTAAATACACATAGATAATTGTATATACAAAATTTGAGGAAGATTGGAGGTGATTTGGACTGGTTTTGCATCAAAATTCGTAATTAAATCGAGTTCAAAAAATGCTTCTACGACACATATATCAAACATGTAACACGCATGTATCTCACCCAAAGGTATACATGTGATACACAATTGATACATATATGATACACAGTGTGATACACATATCATTATTTTTCATGTTCAGTTTTTACTTTGAATTTTCAATTCAAACCACCTCAAAACTTCACCAAATCATCCCAAAACTGAGATTCAAGCTCCTTAAGATGTACCCAATCTATTCTGATAACACCCACTCAAAAGAAAGCAAAATTTGGACCTTTGTTTTTGCTACAAATAGCTAATTGGCTAATATTAGTAATATTTGGCTAATATTAGTAATATTTTTATGAATTGGCCAATTTTTATAATGAGCTACTTAAAAATGGAAATAACTAGTAGTTTTCCCAAAAAATAAGCAACGTTCATGGCCATGAAAGATGCGTGGGCTCTAACACACAAAAATATGGGAATCAGGCAGAATTCTAGTTTTATGTCTCTAAAACACCAAAAATCGAGCAACAGTCATGGTGAGGCGGTGACTATTGTTCCTTAGGTCATTTTTTATGGGTCGAAAAAATATTAGGCAATCCATGTCCGGTCGCCCCGGCCCATGCAAGGGGCGTGGGCTATACCACACAAAAATCTAGGAATCGGGCAAAATTCCAGCTTTATGGCCCTAATATGCCAAAAACTAAATAACGGTCATGACAAGGTGGTAAAAATTGTTCCTTAGGTCATTTTTTATGGGTCGAAAAAATATTAGGCGATCCGGGTCCGGTCACCCAAGCCCATGCAAGAGGCGTGGGCATAGCACATAAAAATATGAGAATAGGGGAGAATTCCAGTTTTATGGCTCAAAAACACCAAAATACAAATAACGGGCATGGCGAGGCGGTGACTATTGTTCCTTAGGTCATTTTTGATGGTCCGATAAAACTTTATGCGATCCGAGTCCTGTTGCTTGGGTCCATGCAGGAGGCGTGGGCTATAGCACACGAAAATCTTGCAATCATGCGGAAGTCCCGTTCTATGGGTCTAAAACGCCAAAATATGAGTAACGGCCATGGCGAGGCGGTGACTGTTGTTCCTTAGGTCCTTTTTGATGGGCTTGCAAAATTTAAAGCGATCCGGGTAGTGTCGCACACAAAAATCTGAGAATCGCGTTGAATTCCAATTTTACCGCCCTAAATGCTAATAAACGAGTAAAGGTCATGGCGAGGCAAGGACTATTGTTTCTTAGGTTGGTTTTATGGGCTGGCAAATGTTTTAGGCAATTCTAGTTCGGTTGCCTAGGGCCTATGCAGGTGGCGTGGGCTCTAGCATAGGAAAATTTGGGAATCGAGCGGAATTCTTTCTTTATTGCCCAAAAATGCTAAAAAAAAATGATTAAGCGTCATGGCGAGGCGGTGACTATTGTTCCTTAGGTCGTTTTTGATGGGCCAAAAATATTTTAAGTTGATCATGAGGCATGGACAATAGCACACAAAAATATGGGAATAGGGCGAAATTCAATTTTTATGGCTATAAAACGCCAAAAGACAAGTAACGGACATGACAATGCGGTGAAAATTGTTCCTTAGATCGTTTAGATGGGCCAAAATATTTTTAGAGGATATTGAACTGGTCGCCCAGGCCCATGTAGTAGGTGTGGGCTATAGCACACAAAAATCTCGGAATCGGGCGAAATTCTCTTTTTAGGGCACTAAAACGCCTAAGAACGAGTAACGTTCTTTGCAAGGCGGTGTTTATTGTTACTTAGTAACGGTCATGGCGATGCGGTGACTATTATTCCTTAGGTCTTAATTGATGGACCGACAAAAATTTAGGTGATTTTGGTCTGATCGCCCGGGCCCATGTAGGAAGCGAGAGCTATAGTACACAAAACACAGGGAATCAGCCAAAATTCTAGTTTTATGACCCTAAAATTCTAAACAATGAGTAACGGTCATGTCGAGGCGGTGACTATTGTTCCTTAGATCATTTTCGATGGGACGGCAAAAGCTTAGGCGATTCGGGTCCGGTCACCCAGGCTCATGCAGGAGGCGTGGGAATAGCACACAAAAATCCAGGAATCATGCGAAATTCCATTTTTATGATCCTAAAATGCAAAAAAATGAATAACAGTCAGGCAAGGTGGTGACAATTGTTCATCAGGTCATTTTTTATTGGCCCGCAAAATATTAGACGATCCGGGTCCTGTCGCCCTGGCCCATGCAAGAGGCGTGGGCTATAGCATACGAAAATCTGAGAATCGGGCAGAATTCCCGTTTTATGACCCTAAAACACCAAAAAACGAGTAACGGTCATGGCGAGGCGGTGATTATTGTTTCTTAGGTTGTTTTACTAAATTTTAGGCAATCTAGGTCCGCTTTCTCAGGCCCATGCAGGAGGCGTGGGCTATAGCACATGAAAATTTGAGAATCAGGCGGATTTCTATTTTTATGGCCCTAAAATGCCAAAAACCAAGTAATGGTCATGGGGAGGCAGTGATTATTGTTTATTAGGTCATTTTTGATTGGCCGAAAATTTTTTAGGCGATCCAGGTCCGGTTGCCCGGTTCCATGCAGGAAGCGAGGGCTATAACATACGAAAATCTGGAAACCGGGCGAAATTCTAGTTTTATGGCCCTAAATCGCCAAAAACTGAGTAACAATCATGGAGAGGCGGTGAATATTGTTCCTTTCATTATTTTTTATGGGCTAGCAAAATATTTATTCGATCCGAGTCCGGTCGCCCTTGCATATGCAGAAGGCGTGGGCTATAACACAAGAAAATATGGGAATCAGGCGAAATTCAAGTTTTATGGCCCTAAAAATGCCAAAAAGAATGAATAACAGTCATGGAGAGGCGATGAATATTGTACCTTAGGTCGTTTTTAATGGGCCGGCAAAAATTTAAGTGATCTTGGTTTGATCGCCCGGGTCCATGCATGAGGCGTGGGCAGTATCACATAAACATCGGGGAATTGGGCGGAATTCCAATTTTATGGTACTAAAATGCCAAAATACGAGTGACGGTCACAGCGAGGTGGTGACTATTGTTACTTAGGTCATTTTTGATGGACCAGAAAAATTTTAGGCGAGCTGGGTCCGGTCTCTCAGGCCCATACAGGAGGCATTTGCTGCATATGAAAATCGAGGAATGGGGCGGAAGTCCAGTTTAATAGCTCTAAAATGCCAAAACACAAGTAACGGTCATGGATATGCGGTAACTATTATTCCTTAAGTTGTATTTGATATGCCGGCAAAATTTTAGGTGATCAAGGTCCGGTCTCTATGGCCATGTAGGAGGTGTGGGCTATAGCACACGAAAATCTGGGAATCAGGCAAAATTCTAGTTTTATAGCCTTAAAATGCTAAAATCGAGTAACGATAGTGGCGAGGTGGTGACTATAGTTCTGTAGTTCGTTTTTGATAGAACGTCAAACTTTTAGGTGATCAGGGTCCGGTCGACCGAGCCCATGCAGGAGGCGTGGGCTATAACACATAAAAATCTGTGAATCGGGCGAAATTCAAGTTTATGGCCCTAAAACGCCAAAATAGGATTAATGGTCATGGCGAGGCGGTGACTATTTTAGGCCATTTTTGATGGGCCGATAAAATTTTAGGCGACCTGGGTCCTGTCACTTGGGCCCATGAAAGAGGCATAAGCTATAGCACACCAAAATCTGAGAATCGGGCGAAATTCTAGTTTTATGGCCCTAAAACGCCAAAAGATTAGTAATGGTCATGGCGAGGAAATGATTATTGTTCCTTAGGTCAATTTTTATGGGCCGGAAAAATTTTAGGATATCCAGGTTGGATCACCCGGGCCCATGCACGAAATGTGGGCTATAGCACAAGAAAATGAGGGAATCGTGCAGAAATTCAAAATTTATGGCCCTAAAATGCCAAAAAAATGAGTAACTGTCATGGAGAGGAGGTGAATATATTTCCTTAGGTCGTATTAGATGGGCCGGCAAAAGTTTAGTAGATATGGGTCCGGTTGCCCGGGCCCATGCAGGAGGCCTGGGCTATAGCACACAAAAATCTAGAAATCAGGTAGAAATCTACTTTTATGGCTCTAAAAAAATAAGTAACGGTCATGGAGAGACATTGACTATTGTTCCTTAGGTCGTTTTTGATGGGCCGGCAAAATTTTAGGCGATCCAGTTCCGGTCGCCCTGGCTAATGCAGGAGGCGTGGGCTAAAACATATGAATACCTGAGAATCAGGCGGAATTCCAGTTTTATGGCCCTAAAATGGCAAAACTCGACTAGCGGTCATAGAGAGGCAGTGACTATTACTTCCGTAGATCATTTTCGATGGGTCTCCTAGGCCCATGCAGGAGGCGGTGAATATAGCACACGAAAATCGAGGAATCGGACGGAAGTCCAGTTTAATGGCCCTAAAATGCCAAAAAACAAGTAACGGTTATGGCGAGGCGGTAACTATTGTTTCTTAGGTCATTTTTGATGACCGGCAAAATTTTATGCGATCACGGTCCGGTCGCCCGGGCCCATGCAGCAGGCGTGGGCTATAGCACACAAATATCTTGAAATCTGGCGAAATTCTAGTTTTATGGCCGTAAAAATGCTAAGAACGAGTAACGGTCGTGGCGAGGAGCTGACTATAGTTCCTTAAGTCGTTTTGATAAGACGTCAAACTTTTAGTGATCCGGATCTGGTCGACCGAGCCCATGTAGGAGGCGTGGGCTATATCATACGAAAATATAGGAATCATGCGAAATTCAAGTTTTATGGCCCTAAAATGCCAAAATAGGAGTAATGGTCATGGCGAGGCAGTGACTATTTTAGGCCATTTTTGATAGGCCAACAAAATTTTAGGCGATCTGGGTCCGGCCGCCAGGCCCATGCAGGATGAGTGCGCTGTAGTCCACGAAAGTTTGGTAGTCGAGCGGAATTCAAGCTTTATGGCCCTAAAACGAAAAAATAATGAGTAACGATCAGGAAAAGACGGTGTCTATTTTTCCTTAGGTCATTGGCAAAATTTTAGGTGATCTGGTTCGGTCGCCCGGGCCCATGCAAGAGATAGCACACAAAAATCTGAGAATCGGGCGAAATTTCAATTTTATGGCCCTTAAATGCTAAAACACGAGTAACAGTCATGGCAAGGCGACGACTATTGTTCCTTAGGTTATTTGTGATTGGTCAGAAAAATTGTAGGCAATTCGGGTCTGGTCGCTAGGGCCCATGCAGGAGGCATGGGCTATAGCATTCAAAAATCTGGGAATCGAGCACAATTCTAGTTTTATGTCCCTAAAACGCAAAAAAACGAGTAATGGTTGCGGTGAGGTGGTGCCTATTGTCCCTTAAATAATTATTGGTGGGCCGGTTAAATTTTAGGTAATTTTGGACCGATCGCCCAGGACCATGTAGTAGGAGTGGGTTATAGCACTCAAAAATCTCGGTATCGGACGGAATTCTATTTTTATGGCACTTAATGCCAAAGAACGAGAAACGGTCTTTGCAAGGTGGTGACTATTGTTCCTTTGTAAGGGTCATGGCGATGCAGTGACTATTGCTCATTAGGTTATTTTTCATGGACCAGAAAAAATATAGGTGATCTTGGTCTAATCGCCCGGGCCCATGCAGCAGGCGAGGGCTATTGCACACAAAAATCTGGGAATCACGCAAAATTATAGTTTTATGTCTCTAAAATGCTAAAAAATGAGTAATGGTCATGGAGATGCGGTGACTATTATTCATTAGATCGTTTTTTATGGGATGGAAAAAGCTTAGGCGATTCGGGTCCGATCGCCCGGGCTCATGCAGGAGGAGTGGGAATAGCACACAAAAATCTAGGAATCAGGCGGAATTCCAGTTTTATGACCCTAAATTGCAAAAAACGAGTACCAGTCATGGCGAGGTGGTGACAATTGTTCCTCAGGTCATTTTTGATTGGCCCGCAATATATTAGGCGATCCGAGTCCAGTTGTCCTTCCCATGCAGACACATGAAAATTTGGGAATCGGGTGAAATTCCTATGTTATGGCCCTAAAATGCCAAAATTACGAGTAACGGTCATGGCAAGGCGGTGATTATTGTTTCTTAGGTTGTTTTTGATGGACGACAAAATTTTAGGCTATCTACGTCCGCTCTCTCGGGCCCATGCAGGAGGCGTGGGCTATAGCATATGAAAATCTGGGAATTAGGCGGATTTCCAGCTTTATGGCCCTAAAACACCAAAACCGAGTAATGGTCATGGGGAGGCGGTGATTATTGTTCCTTGGATCATTTTTGATGGGCCGACAAAATTTTAGGCGATCCAGGTCTGGTGGCCCGGGCCCGTGTTGGGGGCGTGGGCTAGCACACGAAAATCTGGGAATCGGGCGGAATTCCAGTTTTATGGCCCTAAAATGCCAAAAACACAAGTAATGATCATAGCAAGGTGGTGACTATTGTTCCTTGGGTCATTTGTGATGGGTCGACAAAAGTTTTTGAGATCTAGGTCTGGTGGCCCAGGCCCATGCAGGAGGCGTGGGCTATAGCACATGAAAATCTAGAAATCAGGTAGAATTCCAGTTTTATGACCCATAAATGCCAAAACACAAGTAACGGGTATGGCGAGGTGGTGACTATTGTTACCTAGGTCGTTTTTGATGGGTCGGAAAAATTGCAGGCGATCCTTGTCCGGTCGCTCGGGCCCATATAGGAGGCGTGTGCTATAGCACACGAAAATATGAAAATCGGGCAGAATTCCAATTTTATGATCCTAAAACGCTAAAAATGTGTCACGGTCATGGCAAAAAAGTGACTATTGTTCCTTAGGTCATTTTTTATGGGTTGGTTAAATTTTAGGCGATTCGGGTCCGGTAGCCAGGGCCCATGAAGGAGGCGTGGGCTATAGCACACGAAATCTGGGAATCGGGCAAAATTCCAGTTTTATGGCCCTAAAATGCCAAACAATGTTTAAATGTCATGTCGGGGCGGTGAATATTGATCCTTAAGTCATTTATGATGGTCCTAAAAAAATTTAGGCGATCCGGTTCCGGTTAGGTCGAGCTCATGCAAGAGAAGTGGGTTGTAGCACGCAAAAAATTAGGAAGTGGGCGGAATTCCAATTGTAAGGCCCTAAAACGCTAAAAAATGAGTAACGGTCATGGAGAGACAGTAACTATTATTCCTTAGGTCATTTTTGATGGGCCTGCAAAATTTTAGGTGTTCGGGGTTGGTCGCCTGGGCCCGTGTAGTAGGCGTGGGCTATGGCACACGAAAATCTGGGAATCGAACGAAATTCTAGTGTTATGGCCCTAAAATGCCAAAAAATGAGGAATGGTCATGGCGAGGTGGTGAAAACTGTTCCTTAGGTAATTTATGATGGAACGAAAAAATGTTAGGCAATCCGGGTCTGGTTCGGCCGGGCCCATGCAAGAGGCGTGCGCTATAGCACACGAAAAATTGGGAATCAGGCGGAATTCCAGTTTTATGGCCCTAAACGCCAAAAAATGAGTAACAGTCATGGAGAGTTAGTGACTATTGTTCCCTAGGTCATTTTTGATGGGCCGATTAAATTTTAGGTGATCTAGGTCCGGTCGCCTGGGCCCATGCAAGAGGCGTGGGCTATAGAACACGAAAATGTGGAAATTGAAAGAAATTCCAGTTTTATAGCCCTAAAATGCCAAAAATATTTAAAGCTCATGTCGAGATGGTGACTATTGTTCCTTAGGTGATTTATGATGGGCCGAAAAAAATTTAGGCGATCCGGGTCCGGTTCGGTCGGGCCTATGCAAGAGGCGTGCGCTATAGCACACGAAAATCTAGGAATCATGAGAAATTCCAGTTTTATGTCCATAAAATACCAAAACACGAGTAACGGTTGTGACGAGGTGATGACTATTGTTCCTTTAGTCATTGCTTATGGGGCGGCAAAAATTTAGGCGATCGGGGTCCGGTCTCCCGGGCCCATGCAGGAGGCATGGGCTATAGCACTAGAAAAACTTGGAATATGCAAAATTCTATTTTTATGGACCTAAAATGCCAAAAAATGAGTAACAGTCATGGAGAGGCAGTGACTAATGTTCCATAGGTCGTTATTGATAGGCCGGCATAATTTTAGGCGATCAGGGTCCGGTTACCTTGTCCCATGTAGGATGCCTGGGCTATAGCACACGAAAATTTGGGAATCAGGTAGAATTTCAGTTTTATGGTCCTAAAACGCAAAACAATGAGTAGCGGTCATGGAGAGATGGTGACTAATGTTTCTTAGTTAATTTTTTATCTCGCGACAAAATTTTAGGCGATCAGGAGGCATAGGCACATGCAAATCTGGGAATCAGGCGAAATTCAAGTATTATGGCCCTAAAATGCCAAAATCATGAGTAACGGTCATGGAGAGATAGTGATTATTATTCCTTAGGTTATTTATTATGGGCCGGAAAAATTTTAGGCAATCCAGTTCCGGTCTCCCGGGCCTATGCATGAGGCGTGGCCAACGAAATTTTGGGAATAGGGCGAAATTCTAGTTTATGGCCCTAAAATGCCAAAACATGAGTAATGGTCAAGGCGAGGCAGTGATTAATGTTCCTTAAGTCATTTTTGATGAGCCGGCAAAATTTTAGGCGATCCAGGTATGGTCGTCCAGGCCCATGTAGGATGCGCGATTTATAGCACATGAAAATCTAGAAATCGGGCGGAATTCCAGTTTTATGGTGCTAATACGCCAAACACCGAGTAACGGTCATAACGAGGCGGTGACTATTGTTCCTTATGTCATTTTTGATGGGCCGACAAAATTTTAGGCAATTCAGGTCGAGTCGGCCGGGCCCATGCAGGAGGCATGGGCTATAGCACACGAAAATCATGGAATCGGGCGGAATTCCAGTGTTATTTTATTAAGACACCAAAAAACGATTAAAGGTTATGGAGAGGAGGTGACTAATAGTCCTTTGGTCATTTTTGATGGGCCTGCAAAACTTTAGGCAATCCAGGTCCAGTCGCCCGAGCCCATGAAGGAGGAATGGATAGCACACGAAAATTTGGGAATCGGGCGGAATTCGAGTTTTATAGTGGCAAAACGCCAAAAGACGAGTAACGGTCATGACGAGTTGGTGGCTATAGTTTCTTAGGTAATTTAATATGTGCCGGAAAATTTTTAGTCGATTCAGGTTCGGTATCCCGGGCTCATGCAGGAGGCATGGGCTATAGCACACGAAAATCTGGGAATCGGGCAAAATTCTAATTTTATGGCCCTAAAACGCCAAAACATTAGTAACGGTCATGGAGAGGGGGTGACTAATGTTCCTTAGGTTATTTTTGATGGGCCGGAAAAATTTTAGGCGATCTAGGTTGGGTCGCCCGGGCCCGTGCAAGAGGCGCGGTTGTAGCACTCGAAAAAACTAGGAATTGGGCGGAATTCCTATTTTATGACCCTAAAACGCCAAAAAACGAGCGACGATCATGGAGAGGCAGTGATTATTGTTCCTTAGGACATTTTTGATGGGCCGGCAAAATTTTAGGCGATCTGGGTCCGGTTGCTCGGGCCCATGCAGAAGGAGATGAATATAGCACACAAATATTTGGAAGTCGATCGGAATTCCAATTTTATGGCCCTAAAACGCCAAAAAGTGAGTAACGGTCATGGCGAGACGGTGAGTATTTGTCTTAGATTGTTTTTTAAGGGCCAAATAAATTTTAGGAAATCTGGGTCCGGTCGCCCGAGCTGATGCATGAGGCGTGGGCTATAGCATACGAAAATTTGGGAATCGGGCAAAATTCCAATTTTAAGTCACTAAAACGCCAAAACACGAGTAACGGTCATGGTGTGGCAGTGACAATTGTTCCTAAGGTAGTTTGTGTTGGGCCGACGAAATTGTAGGCAATCCGGGTATGGCCGCCCGTGCCCATGTAGGAGGCCTGGGCTATAGCACACAAAAATCTGGGAATCCAACGGAATTCCAGTTTTATGGCCATAAAAAGCCAAAGAATGAGTAATGGTCATGGTGAGGCAGTGACTATTGTTCCTTATGTCAATTTTGATGGAACAGTAAAATTTTAGGCGATTCGGTTCGGTCGCTCGAGCCCATGTAGGAGACGAGGGCTATAACATACAAAAATCTAGAAATCGGGCGGAATTCCAGTTTTATGGCCCTAAAATGCCAAAACACGAGTAACAGTCATAGTGAGGTGGTGACTATTGTTCCTTGGGTCGGTTGTGATGGTTCGGAAAAATTGTAGGCGATCCACATTCGGTGGCCCATGCCCATGCAGGGGGCATTGGCTATAGCACACGATAATGTGGGAATCAGGTGGAATACTAGTTTTATGGCCCGTAATTGCCAAAACACATGTAACAGTCATATCGAGGTGTTGACTATTGTTCCTTAGGTCATTTGTGATGGGTCAGAAAAATTGTTAGCGATCCGGGTCTGGTCGCTCGGGCCCATATAGGAGGTGTGGGCTATAGCACACGAAAATATAGGAATCGGGCGGAATTCTATTTTATGGCCCTGAGACACCAAAACACGAGTAACGGTCAAGGCGATGAGGTGACTATTGTTCCTTAGATCATTTCTTATGGGCCGGGAAAATTTTAGGCCATCCGAGTTCGGTCTCTCGGGCCCATGCAGGAGGCCTGGGCTATATCACACGAAAATCTGGGAATCGGGCTGAATTCCAATTTTATGACCTTAAAACGCCAAAGAATGAGTAATGGTAATGGAGAGGTGGTGATTATTGTTCATTAAGTCATTTTTGTTGGGGTGGTTAAATTTTATGCAATTCAAGTCCGATCGCCTGTGCCCATGCAGAATGCATGGGCTATAGAACATTAAAATCTGGGAATTGGGCGAAATTTTAGTTTTATTGCCTAAAATGCCAAAAAGAGTTTAAAGGTCATGTCGAGGCGATGACTATTTTTTCTTAGGTCATTATGATGGGTCGGAAAAAATTTAGGCGATCGGGGTCCGGTTCGGTCGGGCCCATGCAAGAGGCGTGCGCTATAGCACACGAAAATCTGGGAATCGTGTGAAATTCTAGTTTTAAGGCCCTAAAATGCCAAATAACGAGTAACGGCCATGGCGAGGAGGTGACTATTGTTCTTTAGGTCATTTTTTATGGGCCGACAACATTTTAGGCGATCCGGGTCCGGTCGCCCAGGTCCATTAAGGAGGCGTGGGCTATAGCATACCAAAATCTGGGAATCAAGCGGAATTTTAATTTTATATATGGCCTTAAAAAGCCAAAATATGAGTAACAGTCATGGAAAGACGGTGACTATTTTTCCTTGGGTTATTTTTGATAGGCCAGCAAAATTTTGGGCAATTTGGATCCTGTCGCACAGGCCCATGCAGGATGCGTGGGCACACGAAAATTTGGAAATTGGGTGAAATTCCAGTTTTATGGTGTTAAAACGCCAAACAATGAGTAACAGTCATGGAGAGGCAGTGAATATTGTTCCTTAGGTTATTTTTGATAGGCTGGAAAAATTTTAGGCGATCCTGGTCTAGTCGCCCGGACCCATGCTGGAGGAGTGGGCTATAGTACAAAAAACTCTAGTAGTCGAGCGAAATTCCTGTCTTATGACCCTAATATGCTAAAAAATGAGTAACTGTGATGGCGAAGCGGTGATTATTATTCCTTGCGTTGTTTATGATGGGCCGTCAAAATTTTAGGCGATCCAGGTCTAGTGGCCCGGGCCCATGTTGGAGACGTGGGCTATATAGCACATGAAAATCTGGGAATCGGACGGATTTCCAGTTTTATGACCCTAAAATGCCAAAACACGAGTAACGATCATAGAAAGACGGTGACTTATTGTTTCTTGGGTCGTTTGTGATGGGTAGGCAAAACTTTTTGAGATCTAGGTCCAGTGGCCTAGGCCCACGCAGGAGGCGTGGGCTATAGCACACGAAAATCTAGAAATCGGGTGGAATTCTAGTTTTATGGCCTGTAAATGCCAAAACACAAGTAACGATCATGGCGAGGCGGTGACTATTGTTCCTTTGGTCATTTGTGATGGGTCGGAAAAATTGCCGGAGTTCCCTGTCCGGTCGCTCTGGCTCATATAGCAGGCGTGGGCTATAGCACACAAAAATATGGAATCAGGCGTTATTCCATTTTTATGACCCTAAAATGCTAAAAATGAGTAACGGTCATGGCGAAAAAGTGACTATTATTCCTTAGGTCATTTTTTATGGGCTGGTTAAATTTTAGGCGATCCGGGTCCGGTCGCCCGGGCCCATGCAGGAGCCAGGGGCTATCGTACACGCAAATTTGGAAATCGAGTGGAATTCTAGTTTTATGGCCTTAAAATGCCAAAAAACGAGTAACGGTCATGATAAGGCAGTTACTATTGTTCCTTAGGTCATTTTTGATGGACAGAAATTTTTTTAGGCGATACGGGTCCGATAGCCCGGGCCCATGTAGGAAGCGTAGACTATAGCACACGAAAATCTGGGAATTGGGTGAAATTCCAGTTTTATGGCACTAAAATGCCAAAAATGAGTAACGGTCCTGGCAAGGCGATGACTATTGTTCCTTTGATCATTTTTTATGAGAAGGCAAAATTGTAGGGGATCTGCGTCCGGTCGCCCTGGCCCATGCAGGAGGCGTGGGCTATGGCATACCAAAATCTGGGAATGAGGTAGAATTCCAAGTTTATGGCCTTAGAACACGAAAAATAAGTAACGGTCATGAAAAGATGGTGACTATTGTTCCTTGGGTTATTTTTTATGGTCCAGCAAAATGTTAGCCGATCCGGGTCCGATCGCACGGTCCCATGCAGGAGGTGTGAGCTATAGCACACAAAAGTTTGGGAATCAGGCAGAATTCCAGTTACATGGTGCTAAATTCCAATTTTTTGGCCCTAAAACGCCAAAAAATGAGTAACGGTCATGGCGAGGCAGTAACTATTGTTCCCTAGGTCATATTTGATGGGCTGGCAAAAATTTTGGCGATCCGGGTCCGGTCACCCGGGCCCATGCAGGAGGCATGTTTAGCACACGAAAATGTGGGAATCGGGCAGAATTCTTGTTTTATGGCCTTAAATTCCCAAACACGAATAACGGTTATGGCGAGGCGGTGATTATTGTTTCTTAGGTCATTTATGATGGACCGGAAAAATTGTAGGCGATCCAGGTCTGGTCGCCTGTGCCCAGCGCACAAAAATCTAGGAATCGAGTAGAATTCCAGTTTTATGGCCCTAAAATGCCAAAAAATTAGTAATGGTCATAGGGAAGCGGTGACTATTGTTCCTTGGGTAATTTATGATGGGCCGGAAAAAATTTAGGTGATCTGGGTTAGGTTCGGTCGGGTGCATGCAAGAGGTGTGGGTTGTAGCTCGTGAAAAACTGGCATCGGGCGGAATTCCAATTTTATGGCTCTAAAACGCACAAAAACGAGTAACGGTCATGGCGAGGCGGTGGCTATTTTTCCTTTGGTGGTTCATATTGGGCCGTAAAAATTGTAGGCCATCTGGGTCTGGTCGCATGGGCCAATGTAGGAGGCATGAGCTATAACACACGAGTTTTAAGGCCCTAAAACGTTAAAAAATGAGTAATGGTCACGACGAGACGGTGATTATTGTTCCTTATGTCATTTTTGATGGACCGCCAAAATTTTAGGCGATCCGGGTCGGATCCCCCGGACACATGCATGAAGCGTGAGCTATAGCACATGCAAATCTAGGAATTGGGCGAAATTCCAGTTTTATGGCCCTTAAACACCAAAATACAAGTAACGTTCATGGCGAGGCACTGACTATTATTCCTTAGGTCAGTTTTGATGGGCCGTCAAAAAATTTTAGGCGATCCGATTCCGGTCGCCTGGGCCCATGCAGGAGGCATAGGCTATATTGCACACGAAAATCAAGGAATCGTGCAGAATCCTATTTTTATGGCCATAAAATGCCAAAAACGAGTCACGATCATGGCGAGGCAATGACTTTTGTTCCTTAGGTCATTTTTTATGGGCTGGAAAATTTTTAGGCGATCCAAGTCCAGTTGTGTGGGCCCATATAGGAAACTTGGGTTATAGCATACGGAAATCTGAGAATCGGGCGGTATTACAATTTTATGGCCCTAACACACCAAAAATGAG
Organism: Nicotiana tabacum; assembly: GCF_000715075.1. Taxonomy (NCBI): domain Eukaryota; kingdom Viridiplantae; phylum Streptophyta; class Magnoliopsida; order Solanales; family Solanaceae; genus Nicotiana; species Nicotiana tabacum. Next base: position 2,117,097 of record NC_134081.1, on the reverse strand, counting down.
TAACAGTCATGGAGAGGCGGTGTCTATTATTTCTTAGGTCCTTTTTTATCGGCCAGCAAAATTTTAAGCGATCCAGGTCTGGTCGCACGGGCCCATACAGGAAGCATGGGTTATAACACACAAAAATTTGGGAATCGGGCGAAATTCAAGTTTTATAGTCCTAAAATGCCAAAACACAAGTAACGGTCATGGAGAGGCGGTGCCTACTGTTCCTTACATCATTTTTATGGGCCTGAAAAATCTTAGGCGATTCGGGTCCGGTCGCCCGGGCTGATGCATGAGGCGTAGGCTATAGCATACAAAAATTTGGGAATCGGGCAAAATTCCAATTTTAAGTCACTAAAACGCCAAAATATGAGTAACGGTCATGGCGAGGCAGTGACCATTGTTCCTTAGGTCATTTGTTATGGGCCGCTTAATTTTAAAGATCCGAGTTTGGTCGCCCGGGCCCATGCAGGAGGCATGGGCTATATCATATATAAATTAGAGTATCAGGCAAAATTCAAATTTTATAGCCCTAAAACGCCAAAAAAATGAGTAATGGTCATGTCGAGGCGGTGACTATTGTTCCTTAGGTTATTTGTGATGGCACGACAAAATGTTAGGTGACCCGGGTCAGTTCGCCCAGGACCATGCAAGAGACGTGGGCTCTAGCAAACGAAACTTTGGAAAGTGGGCGGAATTTTATTCTTATAGCCCTAAAATGCCAAAAAACGAGTAACGTTCATGGCGAGGCGATGACTATTGTTCCTTAGGTCATTTTTTATGGGCCGGAAAAATTTAGGCGACTCAGGTCCGGCCGCCTAGGCCCTTGCAAGAGGCGTGAGCGTTAGCACACGAAAAGTTGGAAATTGGGCGGAATTCCAGTTTTATAACCCTAAAACGCCAAAAAATGAGTAACGGTCATGGCGATGAGGTGACTATTGTTCCTTAGGTCATTTTTGATGGACCGAAAAAATTTTAGGCGATCCAAGTCCTATCACCCGGGACCATGCAGGAGGCGTGGGTTATGCACACGAAAATCTAAGAATCCGATGGAATTTTAGTTTTATGGCCCTAAAACTCAAAAAAATTAAGTAACGGTCATGGAGAGGCGGTGGATATTGTTCCTTCGGTCATTTTTGATGGGCTGGTAAAATTATAGGCGATCAGGATCCGATCGCCCGAACCATGCAGGAGGCGTGGGCTATACCCTATAGCACATGAAAATCTGGCCCTAAAATGACAAACAACGAGTAAAGGTCATGGCGAGGCGGTCACTATTGTTCCTTAGGCCATTAATTATGGGCCGACAAAATCTTAGGAGATCCGGGTCTGGTAGCGCGACCCCATGCAAGAGGCGTGGGCTATAGCACACGAAAATTTGGGAATCGGGTGAAATTCCAGTTTTATCGCCTTATTGTACCAAAAAATGAGTAACGATCATGGAGATGAGGTGACTATGGTTCCTTACGTCATTTTTGTTGGGCCGATTAAATTTTAGGCGATTTGTATCCGGTCGCCTGGGCCATAGCACATGAAAATCTAGGAATCATGCGAAATTCCAATTTTATAGCCCTAAAACGCCAAAAAATGTTAAACGGTCATGTTGAGGAGGTGAATATTATTCCTTAGGTAATTTATGATGGGCCGGAAAAAATTTAGGCGATCCGGGTCCAGTTTAGCCGGGCCCATGTAAGAGGCGTAGGCTATAGCACATAAAAATCTAGGTATCGGGTGGAATTCCAGTTTTATGGCCCTAAAATGCCAAACAAAATGAATAACGGTCTTGGAGAGATAGTGACTATTATTTTATAGGTCATTTTCGATGGGACGGCAAAATTTTAAGCGATCCGGGTCTAGTCGCTCGGGCCCATGCAGGAGGCGTGGGCTATAGCTCACGGATATCTTGAAATCGGGTTGAATTCCAATTTGATGACCCTAAAACGAAAAACAACGAGTAATGGTCATAGCGAGGTGGTGATTATTGTCCCTTAAGTCATTTTTGATGTACCGATTAAATTTTAGGCGATTTGGGTCTAGTCGCATGGGCCCATGCAGGAGACGTGGGCTATAACACAGGGAAATCTGAGAATCGGTCGAAATTCCAATTCTATGGCCATAAAATGCCAGAAAATGTTAAAAGGTCATATCGAGGAGGTGAATATTAAACCTTAGGTAACTTATGATGGGCCGGAAAAAAAATAGGCGATCCGGGTCCGGTTCGGTCGGGCCCTTTCAGGAGGCGTGAGCTGTAGCACGCGAAAAACTAGGAATCGGGCGAAATTCCAGTTTTATGGCCCTAAAATACCAAAAAGAGTAACGGTCATGGAGAGGCAGTGATTATTGTTCCTTAGGTCATTTATGATGGGCTGGAAAAAAGTTAGGTGATCCGGGTCTGGTTGGGGAGGGCCCAAGCAAGAGACAGGGGCTGTAGCAGCGAAAAATTGGGAAACGAGCGAAATTCCTGTTTTATGGCCCTTAAATGCCAAAAGACGAGTAACGGCCATAAAAAGGCGGTGACTATTGTCCTTAGATCATTTGTGATGGACCGAAAAAATTGTAGGCGATCGGGGTCTGGTCATATGGGCACATGCAGGAGGTATGGGCAATAGCACATGAAAATCATGGAATCGAGCGGAATTTCAGTTTTATGGCTCTAAAAAGCCAAAAAATGAGTAATGGCCATGGCAAAGCGGTGACTATTATTCCTCTTGTCATTTTTGATGGACCAACAAAATTTTAGGCGATACAGGTTCGGTCGCCAGGGCCCATGCAGGAGGCGTGGGCTATAACATACGAAAATCTAGGAATCGGGCAGAATTCCAGTTTTGTGGCCCTTAAATGCAAAAACACGAGTAACTGTTATGTCCCGACGTGAATATAGTTCCTTAGGTCATTTTTGATTGGCCGGCAAAATATTTGGCTATCCGGGTCCGGTGGCCCGAGCCCATGCAAAAGGCATGGGTTATAGCACACGAAAATCTGGGAATCAGATGGAATTCCAATTTTTAGACCCTTAAATGCCAAAACATGAGTAATAGTTATGGAAAGGCAGTGACTATAGTTCCTTAAATCATTCATGAAGGTCCGGCAAAACTGTAGGTGATCCCGGTCCAGTCGCTCGGCCCATGCAAGAGGCGTGGGCTATAGCACACAAAATTCTAGCAATCGAGTGGAATTTCTTTTTTATGGCCCTAAAATGCCAAAAAATGAGTAATGGTCATAGGGAGGCGGTGGTTATTGTTCCTTATGTTGTGTTTGATGGACTGACAAAATTTTAGGCGATTCGGGTTCGGTCGCCCGGGCCTATGTAGGAGGCGTGGGCTAGCGCACGAAAATCTAGGAAACGGGCGGAATTCAACTTTTATGGCCCTAAAATGCCAAAAAAGAATAATGGTCATGGCGAAGTAGTGGCTATTATTCCTTAGGTCAATTTTGATAGTCCGACAAAGTTTTAGGTGATCCGGGTCCGATCACCCGGGGCCATGCATGAAGCGTGAGCTATAGCACATGAAAATCTAGGAATCGGGCAGAACTCAAATTTTATGGCCCTAAAATGTCAAAAAATGAGTGACGGTCATTGTTCCTACGGTCGTTTCTTATGGGCCGACAAACTTTTAGGCGTTCAATGTCTGGTCGCTCGGGCCCATGCAGGAGGTGGGGGCTATAGCATACGAAAATCAGGAAATCGGCCGGAATTCATGTTTTATGGCCCTAAAATACCAAAATTTGAGTAACGGTCATAGAGAGGCGATGACTATTATTACTTGGGTCATTTTCGATGGGCCGGAAAAATTTTAGGCGATCTGGGTGCGGTCTCCTGGGTCCAGGCAGGAAGCATGGGCTATACTATATTAAAATCTGGGAATCAGGTCGAATTCCAATTTTATGGTTCTAAAATGCCAAAAAATGAGTAACGGTCATGGCGAAGCGGTGACTATTATTCCTTAGATCATTTTTGATGGGCCTGAAAAATTTGGGGCAATCCGAGTCCAGTCGCACGGGCCCTTGCAGGAGGCGTGGGCTATCGCATACGAAAATCTAGAAATCTGGTGGAATTCCAATTTTATGTTGCTAAAATGCCAAAAAATAAGTAACGGTCATAGAGAGGTAGTGAATATTGTTCCTTAGGTCATTTTTAATGGGCCGGCAAATTTTTAGGCAATACAGGTCTAGTCGGTGACCTTAAAAAATCTAGGAATCTAGCGAAATTCAAGTTTTATGGCCTTAAATGCCAAAATATGAGTAACGGTCATGGTGAGGCAGTGACTATTATTCCATAGGTCATTTTGGATGGGCCGGCAAAATTTTACACGATCCGGGTCCGGTCGCCTAGGGCCATGCATAAGGCGTGAACTACGCACACGAATATATGGGAATCCGGCGAAATTCATGTTTTATGGCACCAAAATGCAAAAAAACGAGTTATGGTCATGGCGAAGTGATGTCTATTGTTCCTTAGGTCATTTATGATGTGTCAGAAAAATTGTAGGCGATCCGGGTCCAGTCGCCAGGCCCATGCATGAGGCGTGGGCCATAGCACAAGAAAATCTAAGAATCGACCAAAATTCAAGTTTTATGGCCCTAAAATACCAAAATACGAGTAACGGTCATGGAGAGGCGATGAATATTATTACTTAGGTATGTTTTGATGGGCTTGCAACATATCTAGACAATCCGTGTCCGGTCGCCTGGGCCCATGCAAGAGGCGTGGGTTATATAGCACACGCAAATCTAGAAATCGGGCAGAATTCAGTTTTATGCCCCTAAAATGCCAAAAATGAGTAAAGGTCATGGCGAGATGGTGACTATTATTTCCTAGGTCAATTTTATGAGCCGGCAAAATTTTAGGCAATCTGGGTCTAGTCGCTCGGGCCCATGCAGGAGGCGTGGGTTATAGCACACGAAAATCTTTTAATGAGGCTGAATTCCAATTTTATGACCCGAAAATGCCAAAAAATGAGGAACAGTCATAGAGAGGTGGTGACTATTGTTTTGTAAGTCATTTTAGATGGGCTGATTAAATTTTAGGTGATTCGGGTTCGGTCGCCTGGGTCTATACAGGAGACGTGGGCTATAGCACACGAAAATCTAAAAATTGGCCGAAATTTCAGTTTTATGGCCCTAAAACGCCAAAAAATATTTAAAGGACATGTAGAGGCGATGACTATTGTTCTTTAGGTCATATATAATGGTCCGAAAATAATTTAGGCAATACGGGTCGTTCGGCCAGGCACATGCAAGAGGCGTGGACTGTAGCATGCGAAAAACTAGGAATCAGACGGAATTCTAGTTTTATGGCCCTAAAACGCCAAAAAATGAGTAACGATCATGGCGAGGCTGTGACTATTATTCCCTAGGTCTTTTTTATAGGCCGGCAAAATTGTAGGCAATCCGGGTCTTGTCGCCTGGGTCTATGTAGGAGGGCCCAGGCGAGCGGAGTTCTAGTTTTATGGCCCTAAAATACCAAAACACGAGTAACGGTCATGGCGAGGCAATGGCTTTTTTTCCTTAGGTCATCTTATTTGGGCCAACAAAAATTTAGGAGATCCGGGTCCGATCGTTCGGGTCCATGCAAGAGGCGTGGGCTATAGCGCACGAAAATATTAGAATCGGGCGAAATTCTAGTTTTATGGCCTTTAAATGCCAAAACACGAGTATCGCTCATGGCGAGGTGGTGACTATTCTTCCTTAGGGCGTTTGTAATGTGCCAGAAATATTGTAGGCGATCCGGGTCTAGTCTCCTAGGCCCATGCAGGAGGCGTGGGCTATAGCACATGAAAATATAGGAATCAAGCAGAATTCAAGTTTTATGGCCCTAAACTCTAAAAAATGAGTAATAGTCATGGTGAGGCAGTGAATATTGTTCCTTATGTCATTTCTGATGCACAGGCAAAATTTTAGGCGATACGGGTCCGGTCGTCTGGGCCCATGCAAGAGGCATGGGTCATGACACATGAAAATCTGAAAATCGGGCGGAATTCTAGTTGTATGGCCCTTAAATACAATAACACGAGTAACGGTCATAGCGAGGCAGTGACTACTATTCCTTAGGTCGTTTGTGATGGGCCGGACAGAATTTTGGCAATCCGGGTCTGGTGGCCCGGGCCCATGCAAAAGGCGTGGGCTATAACACACGAAAATCTGGGAATCTGGTGGAATTCCAGTTTTATGACCCTTAAATGCAAAAAAAAAAAACGAGTAACATTTATGGCGAGGAGGTGACTATAACTCCTTAGGTCGTTCGTGATGGGCCTGAAAAATTATAGGCGATCCCGGTCCGGCCGCTCGGGCCCATGCAGGAGATATAGGCTATAGCACACGAAAATTAGGGAATTAGGCGGAATTCCAGTTTGATGTCCCTAAAATACCAAAAAATGAGTAATGGTCATGCTGAGGCAAGGACAATTGTCCCTTATGCCGTGTTTGATAGACCGTCAAAATTTTAGGTGATCCAAGTCTGGTTGCCCGGGCCCATGCAAAAGGCGTGGGCTATAGCACACAAATATATGGGAATTAGGTGGAATTTTAGTTTTATAACCCTTAAATGCCAAAACACGAGTAACAGTTATGGCGAGGAGGAGACTATAGTTCCTTAGGTCATTCGTGATAGGCCGACAAAATTGTAGGCGATCCCGGTCCAGTCGCTCGGGCCCATGCAGGAGATGTGGGCTATAGCACATGAAAAATTTGGAATCAAATAGAATTCTAGTTGTATGGCCCTAAAATACCAAAAAATGAGTAACAGTCATGGAAAAACGGTGACTATTATTCCTTAGATCATTTTTTATGGGCCGGCAAAATTTTAGAAGATCCCGGTCTAGTCGCCAAGGCCCATGCAGGAGGCGTGGGCTATAGCAGACAAAAATCTAGGAATCAAGCGAAATTCCAGTTTTATCGCCTCATCATGCCAAAACAACGGGTAACGGTCAAAATTTTAGGCTATCCGGGTCTGGTCGCCAGGGACCATGCATGAGGCGTGGGCTATAGTACACGAAAATATGAGAATCGGGCGGAATTCCAAGTTATGTCACTAAAATTCCAAATAAAATGAGTAACGGTCATGGCGTGATAGTGACTATTATTCGTTCCGGGTCTAGTCGCCTGGGCGATGCATGAGGCGTGGGCTATAGCTCACGAATATCTTGAAATCGGGCAGAATTCTAATTTTATGACAATAAAATGACAAAAGATGAGTAATGGTCATAGCGAGGTGGTGACTATTGTACCTTAAGACATTTTTATGGTCCGATTAAATTTTAGCTGATCCGGGTCCGGTCGCCTGGGCCCATGCAGGAGGCGTGGGCTATAGCACACGAAAATCTAAGAATCGGGCAAAATTCCAATTTTATGGCCCTAAAATGCCAAAAAATGTTAAAAGGTCATTTTGAGGAGTTGCTTATTGTTCCTTAGGTAATATATGATGGACCAAAAAAAAATTAGGCGATCCGGGTCCTGTTCGGCCGGGCCCATACAAGAGGCGTGGGCTGTAGCACGCAAAAAATAGGAATTGGGCGGAATTCCAGTTTTATGGCCCTAAAATTCCAAAAAACGAGTAACGGTCTTGGAGAGGCAGTGACTATTGTTCCTTATGTCATTTAGGATGGGCCAAAAAAAATTTAGGCGATCCGTGTTCGGTTGGGCCGGGCCCATGCAAGAAGCGGGGGCTGTAGCACGTGAAAAATTGGGAATCAGGCGAAATTCCTGTTTTATGGCCCTTAAATGCCAAAAGACGAGTAACGTTCATGGAGAGGAGGTGACTATAGTTCCTTAGGTCATTCGTGATGGACCGGCAAAATTGTAGGCGATCCCGGTCCGGTCGCTCGGTCCCATACAAGAGGCGTGGGCTATAGCCTACGAAAATCTGGGAATCAAATAGAATTCTAGTTTTATGGCCCTAAAATACAAAACAACGAGTAACACTCATGGCGAGACGTTGACTATTATTCCTTAGGTCATTTTTGATGGGCCGAAAATTTTTTAGAACATCTAGTTCTAGTCACCTAGGCCCATGCAGGAGGTGTGGGCTATAGCACACGAAAATCTTGGAATCCGGTTGAATTCCAATTATAAGACCATACAATGTCAAAATATGAGTAACGGTCATAGCAAGGTGGTGACTATTGTTCTGTAAGTTATTTTTGATAGGCCAATTATATTTTAGGCGATCCGGGTCTGGTCGGCTAAGACCATGAAGGAGGCGTGGGCTATAGCACCCTAAAATCTGAGAATCGGGCGAAATTCTAGTTTTATGGTCCCAAAACGCCAAAAAATATTTAAAGGTCATGTCGAGGCGGTAATAATTGTTCCTTAGATCATTTATGATGGGCCGAAAAAAATTTATGCGATCCGGGTCCGGTTCGGCCGAGCCCATGCAAGAGGCGTCGGTTGTAGCACGCGAAAAACTAGGAATCGTGCGAAATTCAAGTTTTATGGCTCTAAAACGCCAAAAAACGAATAACGGTCATGGAGAGGCAGTGACTATTATTCCTTAGGTCATTTTTTTTGGGTCGGAGAAATTTTAGGCGATCCGGGTCCGGTCGGCCGATCCCATGCAGGAGGCGTGGACTGTAGCACATAAAAATATCGAAATCACGCGGTATTCTAGTTTTATGGCCCTTAAATGCCAACACACGAGTAACGGTCATGGAAAGGAGATAACTATTGTTCCTTAGGTCGTTTGTAATGGGCCGACAAAATTATAGGCGATCCGTGTCTGGTCGCCTAGGCCCATGCAAGAAGCGTGGGCTATAGCACAAAACATCTGGGAATCGAGCGGAATTCCAATTTTATGGCCCAAAAATGCTAAAAATGAATAATGGTCATGGCGAGCAGCTGAATATTGTTCCTTAGGTCATTTATGATGGCCGGAAAAAATTTAGGCCATCCGGGTCCGGTTCGGCCGGACCCAAGCAAGAGGCGTGCGTTGTAGCACGTGAAACACTGGAAATCGGGCGGAATTTCAATTTTATGACCCTAAAACGTTAAAACACGAGTAACGAACATGGCGAGGCGGTGGCTATTTTTTCTTAGGTCGTTTTTATTGGGCTGGCAAAATTTTAGGCGATTCAGGTCTGGTCGCCTGGGCCCATGCAGGAGGCGTGGACTATAACATATGAAAATCTAGGAATCAAGCGGAATTCCTGTATTATGGCCCTAAAACGCCAAAAACCAAGTAATGGTCATGGCGAGGTGGTGACTATTGTTCCTTAAGTCATTTTTGATGGACCGGCAAAATTTTAGGCGATACAGGTCTGGTCGCCCAGGCCCATGCAGGAAGCGTATAAGACACAAAAATTTGGGAATTGAGCGGAATTCAAGTTTTATGGCCCTTAATTGCCAAAACACGAGTAACGGTCATGGCGAGGCGGTGACTACTTTTACTTAGTTTGATGTGATGCGCCGGCAAAATTTTTGGCGATCCAGGTTAGATGGCTCGGGCCTATTCAAAAGGTGTGGGCTATAGATCACGAAAATTTGGGAATCAGGTGGAGTTCTAGTTTTATGGCCCTTAAATGCCAAAACACGAGCAATCGTTATGGCGAGGAGATGACAATAGTTCCTTAGGTCATTCGTGATGGGCCGGCAAAATTGTAGGCGATCCCGGTCCGGTCGATCGGGCCTATATAGTAGGCGTGGGCAGCAGATGAAAATCTAGGAATCGAGTGAAATTCCAGTTTTATGGACCTAAAATGACAAAAAACAAGTAATGGTCATGGCGAGGCGGTGACTATTATTTCTTATGTCGTGTTTGATGGACCGATAAAATCTTAGGTGATTCGGGTCCAATCTCCGGGGCTTACTCAGGAGGCATGCGCTATAACACACGAAAATCTGGGAATCGGCCGGAATTAAAGTATTATGGACCTAAAATGCCAAAAGAATAAGTAACGGTCATGATGAGGTACTGACTATTGTTTCTTAGGTTATTTTTGATGGGCCGACAAAATTTTAGGCGATCCGGGTCTGTTCACCTGTGCCCGTGCATGAAGCGTGAGCTATCACAGGAAAATCTAGGAATCGGGCGAAATTCAAATTTTATAACCCTAATATGTCAAAAATGAGTGACAGTCATGGAAAGGCGGTGACTACTGCTCCTTCTATTGTTTTTGATGGGCCGACAAAATTTTAAGCGATCCAGGTCCGGCCACCTGGGCCCATGCCGAAGTTGTGGGCTATAGCACACGAAAATCTGGAAATCGGACGGAATTCCAATTTTATGGCCATAAAATTCTAAAAAATGAGTAACGGTCATGGCGAGGCGGTGACTACTGTTCCTTAGGTCATTTTTATGGGAGGAAAAATTTTAGGCAATCCAGGTCCGGTCGCCCGAGCCTATGCAGTAACCGTGGGCTATAGAATACGAAAATCTGAGAATTGGGCGAAATTCCAGTTTTACGGCCCTAAATCGCCAAAAACGAGTAACAGTCATGGCAAGGCTATGACTATTGTTTTTAGGTCATTTTTGATGGGCCGACCAAATTTTAGGCGATCCGGGTCCAGTTGCTCGGGCCCATACAGGAAGCGTGGGCTATAGCATACCAAAATCTGAGTATCAGTAGAATTTCAGGTTTACGGCCCTAAAATGCCAAAAAAAACAAGTAACGGGCATGAAAAGGCGGTGACTATTGTTCCTTGGGTTTTTTGATGGGCCAAAAAACTTTTAGGCGATCCTGGTCCGGTTGAACGGGCCCATGCAGGTGGCGTGGTAGCACACGATAATCTGGGAATCAGGCGAAATTCCAATTTTATGGTGCTAAAATGCCAAAAAATGAGTAATAGTCATGGAGAGGCAGTAAATATTGTTCCTTTGATCATTTTTAATGGGCAGGCAAAATTTTAGGCAATCCGGGTCCGATCACCTAGGCCCATGCAGGAGGTGTGGGCTATGGCATACGAAATTTAGGAATCTGGCGGAATTCAAGTTTTATGGCCCTAGAACGCCAAAAAATGAATAACGGTCATGGCGAGGCAGTGACTATCATTCCATAGGTCAGTTTTGATGGGCCGGCAAAATTTTAGATGATCTGGGTACGGTCGCCCAGGGCCATGCAGGAGGCGTGGGCTATAGCGCACAAATATCTCGGATCCTGCTGAATTCCAGTTTTATGCCCCTAAAATGCCAAAAATGAGTAATGTTCATGGCGAGTGATAAGTAGGGATTTTGACCGCTTATTTGCTCTCTTTTACTTGCGTTTTAACTCAAAAATACGTAAAGGTATTCCCGAAAACTAATGAAATGTGCTTTTATACAGGAACATTGGAAAACGAGCCAAAGGAGTCAAAATCAACTCATAAAGGAGTCAAAAGTGGACAAGGACCAAAACAAGGCGAAAGGCCCACAGTGCGGACCGTACAATACTGTGTGCGGTCGCAAAACAGAGGAAGAGCTATGTCAGTTCTTCTTCAGAGTATGCGGACCGCACAAATATTATGCGGATGTAGAGTAGGAGATTCAGAGAGCTGGTTTTGGGCAAGCTGAAGGAGTGAGGACCACACCATAATTGTGCGACCGTAGAATGTTAAGTGCGCCCACACTCAATATTATGTGGTCCGCAAAAGACAAAGATCAGAGAGATGGAATTTTAAGTTTAAGAAGAAATGCGGACCACACCATTTTTGTGCGGCCGCATAATCAAGAGTGTGGCCACACTCATTTTTATGCAGTCCGCAGAAGTCTCACACAGCCAGAGCCTAAGATCAAGGAGTGCAGACCGCACTATAATTGTGCAGCCGCAGAAGCAAGCGTGCGTCCGCACTCACAAATGTTCGGTCCGCAGTAGTTGAAGGAGTGCGGTCGCAATCCAGAATTGTTCAGTCGTAGAACTGGAACCTGTCAAGACAAGTCTCGTTGTGCAGACCACACACATAATTATGCGGACGCACAACCTTTGCAGGGGTATTTTTATCAGATATTTTCAGCTTAGTATAAATAGAATTTTTTGTCATTTTTAGGATAAGTTTTGTTTTAGGAGAGCACCTGAGCCGTTTTTCTTTACTGTTTTGAGTAATATTGTAGTAGATTAGCTTCTAAACATTATATTTTCTTTCCCTAATCAGTTATTATGCATTCTATCTTAATTTCTTCTTGTATTTCTTCATTTTTCATGAGTAGATTAATTTCTAGCTAGGGTTATGGCCCAACCCTAGTGTGGGTACTTAATGGGTGTTTGATTTAGGACTTGTTTGTGATTGGGTTAGTGATATTTAGCCTAGTTCTTGCTTGAATTCAATAATTAATGGTTGCAAACATTGATTCATGCCTAATTGACTTAGTCTCTACTTGAGAAAGAGAGACTAAGTCTAGAAAAACTTGGCTAACAAGAAATTGGGGTGAACTCAAGAAATTGATAGCCCCAATTAAAGGGTTGAATCTAGAGATAGTAAGACCCGACTTGAGCATTTATCACTTGTGATTGCTATATTACAACCCTAACCAATTAGGCTTGTCCTAGAGTTTTCACCCCATTAGGTAACCACCTAGGTGGAAGTCACGACCCTAAATCTTTTATCATTTGGAAAACAACCAAAACCAAAAATATTGTCTCCTAGTTTTATAATTGCAATCAATAGTTTAAAATAGAAGTAGAAACAACAAACAAGAATGTGAAAGTGTAATCTAAGGCATATTTTACAATTATACTAGATATATACCTAATCCCAATTCTAACTCCCCGAGGATTCGACCCCGACTTGTGTTGGGTTTATTATTGCTTCGACCGCCTCACTACCTATATTTGTTGTGTGAGTTTGGGCGACATCAATTTTTGGCGTCGTTGCCGGGGAGTTAAACGGATTTAGCTATATATCTAGGTTTTTGTGTGATTTGTCTTCTTTTCCTTCAGAGTCACTAATTTTGTTTTTGAATTGCTTATGGGTACGATAATGGCTCTCAACAACGAGCCCATTGGTAATTTGCCATTAGGAGAGGAAGTGGACAATGATCAAGGAGATGAGGTTCTTCCCGAACCTCAAGCAAATAGGCGAGGCCGACCACCTAATGATAATGTTCCCGTCCCTCCCCCACCTTCACCAAGAGCGGCAGCGCACCGGGTGTTGCCGAATGAGGGTTATGCAAGTGCTATAATCCCGCCCCGCACTAGGGCGGGCAACTTCCAAATCACCAATGTGATGCTTACACTACTTGAGCAACGAAGATTCTTCACCGGGGCTCCAAATCAAAATGCTTACAAGCATCTCAAGGGGTGGGTTCGTCGATACTTGTTGGGGGAGAAAGCAAACCAATGTTTCGGAGGACGCACTGATGCTGAGGCTATTTCCTTTCTCTTTACGGGTAAAAGCATTGGACCGGCTGGAGAGATTACCCAGTCATTCCATACATACATGGGATGAGTTGGCCGAAAAATTCATTGCCATATTCTTCTCTCCGGGGCATATGGCTGCACTACAGGATGAAATTCTAGCATTCAAGCAAGAGCCCAATGAGCCATTGCATGAGATTCGGGAAAGATATCGTACCATGGTTAAAGAGTTCCCAAATAATGATATGACCGAGGCCATGATCCAAAAAACCTTCTACAGATGGATCAACACAACAAATCAATGTGTGGTAAATCAACTCGTCGGCGGGAACTTCATGAACACACCTTATGCCGAAGCTTGTGAAATTTTGGATGAGATGGCGGATACCTCATTGGCATGGCAAAGTAGGGCCAATGTTCCGCTAGGTGACCCCAATGTCATTCACCTATACAAGGAACTACATGATCATGGGCAAGCTATCGTAGAGTTAACAACCACAATGAACCAATTGGCCAAAGCTCAGCTGCAACAAATTCAAGGGCCGAAACAAGTGAATGCAATGGAAGGTGTAAATATGATGATGAACAAGAGATAACAAAAATATCAACAAGGGCAAAGCCGTCCGGAACAACTCATGCAAGATGATAGTGGGTATGACCAAGGTGATTCGTATAATGATCAAAAAGAAGAAGTGCAATACGTCAACAATTATCAAGTTCAAAGAAACAATGCTCAAAATCAACAACAATGGAGATCACAAGAAAATCAAGGAAATTGGAACAACCAAGGCCACCAAGGCAATTGGAGTGGTGGCAACAACAATCAAGGCAATTGGGGAAATAACAATAATCAATGCAATTGGAATAATCAAGGAAACCAAGGCAATTGGGGTGGCAACAATCAAAGTAATTGGGGAGGTAATCAAGAAGGGTGGAACAACAACAACAACAACAACCGGGGATCGGGTTTTCAAAGGCCCTTGATGTTCCAACAACTGAGCAATCCACCCTCCTATCCTTCTCAAGGCCCGAACCCGAGCTCTTGTAACAATGAGATGGGACAGATTGAAAGTATGTTCAAACAAATGATGGAGAAACATGCCGACTGCGATGCTCAATTAGCCTCCCATAACACTTCAATCCATAATTTGGAGTTTCAACTTAGCCAAATCTCGCAAGCATCGAACACTCGTCCTAAGGGGGCACTACCAAGTGATACATTGGTGAACCCAAAAGGTGGGAATAATACGGGACATGCTATGACCGTGACTATGAGAAGTGGAAAAGGTGGAGATGCAACCACCTCAAATCAAAGAAGAATTATGGATGATAATGTTGTAGTTCAAGAAAATGAAATTCCAGGCAATGTGGTTCAAACTAATGACAAAGTGAGAATTGATATTGATGAAAATATGGAGGAGACACAAGAAGAGGTGAACCCGTCTAGGAAGCACATGATTGACATACCGGAACCGGTAGTGCCAAAGGCTAAGGCACCAATGCCAAGGCCTCCTCCTCCATACCCTCAAAGGCTTGCAAAGCAAAATAGTGAGAACCAATTCAAAAAGTTTATTGACATGATAAAGAGTTTGTCTATCAATGTACCATTGGTTGAGGCATTGGAACAAATGCCGGGTTATGTAAAGTTTATGAAGAACTTGGTCACCAAGAAGAGGTCGATGAATTATGAAACTATCAAGATGACACATCAAGTGAGTGCTATTGTGCACTCAATGGCTCTGAAATTGGAAGATACAGGTGCTTTCACAATCCCTTGCACTATTGGGAGCGCCGACTTTGCCAAAGCTTTATTTGATTTGGGGGCAAGTATCAACTTGATATCCTACTCTGTGTTTAAAACTTTGGGAATTGGGTAACCAAGACCCACATCTATAAGGTTGCAAATGGAGGATCAGACTATGAAGAGGCCATTGGGAAATATTGATGATGTGTTAGTCTGTGTTGATAAGTTCATCCTCCTAGTGGACTTTGAGATCCTTGATTGTGAGGTTGACTACGAGGTGCCTATTATCTTGGGTAGACCTTTCCTTGCTATGGGGAAGGCTCTTGTTGATGTGGAAGCCGGTGAGCTCACTTTCCGGGTGGGTGACAAAAAGGTGGTTTTCCATGTGTGCAAATCGATGAGGCAACCAAATAGCAATGAAGTTTGTTCATTTGTGGATTTAGTGACCGAAGTAATTGTTGATGATGCTAGTGATGTGATGAATGTTGAGGATACCTTGGAAGTTGTGTTGCTCAATCATGATGATGATGAGAAGGAAGGCTTTGTGGATTGTGTCAATGCTTTGCAAGGAATGGGGTCATATACTTATGAACCCCGAAAATTGTCCTTAGATCTTGAGAATCGGAAGACTCCTCCAACAAAGCCCTCAATCGAGGAGCCTCCCACTTTGGAGTTAAATCCTTTGCCTTCACATCTCAGGTATGAGTTTCTTGTCCCTTGTTCCACTTTACTTGTTATCCTTTCCTCTTGCTTGACTAACGTGCAGGTAGATTCTACTTTAGCGATGCTCCAAAAGAGGAAAAAAGAGATAGGTTGGACATTGGCGGATATTCGGGGTATAAGCCCCGCCTTTTGCATGCATAAGATTATTTTGGAGGAGGATGTCAAACCCTCCGTGGAGCATCAAAGAAGATTGAATGAAGCAATGCAAGAGGTAGTGAAGAAGGAGATCATAAAGTGATTGGATGCCGGGGTTGTTTACCCCATTTCCGATAGGTCATGGACTTCTCCGGTGCAATGTGTCCCAAAGAAAGGGGGAATGACTGTGATAACTAATGACAAGAATGAATTGATCCCCACAAGAACTATCACTGGGTGGAGCATTTGCATGGACTACAGGAAGCTCAACAAAGTCACTCAGAAATATCATTTTCCGCTTCCATTTCTTGATCAAATGTTGGATAGGTTGGCCGGACATGCTTTTTATTGCTTCCTGGATGGATACTCCGGTTACAATAAGATTCTTATTGCTCCTGAGGACCAAGAGAAGACCACTTTCACTTGTCCATATGGTACCTTTGTATTCTCGAGGATGCCGTTTGGGTTATGTAATGCACCGGCGACTTTTCAACGGTGTATGATGGCTATTTTCACCGATATGGTGGAAGATATTCTTGAGGTCTTCTTGGACAATTTCTCCGTCATAGGGAATTCTTTTGATGATTGCTTGAACAACTTGGACAAGGTATTGGCAAGATGTGAGGAAACTAACTTGGTTTTGAATTGGGAGGAATGTCACTTCATGGTCGAGGAAGGCATTATCCTCAGTCACAAGATTTCAAAGTATGGTATTGAGGTTGATAAGGCCAAAGTTGAAGTGATCTCCAAACTCCCTCCCCCTACATCCGTGAAGGGAGTGAGGAGCTTTTTGGGTCATGCGGGGTTCTATCGCCGATTCATCAAGGATTTTTCTAAGGTGGTGAACCCTTTGTGTAAACTTTTGGAGAAGGATGTCAAGTTCCATTTCAATGAAGATTGCATGAAGGCATTCGAGTTGCTTAAGTTCAAGTTGACTACTACTCCTATTATTACCGCACCGGATTGGAGCTTGCCTTTTGAGCTCATGTACGACGCAAGTGATGTGGCGATTGGAGCGATTTTGGGGCAACATTTCAACAAAATCTTCCATCCGGTCTATTATGCAAGCAAGACCATGAATAATGCCCAAGTCAACTACACAGTGACCAAAAACGAGTTCCTTGCTATTATCTTTGTTATGGAGAACTTCCGCCCGTACTTGATGGGTATAAAGGTGATTGTTCACATCGACCATGCGGCTCTTCGATATTTGATGAGCAAGAAAGATTCTAAAGCAAGACTAATGCGGTGAGTGCTTTTTTTGCAAGAGTTTGATCTAGAGATTCAAGACCGCAAAGGTAGTGAAAACCAAGTGGCGGACCACTTGTCTCGTTTGGAGGAGGAGGAGAGGCCACATAATGGACTTGATATAAATGATTCATTTCCCGACGAGCAACTCCTAGCCATTTCTATGACCGGGATACCATGGTTCGCCCATTTTGCAATTATCTTGTAAGTGGCATTGTACTAAATGAGTTCTCTTCAAACCAAAGGAAGAAGCTCAAACGGGATTGCCTTGACAATTATTGGGATGAGCCGTATCTTTTCCGGATATGTACCGATGGTATGATCTGATGATGTGTGCCGGAGGAAGAACAAAGGGGTATTCTTGAGGCTTTCCACTCTTCACCATATGGTCGTTACCATGGTGGAGCAAGAATGGCGGCAAAAGTTTTGAGTTTTGGATTATATTGGCCTACTCTCTAAAAGGATGCTAGTGAGTTTATCAAGCGGTGTGATAAATGCCAAAGGGCCGGTGGAATCTCAAAGAAGAATGAAATGCCTCTCACCACCATTTTGGAGATAGATATTTTCGATGTGTGGGGTATTGATTTTATGGGTCTGTTTGTTAGCTCTTGTGGGAACACCTACATTCTAGTTGCGGTGGATTATGTATCTAAATGGGTTGAGGCCATTGCTTTGCCCAACAATGAAGCAAGGAGTGTGGTGGCATTCTTGAAAAAGAATATCTTCACGAGGTTTGGTACCCCAAGAGCCATTATTAGTGATAGGGGTTCGTATTTTTGCAACAAGGATTTTGATACCTTACTCACAAAGTATGGTGTCACTCACAAAGTATCAACCACCTACCATCCTCAAGCAAGCGGACAAGTTGAAGTCTCCAACCGGGAGATAAAGAGTATTTTGTCGAAGACATTCAATGCCAACCGGACGGATTGGTCAAGAAAACTTGATGATGCTCTTTGGGCTTATAGAACGGCCTAAAAAATACCGATCGGGATGTCTCCATACCGGTTAGTATTCGGGAAGGCATGCTATCTTCCGATAGAACTTGAGCATAAGGCCATGTGGGTTTTGAAGAAGTTGAACCTTGAATGGGATGTCGCGGCAAATCTAAGGGTGTCACAATTGAATGAGCTTGATGAATTCCGGAATCATGCCTACAAAAGCTTGTCCCTTTACAAGGAGAAGATGAAGTACCTCCATGACAACTACATCCACAACAAGGAATTTAAATAGGGTGATCTTGTGCTATTGTTCAATTCCCGATTACGGATGTTTCCGGGCAAGTTGAAATGAAAATGGAGTGGCCCCTTTGAAGTGGTGAATATAACCCCCTTTGGTGCTCTAGATTTGAAAAATAAGAATGACGAGGTGTTTAGAGTCAATGGGCACCGAGTTAAATATTATCTTGGCAAGGTTGATGATGGCCACATTGTGGCAGTTCTTCATTTCAAATGATTGGTAATATGCGTCGTGCCGCGACATTAAATCAGTCGCTTCTTGGGAGGCAACCCATATGTCTTTTTCTTTTTCTCTTTCTCCTTTGTTAGATAGGCTTTGTTTTGTGCTAACTAGTTTTGAAGTATATGCAGGAATGGGTGTGCATTGCAGGAACTAAGCAAGAAAAATTGGCTAAGTGTCATAAAAGTGCTGACCGCACAATTCTGTGTGCGGTCGCACAACTGGAAGATCAAATTTGCATGCTCTCTGAAGTTTGACCTGTCAAAAATCCTTAACAAAGTGCGGCCACACACAAAATTTTGCGGTCCGCACAAATTCTGCGGCTGCACTCATGTTTTTGCGGTCTGTAGAACATCTTCGAAGGAACAGGTAATGAGTGCAGACCGCACTCAAAATTGTGAGGCCGCACTCAGGTAGGTCTGGGCTCGACGGGTCAAAGTATAAACAGAGTTTTTCTCAACTTTTGACACTTTACATTCTCTGAACCTTCAAGCCCTAAGCAAACACAGTTCATCCCCCACTAACTCTCAAACTTCAAGCATTTCATCGCTTAGATTTTCACCGGCATACTCTATCACTGGTATGTTTATTTCATCTTTAGATTTTTCATCTTCTTTTAGTTTTGTTCTTTTGTCCAGGGTTAATTTCATGCCTAAAAATGTCAATAGTTAGTCATCTTTGCTCAAAATCATGTGGATAGCTTCATAATTGTTAATTGGGGCCTGGGTAAATAGCTAATCATGCTTAATTGTTAGGGCCATGTCTAATTCCAACTAAACTTGTATGAATCGTAAAGCAGTGCCGTGTTAATCCAAATTGTGCGGCCGCACACACTTTCGTGTGGTTCGCAGTCTCTAAGTTAAGGCATCTGTATGCTTGAATTGTGGAGACCGCACTCAAAAATATGTGGTCTGTAGTGAAATTGTGCGGTCCGCACTATTAAATGATCAGAGACCCAGTAGTCTGAACCTAGGGTTGTGCGGATGCACTCAAAATTGTGCGATCCGCACTTTTGATTGTGCGGACACACTCACTTTTGTGTGGTCCGCACTTGGCAGTCTGCGGTCGCACTCACTTTTGTGTGGTCCGCACTACCTCTACTGGTTTTCCACAACTGACCTGCAACTATCATGCATATATATGTGTCTTATGTACCTGAATTCTAACTGATTCTTATTGTTATGAATTGCAGACGATGGTTAGATCACGTGATGGAGGAGATACATCAAAAGGGAGGGCAGAACCCTCCCGAAGCCAAGGCCGAGGAAGAAGCAAGAGTAACCTACCACTAGCCATCCAGAGAGGGATAAGCAAGAAGGCTACGGCCAACAGAGTCCCTGAATCATCAGACACCAGTGAGTATATCCCGTCTAGGGAAGTTTCTGAGGGAAACTCTAATCAAGCCCCCCAATCTCAATAAGTCCCGGGTAGATTCCACTTGGTTGATGAATCATCTTACGCTGCTAGTTCTTCTAAAGGTTCGGAAGAGGGTAGCCATGATTCTGAGCCCTCTTCCTCACATGCCCTGGCTGCACCAATCAATGTTGATGATGATGATGACGTCCTAGATGATGGTAGAGGGGGAAACATTTAAGTAGGTGGTCTTGAGAGGACAAAGAAGAAGAAGATGTGGGAGGACAGATTTGTCAGGTTGACGGCCTTCAACAGATTTAGAGAGTGGTAGCCCCAGAGATCGCTCACTCTTGAGCGACAATT
Organism: Nicotiana tabacum; assembly: GCF_000715075.1. Lineage (NCBI taxonomy): Eukaryota > Viridiplantae > Streptophyta > Magnoliopsida > Solanales > Solanaceae > Nicotiana > Nicotiana tabacum. The sequence goes on along the minus strand of NC_134081.1, from coordinate 2,096,829 downwards.
CTTGATGAAGGATTTGGAAAAAGCACAACCCAAATGTCCTTAGACAGTTCCAGGAGAGAAAAGGATGGAAATGGTTCACCCAAAGCGCCCTCGATACAAATGAGCACTTGGTTAAAGAATTTTATGCCAATGTGGTTCACATTAAGAAGGGTACCAAGGTGACAAAAGTGAGAAATCTGAAAATCCGATTCGACTCCTGTGCTTTGAACTCTTGTGTGGGATTTGAAGAAGTGGAGGCAGCCTAATACTTGGAAAAGCTGGCTATGGGTGATGCAGGTCGCCCGTGGCTAGCTGAGATTTTGGCTATTCGAGGATCAACACCTCTGTGGCTTACAGCAGGGGTTCCCAAAGTCCGGGCCACCCTAAACATTGAAGCTAAAGGGTTTCAGACTTTCGTGTGCAGCCGCATTGAACCGTGCTTGAATGAGAACAACCTCCTGCTTCCCCGAGCAGTCCCGGTGGCTTCGATTATGGCTGGGTACCCGATCAATGTGGGTGCTATAATGTCAACCAACATCACTTTGGCTGTCCAGAAGGATGAGAAATCCTACCCTTACCCGAACTTCCTCACAGAGTACTTCAATGATCAAAAGGTGGAGCCGAGGCAGTATGATACTAAGGTAAAGGCAAAGAAGCCTTTCTCATGGTACCACCTACAGGGTTCTGAGAACCCGAAGTTCAAGGGTAAGGCAACTACCCCGACTGGCCAGTCTGAGGAGCCAACGGTAGAAGTTACTGATTCAGCTGTTGAGCCTTCCACAGATGCTATGCCTTCCACAGCAGCCAAAACCTCCCCCAGGACAACAGACATGCCACCACCTTCTTCTTCCAGACCATCAACTCCATTATCAGTGCCAGCTTCATCTACTTATCCACAGACTGCGCTGCGAGTCTCCCAGACATTGGTGAGTCTCAACAACTGGATGCAGGCAGCTACTTCAAAGTTGTCTGACATATCCAGTGCTGTTGTAGCACAGTCTTCTAGCCAGGCTATACCAAAGGTACCTACGTTAGTGGAGGAAACATTGAAAAAGATTCTGTACAACCAGAAGACCATTATGGACACTCTAGTGGCATATGGGGATGTCATTGAGGAGTTGGGAAAGCAGGTAAAGGAAATTCGGAAGTCTCAAGATTTGAAGAAGTCAATGCATAAGTTGACAACAGCAGTTACCAAGGTTGCATCTGCCAGAGATATACTGCTGGATTTACTCATGAAGACAGCACCAGCAGTAATTACTATGGTTTATTAGGTTGTTTCGGATGGGCCCACAAAGTTTTAGATGATTCGATGTCGGTCGCCTGAATTCATGAAGATGGCGTGGACATTATCACACGATAAAATCAGAAATTATGCTGAAATCATGTTTTATGGCCCTAAAATGCCAAACCAACGTGGAATGGTTATGGTGAGGTAATGACTATGGTTATTATGTCAATTTTTATGGGACCACAAAAATCTTATGCAATTCGAGGTGGGTCGGTCGAATTTATGAAGATGGCATAGACATTATAACAAAGAAATCATAAATCGTGTTGAATTCCTGTTTTGTGGCCCTAAAGTACCAAAACATGAAAAACGGTCATGGCAAGGAATGAATATGATTCATTAGGTAATTTTTGATAAGCCCATAAATTTTAGGCGATTGGGGTCGGTCGCCCAAATTCATGAAGATGGCATGGACATTAGCACACGAAAAATCAGAATTTGTGTTGAATTCTTATTTTATGGCACTAAAACGCCAAAAACCAAGGAAAATTTATGGAAAATTAATGAATATGTTTCACTAGATCTTTTCTGATTGGTCTATAAAATTTTAGGCGATTCAGGACCGGTCGCCCGAATTCATGAAGGTTGCATGGACATTAGCACACGAAAAAATCGAAAATCATGCTGAATTCCGATTTTATGGATCTAAAATGTCAAAATATGAGGAATGGTCATGGCGAGGTAATGACTATAGTTAGTTAGGTCATTTCTGAAGGGCCTACAAAAATCTTATGCGATTTCAGGCCAGTCGCCCGAATTCATGAAGATGGCGTGGACATTAGCACACAAAAAAATTGAAAGTCATGCTGAATTCCTATTTTACTGCCCTAAAACGCCAAAAAATAAGGAATGGTCATGGCGAGGCAATGACTATGGTTCATTAGGCGTTTTTGATGGACCCACAAAAGTTTTATGAGATTCGAGGTCGGTCACCGAATTCATGAAGATAGCATGGACAAGCACACGAAAAAATAAAAATCGTGCTGAAATAGGATTCGGGGCCGTTCGCTCGAATTAATGAAGATAGCGTGGATATTAGCACACAAAAATAAAAAAATCGTGCTGAATTTCTATTTTATTTCCCTAAAACGCCAAAAAAACAAGGAAAGGTCATGGCGAGGGAATGATTATGGTTCATTAGGTCGTTTCTGATAAGCCCATAAAAATTTAGGCGATTCGGGGTCAGTTGCCCAAATTCATGAAGATGACATGGACATTAGCACACGAAAAATCAGAAATCGTGTTGAATTCCTGTTTTATGGCCCTAAAATGCCAAAAACCAAGCAACATTTATGGTAAAAAAATGACTATGGTTCGTTAGATCATTTCTGATAGGTCCACAAAACTTTAGGCGATTCAAGACCGGTTCCCTTATTCATGAAGATGGCATGGACATAGCACACAAAATATCAGAAATCATGTTGAGTTCCTACTCCCTCCGTTTCAATTTATGTGAACCTATTTCCTTTTTGGTCCTTTCCTAAAAGAATGACACATTTCTAAATTTGGAAATAATTTTGCTTAAAATTTATAATTCTATCCTTAATGAGAAGCTTGTATAACCACACAAATACTCTAGGCCCCTTTTTGACTTGTTTAGGGCCACAAATTCCAAAAGTATTCATTTTCGTAAATTTCGTGCCCAGTCAAACATGTTTACATAAATTAGAACGGAGGGAGTATTTTATTGTCCTAAAACGCCAAAACAAAAAAATAAAACGGTCATGGCAAGACAATGACTTTGGTTCATTAGGCATTTTTGATGGACCCACAAAAATTTTATGGGATTCAAGATCGGTCGCCAGAATTCATGAAGATGGTGTGGACTAGCACACGAAAAATTAAAAATCATGCTGAATTCTTATTTTATGGCCCTGAATTAAACAAAATGAGGAACGGTCACGGAAAGGTTATGGCTATGGTTTATTAGGTCGTTCTGACGGGCCAACAAAAAGTTTAGGCGATTCGGGAACGGTCGCCCGAATTAATGAAGATGGCATTGACATTAGCACACGAAAAATCATAAATCATTCTGAATTCCTATTTTATTGCCCTAAAATGCCAAAACACAATATGAGGCAATGACTATGGTTCATTAGGCACTTTTTATAGACCCACAAAAATTTTATACGATTCGAGGCCGGTCGCCCGAATTCATCAACATGACATGGACATTAGCACATGAAAAATTGAAAATCGTGATGAATTCCTATTTTATGACCCTAAAATTAAAAAATAAAATGAGGAACGGTCGTCGAAAGGCTATGACTATGGTACATTAGGTCGTTCTGATGGGCCAACAATATTTTTATGCGATTCGGGGCCGTTCACCCGAATTAATGAAGATGGCGTGGACATTAGCACATGAAAAATAAGAAATCATGCTGAATTTCTGTTTAATAGCTCAAAAATATCAAAAAATGAGGAACGGTCATGGAGAAGCAATGAATATGGTTCATTAGGATGTTTCTGATGGGCCCATAAAATTTTAGCCGATTCGATGTTGGTCGCCTGATTTCATGAAGAAGGTGTGGACATTAGCACAGGAAAATAACAAAAATCATGCTGAATTCCTATTTTATGGCTTGAAAATGCCAAAAGAATGAGGAACACTCATGATAAGGTAATGACTATGGTTTGTTAGGTTGTTTCTTATTGTCTAACAAAATTTTAGGCAAATCGGAGTCGGTTGCCCGAATTCATGAAGATGGTGCGGACATTACTATACGAAAAATCGAAAATTGTGCTAAATTCCTATTTTATGACCCTAAAATGCCAAAACCTGGGCTCATAATATTTTAAGCGATTTGGGGCCGGTCGCTTAAATTCATGAAGATGGCGTAGACATTAGCAGGAAAAAAATCGGAAATCGAGCGAATTCCTATTTTATCGCCCAAAAAGGCCAAAAAATATAGAATAGTGATGGCGAAGTAATGACTATGGTTCATTAGGTCATTTCTGATGGGCCTAATAAATTTTAGGCAATTTTGGACCGGTCGACCAAATTCATAAAGATGGCGTGGACATTAGCACAGGAAAATCAGAAATCGTGCTGAATTCCTGTTTTATATCCCTAAAAATTAAAAATTAAAACAAGAAACGATCATGGCAAAACAACAACTATGGTTCATTAGGTCGTTTCTGATGGACTCATAAATTTTTACAGGTGTCAGACCCTGTCGCTCGAATTCATGAAGATGGCGTGGATTTAGCACACGAAAAATAGGAAATCATGTTGAATTCCTGTTTATGGCCCTAAAATGCCAAAAGATGAGGAACGGTCATGGTGAAGTAATGACAATGATTAATTAGGTCATTACTGATGTGCCCATAAAAATTTTAGGCGATTCGATGTCGGTCGCCCGAATTCATGAAGATGGCGTAGACATTAGCACACACAAAATAAGAAATCGAGCGAATTCCTTTTTTATGGCCCTAAAAGCCAGAAAACGCAAAATGGTCATGGAGAAATAATGACGATGGTTCAATAGGTCGTTTTTCATGGGCCCAATAAATTTTAGGCGATACGAGTTGGTCGGCCGAATTCATAAAGATGGCGTGAACATTAGCACAAGAAAATCAAAATCATAGTGAATTCATGTTTTATGTCCTTAAAACGTCAAAAATGAGAAATGATCATGGTTAAGCAATGACTATGGTTCAGTATATCATTTTAGATGGGCCCACAAAATACTAGGCGATTCGGCACCGGTCGCCCGAGTTCATGAAGATGACGTGGACATTAGCACACAAAAATTTAAAAATCGTGTTGAATTCCTATTTTATGAACCTAAAACGCCAAAAAACTAGAAACTGTCTTGGTGAGGCAATGACTATTATTTATTAGGTCATTTGTGATCGGCCCGCTAAATTTTAGGCGATTCGGGGTCGGTCGCCCGAATTCATGGAAATGGGGTAGACATTAGCACACGAAAAAATTAAAAATCGTGTTGAATTCCTTTTTTATAGACATAAAATGCTAAAAATGAGGAACAGTTATGGCGAGGCAATTACTATCTTTCGTTATGTCATTTCTGATAAATTGTAGGAGATTCGGGGTTGGTCATCCGAATTCATGAAGATGGCATGGACATTTGCACACGAAAAATCAAAAATGATAGTGAATTATTGTTTTATGTCCATAAAACGCCAAAAAATGAGGAACAGTCATAGCAAAAAACTTCTACAAAATCAGCATGTGCTAATACACGTGAAGAAATGGATATAATCATAAATTCGCGTTGCATGGCCTAAAAACGCTAGAAAATAAACTCAAAAGTCATGGAAATGTAATTAGAATTGGTCACTAGGCCATTTACAATGGGCCTACAAAATTTCATGCCAATCAAAGTATGCCAAAAAAAATCTACAAAATTTACATGTACTAATACATACGAAAGAGTGGATTATAGTCATAAATTCGTGTTATATGAACTCGAAACACAAAAAAATAAACCCGAAAGTCATGGAGAAATAATAAGTACTGGTCACTAGGCCATTTTCAATGGACCTACGAAATTTCAGGCCAATCAGAGTCCGTCATAAAAATTCTTCAATATCAACATATACTAATACACATGAAAAAGTGGATATAGTCATAAATTCGTGTTGCATGACCCCGAAGCACCAAAAGGCAACGTTAGTCATGGCGAATCAATGAGTATTGGTTACTACATCATTTTCTATTGACAAACAAACTTTCAGGTCAATCAGAGTCCTTCAAGAAAATTCTACAAGATCGGCATATACTAATATACGCGAAAAAATGGATATAATTATAAATTCGTGTTGCATGACCTAGAAACGCGATAAAATGAACTAGAAAATTATGGCGAAGTAATGAGTATTGGTCACTAGGCCGTTTCCAATGGACCTATAAAATTTAAAAGCCAATCAAAGTCCGTCAAAAAAATTCTACAAAATCAGTATATATGAATACACACGAATAAAAGGATATAATTAAAAATTCATGTAGCATGACCTTGAACCGCTAGAAAATGAACTCGAAAGTCATGGTGAAATAATAAGTATTAATCACTGGGCATTTTCCAAATGGACCTATAAAATTTCAGGCTAATCAGAGTCTTCCCAAAAAATTCTACAAAATAAGCATTTACTAATACTTACGAAAAAGTAGATATAATTATAAATTCGTATTGTATGACCTTGAAAGGCTAGAAAATTAACTTGAATCATGGCGAAGCGATGAGTATTGGTCACTAGGTCGTTTCCAATGGACTTACGAAATTTCAGGTCAATCAGAGTTCGTCCAAAAAAATCTACAAAATCAACATGTATTAATACACACAAAAAGGTTGTATGACCACGAAACAACAAAAGATGAACCCGAAAATCATGGTGAAGCAATGAGTATCGGTTGCTAAGTCATTTTTTATGGACCTACAAAATTTAAGGCAATCAGAGTCCGTCAAAAATATTCTACAAAATTAGCATGTGCTAATAGATACAAAAAAAGTGGATATAATTATAAATTTGTATTGCATGACCCTGAAAAGCCATAAAATGAACTCGTAAGTAATGGAGAAGCTATGAGAATTGGTCACGAGGCCATTTTCTATGGACCAATAAAATTTCAGATCAATCAGAGTCCGTCAAAAAAATTCTTCAAAATCAACATGAACTATTATACACGAAAAAATAGATATAGTCATAAATTCATGTTGCATGACTTCGAAAAGCTAAAAGGCAGCGTTAATCATGGAAAATCAATTTGTATTGATCATTAGGTCGTTTCCTATGGACCTACAAAATTTCAGGATAATCAGAGTCCGTCAAAAAAATCTACAAAATTACCTTGTACTAATATACACGAAAAAGTGAATATAGTTTATAAATTCATGTTGCATGGCCTCGAAACGCGAGAAAATAAACTCAACAGTCATGGCGAAGCAATGAGTATTAGTCACTAGGCCTTTGCCAATGAATCTACAAATTTTCAGGTCAATCAGAGTCCGCTAAAATGATTCTACAAAATCTCTATATACTAATACATATGAAAAAGTGGATATAAGCATAAATTCATGTTGCATGACCTTGAAACATTATATAATTAACTAGAAAGTCATGGCGAAGCAATGAGTATTAGTCACTAGGCCGTTTTCAATGGACCTATAAAATTTAAGGCCAATCAGAGCCCTTCAAAAAAATTCAACAAAATAAGCATGTACTAATATATACGAAAAAGTGGATATAGTCATAAATTTGTGTTACTTGACCCCGAGATACCAAAAATAAACTCAACAGTCATAGCGAATTTAGGCCGTTTCCTATAGACATACAAAATTTCAATCCAATTAGAGTCCGTCAAAAACAATCTGCAAAATCAACATATACTAATACATACGAAAAAGTGGATTTAATTATAAATTTGTGTTGCATGACCTCAAAATGCTAGAAAATAAACTCAAAAGTTATGGCAAAGTAATGAGTATTGGTCACAAACCTATTGCTAATGAAACTACAAAATGTCAAGCCAATCAAAGTCCGTCAAAAAATTCGACAAAATCACCATATACTAATACACATGAAATAATAGATATAATCATAAATTCAAATTTTATGACCTCGAAACGCTTAAAAATAACTCAAAATTCATGGATTAGCGATGAGTATTGGTCAAGAGGACGTTTCCAATGGACCTATAAAATTTTAGACCAATCAAAGTCCATCAAAAAATATTTATAAAATTAACATGTATTAATACACATGAAAAAGTGGATATAGTGATATATTTGTGTTACATATTCCATAAATACCAAAAAATAAATTCGAAAGTCATGGCGAAGCAATGAGTATTGGACATTAGGTTATTTCCTATGGACCTAATAAATTTCAGGCCCATCAGAGTCCGTCAAAAAATATTTACAAAATCAGCATGTACTAATACACATGAAAAGTGAATATAATCATAAATTAGTATTACATGAACCCGAAACGCCATAAAATGAACTCAAAACTCATAGCGAAGCAATGAGTATTGGTCACTATGTCGTTTCCAATAGAACTACAAAAGTTTCAGGCCAATCAGAATTCGTAAAAATAATTCTACAAAATTAACATGTACTAATACATACGAAAAAATAAATATAATAATAAATTCGTGTTGCATGATCTTGAAACGCAAGATCGTGTTGCATGATCTACAAAATTAACTTGAAAGTCTTGATGAAGCAATGAGTATTGGTCACTAGGTCGTTTTCAATGGGCCTACAAAACATTAGGCCAATCAAATTCCGTCAAAAATATTCTACAAAATCAACATGTATTAATACATACGAGAAAGTGAATATAGTCAAAAATTCGTATTGCATGAACCCGAAATACCAAAAATTAAAATTGATGATCATGGTGAAGAAATGAGTATTGGTCACTAAGCCGTTTTCTGTGGACCTACAAAATTCCAGGCCAATCAGAGTTCGTCAACAAAATTCTTCAAAATCAGCATGTGCTAAACACACGAAAAAGAGGATAGTCAAAAAGTTGTGTTGCATGAACTCAAAATGCCATAAAATGAACTCGAACGTCATGACGAAGCAATAAGAATTGGTCACTAGGTTGTTTTCTTTGGACCTACGATTTTTTAGGCCACTCAGAGTCCGTAAAAAATAATTCTTCAAAATCAACATGTACTAATACATATGAAAAAGTGAATATAGTAATAAATTTGTGTTGCATGACCCAGAAATGCAAAAAGGCAACATTAGTCATGGCAAATAAGTGTTTATTGGTCACTAGGTTATTTCCTATGGACCTACAAAATTTTAGAACAATCAGAATCCTTCAAAAAAAAAATTTCAGAATCGGCATGTACTAATATACACAAAAAGTTTATGTAATTATAAATTCGTATTCCATGACCTCGAAATGCCAGAAAATGAACTCGCAAGTCATAGCAAAGCAATGAGTATTTTTTAACAATCCGGCCGATTATTTTGAGAGTATTAGCTCCGAACCCCTATTTATCGCTCCCTCTATTTTGTTTTTGGGTTTCGTGACTCACCGGTAGGTTTGGTTTTTGGTTTCGGAGTGGAATTGGACAGATAGTCCTGAAATTGGGAGTTTAAGTTCTAGGAATTTGATCGTGGTTTGAATTATGTAAAGACGACACCAGAATGGAGTTTCGACGGTTCCAATAGCTCCGTAAGGTGATTTTGATCTTAGGAGCATGTTCGGATGTTGAATTAGAGGTCTGTAGGTCATTTTAGCGTCAATTGGCAAAAGTTGGAAATTGAATGACTTTTGAAAGGTTTGATTGGGAGTGGACTTTTTAATATCGGGGTCGGATTCTGATTCTCGAAGTTGGAGTAGGTCCGTAATGTCAATTATTACTTGTGTGCAAAATTTGAGGTCAATCGGACTTGATTTGATATTAAGTTCGTATGATGTCTTAGGACTGGTTTGTATATTTGGTCGAGGTCCCGGGGGCCTTGGGTGGTTTCCTGATGGTTAACGGATCATTTTGGACTTGTGAGAATGGCTGAAGTGCACCAGTTCTGGTGCAATCGCACCTGCGCAAGATTGACCGTAGGTGCAAGCTCGCAGAAGCGAGCATTTGGGCGCAGATGCAGGACTGGAGGAAATGGCATGTGGTCGCATGTGTGGCGTGAAGGCCGCAAAAGAGGAGTCGCTTCTGCGGAAGAGTGATCGCAGAAGCGGACGAGTGCTTGGGAGGCATGTCCGCAGAAGCAGACGTGTTTGCGTAGATGCGCACCCGCAGAAGCGGGCTTTGAACCGTAGAAGCGAAATTTGGTAAGGAAGCTGGGAACGCAGAAACGGCTTGGAGGCTCGCAGAAGCGAGTCCGTAGAAGCGGAGTGAGGGGACGCAGGAGCAGAAGAAGCCGCGGATGTGGGTGAGTAGTCGCTTCTGCGACACCGCAGAAGCAGAAGTGCTGGCAGAACACTTAAATACACGGGTTCGCGTTTTTGCTTCATTTTAAACATTTTGAGCTCGGGTCTTGGCGATATTTGAGAGCATTTTCGAGGGATTTCTTGAGGTAAGTCTCTTGTACTCATTTTTTAGCAATAATCTTATTTCCCCATTAATTTTCCCACCTAGTTTGTGTGTTTTTAAAGTAGAATTTAGGAGTTTGAGGCTAGAAATTTGGAGAGTTTAATGTGGGGATTAGAGTGGAGACTTGGTGTGAGATTTTGGTAAAATTGGTATGGTTGGACTCGTGGTCGAATGGGTGTTCGTATTTTGTGACTTTTACCCGATTCTGAGACGTGAGTCTGGGTCGACTTTTTGGGCCGAGTTTTCAATTCTTTGATAAAATCGTAGTCTCATTATTTAAATTAGTTTGTTGTAGTTATATTTATAGTATGTAATTGTTTTGGCTAGATTCGAGCCGATCGGAGTCGGAAGGTCGAGGGAAAGGCATTCTTATCGATTGATTGGGCGAGATTTGAGGTAAGTGACTTGTCTAACCTTGTGTGGAGTAAATCCCCTTAGGATTTGATACTGTTGTAACAATTTGTGATATGTGAGCGCTGTGTACGCGAGGTGACGAGTGCGTACACGGGCTAAATGTGGAAATTCTGGTTCTTGCTGAGTGGTCTTCTTTTAAATTCCTTAACTGAGTTGCCTTAGCATGTGTAGCTGTCATGTTTAGCCTAGTATTGCATGTCTACGTGTCTTAACTTTTACTTGAAATTTGCGCAACATGCTTAGTCGAATTACTTGCTTCCGTGATCTTGTATTCAGTCTTTAACTATATGATTCCTTGTTGTAGATTCGTTGTTCCATAGGTTATGAGTTGTGTATTTACTTTTAGGACTACGAGGCGGTACCTCAGGAGATCCCCTATTGCATATTTACTTTTGGGACTATGAGGCGGTATCTCGGAAGATCCCCTGTTGCATATTTACTTTTGGGACTACGAGGCGGTACCTCGGGAGATCCCCTGTTGCATATTTACTTTTGGGACTACGAGATGGTACCTCGGGAGATCCCCCTATTGTATATTTACGTTTGGGACTACGAGGCGGTACCTCGGGAGTGCCCCTATTGTTTATCTCTATTTGTTGTTGTTACCTTTCTATGATTTCTCATTGTTTAAATTCTCTGTCATTTTAATATATTATTATATCTTCTACCTTGCTTCTCTTTTGTTCCTGTAGGGCCCTGACCTGACCTCGTCACTACTATACCGAGGTTAGGCTTGGCACTTACTAGGTACTATTTTGGTGTACTCATACTATACTTCTGCACATCTTTTGTGTAGATCCAGGTTCTTCCTAACATGCCAGATACCAGTGAGCTGGACCGTACGTGGAGACTTCAAGGTATATCTACCAGCGTCCGCAGACCTCGGAGTCCCCCTCTATCCTTATTATGTTATTTTCCATATTCTCTTTAGACTCTGATGTATAGAGACACTTAGTATTTTCTCTTAGAAGCTTGTGACTTATTTCTACCGGGTTTTAGGAGTTGTAATTATTTGAATCGCAGTTTCTATTTATATTTCATGTATTGAGATTTGAGTTCAGTTTTATATTCAGTTATTCCGCAAATTGTTAGGCTTACCTAGTCTTAGAGACTAGGTAGGTTCCATCACGACATCCTATGGAGAAAAATTAGGGTCGTGACAGTATTGGTCACTAGGTCATTTCCTATGGACCTACGAAATTTCAGGCCAATCAGAGTCCATAAAAAAAAATTCTACAAAATCATGAAAAATTGAATATTATCATAAATTCGTATTACGTGACCTTGAAACTCTAGAAAATAAACATGAAAGTCATTGCAAAGTAACGCGTATTGTTCACTAGAACGGTTCCAACGGACCTACGAAAATTTTGTCCAATCACAGTCCGTCAAAAAAAATTAGAAAGTCAACATGTAGTAATACATACGAAAAAAGTGGATATAGTCATAAATTTGTGTTGCAAGACTGAAAAATACCAAAATGAACCTGAAAGCCATGGCGAAGCAATGAGTATCGGTCACTAGGTTGTTTCGTTTACACCTACAAAATTATAGGCCAATTAGAGTTTGTCACAAAAAGTTTTACAAAATCAACATGTATTAATACACACGAAAAAGTAGATATAGTCATAAAATTTGTATTGCATGACCCTGAAATATCAACAAATGAATCTGAAAGTCATGACAAAGCAATGAGTATTAGCCACTAGGCCGTTTTTCATGAACCTATAAAATTTCAGGTCAATTAGAGTCCGTCAAAAAAAAATTACAAAATCAGCATGTACTAATTAATAGACACGAAAAGTGGATATAATAATAAATTCATTTTGCATCACCACGAAATACTAAAAAATAAACTCGAAAGTCATGACAAAATAATGAGTATTGGTCACTAGGCCGTTTCCAATACAAAATTTCAGGCCAATCAGAGACCGTCAAATTTCTTTTATAAAATCATCATGTACTAATACAAACAAAAAAAGTAAATATAATCATAAAATCGTGTTGCATAACCTCGAAATGCCAGAAAGTAAACTCGAAAGTCATAGTGAAGCAATGAGTATTATTCATGAGGCCGTTTCCAATGGACGTATAAAATTTTAGGCCAATCAGAGTCCGTCAAAAAACTTTTACAAAATTAACATATATTAGTACACATGAAAAAGTGGATATAGTCATAATTTCATGTTACATGACCCAGAAATACGAAAAGATAAACCTAAAAGTCATGGTGAAGAAATGAGTATTGGTCATTAGGCCGTTTCTTATGGACCTATGAAATTTAAAGCTAATCAGAATCCGTCAAAAAATTTTACAAAATCAACATGTGGTAATACACACAAAAAGTGGATATAATCACAAATTCATGTTGCATGTCCTCAAAACGCCATAAAATGAACTCGAAGATCATAGTGAACCTATGAGAATTGGTCATTAGGTTATTTCTTGTGAACCTATAAAATTTCAAGCCAATCAGAGTTCGTCAAAAGAATTTTTCAAAATAAACATGTACTGATATATACAAAAAGTGGATATATTCATAAATTTGTGTTGCAAGATCCCAAAATATCAAAAGTCAATGGTAGTCATGGAGAATCAATGAATATTTGTTACTAGGTCGTTTCCTATGGACCTACATAATTTCAGGCCAATTAGAGTCCGTAAAAAAATCTACAAAATCAGCATGTACTAATACACAAGGAAAAGTGGATATAATTTAAAAATCGTGTTGACGTGTCCTCGAAACACTAGAAAATGAACTCAAAAGTCATGGAGAAGTAATGCGTATTGGTCACTAGGCCATTTTCAATGGACCTAAAAAATTTCAAGCCAATCAGAGTCCATCAAAAAGATTCTATAAAATCAGTGTAGGCATCTAAAATTTATTGATTTGTAGGCAACTAAAATTATATTTAATTTAAATTCATAAGAAATTTGAATTTAATCCCAAGTTAAACATATATTAGTCCAAATAAATATTATGGACTAATATAATTGGATTAATTACTTAAGTCCAATAAATATTGAGTGAGATAATCCATTTAGTTGGGCTACAAATGATGAGCCCACTTTATTAAGCCCAATAAGTCATCTTCCTAGAAGCCAAGTTTGGTGTCACGTGTCAAATGACGTGGTACGCCAAGTCAAACGAAAGAGCCAATAAGATCGTGCCATGTGTCAAAATGACAAAGCATATCAAGCCAAATTAAAAAGCCAATGAAACCGTACCACGTGTGCATGTGATATTTTCTGGCCAATCAAATGCGGCCTTATCACACTTCAATTTGATTGGTCGGAAAGAGTTTGTTCTTATCATAACTCTTCCCTTCCACAACTATAAATAGGGGTCTTCATAACCCAGAAAAGAGACCAAAAGTTATAACAAGAAGCAAGAAAGAGCGTGTGGATCAAACGCTGCAAATTTCTCTACAAGTTCAAGTTCAAGCAATCAAGTTCAAGCTCAAGAACGAAGAACAAATCAAGTTCAAGCTCAAGAACAAAGAACAAATCAAGTTCAAGCTCAAGAACAAAGAACAAATCAAGTTCAAGTTCAAGCAATCAAGCTCCAACTCAAGAACGAAGAACAAATCAAGATTCAAGGAGTACGAATTCAAATCAAAAGTTCGTGCTAGTTGAATTCAAGATCATCATTTGTGGAAACAACTACATAATCAAGATCAAGCTCAAGGGCTCTTGAATTTATTTACTATTGGAAAGAAGAATCAGAGGATTCATAGAGATTGTAATACTCAAATTACTCAAAATCAAATACTACGATTGTTGCAATATTTTTCGGTCTTGATTTTATTTTCTCAACGCAATTTATTGTCTACAAATTCTGGCACGCCAAGTGGGACAATATCTACCTCTCATCTCAACTTTTCAATCACCAAAGTTTAAGAACATCGAAATGGCTTCAAAGAAAATTAACCCCAGATCAACTTCCACCAAGGCTGCTAATTCCAGGTTCTACGCTGATATAGAAATCATCCTCGATGTTATCTTTGGAAGCTTTGCACTAACTACAAGGAGCAAGGCAAGTTTTTTAGGATAACAATCACTCCAAGTGCCGTCTGTATCAACCCCTATTTTTGGATCTTCATCCTCAAAAGGAGCAAGATCTTACACAAATGCACTCGAAGGAGGAAACGATATTGCTGAAAAGATTAAGAAAACTCTTGCTCTGCTTGACCTCTCCGTATCCAAGAACTCTGCTGTGAAGAAAGATGATGATGCTTCAAGTGATGGATCCTCCCCATTTTCACCGCATAGCGTGAGCCAATCGAGGATCAACCTGTGTGAAAATCCATGCTACTCTCCATCATCCACAACAATCATGCAATCCATGGTCACAAACGCTTCGTCTGTGGAGGAGCAGTTGGCAAACTTGACAGAAGCAATCGCTGGCTTGACAAAGTGCATGCAAAATCAAGATGCTAGAATTGACAAGCTAACAGATAGGGTGGGAATCTTGATAGAAGAAGAATCCACACATGCACCTGGCAAACTCCCAGAAGCTCAAGAAACTGATCCTCCCCCACGACAAGTTATATCCACTAAGGAAATCCTAGTCTCTTCGGAAAGGATGATTCCAATCAATCAACTAAAGAAGTTCATTGAAGGGACTATAAGAAACAAATATGAAGTTGCTTCCAAGTCCTCCTTTACCTACGCAAAGTCGTACACTTCAAGGATCGATATGTTGAAGATGCCTGCTGGCTATCAACCTCCAAAATTTCAACAGTTTGATGGCAAACGAAATCCAAAGCAACACGTAGCGCACTTTGTCGAGACATGCAACAATGATGGGACTTATGGAGATTACCTCGTCAAGCAGTTTGTCCGCTCATTAAAAGGAAATGCTTTTGATCGATACACAGACCTCGAGGCTGGATCTGTTGATAGCTGGGATCAACTAGAGCAAGAATTCCTCAATCGCTTTTATAGCATGAGACGTACTGTGAGTATGATAGAACTTACAAATACTCGTCAACGAAAGGGTGAACCAGTTATCGACTTTATCAATCGTTGGAGGAATGCAAGCCTCAACTGCAAAGACAGGCTTAGTGAAGCTTCAGGCATAGATATGTGCATCCAAGGCATGCATTAGGAACTCTGCTACATCTTTCAAGGTATCAAGCCTACAACATTTGAAGAACTTGCGACTCGTGCCCATGAAATGGAGTTAAGCATGGCCTTCACTGAAAAAGAAAGGCTGCCTATCTATGAGCCTCGCAAAGGGAACGACAAGCAAGATGTCAGGAAATGAAGCAAGTTTGCACCCAAGTCTGAAAACGAAGAAACTATGAATGTCAACACATCACCTGTAAAATTCACAATGAAAGTGATCAAGAATCATAGAACGAAATCCATATCTTTTCAAGATAAACCAAGTGGAAAGTTGAATCTAAAAGAAATGCAAGAGAAGGAGTACCCATTTCTGGATTCTGATGTTCCAGCAATTTTTGAAGAACTCCTCGAGTTAAATCTATTGAGCTTACGGAGATGAAGCGGCCAAATAAAGGTGGTAAAACAAATGACCTAAATTACTACAAATACCATCGACTCGTGAGCCATCCTCTGGAGAAGTCCTTTGTCTTCAAGGACAAAGTTATGGACTTGGCCAGTGAAAACAAAATCGTGCTTGAAGATGAGAAGGAAAATACGAATCAAGTCTCTATTACCTTTGGCTTATTCAGTCTAGATGAGTTATGCAGTTTAAAACAAATCAAAGATGAAGAATTATTGGAGAATAACAAAGCCGAAGTAGACGACCATGATGATGATAAGGGTTGGACATTGGTGACTCGCCGTAGGCGCCACAAAAGGAGCGCACGAAAAGAATCAATAGAACAACCAATAAGGAAAATGATGGTGAAAAAACCAAGGATATGGAATCCAGTTAAGCATTTGATGAAAGAAAAATTAGAGGTGCACCATCCTCAAAAGCCACGACATCCAGTGACCTTGGAGGAGTTCTTACCAAGTTGGTTCCGCACGAAGATTTCCCATGAGGGTATTGATGCCTCTTGTTGCCATGCTGACAAAGGAGAAGAAAAGAGTGATGACCTACCATCAGCACCATCGTCGGAAAAGCTCATCGAGTCCATTCCTCAAGAAGTTAATGCTTGGAAGGAAAAAGTTACGTTCGCAAATGACAATATTCTACTAGGTGACACATAACTGCACGTTGTACCTAGTTGGCTATATGCACGATGAAAGGGTAAATCGAATTTTGGTTGATGGAGGATCCTCAGTGAACATCTTGCCAATTCGCACTGTGAAAGAACTTGGTATTCCCATGAACAAACTCTCGGAAAGTCGTGTGATGATTCAAGGATTCAACCAAGGGGGGAAAAGAGCCATAGGTGCTATCAGGCTAGGAATCACCATTGAAGATATGCAATCAAGTGCATGGCTGCATGTGATCGATGCAAAGACTTCATACAACGTCTTGCTTGGAAGGCCTTGGATACATGAGAATAAAGTAGTTCCATCTACCTATCATCAATGTTTAAAATACTACGAGGGTGAAGCCGAGAAGAAAATAGTTGTTGATGCTGAGCCATTCACCGAGGTTGAGCCACACTTCACCGATGCAAAGTTCTACTTGAAGAACCGCATTGTGAAGGAGCTAAAAGTTGATGATGTCATGAAAAGAAAGAATAACGAGCCCACAACTAAAATAGCTGAGGTGACTGTTGGTAGAGCCAAAGATGTTACTGAAAAGGTGCAACATAACTCGAATAAATCTTATTGAGGGGATATTTGTTGGTTCCCCAAGTACACGCAAGTATACATGGCTGTCAAGTAATAAAGTGACTCGAAAATCGGATGTCGAACCCACAGAGACTTAGATTGATCGTTAACTAAGAAAACTAAAATCAATTAATTATCCAAGCTATTTAAGAGTGACGTTTTTCTATTAGTCTACTATTGCGAAAATTAAACAAGTAACAACAAATTTATCAAGAATGCAAATGCATATGATGAGATTTTACTTCATAGGAGATGAAAATTCCAGGGTTATGATTAGTTTATCAATCCTATTAAGTTCAATAATTACACTCGTTAATCCAGATTATCTATGGTTGCTAATTAATCGGATCATTTATATGAATAGCATGTTCCCACAATACTACTCGCCTGCCCACAATATATCAATCCTATATTCCTATGGTATTGAGTCTATCATGAACGAATATAATATGGTATTCAATTAAGCAAGACTGTTAGGTATATTTCTATCCTAACTGCGAAATCTTCCCCCGAGCCACGGGTTCAGAAACAAGCTTTATCTATTTCTACTCTAATCTAAACACGGCTTTCCCAAGCATAACATAAATAGTAGGGTGAATTGGTAGCTACAACAATTCACAAGTGAAAACTAAAATTAAAGAAAAAATCACAAGATGATAATCTGAATTAATGAAGATGTAATTAATAAACATTAATAATCATGTCAACCACAACCCTAGAAACAGAGTGCTTAGCCACTCATATTCGTAGTAACAATTTTTCAAGTATTTTCCATAAACAAATTACAAAGAAAAGATAAAAGGGATGAAGAACTCTATGATTTTCTCCTCCAAGAGTGGTTCCACGTGATGTTCTTACCTCTAGTCGCAAAACTCCCCTAAAAATAATGTTTAATGACTATTTATATGTGTAGGGAAAAGATCCAAACGAAATAACCAAATCCAAAACCAAGTAGGAGACAAAATAAGCTTTAAAAACCCGGAACACCCTCGCTACATGGCTTGCGGCGCGAGGCAAAATGCGAGCTTCACCTCGCTATACATTGTACGACGCCAGCTCTGTCGCGAGCTAAGTACCTCGTCTCGCAAGCTCAAATGCGAGGATGAAAATGTCACGTCACCTGACATATGGCGACTGAAATCTGACGCCTCACTTTGTTTCAAATGATGTTCACGACACTTGTTTGTTCCTTGCCTTGTTCTTTGATTTAATCAATCTTCATTCTTGATAGTGCCAATTGCCTAACTCTTTCTTTCCAAGCATTTCATGCTACTTTGTCATCTTTCATCCTTACATTAGTAATAATCTTATTTCTTTCTCATAACTTGGAAGATTTCATCTTAATAAATTGTTTCTTCCTTTATTTGTCTTTACAGGTATTTGTCTTCTTGCCTTCTGTATTACAATGTTTAGCATATTTGCTTCAACTTTTATCTCCAAAGTACCTACACATAAAATAAATTCAATTAAGTATAAATATAGTATATTTTAGCATTAAAGCACCTAAATATAAGGTAAGTAATGCACTAAAAATATGAAATTATAGTCAAACATCATTATCCCACACTTAAATGTTGCTCGTCCTCGAGCAATCAAACTACACTGTATATAGACATAACATTTTTAAACAATTCTCCTAACTCATCACACCAAGAATCTTTAAAATAGACTAAGCACAAGAGTGTAACATCTTCACCTCAAGATTTGACTCACCGGTACCATGCATTATTTATTATTCACTTACTTACTCTAACATAGAGGTCAATGACATTACCTTTCCTTCATAAATCAAGTTCCCTTACACAATAAAAGAATGTAGTTTCACACACAATAAAATTTAAGAACAATTAGGAATTCAAGATAGAAAAAATTCGCTCACTCTCAGAAATAACATTCATATGCCACAAAAGATGCGCCATAGACTTGCCCGTAGTGTACTACTCTACTAATCGAGCTCATTCAGTCTAGGATCAATTAGGACTTTAATTGGTTATAATGTAAGATTGCGGGATGGGTAGGATACATTTGGATATAAGAGTGACTACACCTTCCTAAGCACTTTAATACATACAGTTTAATATTTAAACCCCACACTTATGTCAAACCATAACTCCACCTTCACATCAATGTATATTAACTCCATACTTCTTTAATAACAATTACATAAAGAGTCACCACTATCAAGGAATATTTTTCACAGCACTTCAACTATTTCTTTTCTCTCTTTCTTTTTCAATTCAAGTGGCTTTTATTTTTTTTTCTTCAAAACAGTGCACCTTTCACCTTATTTTATTAGTTCCACTCAAAAGCCAAACGAACCACCCCAAACTTTAACTTTTACAAAGTTCATAACAATTCAAGTGCTCATGAGAGGTGAAAAGGTTCAACTAGACGGTTAATTCAAACAAATGGGTAACGCTTGTAATATGGTTGCCAAAGAAACAGGATTACAGGATCAACGGGGTTAACTACGATACATAAAAATTAGGCGGATAATATATATATATATATATATATATATATATATATATATATATATATATATATATATATATATATATATATATATACACCTCAACAAAGAAACGCCTATATCACTTCCAAGACTGAACAAAACTACTATCTCGCTTTGTAAACACACGGGGCAAGTTCTAGACATCAAATGCAATGCACAGAATACATACAAACGTCACACACACATGGCACATAACTCACTCAGGATTGGACTCATCAAGACACTCTAGTCAAGGCAGTGAAGCAAATTTAAGATCATATGATTTAAGGTACTTATACAAGAGTCAAAAACTGAGTCTGAGCGTCACATCCAAAGTACTCACTATTCTCAAGGCATAACAAAGTTAAGAGATATTGCTTCAATTCAATTCACCTCATAGTGGCTCCTATTCCTAAAGAAATAAAAATAAAAACTACCTACACCCGATTCAAACAAAACCCTTGGAAAAGAACCGTGGTACAAAGAAAAACCAAGGGAGAATTGCTACACTACCTACAAAAAAAATCTTTTTGTTCTTTTTCTTTAGACTTAAATCCCTCAAGAAAACTATCTAGGAGATCCATCGTTGGAAAAAGTCCAATTTTTCTACTTTTGTTTTCGATTTTTCACAACTACTAAAATACTACACAACTACGAAATCAAAAATAAGAAGTTAACATATTTCTACATCCTACTACTAATTTATTTTTAGAGAATTCTCTCACCCCACACTTAAAAGAGTTCAGTGTCCCTAATGCACAAATAAAGCAAAAAAATAACAAGGGTGGACAAGAAACTCCTTGAAAGGCCAAAGGCCAAAGCAATAGCGGCTCACGGGGTACTCAGATTTCCCCAGGCATGGTCCTTTGTGTGGGCACCCCACACTCAGTTCTCATTCTAGCTCGCTTTTACACTCTTCCAATGGCTTTGCTTCCTATGCTTATAATCCTACAAAATAAAAACAGACACTACAACAATAATAAGATAAAAAAATAAAAAATAAAAAATAAAAAATAAAAGAAAGCAGTAAAGTTGGGTTGCCTTCCAACAAGCGCCTGATTTAACGTCGCGACAGGACTTGAACCACTTTTTTCTCCACCTCGAACTTATGAATTGTACCCCTAACAAGGCATCTAGTCTGTGGCTATGCTCTTTCGGTAGGGCTACAAAGAATACCAGGCCAATCAATCAAATTTTCTCTCTACACCTCTTGACCTTTAGATGAGGAATGTAATTTTTGCTTTTTGGCACAACATATTCAAGAACATAGGCACCCCGTTACTCGTCCATTGGCTCCTCCAAAGGCTCAGATGACTCGATTTCCATGTCATCATCCAAACACAATGTTGAAAAATGCATGGCATGAGGACCAGTACGTCCCAAATCTAGAATTGCATCACTCTTTACATCCTCATATGTACACAGACTAGAGTCCTCACATATAATATTATTTACTTCCTCACATGACTTTAGAGTGCTTCCCTTAATATAGACATCATTAATAAAAGTATGGTCGAATGATTGACTCTCCGCTTTTAGCTCCTCAATTTGGCGTATAAGCTCCTTTTCAATTTCACACAACTCAAAACTATTTTGTTGAGCGTTAGACGCATCAACCTTTGCAATCAATTGAGCTCCCAAGTCGTGAATAGCAGTACAAAAATTTTCGATCTCTTGTCCCAGTTCAGCTCTCTCTTCTATTAAGTCTCTTATCCCATCTATAATTTTCTCACGTTGAGCTTCATATATTTCTAATCGCTCAGCTTGTTCCATTAGCCAAGTTTGGCTCAAAATCTCCTCTTCTTTGAAATTTTTCTCTTGTTGGAACTCACTCTCTTCTCGAATTTGAAGCTCTTCCTGACTGTCAACTAAGGCTGCAGCTTGTTGATCATCGAATGTTTCAACCCACTTTTCTATTTTGGCCTTCATTATCTTATTTATAGCCTTGAGATTTTCCATCTCTTTTCGACGTTCATGAGTTTGCTCCCTTAAAAATTGAGTTTGCTCCATTATTTGCCTCATCATATCCATTACATGAGCATCATGTTCCACATTCTCCACTTTGTTCCTATCAAACTCACAAACATTATCATAAACATCATAATAAGGGCTCAAAGAAGGATAAAAAGAATTAGTACATCCATTCCAATGGCCACCTTGACTACCACACATATTACAAATATTTCACTCATAAGATTGAGATGGTGCTCCGAACTCGCTCTCGAAAATATTTTGACAATTTTTCTACCAATGGGGGTCTCCACAATATGGACAAAGATCATCAAAATAAGAATAATCATCATTCGAACAATTTACATTCCAAGATACAATGTGAAAGTAAGTAAAAGAAACAAAATACTAATTAATAAGAAAATTAAAAACTAGAACAAAAATCAATTAAATGCTTAACTTAGATAAACAATCAATAACTAAGTTCCCGGCAACGGTGCCAAAAACTTGTTGGTTCCCCAAGTACACGTAAGTATACGTGGCCATAAAGCAATAAAGTGACTCAAAAGTCGGATGTCGAACCCACAGAGACATAGATTGATCGTTAACTAAGCAAACTAAAATCAATTAATTATCCAAGCTATTTAAGGGTGATGTTTTTCTATTAGTCTACTATTGCAGAAACTAAACAAGTAACAACTAATTTATCAAGAATGCAAATGCGTATGATGAGATTTTACTTCATAGGAGATAAAAATTTCAGGGTTGTAGTTGGTTTATCAATCCTATTAAGTTCAATAATTACACTTGTTAATCCAAATTATCTATGGTTGCTAATTAACCGGATCATTTATATGAATAGCATGTTCCCACAATACTACTCGCATACTCACAATATATCAATCCTATATTCCTATGGTATTGAGTCTATCATGAACGAATATAATACGGTATTCAATTAAGCAAGACTGTTAGGTATATTCCTCTCCTAACCGCAAAATCTTCCCCCGAGCCACGGGTTCAGAAGCAAGCTTTCTCTTATTCTACTCTAATCTAAACACGGCTTTCCCAAGCATAGCATAGATAGTAGGGTGAATTGGTAGCTACAACAATTCACAAGTGAAAAGTAGAATTAAAGAAACAACCACAGGATGATAATCCAAATTAACGAAGATGTAATTAATAAACGTTAATAATCATGTCAACCACAACCCTAGAAACAGAGTGCTTAGCCACTCATATTTGTAGTAACAATTTTTCATGTATTTTGCATAAACAAATTACAAAGAAAAGATAAAAGGGATGAAGAACTCTATGATTTTGCTCCTCCAAGAGTGGTTCCACGTGATGTTCTTACCTCCGGTCGCAAAACTCCCCTCAAAATGGTGTTTAATGACTATTTATATGTGTAAGAAAAAGACCCAAACGAAATAACCAAATCCAAAATCAAGTAGGAGACAAAATAGGCTTTACAAACCCGAAAAACCCTCGCTACAGGCCTTGCGGCGCGAGGCAAAACGTGAGCTTCACATCGCTATACACTGTGCGTTGCCAGCTCTGTCGCAAGCTAAGTACCTCGCCTTGCAAGCTCAAACACGAGGATGCACATGTCGCGTCGCCTGACATATGGTGGCTGAAATCTGATGCCTCACTTTGTTTCAAATGATGTTCATGACACTTGTATGTTCCTTGCCTTGTTCTTTGATTTAATCAATCTTTCATTCTTGATAGTTCCGATTGCCTAACTCTTTCTTTCAAGCATTTCATGTTACTTTGTCATTTTTCATCCTTACATTAGTAATAATCTTATTGCTTTCTCATAACTTGGAAGATTTAATCTTTATAAATTGCTTCTTCCTTTATTTTTCTTTATAGGTATTTGTCTTCTTGCCTTCTGTATTGCAATGTTTAGCATATTTGCTTCATTTTTTATCTCCAAAGTACCTACACATAAAATAAATTTAATTACGCACAAATATAGTATAATTTAGCATTAAAGTACCTAAATGTAAGGTAGGTAATACATTAAAAATATGGAATTATAGCCAAACATCAATATTGCGTCTTATGGCAAGAAAGTAACTCCTACTCTCCAATATGTCCCTAAAAGGAAGAAAGATGAAGGTGAATCATCTAATATCCAAACTAATATGCTTAAGGAGTTAACTCTTTCGGTAAAACGAATTGAGGCAATAAAGGTGTCCTCAAAGCCACTTGCAGGGTTTGTGGCCAAAAATCGTTTGCAAAATATGGCACTCCCTACAAAACGAACAGATGAAGGTTTTGATCTTAACGCTTACAGGCTATTTGCAAAAGTTGGATATAATCCCAATGAGCCGACAAAGTTAGGGAAGCTCCCATCAGAAGCTACAACGAGGCAACCACGTGAAGGTTTGGGATACAAGCAATCGTCACCAGTGCACATCTCCATAAGAAGGGCGAGCAATAATTATATCACCATAGAAAATGAATCTACTGCTCCTAACAAGCCTTCTGTCTTTGATCGACTTGAAAAATCAACTGTGAGGACTTCCGTGTTTGAGAGATTGGGTCCATTAAAGAAAGGGAATAAGTTCTAGAGAAATTATCGAAATACAAGAACACCCGCTTCGCCCAAAATTCAGAAGATCTCTAAGGATTTCCAAAGTCTGGTTCCTTCTAGAATGAGGCAACAAACAAAAGTCATGGTTTTGTGTGATGGGGTACTAAAGGTGAAGTCATACAGTGTGGTCTACACTAAAAACATGATGAAGCCAAAAAAAGTGTAGGTTCTTCATATCATGTCACTACACAAGGTGAGCACGGTGTTTCATCTCTAATGGAGGATGACGAGAAATTGGAGGATATTTCACCGTGTTATCACATATCCTTAAAGGATGGGGACCCTCAAGAAGATGAAGATGCGAAAGATGCTCCCCTGGAACTTGAAGAAGGGGTGAAGGCAAGTTAACATTGGTACAAATGAAGAACCAAGGCCCACATACCTAAGTGCTTTACTAGCAATCGATGAAGAAAGCACTTATATCGAGTTACTCAAGGAGTTAAAGGATGTCTTCGCTTGGAGTTACAAAGAGATGCCTGGCTTCGACCCTAAAGTAGCAGTTCATCACCTTGCAGTCAAGAATGGAGCTCGTCTTGTTAAGCAAGCCCAAAGGCGCTTTAGGCCGGACTTGGTTCCCTTGATCAAAAGTGAAGTTAACAAACTCATTGAAGCTGGCTTTATTTGCGAAGTTAAATACCGAACATGGGTCTCAAGTATTGTCCATGTGAAGAAGAAGAATGGCCAGATTCGGGTGTGCGTTAACTTCAGAGATCTCAACAATGCATGTCCCAAAGATGAATTTCCACTTCCTATTCCAGAGCTGATGATCGACGCTACTACTGGGTACGAGGTAATGTCATTTATGGACGGTTCATCAAGCTATAACCAAATTCGCATGGCACTAAAAGATGAATAGCTTACTACATTCCGTACCCCCAAGGGTATTTATTGCTACAAGGTAATGCCTTTTGGCTTGAAGAACGCTGGTGCTACTTACCAAAGGGTTATGCAGAATATTTTTGATGATCTTCTCCACAAGAATGTCGAATGCTATGTTGATGACTTGGTGGTAAAATCAAGAGAGAAGAGCGATCACTTGAAAGACTTGAGAATGGTGTTTGAGTTGCTCTATAGGTACCAAATTAGGATGAATCCATTGAAATGTGCCTTTGGAGTTACTTCTGAAAAGTTCCTTGGTTTCATTGTCTGACATCGAGGGATCAAAATTGATCAAGCCAAGTGGATTCCATTTTGAAGATGCTTGAGCCTCGCAATATTCATGAATTGAAAAGTCTGTGAGGAAAGCTAGCATACCTTAGGAGATTCATCTCAAACCTAGCTGGGAGGTGCCAACCATTCAGTCGCCTCATGAAGAAAGGCATTCCTTTCAAATGGGACCAAACTTGTAGCAATGCCTTTGAAAGCATCAAAACTTGCTTGATGAAGCCTCAAGTTTTGGCAGCCCTTATACCTAGAAAGCCATTGATACTATATATTTCAGCACAAGAAAGGTCTGTTGGAGCGTTGTTGGCCCAAGAAAATAGTGAAGGGAAAGAAAACTCCCTTTACTACTTGAGCAGGATGATGACACCGAATAAGTTGAATTATTTGCCAATCGAAAAGTTATGTTTGGCACTAGTTTTCTCAATCCAAAAGTTGAAGCACTACTTTCAAGCTCATGTCGTTCATCTTGTTTCTAGAGCAAACCCGATCAAGTTCATGATGTCACCTTTGTGATCGATTGGCAAGATGGTACCTCCAGATTCAACAATTCAAAATTGTGTACATCCCTCAAAAGGCTATAAAAGGACAAGTGTTAGCAGACTTCTTGGCAGATCACCCTATACCTGATGATTGGGTGCTAACCGACGAACTACCTGATGAGAAAGCAATTGTCATTGAAGTTCAACCTCCATAAAAAATGTACTTTGATGGTGCTTCACATCGCGGAGGAGCTGGTGTTGGCGTAGTATTTGTCACTTCTCAAGATGAAGTTATTCCATACTCTTTTACATTGACGCAACTCTGCTCTAACAACGTTGCTGAGTATCAAGCATTAATACTTGGGCTTGAAATAGCTGTCGAAATGAAGCGGTTTGCAATTATAAGTCTTTGGTGACTCTCAGTTGGTGATCAATTAGCTTTTAGGTAGTTATTAGGTCAAGAAACCTGAACTACGCCCATATCATGATTATGCTAAAACATTAATGGGGTGGGTCGGTGACATGACTATTCAACATGTGCCAAGGAAATAAAATAAGAAGGCTGATGCTTTAGCTTCCCTAGCTTCATCGTTAACCCTGCCTGATTAGGCTCAAGCTACTATCTGGAAAAAATGGGTAGTACCGCCGCCAAATGAGGGTGAAGGTGAAGAAAATGAACTCGAGCATTTTGTGGCTGTTTCTAAGGCAGAGAAGGAAGAATGGCGACAACCCATTATCGATTACTTGAGCTACGGGATACTCCCAGAAAATCCTAGCAGAAGGACTGAAATCCGCCGACGTGCACCTCGCTTCCTTTCCTACAAAGATACTCTATATAGAAGACCACTTGAGGGAGTACTCTTGCGATATTTAGGGAAAGATGAAGCACTCCAAGCTTTGCAAGAAACGCATTTTAAGGTATGTGGATCATATCATTCTGGACCAAAGCTCCACTTCCAAATAAAAAGGATGGGATATTATTGGCCAACGATGGTAAAAGATTGCTTGGACTACGCTCAAAGATGCAAGGCTTGCTAGTTCCGTGCAAATTTTATTCATCAACCTTCTGAAGTGCTACATCCGACTGTTGCATCATGGCCATTTGACGCTTGGGGACTAGATGTTATTGGACCATTGCCAAAATCCTCTGGCGGATACTTATACATCTTGGCTGCAACTTACTACTTCTCAAAATGGACTGAAGTTGTTGCTCTTAAGGAGGTAAAGAAAGAAAATGTTGCAAGTTTCATCCGAGTAAACATAATCTATCACTTTGGAATTCCTCGTTACATAATAACAGATAATAGCAAGCCATTTGACAATAGGTTGATGAACAAGATTTGTGACTTCAAGCAACGTAACTCTTCTATGTACAATGTTGCCGCCAATGGTCTAGCTGAGGTATTCAACAAGACTCTATGCAACTTGTTAAAGAATATTGTCTCCAAATCCAAACGAGATTGGCATGACTGTATGGAAGAAGCTCTATGGCCATACATGACAACTCATCGCACACCAACACAAGTGACCCCTTATTCACTTGTATATGGAGTCGAAGCCATTTTTTCACTTGAGCTTCAAATACCTTCATTACGATTAGCTATTCAAGAAGGGATTACTGATGAAGAAAATGCTCGACTTCGACTAGAAGAGTTGGAGGCTTTTGATGAGAAAAGGTTGGAAGCTTAACAGAGTCTTGAATGTTACCAAGCTCAATTATCTCGTGCTTTCAATAAAAGAGTTCGCCCAAGATCCTTTCAAGTAGGAGATCAAGTCTTTGCCGTACGAAGACCCATTATTACTTCCCATAAAATTGTAGGGAAGTTCACTTCAAAATGGGATGGGCTATATATCGTACAAGAAGCTTACTCAAGTGGGGCTTACAAGTTGGTTGATGCAGACGGCATGAGAATCGGCCCTATCAATGGCAAATTTTTGAAGAAGTATTATCCTTGAAGTTGCAACGCTCCTTGACGCATAAGCCTAAACTGTATGCTCCTACACTCCTGGCCCGCATGAGTCTAAACTATGTACAGCCCACCACCAATAAAAAAAATCAAAAAAAAAAAGAGTTCTCTAGGTTGAAAACCTCGAAAGAGGCAGCCTAGGAACAATTTAGGACATAAATAAAATTAAAAACAAAGTCTAGGCAAAAGTTAGGACATAAATAAAATTAAAAAAAATCCGCTAGGTTGAAAACCTCGAAAGAGGCGGCTTAGGCAAATGTTAGGACATAAAAAAAATAAAAATTAAAAAATAAAAACTCACCCATTTTGAACTACGGTATGACTTGATCCTCTTCACCGAGGTACGTAGGCAGCTAAAAGTTTCATTCTAAGTTCAGCCGCATAAGTTCAAAAGATACATATTGCCCCAATCGTTGTCCAAATAAATTATAATGAAAGTAATTCATTCAACCAACACTTGAAAATCGGGCTGAAATATTATTCTTCTGTTGAACTTTGGATCTCATATGAATTGTAGGGGCAATCCTCCATGGTAAACCTGTGTCTTTAGTGGGACGATTATAGTCTTTTAGGAGGCTACCGAGTATTTGCACTGAAGTTCAGAGATTCACTATGTCTTTATGTTCGCCAAATCTTTAAATTCGACGATCTTCAAGTTTGCTACTCTTCAAGTTGAAATATTTAAGCCTCTAAGTTGAAGTCTCCAAATTGAAATCTTCAAGTCCATCGGTCTTCAAGTTGAAGTTTTCATGTTCTCCGCTCTTCAAGTTAAAATATTTAAGCCCTCCAAGTCTCCAAGTTGAAGTCTTCAAGTCTGTCGGCCTTCAAGTTGAAGTCTTCAAATTCTCCGGTCTTAAAGTTAACTTGTTTAAGCCCTCCAAACCTTCAAG
Organism: Nicotiana tabacum; assembly: GCF_000715075.1. Lineage (NCBI taxonomy): Eukaryota > Viridiplantae > Streptophyta > Magnoliopsida > Solanales > Solanaceae > Nicotiana > Nicotiana tabacum. Next base: position 2,067,809 of record NC_134081.1, on the reverse strand, counting down.
TTGAAGTCTTCAAGTCTGCTAGTTTTTCAAGTTGAATTTTTAAAGTCCACCACTCTTCAAGTTGAAGTCTGCAAAGTCCGCCAAATCTTCAAAGTTTTCAAATGTTCAAGTCAATGTCATCAAGTCCACGAAGCCTTCGAGTTGAAACTTTATAATTTTCCAATCTTAAGGAGAACATTTAAGTCCCTTTGCACCTTAAGTTGCCTTCTTCGTCGATTTGTCCTTAAAAGGAACTATAATTTCCCAATCTTAAAAGGAACTATAACTTTCCTTTTAAGTTGGCCTCTTCGTGGATTTATCCTTAAAAGGAACTATAACTTTCCAATCTTAAGGTGGACATATAAGTCCCTTTGCACCTTAAGTTGGTCTTTTCGTGGGTTTGTCCATAAAAGAAACTATACTTTTCAATCTTAAGGTGGACATGTAAGTCTCTCTGATATCCGGGCTACCTTGAGAGTAATCTCTCTGATAGTCGGGCTACATTGAGAGTAATCTCTCCGATAGTCGGGCTACCTTGAGAGTAATCTCTCCGATAGTCAAGTCGTCTTGAGAGTAGTCTTTCTGATAGTCGGGCCACATTGAGAGTAATCTCTCCGATAGTCGGGTCACCTTGAGAATAATCTCTCCGATAAACGGGCCACCTTGAGAGTAATCTCTCCGATAGTCGGACCACCTTAAGAGTAATCTCTCCGATATTTGGGCGGGAATGAATAAAAAAAAGGTAAAGGAGAAAAAAAACTCGGTGTTATGCTTCTCGCGAGTCGCAAACTCATATTGATGCTGATTGAACGAAGACATGCGGCTATTTAAAATTTTTGAAAGACTGCTACTCAAAGGTTTATTTTGATGTGGGATTGCGTGTTATAATCATCTAAAGAGATTAGACTAATAACGGGAATTGGCATTGTTAAAGTCCAAATAGAACTCAAAAAGCATGGCTCTGCCAAGTTAGATTCATATGGGATCAACATATATGATCTCATCTTCCTCCACGTGGGATTCTTTTAGGAGTATACCATGCAAATTAAAATACAAATGGTGATAATGGTAGGCAAATCAAATCTAAGAATCCAATGCCTACGTAAGATTCTTTTCTAACGAGGGAAAAATGAAATCCTTGGTAATATTGGATTCAAGTTCCAAGAATCCTATGCCTATATAACTTAGTATTATTCCTATACAAATATAAATTGCGGGGACAATTTTTATTTGATTTGGACTCCAAATTCAATGTTCTACTAATACTTCAAGCCTAGTCATTACTTTAATACTTTAACAAATGTTGAAGTAGGGGCATTTGTAGGCATCTAAAATTTATTGAATTTAAATCCAATAATTATTTGGATTATATTTTAAATTTAATATATATATATATATATATATATATATATATATATTCTATTTTTCGTAAGTACAGAGAATATTATCTGCATTTTTTGGTTCGTATATGGTTCAACTCAAGCCTGTAACTATCTTCGGTCCATATTCTCTATCTTCTAAAGTTTTTGCATATTCTATGAAATAAGATATCCAGATAATGTATCAGTCAGGTCTTTGGAGAGTTATGACCATCTCTTGGTGTGAAGTACACAAATAACTTTTAAATGGTTGGTCTTAATTTTTCTCCTGCTTGGCCTATGGACAGAATTACAAATTTCGTCCCACGGGCAAAAAATTTTACTTTTTATCTTGAAGATCTGCATATAGGACAAGGGGGGTCAAAATTAAAGACCATCTCAAAAAATGTCTTATTTCTACAATTTTTTGCATCTCTTGTCTCATTGGAGAATTTTCACAAACACCAACAAAATAATAATTCGTGGCGAAAGTCAGAGTCCGTCAAAAATAATTTACAAAATCAGCATATACTAATATACACGAAAAAATAAATATAATCACAAATTTATGTTGCATGACCTCAAAACGACATAAAATAAACCCGAAAGTCATGGCGAAATTATGAGAATGGGTCACTAGGCCGCTTCCTATGGGCCTACAAAATTTTAGGCCAATAAGAGTCCATCAAAAAATTCTACAAAATCAGTATGTACATGAAAAGTGGATATAATCATAATTCGTGTTGCATGACCAGAAAAGCCAGAAAATGAACTTGAAAGTCATTGTTAATCAGTGAGTATTATGGATCTACAGAATTTCAGGCCAATCAAAATCGTCTAAAACTTTTTACAAAATAAGCAAGTACTATATCGATAATACTGTGAATGCATGCCATTCATTTATGGATACCTTTAAATGCTAGTAATTCATTCCTATTATGTCGTGAAACCCTTTGCATTCACAATATTGCGTATTTCTTAAGTACAAATAGATAGCTTATTCAATTAGTTTAAAGATCCACTTGATTAGATATACTCTCCTTTTTCTCCTGTCTGATTAACCCTCCCAAGAAAAGGGGTTAAACTCTAATTTGGTACCACCTTTGGTCTAATATTATCTGCATTTTTTGGTTCGCAAGAGGTTCAACTCAAGCTTGTAACTATCTTCGGTCCATATTCTGTGTCTTCTAAAGTTTTTGCATATTCTATGAAATAAGATATCCAGATAATTTATCACTCAGGCCTTTGGAGAGCTATGACCATCTCTTGGTGTGAAGTACACAAAAAGCCTTTAAAGTGGTTGGTCTTGAATTTTCCTCCCGGCCTATGAACAGAATTACAAGTTTAACAAGTCTTGCCCCACGGGCAAAATTTTTAATTTTTGACCTTAAAATTCTGCGATGGGCAAGCGGGATCAAAAATTAAAGACCATCTCAAAAAATGTCTTATTACTACAATTTTTTGCATCTCTTATCTCATTGGAGAATTTTCACAAACACCAACAAAACAAAAAGGCATTACTTAGAAAAGCAGTTTTAACTCGTGCCCATACACCTAACCCACAAAGGATCACATGATAGACTAAGTTGTCACTCTTAGTGATGGAAAACGGGGCGGGGCGGGGCGGGACGGGGCGGGTTTAAGGCTATGCGGTGCAGAACGGGTTTAAGATTATGCGGTGCGTGACGGGTTGAAATAAATTTTAAAAATATTGATGCGGGGCGCGGTGGGTTGCGGGTCTATACTGGTTTCCATGAAGGATGCAACTTACACTGCTTTGGAAACGGAACCTGTCTTCCGGTTGTATTTCACATTTTCGCATCCTGGTTTGTTGAATCTAACTGTAGGTCACAGGGGCGTATCTAGGGGGTCCCATGGGGCACGTGAACCCATGCTTCCCGCCCTAAATCATGTATAGTAATGTTATATTTTTTTCAAAAATATTTATAACTTGTTTGGATGGTTGTTACATATCGTTTCATAATGTATCGTATCGTATTGTATTATATTGTATTGTACTATACTGTATCGTTTGATGAATATAATGTTTGGATAGATTCTGTCGTTTGCCTTTGTTTTATGATATCACATACCAGCAATATGAAAAATAAACTTGGAATATTATTAAAAAAAATTATGATACGGTATATATAAAAGTAGGGTAAATGATAAAATAAAACTTTTTAATAATAATGAAGGGTGAGATTGAGAGAAAAAGACAAGATAACAACGCAACCACACCAAATCGGTCGTTACATAAAGTGGCACATTTCGTCGTTACGTAACAACGGATTGAACGATAAAATTTAAGTAACAATCAAAACAAACATCGTATTTAAAGTAACAATACGATACAATACAATAGGTAACAACCATCCAAACAAGCTGTTAAATATATGTGTGTGCACCCATGCTCAAAGTATTATATGATATAATGGTCATTGAGTGTACCTCTCTAGGTGAGGTTGTGAGTAGGGGTGTTCATAAAAACCTGAAAAAATGAACCAAACCGAAAACCAAACCAAACCGACCAAAAGATACTTTTTAGGTTTGGTTTGGTTTTGGTTTTTAATTTAAAAACCGATCAAATTTGGTTTGGTTTTGATTTTAATAAAAAAATAAACTGAACCAAACCGACTATAAAAGTAGCTATTTTAATTTATTATTACACCTATATATGTGTATATTTTTATATAAAATTTCTAAAATTTTATATTACATATTAGTCGTTTGATTATTTATTTTAGTTTTTTGCTATTATAATAATCTAATTCTTTGCATCTACATTCTAGTTTGATTGGTAGTTTTATTTTTCTAAGTACAAGATTTTATTTCATGTTAAAAATAATTAATTTTTAATTGAGTACTTAAATTATTTATCACTATTTGATTCAATTATCATCAATATAGTCGCCAGAATATGATAGTGTAAAGAATAGATTTCTCAAAGAGCGATTGGTTTGATAGTGTTACATTCAAAATGTAGTCGCCAGAATATGTGTTGGGTAGTGTATGTCTCATATTTAAGAAACAAATCGATAAATAACCGAAAATACCGAAAAATCGACAAAAACCGAATCGATAAAATACTGACTTAATTGATTGGTTTGGTTCGAATATTTGAAGAACCCGACTTACTTGGTTTGGTTTTTTTTAGGAAAGAACCGACCCAAACCAAACCATGAACACCCCTAGTTGTGACTTCAAATCATATGTCAATCTTGTTATTTTTTTTCTTTTTTTTGTAACGACCCGGCCGGTCATTTTGAGCGTATTAGCCCCTATCCCCTATTTACTACATTCTCCGACCAGTTGTTTTGGACTTAGGAGCGTGTCCGAACTGTGAATTTGAGGTCTGTAGTTGATTTAGGCTTGAAATGGCTAAAAACATATTTTTGAAAATTTGACCGGGGGGTTGACTTTTTGATATCTGGGTCGGATTCTGATTCCGAAAGTTGGAGTAGGTCTATAATGTTTAATATGACTTGTGTGCAATATTTGAGGTCAATCGGGCATGGTTTGGTATGATTCGGCATCGTTTGTAGAATTCGGAAGTTTAGAAGTTCTTTAGGCTTGAATCCGGGTGTAATCGGCATTTTGGTATTATTTTTGAATGATTCGAAGATTCGACTAAGTTCGTATTGGGTTATATGACTTGTTGGCATGTTTGGTTGAGGTCCCGGGGCCTCGAGTAGATTTAGGGTGGTTAACGGACTTGATTTTTGAGTTGATGAAGCAGCTGAGGAGCTGTTGCTACTGGTGTAACCGCACATGCGGAGTGGGCAACGCAGATGCAAGCACGTAGAAGCGTGGCATGAATCGCAGATGCGGGCAAGCCCATGAAGGACCGGGGTCGCAGGTGCAAAGAATTTCCCGTACATGCAGTAGGCAGATGCGGACAAGTGGACGCAGGTGCGGAGGAAGCTGATGTTGCCCAAACTCACACCACTAATTGGGATTGTGAGGCGGTCGATGCAATTATAAATATCCAACGCGAGTCGGGATCGATTCCACAGAGAGCTTTATGTTGGATTAGGTATATACCTAGTCTAAGTATATGGCGTACCCAAGATTGTACTTCCATATATTCGGTTGTTTCTTTTCTACTCCTAAATCTTATGCTAATGCTGTAATTGTAAAGCTAAGAGACAATGTTTTTTTGTATTGTTGTTTTTTAGGTTATAAAAGATCTAGGGTTGTAACTTTCACCTAGTTGGTTACCTAACGGATTGAGAACTTTAGGGAATGTTTGGTTAGTCGGGATACAATATAGCAATCACACGCGATTACTCACTCTATACCTCTCGGTAGTTTGAGTGATTTTGCCCAATTTGACTTTCTCAAGTCCAAATGGGTATTTCACAAAACAAGTGATAGATACTCAAGTCGGGTCTTACTATCTCTAGATTCGACTCTTTTATTTGGGGCTATCAATTTCTTGAGTTCACCCCAATTTCTTGTTAACCAAGTTTTCCTAGACTTAATCTCTCTTTCTCAAGTAGAGACTAAGTCAATTAGGCATGAATCAATGTTTGCAACCATCAATTCTCAAATTCAAGCAAGAACTAGGCTAAATATCATATACCCAATCATAAATAAGCCTTAAATCAATCACCCATTAAGTACTCATACTAGGGATGGGTCACAACCCTAGCTAAGGGTTTAGCTACTCATAGAAAATAAAGAAATTAAAGAAGAAACTAAGATAAAACTCATAATAGATGATTAAGGGAAGAAAATATAATGTTAAAATGATAAACTATTACAAAGTTACCCAAATCAGTAAAGAAAAACGGCTATCTATTCTCAGGTGTTCTCTGCTTGACTTAATTTGACAAAAAAAGCTATTTATACCCAGCTGAAATTATCGGACAAAATTGCCCGGCGGAGATTCTGCGGTCGCATAATTATGTGTGTGGTCCGTACTTTGACATTATCTTGACAAGATGGACTTCTGCGGCCTGTGAATTTGATCGGTGGTGTTAAGGTGGGGTTACCTCTTCGAGCGTTATTGTGCTAATGAGGCACGTGTCTTTCAACTCGTTTGGGTGGTTCAATTTAGAATCTGAAATTACATTTAATAGTGCCGGGATTTATGGTAATCCTGTATGATTATGGACTTCTGCGGCAGCACAATTCTGGGTTGCGGCCGCACTTCTTCAAATTCCACGGTCCGCGCATTTTTGAGTGCGGCTGCACTCTCGAATTTTAGCTTTGACATGCAAGACTTCTGCGGACCGCACATTTCTGAGTGCGGCCGCACTTTTGATTCTTTGGCCACACAATAACGGTGCGGTCTGCACTTCTTCATGACCCTAGAATCTCTCTCTCTGAACCTCATATTCTGCGGCCGCACAATAATTGTGCGGTCCGCACTTTGCATAGAAATGTTGTCAGAGGCTTCCTCATGTTCTGCGGCCGCACTCAATATTGTGAGGTCCGCATTTTGGCCTTTTAGCTTTATTTTGGTCCTTGTCCAAAATTACTCCTTCTTGAGTAGATTTTCATCTCTTTGACTTATATTCCAACACTCCTGCAAAAAAGCACATTTTATCAGTCTTCGAGAATACCTTTAAGCAATTTTGAGCTAAAACGAAAGTAAAAGAGTGCAAATAAGTAGTCAAAATCCCTACTTATCAACTCCCCCAAACTTAAGCTTTGGGTTGTCCTCAAGCAAATAAAGTAATTTCCACCTCCACAAGAAAAGAGCTATTTCATCTATCCTAAGGTGAATCAAGCACATATCAATTGGGATCAACAATTACCCACAACACTTATGAACTATCAACAATGCAATGATTTAACTTTTTAAGTACAATAGTTTTAATGTGACACTAGAGCATCAAGAGTTGACTTTATTCATCAAGGAAGCTCGCTCTTTCATGTAGGTCATTGTGGATCCCAAACTCCTCCTCCTCTACTCTCTGTTAGCATATCTCACTTTAGAATGTAACACTCAATTCAAGGATTGTGAAAAGTTCGCTCATCTCTCTCAAAAGAATGTCACAAGTACGGCTCTAAGTACCATATGCTTTCCCCTCATGTAAATCACCACTAATGTAAGCTCACTCAACTTGAAATCATATAGGGCTTTTTCTGGATATAATGAAGGCTTTTGGACTAACGTAGGATTTGTTGGAATATCATCTTTCCTTAAGCACTCCATTTTCTCTTTTTGGCTCATACTTTGTCGACTTTTTGAGTCGCTTTCTTTTTTCTCGGAGGAACTAGAGAGACTTAACATCACTCTTTCTTGGTCATGATATTCATTTTCTCCTTCTTTGTTAACTCCATGCCTTTCATCCTTGTTTTTCTTTGATTCCTTCAACTTTATACTTTATTCACTTTATTTTTGGCATTTTTCATTTTGTTCTTTCTTTTTTTTCTTTTCCTTCCCTTTTCTTCATTTATTTCCTCTTCTTTGTACCTTTATATCACTTTCAAACTCCTCGTCTCTCCTCCAAACTTATGTTTTAGCCAATTGTTTCTCAAGAATGCCAAGGAAAGATCGGGTGCCAAGAGAGGGTCATTACAAATGGGTACAGGCTTGTAACGTGGTTATTAAATGAAAAAGGGCTTAGGCTCAAATGGGTTGACTAGGGATATCACATTTGTAGGCTATGAAAGATTTCAAATTGGATCAAGGAGAGCCTACAATCATTTCTCAAGCCAAGCCAAACTTAGAATTTCGCCTAGAAAAATATTCGGGGCAAGTTCTAGACGATTAGCACGTGTACTTTGGACTTGCAACTAAATATATCACCTCCCACGCTGCTGGATTGCTAAAGAGAACGGAGTCAAGGGCCCACAACAACCCTATTTAAGATTGAAAATCACAAATGGCTCGACTGAACCACTCGATGAATGCTTAAGTTAACACAAGAGTCAAAAGGTCACAACTAGAGTTATTTTCTACCAAAAACTTGTTTTTAACCATAAGGTCGTAGGTAAATGTGTTGGTACCAAGTGAAGCATGATTGATACCTTTTTATTCATTACTATTATTTTAACCTAAACATAAAAAAAACGGACTCAATCCCTTAAGAAGGTTGTCACGCCATCCATCGTTGGGAAGAGCCACCCGGTTCACACAAAACCCACCTTTGGAAAGAACCGTGGCATTAAGAAAACCAAAGGCTTATTGCTCATTTAAACATAACAAGAAGCTACCAAATCAAAAAGAAGCTATTAAAGTAAATAAGAAGTTATACTACTAAGAAAAACAAACTACAAAAGCTATAAAATAAACTACTGAAAGTAAGACAAATGAATATACAAACTGAGGGAAAATGAATATATACATCAAGGGAAAGGGGGGAATATATACATAACGAAAGAGAGAATAAGGATAAAAGAAAAGGAGTATAAAAGTTATTACAGGCCAATGTCAATGTCATAATAAACTATCCAAAATAGACTACCCCCTGGAAAAAAAAAAATAAGCATTGTCCTCAATGCTTAACAAAAATAAGGATAGAGAGTGAAGAGAACTCCCTATGTGGTCTCAATGTGCATAGCATCATCAGCACGCTCTAGATCCTCCAACTGGATTTCATCGTCCTTCAATCGGGGAATAATGGGGTGGCTGAACATCTGGAGCATCTCCTCAGTAGTGTGGGCAGCAGGGTCCGGCTCCTCAGACTGGCCAGCTACCGTCTCTGATGCCTGAGGTACTGGTGGAACTGCTGGTGCTGTCACAATCAGAAGGTCAAGGGGAATATCCCTAGCTGATGCAAGCTTGGCCACCTCGGTGCTCAATCTTTCCACTGATTTCTTTGATGCCTGAGATTTCCGCATCTTCTTCACCTGTTTGCCCAACTCCTCAATAGCTCTCCCATGCGCCACCACTGTATCCATGATAATCTTCTGATTTTCCAGGATCTTCTTCAAAGTTTCCTCCACTGACGGAGGTACCTGAGGTGCTGCTAGGGTAGAGGACGGTGCTACAACAGCACTAGATATGTCAGACAGCTTTGAAGTAGTTGTCTGCATCTAGTAGTTGAGACTCACCAATGTCTGGGAGACTCGCAGCGCAGTGAGTGGATATGTGGAAGAGGCGGGCATTGGCATTGATGTAGATGGTCTAGAAGGTGGAGATGGTGGCATGTCAGCTGTCTTGGTGGAAGGACCGACTGCTGTGGAAGGCATGGCAGCTGTAGAAGGCTCAGCAGTTGAATCTGTAACCACCACCGTTAGCTCATCAGACTAGCCACCGGTGGTAGTTGCCTTACCCTTGAACTTTGGGTTTCCCGGACCTTGCAAAGAGTACCATGAGAATGGCTGTTTAGTCCGCACCTTTTGATCAAAACTCCTCGGCTCCACCTTTGCATCTGTGAGGTATATTGTGAGTGTGTTGGGATATGGATAGGAACTTTCACCTCTTTGGACCACCAATGAACTATTGGCCGACATGATGGCACCCACATTTATTGGGTACCCGACCATGATGGATGCCACCAAAACTGCTCGGGGGAGGGAAGATTGTTTTCATTCTGGCTCGGGTCTAAGCGGTTGCACACAAAAGTGTGCCACCCTTTTGCTTCAAAATTGAGGGTGTCCCGAGCAATGGGAAACCCCGCTGTGATCCATGGTGGTGGTGGTCCTAGAGCTGTCAATATCTCTGCTAGCCAAGGGCGAACTGCATCACCCATAGAGAGCTTTTCCAAGTACTGGGCTCGTTCTAACTCCTCAAATCCCAAATACTAGTTTAGAGTGCACTGATCGAATCTAACTTTCAAATTCTACACTTTGGTAACTTTGGTACCCTTCTTGATGTGTGCCACATTGGCATAGAATTCTCGTGCCAAGTGCTCTTTGGCATCCTTGACACTCTGGGTAAACCACCTCCACCCCTAGCGCTCCCGGAACTGTCTAAGGGTATTTGGATTGTGAATATCCTAATCCTTAATTAAGAATTGTCTCTCAAGTGAGAGCGATCTCTGGGGCCACCACTCTTTGAAACTTGAGAACGCCTTCAAACTCACAAACTGATCCTCTCATGCTTCCTTCTTCTTTGACCTCTGTAGGCCGCCCACTCGAGTGTCGCCTCCTTTACCATCATCCGGGACATCATCATCATCATCATCATTTATTTCCACTATTACCGGAGGAATAGGTGTAGAGGAGGGCTCTGAACCCTAGCTACCAACATCGGAACCCTCAAAAGAACTTGCTGAGGTGGAGGGTTCGTCCGGGAGTTGGTATCTCCCTGGGAAGTGTCATGGTTGGGACTAGGCCTCGGGCTATTCTCCCATTGAGTGACCTTCGGAGGCTTCCCTAGACGGGACATATGAGCTTGATTCAGAAGGCTTTGTGGCCCTGCCTCTCCCCGAGGTTTGTTTTTTTGTCAAAGTTTTCTTTTGCACCCCTAAAGGTTGAGTGCCTTTGCCCCCGGCCTCGGGAGGGTTCACCTCTCCCTTTAGATGTATCTCATATACCTCGTGAACGAACCATTGTCTACAATATGAGGTACATAAGTCAGTTAGAGCTCAAAACAGGGTACACAGATGCATAACAGTTGCAGGAAAACAGACTGCAAAAGAGGTAGTGCGGACCGAACAATTTTGAGTGCAGCTGCAGACTGCCATGTGCGGACTGCACAATTTTGAAGTGCGGTCACACATTCTAAAGTGCGGACCACATAATTTCGAGTACGACCGCACAATCCTAATTCCAGAACACTGGTTCTCTGAAGTTCCAAAGTGCGGTCGCATACACTTTTCTGCTACCACACAATTTTTCTGCGGACTGCACAATTTTGAGTGCGGTCCGCACTTTTCATGCAACATTTTATCCTTAAGTTTAAGATATGCGAACCGCACAAATTTGTGTGCGGCCGCACAATTTGAAATTACGCAGCACTGACTCTGTGTTTTGCAAGTTTTGCACAATTTAGACATGGTATTTGCAATTAAACATGATTAATGATCTACCCAGGCCCCAATAAACATATATGATCTTACCCACATGATATTAAGCACAATCGACTAACAATTGACATTTTAGGTCTAAAAATAACTCTACCACAAAAGAACAAAAACTAAAAGAAATTGAAAAATCTAAAGAAGTAATGAACATACCAGTTATGAAGGATGCAGGTAAGAATCTACACTGATGAAATGAAGGAAGATTGTGAACTAATTGAACGTCCACCGTGTTTGCTTAGGGTTCAAAAACTCAGAGTGTGTAAAATTGTGAATAGTGCATTGAGGTTCAATTTATAGGTTGACCAAGTCACCCCAAACCTAAGGTGAGTGCAGCCGCACAATTTTGAATGTAGACCGCACTCTTTACCTGGATCTTGATGCAACTCTACGGTCCGCACAAAAGTGGGTGTGGCCACAGAATTTGTGCGGACCGTATAATTTTGTGTGTGGCCACAGATTAGCTATGAATTTTGACAGGCCAACTTCAGAGAACTTGCAATTTTGGTCTTCCAGCTGTGCGACCGCACACAGAATTGTGCGGCCACAGAGTGATTTCTGCTGCTGCCTTTAGAATTGTGCGGTCCGCACAATTAATGTGCGGTCCGCACTTTTTCAACACTTAGCCAATTATGACACAGTCCCTACAAAGCACATCCATTCATGCATACACTTAAAAACTAGTTAGCATAAAACAAAGCCTATCTAATAAAAAATAAAAAGAAAAAGACACGTGGGTTGTCTCCCAAGAAGCGTCTGATTTAACGTCGTGGCACGACGCAGATTACCATCATTTGAAATGAAGAACCGCCACGATATGGCCATCATCAACCTTTCCAAGATAGTGTTTTACCCGGTGCCCATTGACTCTAAACACCTCATCATTTTTATTATTCAAGTCTAACGCACCAAAGGGGGTTACATTCACAACTTCAAATGGGCCACTCCATTTAGACTTCAACTTGCCTGGAAACATCCGTAACTGGGAATTGAACAATAACACAAGATCACCTTCTTTAAACTCCTTATTTCGGATGTACTTGTCATGGAGGTACTTCATGCCGGAATTCATCAAGCTCATTCAATTGTTCCACCCTTAAGTTGGCGGTGACATCCCATTCAAGATTAAGCTTCTTCAATGCCCATATAGCCTTGTGCTCAAGTTCCACTGGTAGGTGACAAGCTTTTCCGAACACTAACCGATACGGAGATATACCAATCGGTGTTTTGTAAGCCGTCCTATAAGCCCAAAGAGCATCATCAAGTTTCTTTGACCAATCCGTCCGGTTATCATTCACAGTCTTTGACAAAATACTCTTGATCTCCCAGTTGGAGACTTCGACTTGCCCACCTGCTTGAGGATGATAGGGAGTCGACACTTTATGAGTGACACCATACTTTGTGAGTAAGGTAGCAAAAGCTTTGTTACAAAAGTGCGATCCCCCATCACTAATAATGGCCCTTGGAGTACAAAATCTCGTGAAGATGTTCTTTTTCATAAATGCGACCACACTTCGAGCTTTATTGTTGGGTAAAGCCACGGCTTCAACCCACTTTGACACATAATCCACAGCTACCAATATGTAAGTGTTCCCACAAAAGCTCACGAACGGACCCATGAAATCAATGCCCCACACATCAAAAATGTCAATCTCCAAGATGGTGGTGAGGGGCATCTCATTCTTCTTAGAAATCCCACTGGCCTTTTGACATTTATCACAATGCTTGACGAGATCGCTAGCGTCCTTGTAAAAAGTAGGCCAATAGAATCCACAACTCAACACTTTTGTTGTTGTTATAGCTCCACCATGGTGACCACCATATGGTGAAGAGTGGCAAGCCTCAAGAGTTTCCCTTTGTTCCTCCTCCGCCACACATCGTCGAATCACACCATCGGTACAAATCCGAAAGAGATACGGCTCATCCCAATAATAGTCAAGGCAATCCCGTTTGAGCTTTTTCCTTTGGTTTGAAAAGAACTCATTCGGTACAATGCCACTCACAAGATAATTGGCTAACTCGGCAAACCATGGCATCTCGGTCATTGAAATGGCTAGAAGTTGCTCGTCGGGGAAAGAATCATTTATCTCAAGGCCATCATGTGGCCTCCCCTCCTCCTCCAAATGAGACAAGTGGTCTGCCACTTGGTTTTCACTACCCTTGCGGTCTTAAATCTCTAGATCAAACTCTTGCAATAGAAGCACCCACCGCATTAATCTTGCTCTAAAATCTTTCTTGTTCATCAAATATCGAAGTGCCGCATGGTCGGTGTGAACAACTAATTTTTGACCATACCCAAATTCTATACTATTTTGGTGTAAATATTTTCTTTAGGTCTAATTTTATATATATATATATATATATATATATATATATATATATATATATATACACTTATAGAACATATTTTATTTCTATTTGTAAATATAAAAATGAAAATTTATAAAAAAAAATATATATATATATATATATATATATATATATATATATATATATATATATAAAATTAGACCTAAAGAAAATATTTACACCAAAATAGTATAGAATTTGGGTATGGTCAAAAATTAGTTGTTCACAGCATGCCCCTCTTTGCTTGGAAACATGAAGAGTTTTCAGGCAAAGAAAATGAACAAGGTGACTCATTTTTGACCTCACTATTATTTAAAAGAAAAAGAAGATAAAAGAAAAAGATGCGACTGAGCCTTGGTTTTAAGCAGCCTACATATCCCGGGTTATAAGGGAATCATGTCACGTGTAGTTCAAGTGAAAGAAGAGTGATGGAGTATGCTTAAATGGAGAATCGAGCGAAGTTCCGTCGAGGTTCCGGTCCGCGGTTCCTACTATTACAGCAAAATGAATAGAAAATTACATACTCTTGAAATCTAAGAGTTACAAAATTCCTATCTAAAAGTCATCTAGAGTCTAGTCTTGATTCTTGAGTTACTTCTCCCATTAACTTTAGACTGAAACTTGATGCTCTCGATGCAACATACTATGAAATATTCTCACAAGCTTGTTTCTTGATCTGATGATGAGAAGATGGATCTTGAGACCCTATGTCTTCGCATGCATTATGTCGAAGTTGGTTGCGGCTGGTGTTGAGATCAAAGGTTCCACTTTCTTTTGGCAAGAGTTGGAATCTTATTTTTGCACATCCAATCCGTGCTTTGCGGAAAAACCTGCAAGCCATCAGAAACAGACAAAACGAACAAAATATTTCTGCCCCAGTTTGCACTAGGAAATATTTTGTGAGTTATTAAAAACACATTAAACTATCTTTGCTATTGCAGAATAAAGAATTGAAAAAAAACAAATGGGTATCTTTTTCTTCTCTTTTTTTTTTTGAATAATAGGGATGTCGTACCCTATGTTAACCAGAAGGAAGGCAACCGGGGAATGTCGTACCCAGTGTTGACAATAAGATGAGGCTCGTGGCACTCTAGGATGCTACTAGGGAATGTCGTACCCTATGTTTGCAATAAGAAATACAACCACGGGATGTAGTACCCTGCATTGGCAATACGATGAGGCTCATGGCACTCTAGGATGCTACTAGGGAATGTCGTACCCAATGTTAGCAATAAAATGATGCTCGTGGCACTCTAAGATGCTACTAGGGAATGTTGTACCCTTTGTTGGCACTAAAATGTAACCAGGGGATGTAGTACCCTGTGTTTGGCAATAAGATGAGGCTCGTGGCTCTCTGAGATGCTACTAGGGAATGTCGTACCCTATGTTTGCAACAAGAAATGCAACCAGGGGATGTAGTACCCTGTGTTGGCAATAAGGTGAGGCTCTTGGCACTCTAAGATGCTACTAGGGAATGTTGTACCCTATGTTGGCACTAAAATGTAACCAGGGGATGTAGTACCCTGTGTTTGGCAATAAGATGAGGCTCTTGGCTCTCTGAGATGCTACTAGGGAATGTCGTACCCTATGTTTGCAACAAGAAATGCAACCAGGGGATGTAGTACCCTGTGTTGGCAATAAGGTGAGGCTCTTGGCACTCTGGGATGCTACTAGGGAATGTCGTACCCCATGTTAGCAATAAAATGAGGCCCGTGGCACTCTAAGATACTACTAGGGAATGTCGTACCCTATGTTAGCAGAAAGTAATGCAACCAGGGGATGTAGTACCCTGTGTTGAATTTAGGGTATTGGTTCCCTAAAATGAAACTAAAAATAAAATTATTACATGTATATTGGAAGAAAATCAAGGATTTGAGAACTTCACTTGGTGGTGTTCGTCTTTTCACGAACTATTTCCTACAACTGTTTTGTTCCTGTTCTGAACAAAGAAAGATTTGTTAGTTTTAAAATGGTGGTCAGTTTGTGGCCTTGATTTCTTGGGTGACTTGACCTTGCGTCTATTACACTTGTTAGAAAAGCTAACTCAGTCGATGATCGTACAAATTGCTAGGAGATTCTATCTTTACTTTCTGGAGATCTTCTTTCTCAGCATCGAAACCTGACTATTTTGTGCCTATCACCATTTATATTTGTGGTGCAAACAACCTTGCTCCCAAAAATCTTTTAACTGAGTAACTTTTGTTGACCCTTGGAACATTGTTCAGCCCTTCCATCCCTTTGCTCGTCAAGGAAAATCATAGATGGCTTTATGCCTTTGCCCATACGGTTTATGCCGAACAATCTTTGCTTTATATAACGGGAAAACTGTAACCAGTTTTGCGGCCTTTTCTTTGCTTTGCTTTGACAAAATTAGATTGAAAGGGACTCAAAAAAGTAATGCGAAAGAAAATAAGAAGGTGAACTAATAGGTATTACAACTTAATCAAGAAGTGTCCCTTTCAGAGGAAAGAATAAGAAAGGACTTATCTAGAGGAAATATGCTGACTTCAATGAACATGACATGCACTTTGGACTGGATGCCCGATCCATTTGAACCGTCTAATTCTCGAAATCTGTTGTAAACTTAACTTTGAAATTGAGTTCTTTGTCTTGACCATGCTTGTTCGGGATGTATGAAGCCTTAAATCGATCAATGATGCCCTTTGTGGGTTTTCACCAATTGGCCTCTCTCATCTATCTTTCTCTCAACTCACCATTGCCTTATAGTGCCTGTGAGGGTTTTCACCAATAAGACTCTCTCATTTATTTTTCTCTCTTTACAATGACTGAGGCATCACCCGTAGTATACTGACTTAGCATTCTCGAAAGTTGATCAGAAGGTCTTAGCAGGGAAAGGTAAAAAGAAATACTCAACTGAATTACAACTTTTGGACCCATTTTGATGGAACAACCATCGAAAATAAAATAAAACCATGCCCCAGTTTATTTGAATACTGGGGACATGTGGATTTTTGTTTTGGTGTGACCGAACCCCAGAGTGAGGCTTCCTACGTATCCTTTCGGAATCAGGTCGAACGTAGTTCAATTAACATGAACTTTTTTTTTTTTGTAGTACATTGGTTCCAAAAGAGGGGAAAACAAATAAATATAAACAAGGCTTCAAAGGGATAACTAGGGTTGACCAGTGTTTGGGTAGCGAGAATGATAGCCTTTCGTCATCCCAACCTGAGAATGCTAAATATAAGAATGCCCCAACATAGCCATGTCATACATAGTATCTCTTGTCCGCATCTGCATTGACGGATATATCAGTCACCTTTCCTTCTATATCTACCAAGTGTAGAGCTCCTTTTGACAATACTTTCTTGATGAGGTAAGGACCTTGCCAATTTGGGGCGAACTTTCCTTTTGCTTCTACCTGGTGCGGAAAGATACGTTTCAAAACAAATTGTCCTACCTCGAATTATCTTGGGCGCACTTTCTTATTGTAAGCGCGTGCCATTCTTTGTTGGTATAACTGACCAAAACAAACCGCCGCCAAACGCTTTTCATCAATCAAATTCAACTGTTCCAATCGGGACTTCACCCATTCAGTGTCCTCAATCCCTGATTCAACAATGATTTGGAGAGAGGGAATCTCAATTTCAGCAGGTATGACCGCTTCAGTTCCATAAACCAATAAGTAGGGCGTTGCGCCAACTGATGTACGAACAGTTGTCCGGTATCCCAAAAGAGCAAAAGGCAGTTTCTCGTGCCATTGTCTAGACCCTTGGATCATCTTCCTAAGAATCTTCTTGATGTTCTTATTTGTAGCTTCAACAGCTCCATTAGCTTTGGGACGGTAAGGAGTAGAATTGCGATGCTCAATTTTAAATTGTTCACATACCTCCTTCATCATATGACTATTCAAATTAGCAGCATTATCTGTAATAATGGTTTTTGGAATATCGAAACGACAGATAATGTTGGAGTGAACAAAGTCTACTACTGCTTTCTTGGTAACTGCTTTCAATGTAATAGCTTCCACCCATTTGGTGAAGTAATCAACTGCAACCAAAATGAATCTGTGCCCATTTGAAGCTTTTGGCTCGATTGGGCCAATGACGTCCATTCCCCAAGCAACAAAAGGCCAAGGAGCCGACATAGGATACAACTCTGAAGGAGGCGAGTGAATCAAATCACTGTGAATCTGACACTGGTGGCACTTGCGAACAAAACGAAAGCAATCTCGTTCCATAGTAAGCCAATAATATCCTGCCCGAAGGATTTTCTTTGCTAGAACATATCCATTCATGTGCGGACCACAAACTCCCGAATGCACCTCATTCATAATTATTTCAGCTTCTTTGGCATCCACACATCTCAACAAATTCAAATCCAGAGTTCTTTTGTATAGGATTTCCCCACTCAAAAAGAAACCATTAGAGAGTCGCCTAATAGTTCTCTTTTGATCCCTATTAGCATGTTCCGGATATTCTCTTGTTTTCAGAAACTGTTTAATATCACGATACCATGGTTCACCATCTGGTTCTGCTTCAATTGTATTGCAATAACCATGTTGATACCGAATTTGAATTTCTAATGGGTCAATGTGAGTATTACCCGGATATGGAAGCATTGAGGCTAGGGTGGCCAAGGCATTGGCTAATTCATTGTGAAACCTGGGAATGTACCTGAATTCGATGGACTTGAACCTTTTGCTAAGATCCTCCACACATTGTCTATATGGAATGAGCTTGATGTCTCGAGTCTCCCAATCACCTTGAGCCTGCCGAATAAGCAAATCTGAATCTCCCATCACTAACAGTTCATGCACATTTAGATTTATTGCCATGTTCAGACCCATGATGCAAGCTTCATATTCTGCTGTGTTGTTTGTACAGAAAAAATGAAGTCGCACCGTAGCAGGGTAATGTTGCCCAGTAGGTGATACCAGAATTGTCCCAATCCCTATGCCTTTGATGTTGACAGCCCCATCAAAGTATAGTTTCCAAATTTGACTGTCATCTTGGACTATTTCTTCAACTAAATTAACCTCTTCATCTGGGAAATATGTGTTCAAAGATTCATACTCATCATCAACCGGGTTTTCTGCCAGATGATCAGCCAAAGCTTGTGCCTTCATGGCAGTGCGAGTGACATAAACAATATCAAACTCTGTGAGCAAGATTTGCCACTTTGCCAATTTGCCTGTTGGCATCGGCTTCTGAAAGATGTACTTCAGGGGATCCATTCGGGATATGAGGTAAGTTGTATAGGCCAAAAGATAATGCCTAAGCTTCTGGGCGACCCAGGTTAAGGCGCAACATGTTCTTTCCAAAATAGTGTATTTGGCCTCATAAGTGGTGAACTTTTTGCTCAAATAATATATTGCTTGTTCCCTTTTGCCTGTGGCATCATGTTGACCCAGAACACAACCAAAGGAACTATCCGTTACTGACAGATATAAAAACAGAGGCCTACCAGGTTCCGGCGGGACCAAAACAGGGGGATTTGACAAATATTCCTTGATCTTATCAAAAGCTTCTTGGCACTCATATGTCCACTTGATAGCGGCGTTCTTTTTTAACAAATTAAAAATAGGCTCACATGTGGTTGTAAGCTGCGCGATGAATCTGCTGATGTAATTCAACCTCCCGAGTAAACTCATGACTTCTGTTTTGTTCTTCGGGGGAGGCAGCTCTCGAATGGTCTTTATCTTGGAGGGATCTAACTCAATGCCTCTTCGACTAACTATAAAACCCAAAAGCTTCCCAGAAGGAACTCCAAATGCACATTTGGCTGGATTGAGTTTGAGATTGTACCTTCGTAGCCTTTCAAAGAACTTTTTCAAGTCTTGCACATGGTCAGCTTGTGTTCTCGACTTAATGATCATATCATCAACGTACACTTCAATCTCTTTATGCATCATGTCATGGAATATGGTAGTCATGGCTCTCATGTAAGTTGCCCCTGCATTCTTCAAACCGAATGGCAT
Source organism: Nicotiana tabacum (assembly GCF_000715075.1). NCBI lineage: Eukaryota > Viridiplantae > Streptophyta > Magnoliopsida > Solanales > Solanaceae > Nicotiana > Nicotiana tabacum. Next base: position 2,048,262 of record NC_134081.1, on the reverse strand, counting down.
GACCCTATAACAATAAGTTCCCCATGGAGTTGTGAAGGCGGTCTTTTTTGTATCTTCTTCATCCATCAGAATTTGGTGATATCCGGCATAGCAATCCACAAAAGATTGGATTTCATGTTTAGCACAATTATCAACAAGGATATAAATGTTGGGTAAGGGAAAGTTGTCCTTTGGACTTGCTTTGTTTAAATCCCTATAGTCAACACAAACTCTGATTTTCCCATCCTTCTTTGGCACTGGCACAACATTTGCTAACCATGTAGTGTATCAGACGACCCTGATCACATTTGCACTTAGTTGCTTCGTGATTTCTTCTTTAATCTTATCACTCATGTCTGTCTTAAAATTCCTTTGTTTTTGCTGGATTGGTGGAAAATTAGAATGTGTGGGAAGCTTATGGACCACTAGATCGGCACTCAAACCCAGCATGTCATCATACGACCAAGCAAATACATCTCTGTACTCGACAAAACTTGAATTATGGCATCTCTCGTCTTTTGTTTAGTATGAATGCTTATTTTTGTTTCTCTGGTTTCTTCAGGACTTCCCAGGTTAATTGCCTCAGTTTCATTTAAGTTAGGCATAGGCTTATTCTCAAATTGATCCAATTGCCTTTTCATTTCTCTAAAAGCCTCATCTTCGTCATACTCAACTTCTTGATTCATTATTTCGAGATTAGACAGCTTTTTAAGATCTGGGCATGAATTCCGCATGCATGTGATATTTTTAAAGACAGCATTATCGAAACTGAAAATGATAAGAAATTAACAAAAATTAGGAAAATAAAAAGATAGAATTTTACTACGAAAATGGAACTTCATTTCATTGAATTTGAAAGGATAGAAGGGTTAACATCACAGCAAAGCAATTAAACTAAAATATCTGGATTACAACCCTTAAAATAATCCAAATACAGAAAAAACAACAAAACAGGCTACCAAGTCTCCTTCCTGATGGGAAGAGGAATTGCTTCCCAGTTGCTGAGCGAAGTATCTGGACCAATCAGTTGAACACTTGCCCGACTAGGGCCCTCCCCAACTTGAACCATATTGATCTCATAAAACATCTCCTTGAGACCCTGGCAAACTCAGTCAATGTCATCCTGAGTAGAAGGATTTTGGACTTCTTCAAATTGTGGCTTTACAAAAGAGTAGGCAATGTGAGGGATTGGTTTGGACAGATTCCAACCATTCTTTTTGCGGGCCTTGGCTCTGTCTATGTCAGCTGATGTTGGTTTAAAGCCCAAGCCAAAGGTATTTTTCTTCGAAAATTGAGCAATGGGGTTCACAATTCCTTGCAGAGAGGATCCCAATCCTTTTCCTGGTTCATAGCCATTCCTCAACATCAGCGAAGCTACCATCATAGATGTGGCTGAAAGACGGGGATGCAGAATTGGTTTTCCTTCTTCCACTTGGTCCACCTCAATCACCTCAAATGCTTGATATATGATGGATTCACATCCTTCCTTGGCCTCGATATATGGAATGGATGGGTCTTTATAGACGGATGAGTCGTCCTCCCCATGAACAATAATTTCTTACCTGTCACACTCAAATTTGACCATTTAATGTAGGGTGGATGGTACAGCTCTGGCCATATGGATCCACGGCCTTCCCAAAAGAAAATTATAGGAAGTTTCCATATCTAACACTTGAAAGACAATGTTAAAATCAACCGGGCCGATTGTCATGGTGAGTTCGATTTCCCCAATAGTGTCTCTTTTTGAACCATCAAAAGCTCTGATGCTGACATTACTGGTTCGAATTCTGTTAGTGTCAATGTTCAGCTGTTGTAGAGTAGAAAGAGGACACACATCTACACTTGAGCCTCCGTCAATCATGACTCCTTTTACGTAGTGCCCTTCACATTTGACCATAAGATGCAAAGCTCTATTGTGGCCAGCCCCTTCCTCAGGCAAATCATCATCGCTGAAAGTAATTCTATTTACTTCAAAGAATCTTTCAGCCATTTTTTCTAGCTGATTCACCGTTGTCTTTTCTGAGACATATGCCTCGTTCAGAGTTTTGATCAACACACGACGATGCTCTTCTGAATGCAAAAGTAGAGATAACAAAGATATCTGAGCAGGAGTTTTCCTTAGTTGGTCAATGATTGAGTAGTCTTGCATTTTTATCTTCTTAAGGAATTCCTCCGCTTCTTTTTTTGTAACGGGTTCTTTCACTGGCAAGTGACTTTCCCTGGCTTGCTTAGCTTTTCTCAATTCCTCTGGTGAATAACACCTTCCAGAGCGGGTCAAGCCCCCCATTTCACTTGTTTCTTCAACTATCTCTTTTCCTTTGTATGTCATGACAGTCTTGTTATAATTCCAGGGAATAGCTTTTGTGTTTGTCACTAGGAGTTGGGCAACAGGTCGGATCACGACTGGCTCTGTTATATTCCTCAAACCATTATTCGGAATGATCTTTTGAATGCCTCCGGGGATGTAAAGTTTTGGCCCACCCAATTGAACCTCAACCTTTTTTGTGCTTCCAGGAACATAAAGAATCGTTTTTTCAGAACATGCCAAGTTCAAACTAGAATTCGCACCTTTCACCATCAATGGTGCCAATTGCGGCGGGCTCACTATCACTTTTGGTTCTGACCCTATGGTTCTAACAACCATCTCTGTCTTGCCAGACTGCTTATAATCCCGATCATCACAAATCATCCCAATAAAATGTGTATTATCATGAGTTGGGAGCGGATTGTTTGTGATATTAGGAGTATCCTCATTGTTTGTTACCACAATTGCCTTTGCTTCAATCAAATTTTCAATGGCTTTCTTTAATGTCCAACAGTTTTCAGTACTATGCCCTTGGGTGTTAGAGTGATACTCACATCTTGCATTTGAGTCAAAACCTTTTGAATTTGGATTCACATAGCGCGGCATAATAGGTTCAATCAACTTCAACTGCATCAACTTTCGAAATAGGCTTGTATACGATTCTCCAATTGGGGTGAACTCTTTCTTTGGCTCCTGTTCTCTCACATATTCTTGTCAGGGATGAGGATTATATGGTGACTCAAAATTCGGCCGGAGTTAACGGGAGCCTTGTGGAATCGGTGCCCGCCATTGTTGGTGATTGGGAGGCCTAGCATAAGCCTGAGCATTAAACACTGTGTATTGTTGTAGGGGAACTGAGTATCGGGGACCTTGAGGCGGATAATAATGTTGAAGAGAATTGGATAGTCCTTGTTGAAATTGCACGTAAGAAGGAGCTATTCCTCTTTGAACTCCCCCGAACCCAGATGCCATCATGGATCCTTCCTCCTTCTTTTTCCGATTTCCGAAATTGCCTGACCCGCTTTGAATTGCTTGTGTGGTTGCCTTAAGGGCTGCCTGACTCACAATTTTGCCTGACTTCATGCCATTCTCAACTATTTCACCAATCTTAATCGCCTCAGCAAAAGGTTTACCGATGGCGGCCAACATGTAATGGAGGTAATCTGGATCCTGAGCTTGGAGAAAATAGTCAATCATTTCTGCCTCTTTCATTGGTGGTTTGACCCTAGCAGCTTGCTCTCTCCACTTGATTGCATATTCTCTGAAGCTTTCTGTTGGTTTCTTCTTTATGTTGACGAGAGAGGAGCGGTCTGGCACTATATCAATATTGTACTGAAACTGTTGGACAAAATCTTGAGCCATGTCATTCCAAACGTGCCAGTGAGAGATGTCTTGATCTATGAACCACTCTGAAGCAATTCCTGTCAAACTTTCCCCAAAATAAGCCATGAGCAATTCTTCTTTGCCTCCCTCTCCCCTTAGTTGATTACAATATCTCTTCAAATGGGCAACGGGATCACCATGCCCATCATACTTGTCAAACTTGGGGGTCTTGAAGTCGGGTGGCAAATGAACATGGGGAAACATGCATAGATCGTTAAACGAAACACTCTTGTGGCCCCCCAAACCCTGTATGTTTCTCATGGTTTGTTCCAAGCTCTTCATTTTTCTGGTCATTTCCTCTTGTTCCATATTTTTTTCGGGCTTTTTGATCTCAATTGGGAACACATTATGAGGAGTGTGCTTGTATGAATCTAGAACCTTTAAAGTCAGTTCTGGAGAGTAATGTTGGGCATCATGAGCATCCAGCTATGGATCATTATTGGACTTTTGAGCAAGAGCCGGTTGAGGGACAGTGAAAGTATGGACAATGGGTATAGTAGGTGGGTCATTTCTGAAGGGTGCGATTGGAGGACGTGGAATGGAGGTACTGGGGATAGTGGGAAGGTTAAAGCTCGGACTGAATCCAGGTTGGTACAATGGGTTACTTATTATGGAGATAGGCAATTGAGTGGCAACTGACACATTATGAAGATTATCCAAAGGCCCTATGGGTAGTGAGGGCGGTGCTTGTCCATTCACCCAGGCTTGGTACATCTCTGCCAATTGTTGCTTCAACACTCTTACTTCTTCAACCAGTCCTGAACCTTGTTCAACCAATTGTCCATGGACATCATCATTATCTGACTCATTCTCACTGTTGTTTGCCATTCTACTTTTTCCTTTTGATCTCGTGTTGTAAGGGGTGAGTCGCCAGTTAAAACCACAAACCAACCACCTCTGTTTTACTTTATCTTTTAAAATGACAAACAACAAACGTGTTAGAGTTAGGCATTTTGCAGATATTAATCACACATTATATGTTATGCACCTAATGCCATTTTCATTTCTAAAATGATCTTGGAAGGCTTTATGTTTCATCCCGGCTTATTGATTTATTGGTTTATTTTCATCTTGAATTTAGCGGTTTTTTTTTTAATTTTTTTTTTATAGATTAATTATGGTTATGATCGCATCCGATGAGGATTGCCTACATATCATGACGCCGCATGAATCAGACCATTACGTAGTTCAGGGGAAAACAATAATAGTTTTTTTTTTTAACAAAACGAAATAATACAATAACAGAAAGGACATTACATTGAAAATGACTTACCAAACTCTGACAAGACTAAAAGACAGCGATTTTAAAGATTCAACAATGACTCAAACTAAAACATAACTACTACATAAAAAGTTCTAACAACTACGACTATAATTCAACTCCACAATCTTCTAGCTTTCAAACACTGGAACATCTGCTCATGGTGGGGCTTGCCCTGGTTGACCCCCTAATGTACGGTACATCATTTCTAACTCTGCTGCAAGATGACGGGCAAAAGTAGGTGCATGCTCCAAAAACTTCTCATAATCCATCCCTTGGCAGTTCATATAACTTTGAGCGGTATAAATAGCCAAATTATGAACTTGCTCTTTGAAGTACTGGAAATTATGGTCTCGTTCTTGTAACTGCTGCTGGCGAGTGGTGGCTATCTCCCTTATGTGGCCCTCACGATCTAAGGTTGACTCCAACTGAGCCCGAAGTCTAGCCTGCTCGAGTCTCGCCTGAGCCATCTCCCTATCAAAATCTGCATGCTGGTATTCTCTACTGTACCTTCTCATTTCTTCCAACTGTGCATGGAGCTGAGCTTCTGAACGTACCCAATGGGCCTTCTCTCTCTTGAATTGAGCCCTCTTTTCTTCAAATTGTGTTACTTGGCAATCCTTACTTGATTCGGCCTTCTCATTTAGCTGTACGATCTTTTCATTGGCTTTGTCCAACGACTTTTCAGTCTTTGCCAAGAGGGAATCATAATCTTGCACTTTTTCCATCAGATTGGCAATGGTTCTCTGGTCTTTCCAACTTCTCACTGGCACTTCAGAGGCTTTCTTCATCTGTTGAAGTTGAGCACGAAGGGCTTCATTTTTGCAGATCAGACTCTTCTTTTCCCCTTCGGCTTCTTGTTCTTGCAAGTCTTTCTCAAAATTGAGGTTTCTCAGCCTTTCTTCTAAGGCATGAATAGTTGTTTTGTATCCCTTTTCCCGTTCACCCCAAGCCAACCGTTCTTGGATTTTATCATCAAAGGCTTGAACATGCGGCCTTTTTGTGGGCCTTTTGGGCTCTGGCACATCATCCACGTGAGACCTCTTCCCAAACCATATAGCATAACCCGGATCTACCTCACCTCTCGCAGGATCTGGCACCTGAGTATCATATTTCAAGTAGCGACAACCATTCCAAATTTGCTGGATTAAAGCTTCGGGGAGTGGGGCTTCGGGGTGTAGCTCAATAACTTGCACACTCAAATCTTCATCCTTAGGTACTACTTGGTACCTTCCTAGCTGTCTTAGAACTCTGTGTGGCGCATACGGCTGGACACTTCTCAAACCCAACAATAGCAAATAACTTTTTAGGGCCGATATGTGTATCACCTCTCTTAGCGGGAGCCATCCCAAAGTCCACTCAATTTGACTTGCATTTAAAGATCTTAGGTAGGATATCCAGGCTTCCACCCTTTCTGGAGAGTTGTAATCTTTTACTCTTTCTTCGTAACTCTCAATGAAATTGTCCTTGTTCGGACCATAGCTCATGAACTTGGGGTGATGTCGGAGATGCTCAATCAACCACATTTGTAACAAAATATTGCACCCTTCGAAGAATTTTGCCCCGGACTTGCACAAAGTCAACGCCCGATAAATGTCTGATAAAATGATCGGGGCAAGAGTGTGATGTTCTTTGGTAGTGAGGACCTGTACAACCCTGGCTATGCGGGTATCAATTGTCCGCTTCTCGTTTGGGAAGACCATGATTCCCAGAAACGCCATTATGAAGGCGAAGCGACGATGAATCTGCCATGTGTCTTTGTTCTGCTTGTTGTTAAGGCCTTTTTCATGCATTTCAAACCCATTTGGTTGCCCGAACCTAGAGTACAGGAAGTAGAAAGAACAACACCCTTCGACTACGTTGGTTTTTCTAATTTGCTTACTGATGTTCAGAAGATCGAAGAATCGGTGTACAGAAAGAGCCCTTGGGAATATGAGCTCCTGGTTTCTCAAATCCCTGCCAAACCCGGAATATCCAGCTATCTCTTCTAAAGTGGGAGTTAGCTCAAAATCGGAGAAGCGAAAGACATTGTGAACGGGGTCCCAAAAAGTCACTAGTGCCTCAAATCAAATCGTCCCGTGGTTTAATTTTTATAATATCTGTAAGGGCTCCCAAGTGCTTGGTGACCCATTTCTGACCATCTTCTCCTAAATCATACCACCACATCTGAAGCTGAAGTGGAGCCTTGTCTACAACTGTGAATGGTGTGTTCTGGATAGTGCTCATTTTGTACCTGTGGGTGGTTAAGGTTAGGTTTGACACTAGTCTCAAGAGACAGAACCAATGCACTCCTTTTGCAAAACAATCTTTTGTAAATAACTCAATTTTAAGAAAAATCAACGAGAAGGGGGCTATTTTTGCAATTGTGACCAAAGAAAGGGTGGCTATTTTTGCAACTATGGCCCCTTCTTACTTTCAAGGATAGCTTTAGGGCCGGGGGAAGGGCATTATGGTAAAAGTGATTCCCAATTGACAGACACGTCCGTTCTTGCGAGAATAGCCCTTCAACAATTTTGAAGATGTTCTAAGGCTATTCCGACAGGAACGATTTGGGATTAACCAAAGCTGGATCTGCTTATTTGTTTTTTGATTAAAAAAACACTAGACACATTTTTTTTTATAGTTATTTTATAAAAATGGGGCCGAACCCTATGAAGGTTGCCTACGTATCTCACATCCGGTGAGAATCAGACCCGCGTAGTTCGTAAATATTTCAGGAATAGGATGACACTTTTTTTTTTTGAAAAATTCAGGCTTTTTTTTTTTTGGGGTAAATACTGAGATTTTCGAAAATCGGGCAAATTTTCTCCCTCATATTTTCTTCTTTCTGGTTTTCCCTCAATATTTTTATATTTTTATTTTATTTTAGAAACCGGTCAACATGCACAAACCAGATTAAACATAATGCACAAGTAGCACATAAGATGCATCACGATGGTCTTGTAATTTCGGGTACACCTGTCCTAGACGGACCCAACCCCTGTGTTGAGTCCCCAAAGTTAAATGCACATGATGCAAACAAACGTTCCTACTAGGGATCCGACATGAGGCTATGTTATTCTAGGTTTAAATCCTAAGGGGAGTGTTTTAGACCTGGCTTACCCAAGCGGACAGCTCGAGCCGAGGTGAGGGTAATGTACCGGGAGCACGAAAGTCTACCCGGCCTAGTTACTGACCCAACCTCGTTCTAATTGGTATGACTTCTAACAGAAAAGTGGGCCACGCGCACGTGTGCACCATAAATTCAGAAGACTCAGAAAGGAGGCGTAAGAAGACAATTTAATACAGTTCAAATAATATCAAAGCGGTAAATAAGCGATAATTAGCACATTAGACCCAAAAATACATTAATAACATCAAATCAATAAAGCCAAGTATAAATCATCTTATAAGCTCGAATTCTGAACCCTGAACCAGAAGTTCTGGGTTCTTGTCCCCAGCAGAGTCGCCAGAGCTGTCACACCTCATTTTTCCCTAGGGAAAGGGAAAGAAAGGATTTTTTCCAATTTAAGTAAAATTATTCAAAATGGAATTATTTATTTAATCAGAGTCGCCACTTGGGATAATTTCTGGTATCCCAAGTCACCGGTTTATTTGAAATCCCAAATCGAGGAAGTTTTGACTTCGAATTACGGTCCGCGAACACAGAAGACCGGGTAAGAAATTCTGTTAACCCGAGAGAAGGTGTGAGGCACTCTCGGATTCCGTGGTTTTAGCACGGTCGCTTTAATCATAACTGGCTTAATTAAATTATTTAATTACTCATTTTTAGAACCTATGTACATTTGCCTTTTTACCGCTTTTAATTGCTTTATTATTCGTAATTATGGAATTATCTTGAAACGAATCACGCGTACGTGTATTCATTTTGTTTGGTGTGTCAAGAATCATGTCACGCATACGTATACACAATTAATAACACTTTATTATTTTTAAGATTGTTTGGCCAAAGTCGCGCGAACGCGTACCTTGATTTCTTTTGGGAATCATAATTATGTCACGCGAACGTGTACACAATCATGATAATAGATTAAGTGCCTAAAGTATTCTAACGGTGTTCATTATTCTTCCTAAACTTTGAGATTATTGTGAGGCTATGAGTTATGGAAGTCAATTATGGATGAAGTGTAAAATTACAATTAAGGAGCATTAGCAAGATCACTGATATATCTAAGTTGTTGAAAGCATTTGATAATTATGAAGTATTAATTTTTAAACAAGTTAGGCCATAATCTATAAATTAGTAATCATCTGAACTATTAAACAATGATGTAAAATAATGAAATAAAACCATAGGATCATTACACATTCCAACTACGTCATTAAAATAGCAGACTTAACAAATTACACTTATGACCAATTACTAGTAGATTTAAACCAAGAAACTTCTATAATGGAAAAGTCAGTAAAGAAACTTCTCATGGACAAATATATAGAAAAAAAAATCATCATCACTTCGTTTGCACGAATGCATGAGGCTTTCGTTACTGCTAATATCTATTGGCAAACTAATTGAATTAGAAAGAAGATTTATATATATTTATTTAGAACGAACATGCTTGCCATTATGATAAGAGAAAATATATAATTCAAATAATTAATATCGAACACATATGAATACGTAGGTCCATTTCAAAGTTCAAAAGTAAGCCAACAAATTAAAATAGGAACAAGGTTAAAGTTGGAGTTGCAACGTGGCATGAGTACCTGGGAACGGGTCCAGTTCTCAGTAGAGAAAGCAAAAGCAGTGATAACTTGTATTCCCAGTTTGGAAGAAATGTTGCAAATATTTTTTTGAGATTTGGAGTAAGAAATTTGTGACCCTCTTGCACAGGTAAACCTCGAGCATTAGCCCATCTCCTCAATATGACACCTTCTTCAATTTATAATGAAACTTCATGTACAAAAACTACTAGCTACTAGCCACGTCTGTTTAGAACACATCAATACCAATATCACGAGATCGTAACCGTGAACCTCGAACAAGACATCACCCAACTGACCAGAAAACCTCACCTTGAATGGACCTCTTCGACCTCGAACATCAACAGGGAAAACTCTAACTGGTTTTAGGGTGGGTGGTGGCTGGTTTGGGTGGCTTAACGGCTAAAGATTGAAAGAAGTTCACTTCTTGAACAAGAGAGTGACAGATAGGGGTCTAGAGAGGAGTGGCCGGATGTTAGGAGTCTTCAATGGAGGAAAGTGAAGGAGATGGTGTTGGTTCAAGCTTTTTCCAAAGCTTTTCCTTGTTCTTGTTTTCACGTTTTTTTTTTTTCAAAAAAAATCCCCCTCCTTCATTTGTGAAGTCCAAAATATATAGATGTGTGGGTTGTAGAACTGATGTGAGTAAGTGGTGAGAAGAGTGTGAGAAGTGGGGAAAGGGACGTGAGGGAGTTAGAATTGTGGGGAGAGGAGACGTGAGGGAGAGGGGAGTTTAGCAAACAAATATGGGAAGTTAAGGGATTGGGGTGAGCTGGGTAATTAGTAAAGATAACATTTTATTTTTGTATCTTTCAAGATTTTACACGTTTTTGTTTGTAGCTTTTTTATTCTTTCTTTTTTAACTTTTTACTAACCTTTTTTTTTTCATTAAACAAAAAAGAAGGTATATATATATATATATATATATATATATATATATATATATATATATATATATATATATATATATATATATATATATATATATATATATATATATATATATATATATATATATATATATATATATATATATATATATATATATATATATATATATATATATATATATATATATATATATATATATATATATATATATATATATATATATATATATATATATATATATATATATATATAGAATAAATCATATATTGTTGTAAATTTTCATTTTTATATTTACAAATAGAAATAAAATATGTTCTATAAGTATATATATATATATATATATATATATATATATATATATATATATATATAAAATTAGACCTAAAGAAAATATTTACACCAAAATAGTATAGAATTTGGGTATGGTCAAAAATTAGTTGTTCACAGTCGGTATGTACAATCACCTTTGTACCCATCAAATGCGGGCGGAACTTCTCCATAGCAAAGACAATAGCAAGGATCTCTTTTTCGGTCACTGTGTAATTGACTTGGGCATCATTCATGGTCTTACTAGCATAGTAGACCAGATGAAAGATTTTGTTGATACATTGCCCCAAACCTGCTCCGACCTCCACATCACTTGCTTCACACATGAGCTCAAAAGGCAAGATCCAATCCGGTGCGGTGATAATAGGAGTAGTAGTCAACTTGAACTTGAGCAATTCTAATGCCTTCATACAATCGTCGTTGAAATGGAACTTGGCATCCTTCACCAAAGGTTTACACAAGGGGTTCACCATCTTTAAAAAGTCCTTGATGAATCGGCGATAGAACCCCGCATGACCCAAGAAGCTCCTCACTCCCTTCATGGATGTAGGGGAGGGAGTTTGGAGATCACTTCAATTTTGGCCTTGTCGACCTCAATACCATGCTTTGAAATTTTGTGGCCTTGGACTATGCGTTCTTTGACCATGAAGTGACATTTCTCCCAATTCAAAACCAAGTTTGTCTCCTCACATCTTGCCAAGACCTTATCCAAATTTTTCAAGCAGTCATTGAAGGAATTCCCAACCACAAAGAAATCATCCATAAAGACCTTAAGAAAATCCTCCACCATGTCGGTGAAGATGGCCATCATACACCGTTGAAAAGTCATTGGTGTATTGGATAAACCAAATGGCATCCGCGAGAATGCGAAAGTACCATAGGGACAAGTGAAAGTAGTCTTCTCTTGGTCCTCAGGAGCAATAAGAATTTGATTGTAGCTGGAATATCCATCAAGGAAACAATAAAAAGCTCGTTCGGCCAACCTATCAAGCATTTGATCAAGAAATGGAAGCGGAAAATGATCTTTCCAAGTGACTTTGTTGAGCTTCCTATAGTCTATGCAAACTCTTCACCCGGTGACCATTCTTGTGGGGATCAACTCGTTCTTGTCATTTGTTACCACAATCATACCCCCTTTATTTGGAACACATTGCACCGGAGAGGTCCACGAGCCATCGGAAATGGGGTAAACAACCCCGGAATCCAACCATTTTATGGTCTCCTTCTTCACCACCTCTTGCATTGCTTCATTTAATCTTCTTTGATGTTCAATGGAAGATTTGGCATCCTCCTCCAAAATAATCTTGTGCATGCAAAGGCGGGGCTTATAATCCGAATATCTGCCAGTGTCCATCCTATAGCTTTCTTCCTCTTTTGAAGCACTGCCAAAGTAGAATCTACCTGCACGTTAGTCAAGCAAGAGGAAAGAATAACAGGTAACGTAGAACATGGGCCAAGAAACTCATACCTGAGATGTGAAGGCAATGACTTTAACTTCAAAGTGGGAGGCTTCTCAATTGAGGGCTTTGTTGGAGGAGTCTTCCGATTTTTAAGATCTAAGGATAATTTTCGGGGTTTATAAGTATGTGACCCCATTCCTTGTAATGCATTTATACATTCCACAAAGCCTTCCTTCTCATCATCATCATGATTAAGCAATACGGCTTCCAAAATGTCATCAACATTCATCATGGCACTAGCATCATTAACAATCACCTCGGTCACTAAGTCCACAAACGAACAAACTTCATTGCTATTCGGTTGCCTCATAGATTTGCACACATGGAAAACCACATTTTTATCACACACTCGGAAGGTGAGCTCACCGGCTTCCACATCAACAAGAGCCTTCCCCGTAGCAAGGAAAGGTCTACCCAATATAATAGGCACCTCATAGTCTACTTCGCAATCAAGAATCACAAAGTCCGCCGGGAGGATGAACTTATCAACACGAACCAACACATCATCAATAATACCCAATGGTCTCTTCATAGTATGATCCGCCATTTGTAACCTCATAGATGTGGGTCTTGGTTGCCCAATTCCCAAAGTTTTGAATACCGAGTAGGGCATCAAGTTGATACTCGCCCCTAGATCACATAGAGCTTTGGCAAAGTCGGCGCTTCCAATAGTGCAAGGGATTGTGAAAGCGTCGGGATCTTCCAATTTCGGAGCCATTGAGTGTACAATAGCACTCACTTGATGTGTCATTTTTATAGTCTCATAATTCATTAATCTTTTCTTTGTCACCAAATCCTTCATGAATTTTGCATAACCGGGCATTTGTTCTAATGCCTCAACTAATGGCACATTAATGGATAAGCTCTTCATCATGTCAATAAACTTCTTGAATTGGTTCTCACTATTTCGCTTGGCGAGCCTTTGAGGGTATGGAGGAGGAGGCCTTGGCATTGGTGCCTTGGCCTTTGGCACTACCGGTCCCGGTATGTCAATCTCGTGAACCACATTGCTTGGAATATCATCTTCTTGAACCACTACATCATCATCCACAATTCTTCTTTGATTTAAGGTGGTTGCATCTCTACCTCTTCCACTCCTTGTTGTTACAGCCATGGCATATCCCGTGTTGTTCCCACCCTTTGGGTTCACCATCGTATCACTAGGTAGTGCCCCCTTAGGACGAGTGTTTAAAGCTTGCGAGATTTTTCCCAATTGAACTTCCAAATTGCGGATTGAAGTGTTGTGAGAGGCTAATTGAGCATCGGAGTCGGCATTTTTCTCCATCATTTATTTGAACATCTTTTCAATCTGTCCCTTCTCATTGGTGGAAGAACTAGAACCTTGAGACAGATAAGGAGGCGGATTGTTCGGTTGTTGATACATCGGGGGCCTTTGAAAGCCCGGCCCCCGATTCCCTTGGTTGTTGCCTCCCCAATATCCTTGATTGTTGCCACCCCAATTTCCTATGTTGCCTTGACTGTTCCAATTGCCTTGATTATTGTTATTATTCCAATTACCTTGATTGTTGGTACCACCACTCCAATTGCCTTGGTGGTTTTGATTGTTCCAATTTTCTTAATTTCCTTGAGATCGTCATTGTTGTTGATTCGGGCCTTGAGAGTTGTTCCTTTGCCCTTGGTAATTATTCAGATATTTCACTTCTTCCTCTTGCTCATTGTATGATTTATCTTGGTCAAACCCACTATCATCTTGCACAAATTGTTCCACATGGTTTTGCACTTGTTGACCCTTTTGCCTTCTCTTGTTCACCATCATATTGATACCTTCCATTGCATTTACTTGCTTAGGACCTTGAAACTATTAAAGTTGAGCTTTGGCCAACTGATTCATTGTAGTGGTCAACTCGGCAATTGCTTGCCCATGATCATGAAATTCTTTATGTAGGTGAATCATATTTGGATCACCTTGAGGAACGTTTGCTCTACTTTGCCATGCCGATGAAGTATCCGCCATTTCATCTAAGACTTCACAGGCTTCGGCATATGGTGTTGTTATGAAAATTCCACCGTCAAGTTGATTGACCACGCATTGATTGGTAGTATTGATCCCCCTGTAGCAGGTTTGTTGAATCATAGCCTTAGTCATGCCATTATTCGGGCACTCTTTCACCATAGTGCGGTAGCTCTCCCATATCTCGTGCAAACGCTTATTGGATTCTTGTTTGAATGCTAGAATCTCGTCTCTAAGAGTAGACATATGCCCGGGAGAGAAGAACTTGGCAATGAATTTTTCCGCCAATTCATCACATGTATGGATAGAATGGTTTGGTAATCTTTCTAACCAGTCCAAGCTTTCCCCCATAGAGAGAAGGGAAATAGCCTCAACCTTAGAGAATCCTCGGAGACGTTGGTCTGTTTACTCCCGCAGCAAGTATCCATATATCCTTTCAAGTGTTTTTACGCATTTTGGTTCGGAGCCCCGGTGAAGAATCCCCGTTGCTCAAGAAATGTGAGCATAACATTTGTGATTTGAAAGCTGCCCGCCCTAATGCGTGGCGGGATTATGGCACTTGCGTACCCTTTATTCGGCAATACTCGGTGTGGAGCCGCTCTTGGTGGATTTGGGGGTGGAACGGGAATGTTTTCTTGAGGTGGTCGGCCTCGTCTATTTGCTTGAGGCTCAAGAGGAACCTCTTCAACTAGGTCATCTTCCACGTCCACATCCCCCAAAGGCATATTTCCGAGAGAATCATTGTTGAGAGCCATTTTTGTACGTACAATCGATTCACAAAAAGGTTAGTAACCCGGAAGGAAAAGAAGACAAATCACATACAAAATCAAATATATAGCTAAATTTATTTTTTAGCTCGCCGGCAACGGCGCCAAAAATTGATGTCTCCCAAACTCACACCACTAATTGGGATTGTGAGGCGGTCGATGCAATTATAAATACCCAACACGAGTCGGGGTCGATTCCACAGAGAGCTTTATGTTGGATTAGGTATATACCTAGTCTAAGTATATGAGGTGCCTAAGATTATACTTCCACATATTCGGTTGTTTCGTTTCTACTCCTAAATCTTATGTTAATGTTGTAATTGTAAAGCTAAGAGACAATGTTTTTCTGTATTGTTGTTTTTTAGGTTATAAAAGATCTAGGGTTGTAATTTCCACCTAGTTGGTTACCTAACGGATTGAGAGCTTTAGGGCATGTTTGGGTGGTCGAGATACAATATAGCAATCACACGTGATTACTCACTCTATACCTCTTGGTAGTTTGAGTGATTTTGCCCAATTTGGCTTTCTCAAGTCCAAATGGGCATTTCACAAAACACGTGATAGATGCTCAAGTCGGGTCTTACTATCTCTATATTCGACCCTTTTATTTGGGGCTATCAATTTATTGAGTTCACCTCAATTTCTTGTTAGCCAAGTTTTCTTAGACTTAATCTCTCTTTCTCAAGTAGAGACTAAGTCAATTAGGCATGAATCAATGTTTGCAACTATCAATTCTCAATTTCAAGCAAGAACTAGGCTAAATATCATATACCCAATCATAAACAAGCCTTAAAACAATCACCCATTAAGTACCCATACTAGGATTGGGTCACAACCCTAGCTAAGGGTTTAGCTACTCATAGAAAATAAAGAAATTAAAGAAGAACCTAAGATAAAACTCATAATAGATGATTAAGGGAAGAAAATCTAATGGTAAAATTATAAACTATTACAAAGTTACCCAAAATAGTAAAGAAAAATGGCTATCTATTCTCAGGCGTTCTCTGCTTGACCTAAATTTGACAAAAAAAACTATTTATACCAGCTGAAATTATCGGACAAAATTACCCTGCGGAGATTCTGTGGCCGCACAATTATATATGCAGTCCGCACTTTGACATTAGCTTGACAAGATGGACTTCTGCGGCCTATGAATTTGATCGGTGGTGTTAAGGCAGGATTACCCCTTCGAGCGTTGATGTACTAATGAGGCAGGTGTCTTTCAACCCGTTTGGGTGGTGCAATTTAGAATCTGAAATTACATTTAATGGTGCCGGGATTTATGGTAATCATGTATGATTATGGATTCTACATTTTAGTATAAGAAAGGTAAGAAGAATAATTTTAAAATTCACATAAGGTATTTTTAGAGTGAGCGTTACAGTTGCAGTATTTATGGAGGTACTTAAGAAGAGTACAATGGCTTACGGGCCTTATGGTAGTATGGTGTTATGTCAAGGTGTCTTGTAATGAGCTTTGGGAAAGGATCGTGGAGTTCTGATAAGGAGAAGTATCAAATTGAGGTTAATTCAGAAGAACCTCAAAGTAAATAGGACAACTGGTAGTAGGCTAGACCAGTATGGTAATGGCATGCTCGGTTCTTTTGGGTAATAATGACGTGGAGACATCACAGATGTTTTGGTGGCAAATTCTTGGGCTTTAGTGACCTGCGTGGCTTGGGCGAGTTGGAGGAAATTAGTTCTGATAGCTTGATTAGGTGCAAATAGATTTCAAAGTGTTCTTGGTGGTTTCTACCATGGTTTGAACCGGATATTTCTACCAGTGTGGGGAACGTGTTGTGTATTGTGATTTTCTCCTGGAAGGAAGCAAGAGGAAGGTTTCTAACTAACCGAGTATATAAATTGCTGGTGACTCAAAGTTGATAGTGAGATTCTTGTGCTTGCCACATGATGGTATGATAGATGTGGTGTGTTGTGCAGGATTAAGATTTATATGTACAAGGTGACAGTTCATTCTTGAAAGCAAGTTCATGAGTTCTGGACAGAATGGTCAGTGTTGTATATTTAGATGAATGTTATAGTTGCTCGGTAATCCCTGAGAGGGGTGCGTGGTTGAAAGGGGCATTGTGTTTTGATTTACGGATATTCATTGATATTGTGGTACTCTCCTGGTTGATCGACTGTTGATATTCAATTTTGCTATGTAGCACGGAAGAATTTTAGGAGTATTCCTCATGGGATGATCGCGTATGAGAGATGTGTTAGACATTCTGGCGGTGGAGTTGGGATCAGATATGGGATTCGTGTGTTATATGGATTTGGAGACTAGGAGTTCTCAAGAGCAGGTTATTTTCATGGTTGTGAACTGTGAAGTCATGGTCGAAGCTAGCTAGACGATAGTATGTGTTATGATTCAGTCATTTTGGGCTTTCAGAGGGTTATTTATCCATGTGTGGGTGCCCGAAGTTGATTTGGGGGTCCATTGGTAGGCCCAATTAGGATGTGTATTCTACACCGAGTCGGATTGGTTGGTTCCATAAGGGATGTGCCATTCGGTTGTTGTTGAGCTTATTCGTGTTTTGATATATTCGGTGAGTTACTCTTCTATGCTACGAGGGGTTGTGATTCGTTAGTTGTATGCACCCATGGTGCAGTTCTATTGGGATCTTATAGCGGAAATTATGCAAGATGGGTATTTGGGTGATGCATGAGTGGTTGCGCATTGGTTATGTTCTTTCGGGTTTGTGTGGTATTGTGTCATTTGCTTTTTCATGGTTATGGTAATGCACTTCGAGTACTTGATGCCGGATTGCGCGTGGTTATTGATTTTGAGCATGGTGACTGAGGTATTTCATATGGATCAGTGTTTGGATGGGGTCGCGCATTGCAGCAGAGTTATGTTGAGATATGATCCTTGTGTTAGATTCGTGTGTTATGGTTCTACGGTGTGTGATGGGTTCTTAGCATTGCATTGGGGTGGTACCCGTCGAGCTTACGGGACGATTCTCTTATTTGAGTCATTTTCGTGATTGAGTACATTTGGAATGTTGCTTATTGGTGCACGGATTACATGGGTTGTGGCTTTAGATAATATTTGTGTGGCATGACATTAGAGTAGCTGGTATTTGATAAGATGAAGTCGTCGGATCTAGGATGGGTGCTATCAGATTTGATTCTGGCATATTTGGAAGGATAATATTGAAAGTCGGCTTAGGAATTTGCTATGGTTCTTGTCGAACGAGAGGGAGCTCCATGACTGGTAGATATGATGAATGGTTACGAGTCTCTACATGTATTTTTCATCATCGGTGGTGTGCGGAGGGTTTAGAATTGAGTCTTGTTTGATATGAGGTTTATTACCGGCATGGGGTTGTTTCGAGCAGCTATGGTGATTAGAAATCATTGCTTCGAGCATTTGAGCTATGTGGTATTTGAGTTTTAAGTATTTGAGTTATGGTTACGGCTTTTGGTACAGTTTGTTCAGACTTATACAGTGTGTAGGTTGCGGGATTCTGACCTTATAAGAAATTTCGGATGTTGGAAATTGGATTTTAAGGCTTGTGAGCTAGGTAGAATTAAGAAATTTCAGTTATGTGGTGTTATCAAACCTATATGGGATAGGGTGACATGGGATCACCCCTGGGTACGTGCGTGGTAAGATGGAATAGTGATTTGGTGGCTTGAAAACAACTCTCGGCATGTTCAAGGACGAACGTATGTTTAAGTGGGAGAGGATGTAATGACCCGGCCGGTTGTGTTAAGCGTATTAGCCCTGATCCCCAATTTACTGCATTCCCCATATCTGTTTCTGCTTATGTGACTTGCCGGGAGGTCTTGTTTTGGTTTCGAAGTATTTTGGGACACTTAGTCCCTAAAACGGAAGCTTAAATCTTAGGATTTTGACCGTAGTCAGAATGGTGTGAAGACAACTCCGAAATGGAGTTCTGTCGGTTCCGTTAGCTCCATTGTGTGATTTTGGACTTAGGAGCGTGTCCGGACTGTGAATTTGAGGTCTGTAGCTGATTTAGGCTTGAAATGGCGAAAATTTGACCGGGGGGTTGACTTTTTGATATCGGGGTCGGATTTCGATTCCGGAAGTTGGAGTAGGTCCGTAATGTTGAGTATGACTTGTGTACACAATTTGAGGTCAATCGAGCGTGATTTGGTATGATTCGGCAGCGTTTGTAGAATTCGAAAGTTTAGAAGTTCTTTACACTTGAATCCGGGTGTAATCGGTGTTTTGGTGTTGTTTTGAGTGATTCTAAGGTTCGACTAAGTTCGTATTGGGTTATATGACTTGTTGGCATGTTTGGTTGAGGTCTCAGGGGCCTCGGGTAGATTTCGGATGGTTAAAGGACTTGATTTTTGAGTTGATGAAGCAGCTGAGGAGCTGCTGCGGTGTGAGCACACAGAAGCGTGGTATGAATCGCAGATGCGGGCAAGGCCATGAAGGACAGGGGTCGCAGGTGCGAAGAATTTCCCGCACCTGCGGTAGCGTAGATGCGGACAAGTGAACGCAGGTGCGGGGGAAGCTAGGAGAGAGTGACTCCGTAAAAGCGAGGCCAGGGTCGCAGATGCACGTTCGCAGGTGCGGAACCTGGAGCGCAGGTGGGGGCCCTGGAGGTGCAAGTGACTTCCACATAAGCGGCATTTTTACCACAGATGCGACATCGCAGGTGCGACAATAGGTCCGCAGATGCGGAAAGTCTTGGCAGAAGGTTTAAAAGCAAGGGTTCGCGATTTTAGTCTTATTTCAACATTTTGGACTCGGACTTAGGCGATTGTGGAGAAGATTTTCGAGATGATTATTGAGGTAAGCTTCTTGTACTCATTTTGGATCATAAAACTTGTTTTCTCACTGATTTTCCCACCTAATTAGTGAGATTTTGAAGTGAAATTTGGGGGTTTAGGGCTTGAGAATTGGAGAGTGGATTTGGGGGATTTGGATGACTAAATGGTGTCGGATTTTGATAAATTTGGTATGGTTAGACTCCTTAGTGAATGGGCTTTCGGTTGTTGTGACTTTTGTCAGATTTCGAGACGTGGTCCCGGAGGCCGGTTTGAGTCGATTTCGGATTTTTGGCTATGATTTAGTACTTTTCTTGTGGAATTGATCCCTTTAGCCTATATTGATTGTATTTTATTATTTGTGGCTAGATTCGGGACGTTTGGAGATCGATTTGAGAAGCAAAGGCATTTCGACGTAAGGATTTTCTCAGTTTGAGGTAAGTAACACTTTCAAACTTGGTTCTGAAGGTTCGAAACCCCGAACTATATGTTATACGATTGGTATTGAGGTGACGCACATGCCAAGTGACGGGCGTGGGAGCGTGCACCGTGAGAATTGTGGCCCGATTGATTCCATGGCACTGTAGAATGACTCTATCTGGTTGATATCCGTATTTTCATCATGTGATAAAGTAATTAAGCTGTCAATCATGCTAGATATCATGTTTAGGTTTTATGCCGGTACTGTTGGGACCCCTAGTGGTCGTTTCTTGCTGTCATCTCACTGATTTCATTGATATTACGTACTCAGTCATGTTCATGCATTTCATATCATATCTCAGTCTCAGTTGTTATTTATTGATACATTATATCATTGTTTCGGGCTAGTTTTCATGATATTGTGAGCCTGTGAGGGAGACTGGAGAGATTGATGATTGAGTGAGGCTGAGAGCCTGATTATGAGTGACAGTTATGGGATCGGGCTGCACGCCGCAGCGGTTATATTGATGATTATGATACCGCTTGGGCTGTAGGAGCCCCTCCGGAGTCTGTAACATACCCCCAGTGAGCACAGTTGATATTATTGAGGGATGGATCTTCCCTGGACATGGATCTTGTCCAAAGTACTTGATACCTGGAGATGGATCTTCTCCACAGGGCTGGATTGGCCTTCCTCGGTACTGGGTGACTTATAGTCAGTGATGTATATGTTCCGGGATGGATTTTCCCTTGGTCGTATGGGCCATATATAGTACCGAGTGGTTGAGCATTCGAGAGTATGAGCACATGAGGCTGACAGCATGGTACATCACATACAGCATGTACATTGGCATGTAGAGATAGCAGAGTTATATTCTTTACACTGTTTGGATCTGCTTCACTTTACTGTTTTGAGTTGCCTATTTAATTTGAAAGCATGCCTACATTTCTGTTCAGTTATTTCTATTTTATCTGTACCGATTGAGTTCATCACTACCTTTCAATCCAAAGTTTGAACTTGTTATTTACTTAGTTGGATGTACTCACGTTACTCCCTGCACCTCGTGTGCAGATCCAGGCGTTTTTGGTCACGACGGCGGTTACTGATTGCGGCTTCAGAGTTCGGAGACTACCAAGGTAGCTGCACAGCGTTCGCAGGCCTTGACTCTCCTTTACACTAGTTGTATTTTTAGTTTATTTCTCTAGACACTAGTGGACTGTATTCTGAATTGGACGCTTATGTACTCTGTGACACCCCGATTTTGGGATGGATTGTATCGTATTTTGGATATTTTTGTCTTCAAAAAGGCTTTCCTAAATTATTAAATTGCTTCCGTCTTTATGTTCAAAGATTTTTCTGTGTTGAGATGTTGAGTTGTGGCTTGCCTAGTTCCACGATAGGCGCCATCACGATGGTTAGATTTTGGGTCGTGACATTTTTCTAGAAGTAGATGCCCACGGGAGATGGGCGTGCCTGATGTTATTTTTTGCATATTAATTAAGTACTTTTTCTTTTTATTATTTTTTTTGTTTGGTTTATTCTTTCAAAATTTTCACACATTAAAATTCCTATTCTTCTTTTGTCGCTGTAAAATCTTATATGATTAAACAAAATGTGTATATTAAAACTAGTAGCAGTGTATGATGTAGCATATAGTCAATGGATTTAACTGATCCCAATACTTTCAACATGGAAAATAGATATAAACAACAACAGCATACCCAGTATTATCCCACACTGTGGAGTCTGGGGAGGGTAGTGTGTACGCAGACCTTACCCCTACCTTGTGAGGATAGAGAGGTTGTTTCCAATAGACCCTCGGCTCACGAAAGTATAAGCACCACATTAATGAAATTATAAACAAGAAGGGACAATACCAAAAAGCCATATAAAAGCATAATATAAATAAGACTGTAAGGTGATCAATAATGAAAGAAAACAATGGTTAGTCATAAAACCTACTACCAACAGAAAGCGAGACTGTGTGCCAATACCACTATTGTGAACACTCTAGACTACCTACTCTACTACCCTAATCCTCGACCTTCATACCTTCCTATCAAGGGTCATGTCCTTGGTCAGCTGAAGCTGCGCCATGTCTTGCCTAATCACCTCTCCCCACCTCTTCTTTGGCCTACCTCTACCTCTCTGTAGGCCCCCCAATGTCAACCTCTCACATCTCCTCGCTGGGGCGTCTGTGTTCCTCCTCCTCACATGACCAAACCACCTAAGTCGTGCTTCCCGCATCTTGTCCTCAATAGGGGCCACACCCACCTTGTCGTGAATAACCTCATTTCTGATCCTATCTAACCTGGTGTGCCCGCACATCCATCTCAACATCCTCATCTCTGCTACATTCATCTTCTGTACATGAGTGATCTTGACTGGCCAACACTCAGCCCCATACAACACTGTTGGTCTGACCACCACTCTGTAGAACTTACTCATAAGTTTCGGTTGCACCTTCTTGTCACACAAAACACCGGAAGCGAGTCTCTATTTCATCCATCCCGCCCCAATACGATGTGTGACATCTTCATCAATCTCCTCATCCCCCTGAATAATAGACCCAAGGTACTTAAAACTCCCTCTCCTAGGGATGACCTGCGAGTCCAGCCTCACCTCCCCTTCCCCTCCTTGAGTCTCGCCACTGAACTTACACTCCAAGTATTCTATCTTGGTCCTGCTCAACTTGAAACCTTTAGATTCCAGGGTCTGCCTCCATACTTCTAATTGCGTGTTCACATCGTCTTGCATCTCGTCAATCAATACAATATCATCTGCAAATAGCATGCACCACGGAAAATAGATATAGATGTAAGAAAATTACTATTTAAAAAAAATTGAACTTATAATTCCAAAAGTGCAATGGGTACGCAATTGTAAGAACTAAAGGTTGAACCCGTAAAATTTATATTCTGGATCCACCTCTTCTTAATAATGCACCCGTCCTGCCAAAATCCTGGATCCGTCTCTGGTGGTCATAACATCTAACATAGAATTGGTTGGTAAATGCTAAAGGTGATCTTTAGGACATGTCACAAGCTAGACATGAAGGCATAGAAACACTCAAACAATTCTAATTTTCTCTTCACTGGATCAAAGTTTTACAAAGAGGATACACAATTGTATACAAATTAACTATTTTACGATCAAAAGATTTTGGATTAAAAAAAAATAACTTAACCCAATTTTTTATTTATAAATTTCACAATTTAATATTATATATTCAAAAAAAATAACTTTTAAAAAAAATAGTTATGCTGTGCGGGGCGGGTTTAAGCGCGGCGGGTTGAAAATAAAAAAAAGTTATGTTATACGGGGCGTGTTGAGATTGAACCCGCACCCATTGACATCTCTAAGTCACTCTCGCTATTTGAAACCGTCAAATGTAAGCAGCAGATAAGGGACCACAATTTGAAAAAAATAGGTTAGGTAGCAAACAACCCCACATGTTGAAAGGTGTATAGATCCATTTCACATACCAACAATTGTTTTCCTAGGGACCAATTTTCAGGTTTACTACAGCTGCCGTTGGCAAATTTTCTTGGAAACATGTTTACCCCAACCAATATGTCATTTTGTGAAAATTAAAACAAATGGCACATTAAATCCGGGATGAAAACCAAGTAGTAGTTTTAAACAAGAATTAGTGTTCGGATAACACAACAGGTGCAGATTATGGAAAAAGCAAATTTTGATTCAATAAAACGACCTCAAAAATGGGTTATAAGAGACCAGTCAATGTCACAACACCAATATTGTTTGTTATTAAACCAATCCGCGGCCATACATCAGATAGAAAAAAACAGAAAGAAAGCCTTACACACTATGTCCATTAAAACAGACACTTTCGTAATTCGATACTGCCATCTCGTTTTCAAAACGGAAATCAAAAAAAGGGACAGAAACCAAAAAACTTGTTCTAGTACTTGTAGTCCTTGACATGAAGACTCTCGGAAGCACCCTCACTCAAGTTGGTAGCACCAGCATACTTTCCGAGTGTAGCCTCGGAGTTGGCCTTGCACCTAGTAAGGAATGCAGCTTGCGCCTTCTGTACATTCTCCTCCTTTCCGGCCCAAGCCTTGAGGGTGCTCTGCTGAAGAGCACGTCCAAAGGAGAATGAAAGCGACCATGGCTTCTTGGTTTGGAGCTTGTTCATGGCGTTGAGGTTGACGGTGGCCTCCTCTTCACTTTGACCACCAGACAAGAACACAACAGCGGGAACAGCAGCCGGCATTGTGCGCTGCAAGGCACGGATGGTGTACTCAGCAATCACCTCAGGTGCAACCTTGGCGGCTTCAGAACCAGGAGTGACCATGTTAGGCTTCAACAAGGTACCCTCGAGGAGTACATGGTGGTCATTGAGAGCCTTGTAGCAAGCAGCAAGAACACGCTCGGTAACATCAGCGCACTTGTTAATGTCATGGGATCCATCAACAAGGATCTCGGGCTCAACAATGGGTACAAGACCATTTTGTTGGCAGATAATGGCATATCTTGCAAGGCCATTGGCGTTCTCATTGATCGCGAGCTGAGAAGGCTCATTGGCACCGATCTTGAGCACGGCACGCCATTTGGCAAACCTAGCACCAGCCTCGTAGTACTTTTGGCATCGCTCTGCAAGGCCGTCAAGACCTTGGGTGGTGGTCTCACCGTTGGTTCCTGGGAGCTCAACGGTACCCTTGTCAACTTTAATACCGGGGAGAACTCCACCCTCCTTCAAGACATCGACGAAAGGCTTGCCTGCAAATATCAGAACATTAGCATACCGCAATCTAAGACTGTTTAATGGACTTAATAATCAGGCAAAATGGAGATCAATGCTAACAACAAATTAAATACTAGTACAAAGCATACCAGAAGCGGTCTTCTGGTAAAGTGTTTCCTCGAACAAGATAACACCGCTGAGGTACTGAACAGCTCCGGGGGTGGTGAAGAGCAACTCACGGAGAGCCCTCCTGTTTGATTCGACATTCTCAACGTTGATGCTCGAGAAACGCTTGCCAATTGTGCCAGTGGATTCATCAGCAGCAAGGATACCCTTTCCAGGGGTTCCAATGTATGCAGCATTAGCAATAAGCTCATCTACAGATTATTCACCATTTAATTACCTCTTAGCAACTACTAAAACATAAGCAATAACACCCAAATTGACATAACTAGGTAAGCATTCAGCTTCTAAGCCGAACTATCAAAAGTTAGATCTGGAAACTATAAAAACATCCAATCTAGGCATATTACAGAGGAATTTGAGATGCACAAAATTAAAGTAAAATAAAAACAGTCTACAACTGATTAAAACAAGTGAAATCAGATCCAGCCCGTAAGCCATTTGGATGCAACAAGATACAGAACTCAAAAATAAAACATACAGATAATTAATGATTAAGCAATAAACGAGGCAAATGAGAACGATTTCAATAAGAAACTGAAGACAAATATAATATAAAGATCTATTAGTCCATTGACAGATCAAGTATTCAAGTGGGACCATGAAATTGAGAAAATAACATAAAGATGTACTCTTTCGCATTCAACAACCAATATCTGAACCAAATCAAATCTAAAGTCAAGATCTAAAATTCCAGATCAAAAAAACACAAGATCTATCAAAAGGAACAAACAAACAAACAAACTCGGATCGATAAAAGCAAGATTCAAATAAAACAACCATAGGCAAAAATGTCTATAAAAGGAAAACGGTGAAGTAAGAATATTTACCGGCGTATTTGCCCTTGTAGCAAGACATGATAAAAGGCTTAAAAGAAACTAGAGAAAAAAGAGACAAAGTGAGAAGTTCAACTGAGAGAGATAGAAGAGAATACAATGAGGAAATGAGAGAGGGGTTAGGTTTTTATAATACGGCCATAGGGTTGGTGGGTTGGTACTTGTTACAAAAAGGGTGGGAGGGAGGGGGGTGGGGTTTGCAATATCATCGATGTTATCGCTACATGTACATTGCGACCCCTTCTGGTTTTCACCCCTTTTACACTTTTGCCCTCCACACTTATTCTCATTTTTCTAAATTGTGTTAAAAATATTTATACAATTAAATTACTTACAATAAATAATGGAGTAATAATTTAGGAAAGTTATCTACATATGAGTGAATTATTAAAAAAAAAAATTATACTGTTTTCCTGACTTTTACTACTCCATTTCTTCTTTATACTATTCTGATTTTGCATGTTTGCTTTAAATCGAGAGTCAATCGAAAACATAGCTACTTGCACAAGATAGGAGTAAGGTTGTATATTCAATACCCTCTCTAGATCTTACTTGTGGAATTACACTGAGTTTGTTATTGTTATTGTTGTTTTAAGTATCTTAAATATGACATAATATGATAATATTTGTGGGATTTATAATACTTTCTGTAATTCATTATTTTAAATATGTTATAATATTTGTAGAATTATAACAAGCTCTCATTAATGATAATATTAAATTTATAATTAAATTATTTTCAAATATATAGGTGTCTCATTCTTTTTGGAATAATATCCTTATTAGTGCCACATAAATTGAAACTGACAGTGTAATATATTATCTTAAATATTTTTTTATTAATTCATTTATTTACTGCTTATCAACTTTTCGGGAAAAGAAAATGATAATACCAAACAATTGGTTTTATTATTTTGTGTCATACACAATAATTTTTTTATTATGTGACATAATTTATTTTAGTTTAATCTTGACATGCATAAAAGAGACTTAATTGTATAATAAAATCGATCTTAACTTTAATCTTCTAAAATAAATAATAGTACAAAAGTTTTAACTCAAAAAAAAAAAGTATTACTAACACTTATTGAAGAATGAATATCTGCTGTATTCATTTAAGGCCATCATATGAGGTAGTAAAAATAAATACAAGTCACTGTTTCAAACAATTTATTAGTTTTAAACTTAATTTTTCTGTATTAACTATGTCGTTAAAAGAAGAGGAAATTAATTAATTAATTAATTATTATTATTATTATTATTATTATTTATTTACAATATCATTAATCATTGTTCAATTTTAAGTTTGTTGATATAATTATTAAGCGCATTGTTTGGTATCCTTTTTCCAAGAAAAGGCAAAGTATGTAATTAGTGACAAAATTAAGGTGTAATACCTAGATTATTACACAAATTGCAGAAATAAGCGACGAAGGGGGAGGTCAAAACAATGGGTAAGAAAAGGAGGGCTAGCACACGAGACAAATGGCTGGTGTTTTGAATGAAAACAACTTAAGCCCACAAAAATTTTATGAGGAGGGGAGCAACTTTTGGCAAAAAATTTGTACTTTAGTAGTAGTAAAACGAGGAATAATCTACACCTAAATCGGCGGGTTAGGTCACTTTTTTCTAACTTTATGGTTAAAGTGACAAATCTTTCTTTCCAAAATGAATATAGAAGGGTTTAATACAATGACATTATTAAAAAAACAAATTACACCATTATATGTTATTGGAATAATCTACAAGTTATTGCAAGAATCTGATGATTTAAAAAAAAATACTATAATACACTATCAGTGTACAGAACATAAACTTTAATAGATAATGGATCATATTCCTTGCCATTTTAAAGTTTTGAATAGATTGTTTATGGGTTTTTAACACGCACCACCTCTTCCGTTTTACGTAAATGATCGTTAAGGTGAAAATTCAGTTTTGCACAAGCTACTCTTTCAATAAGCAGTGAAGTCGATAAATGATCACTACTAAAAAAAAGGATAAATTTTATAGCTAAATAGAAAAATTTGTTGCTAATTCTGTTGAGCAACGGATTAGCGATAGTATTATCAAAATATTCGGTTATGTACATACGATTTAACGACAGTACGACGAAGTTCGTAGCTAATTCCAAAAAAAAAAGATGAATGCACCAATTACATGTGCTGGCTATAAATAAACCACTAAATACGCTATTCAATTACATCAAAACATCCATCCAACACAAGAATGAGAACATATGAGCCTAGAGGTTAGTTGGGTGAGCCATAAATAATAAGAACATGCGAAAAATTTTATAACCATAAAATTAGTTCATTATTATTGGTTGTATCAATGTTTGTTTTATAATTTGGTTAATTATTTTAATTTCAACTTAAAATAGAGAATTTAAAGTGAAAAATAGGTTTGAGAAATATTTAAAGTAAAATAATAGCATTCACTTACAAAACTTTAAAAAGAAAGTCAAGTGATGTCCAAACGCAACTTCAATTTTCAACTTACATTCAGAGATGAATTCAAAATTTAAAATTTAAAAATTCTCATAGAGAGACCTCAAGTTATATCGCATTGAACGTCAGCCAAGAAAAATATAGATATTAAAAGAGAAGAAGCTACTCATTTTGGTGGGGAAAAAAAAAGATACAAGAGCGCAATTAAATTTTTCAACGCCGGCCGATTTCTCATAAACTAGAAATTCCAACTATTTAATTGTTGTAATAGCTCTATTTTATATTCTTTCAGTAGCATTTGGAATTTTCAATTTTCATACAATCATGCCGTGGCACATTAAATATAATAAAAACAGATAATAATCATTATAAACGAGTAGAAAAGAAGTAGCTTACGTTTTTAATGTTTAATTGCAGAATTCACCTTTGTGGATTAGGTCCAAAGTTAACTAGTCCAAATCGGATGATGTGCCCCAACAAGAATAAAGTGAAGCAATAATACAAAATTTTGCATTTTCTAGTTGCAATAACAGACTTAATTAAGAAAAAAATCAGTACTAATCTATATCTATATCTATATATTATTATAAAAGTATGAATAAAATGTTGGATTACAAAAATAACCTTTTAATATTAAGCATAATAATCCACAATAAAAGGACATAATTAAAATTTTAGACATTAGCCTTGTAATCCTATTAGTTTTAGGACATAATACTGCACGTTAGGAATTCTAATAGTACAAATATTTTCGGGCATTAGATATATAATCAAATACTACCTTACTTATGTTGTCCAGATATTATCCGCCAAAGAAGCATTTGCAATCACTGTAATTATCGTAATAATTAGGTTTCACAAGCATATACTTTCTTACTGTTTTTTTCAAGTTTGGGAAGTTTATTCTCGCCCTTGGCCAAGGTCACATTTTTTTCACAAACAATTCAGCAAACACAAAAGAATCAAATAAGTACCAATTCATAATAAGAATTATTCTAATTCAACATTCAGCGTGGCACCAAACTTTTTCCTTACTTATTCTCTATTGTGTTTCTTTTTCCCTTTTTGCTTGATAAAATATATTTTGCATAAAGTCCCTGAATTTTCTTATACTTTTTTCTTTCTTAGTTTATCTTTTACTTTTATTGTCATGGCATGATTAATCTCTATGATGCGTTATTCATAATAAATCTCAAGTTATAGTTGGTTTCAAATAAACGAGTCTTATCTGGTAGGTTTTGGAAATTGAAAAGCAAGTTGCAGGCGTGGAACAGTTTTGAGAAAAAGACTCAATAGAAAATTGGTTAAAATTTAAATTATTCTTAAGAAGGAGATATATCTATCTATATCTATCTATATCTGTATCTATCTATATTATTATAAAAGCATGAATAAAATATTAGATTACAAAAATAACCTTTTAATATTAAGCATAATAACTCACAATAAAATGACATAATCGGAATTTGCAAATATAAAGATCTAAAAGTGGAATGACATATTAATCTTTTTACTCTTTGAAAATAAAATTTATGGTGGATAAAATTATAATTACGTTTAAATATTCAAATATGAGATGAGCTAATATTAAGAATCTAAATCAACAGAAAATAAATTATATTTTATGTTAAAACCAAATAATTAAATCTTTCAATTAATTATTTAGCAAGAGAATCCAATTAAATTATTTTTTAAATTCATTATATGAGTAAACTTATTTTTCAAGTTAAAAAAATATCTTAGGGTACATAAATAAGATTAAAAAGAGTGTTAGAGATTAAAAAAATATATCACAAAGTAAATAAGATTAGTATAATATTAAGAAGGTTTTAAAATTATATTATAAAAAGTCGACTATGGTATAGCGAGATTATCCTTTGTAGATGCCTCCGGCGGAATCGAAATAATATTTCTATATTATGCATTACTTGCAAATGTTAGATCAAGAGGCATGATATTATTAGCGATAAGAACAAGTGGTGTACCAGCAACGATTTTATTATGAGGTCGTACAACTCACTTTAGATTTGATATACCTCTTCAAAATTCTGAAATAACCATCATAAATATATCAAAGCAGAGCAATAATGCTAAATTTATAAGGAAAGCAAAAGTGATAATATGGGATGAAACGCTTTTGGCTAAACGTCAAATAATCGAGACAACCACCTAGAGTTTTAGAGATATATTGGATATCGATGAACTGTTTGGTGGAAAAGTAATAGTTTGGGAGGTGATTTCTGTCAAGTACGGTCAGTATTTTCAAAATTGACCAAAGCAGAAACTGTAAAAGCTAGGTTACCAAATTATACTTATAACCTCAAATGGAAAATATTCAAATGACAAGAAATATAAAATTAAGAACAGATCCAGCATTCAGTGACTTTTTGCTTCGTGTCTAAAATGAAGAAGAGCATCCAATAAAAGATGATTTGGTTCTTCTAGAACACTTGGTTATTAA
Source organism: Nicotiana tabacum (assembly GCF_000715075.1). Lineage (NCBI taxonomy): Eukaryota > Viridiplantae > Streptophyta > Magnoliopsida > Solanales > Solanaceae > Nicotiana > Nicotiana tabacum. Next base: position 2,017,406 of record NC_134081.1, on the reverse strand, counting down.
CCCCAATGGTAATAGTAATCCATTTAATAAGGAAACCATTTTCATCATTAGATTAAAACGTAATTTGTGCAAATTACATGATAGAAATTAAAGAGTTATCTTAGCTAGCAGAAATAAATATGTTGATCAACTAAATAAAAGGTTGATTCTTAAGTTTTATGGTAAAAACAAAATATTTTTCAGTTTTGACTCAGCATAAGATGTGTCACGACCCAAACTCCCCTTCGTATAACGTCGTGACGGCACCTAATCTCTACGACTAGGTAAGCCTAACAAATTACGAAAATATAATAAAACGAAAGTAAAACTTGGCAACTAACAGCAGTGGATAACTAAATAACTAATAACAATGCCGCTCGGCATGTGCAATAACCAATACTCTATAATACACAGTCTTTCCAAAATCCGGAACATCGTAAGTCACAAGCTACAGAAGGAAACTAGTATCTCTATACACCAGAGCCTAACAAAAAAAGTACGAAAGGTAAATGACACAGGAGAGGATAGAGGGGGACTCCGAGGTTTGCGGATGCGGCAGATGTACTTTGAAGTCTCCGTACAACAACAAGCACTCTCAGCTAGTAGCGGGGTTGATAAAGAGCACCTGGATCTGCACACAAAAATATGTGCAGAAGAGTAGTATGAGTACACCACAACGGTACCCACTAATTACCAAGCGTAATCTCGGTAGAGTAGTGACGAGGTCATGTCAGGCCCAATGGTATATAATAAATAAAGCAGGAAAATATAACAGTATAATAAAAGACTGGAATTTAACAAAAAGAAAACACAGCAATATAACAATGCAACACACAGGGATAAACAGTAGGGGATCTCCGGAGATACCGTCTCGTAGTCCCAAAATAAATATGCACGGAGAACTCCCGAGGAACCGCCTCGTAGTCTCAAAAGTAAATGTGCAGGGAGAACTCTCGAGGAACCGCCTCGTAGTCTCAAAGGTAAATATACAGGGAGAACTCCCGAGGAACCGCCCCGTAATCTCAAAAGTAAATATGCAGGGAGAACTCACGAGAAACCGCTTCGTAGTCTCAAAAGTAAATATACAGGGAGAACTCCCGAGGAACTGCCTCGTAGTCTCAAAAGTAAATATGCAGGGAGAACTCCCGAGGAACCGCCTCGTAGTCTCAAAAATAAACATACAGCTCAACCGATAAATACCATAGTTAACAGCAAGAATTCTACAGTTAAGACTGATAAAGAACAAGGAAAAACAGGAAATCAACTAGCCATACTTCACAGAGTTCAAATAAGCAGTTAAAGTACGTAGACATGCGATATTAGGCTAATCAGGATAACTACGCATGTTGGAATAGATCAATTAAGAATAAAAACAGACTAATACTCATTTAAACGGTATAACTCAAATTAAAGGAAAAACATGTTACTACTCAGTAAAATAAATTGGATTTTTCAACAAATAGCCCGTGTACGTACACGGCGCTCACATATCACGACAGTACCAAATCCTAAGGAGAATTTCCCCACACAAGGTTAGGCAAGCCACTTACCTCGAACCAAGCTCAATCAATCGGTGACAATGCCTTTTCCACGACTATACCAATCCAAATGGCCCAAATCTAGCCAAAATTAACTACATAACATAAATATAGCTACAAGGAACTAATCTAGATAATGAAATCAAAGCTAAAGAAAGAAATTTGAAAAGTCGCCCTAAAAAGCCTCTCCGGGCCCACGTCTCAGAATCGGGTAAAATTCACAAAATATGAATACTCATTCACTCACGAGTTCACTCATACCAAAATTACTCAAATCCGATACCAAAATCTCGATCAAAATCTCAAAATCCAGCCTAAGAACTTTTCTCAATTTTTCCCCAAATTTTCAACCCCAAATCCGAAATTAAATGGAGAAAACAACTATAGATTAATGGAATACAACCAAAAATGAGTTAGAAATCATTACCCCAAAGCTTCTTCTAAAACTTCCTCAAAAAATCGCCAAATTCTGAGCTCTCAAGTCCAAAAATGAAGAATGAAATCAAACCCTCGCACTTAGCCCTTTTTCTGCCAGTCAAACTGCTTCTGTGAGCCTTCAACCGCATTTGCGGTTCCTCACCTGCGGAAATTACATCGTAGATGCGGTTTTTACTTAAAACCCATCGCCCGCTCCTGCGATCAAAAGGTCGCACATGCGTGTGCGCACATGCGGACCTATGTCCGCTTTTGCGGTCCTCCACTGCTCCTGCGATGTCTCCAGCGCATCTGTGGGCATTACAGATGCGGAACTCATCTCGCACCTGCGACCCCTGACCACTCCCTCCAAATCCGCTTCTGCGCTTAATCATCCGCATGTGCGGCCCCGCACCTGCGGTCTCCCCACCGCATGTACGAAAACATCAGATGCCTCAAGGCTTCAGCAATTTCCTAAGTCCAATATTTCTTCCGTTAAGCATCTGAAACACACCCGAGGCCCCCAGGACCCTAACCAATCATACCAACCAATCCTAAAATACCCTACGAACTTAGTCGAGCCCTCAAACCATATTAAACAACGCTAAAATTACAAATCATCCTCCGATTCAAACTTAAAGAACTTGAAACTTCCAAATTCGACAACCGATACCGAAACCAACCAAACCACGTCCGATTGACCCCAAATTTTTCACACAAGTCGTATTCAACCCTACTAACCTATTCCAACTTTCGAAATCAGAATTCAACCCCGATATCAAAAATTCCACTACCGGTCAAAATCTCCAAAACTTTGACTTTCGTCATTTCAATCCTAAATGAGTTACAGACCTCCAAAACACAATCCGGACACGCCCTTAAGTCCAAAATCACCTAACGGAGCTAACAGAACCGACGGAACTCCATTCCGGAATCGTCTTCACATAGTTCCGACTATGGTCCAAAACCTAAGGCTTAAACCTCCATTTAGGGGCTAAGTGTCCCAAAATATTCCAAAAACCAAAACAAAACCTCCCGACAAGTCACAATAGCAGAAATAGGTACGGGAGAAGTAGTTAATAGGGGATCAGGGCTATAACTCTCAAAACGATCGGCCGGGTCATCACATCCTCCCCCTCTTAAAACAATCGTTCGTCCTCGAACGAGTATAGAGACATACCTGAAGCTGTGAAAAGATGAGGATAACGGCTGTGCATATCCTGCTCGGTCTCCCAAGTCGCCTCCTTGACCGGCTGACCCCTCCAATGAACCTTTACCGAAGCAATGTTCTTTAACCTTAGCTTTCTGACCTGCTTGTCCAAAATAGCCTCTGGCTCCTCAACATAAGATAGATCCTTGTCCAAATGGACAGAACTGAAATCCAATACATAAGCCGGATCACCGTGATACTTCCGGAGCATAGAAACGTGAAATAACGGATGAACCCCTGCAAGACTTGGAGAAAGGGCAAGCTCATAAGCAACCTACCCAACTCGTCGCAACACCTAAAATGGGCCGATAAACCTTTGGCTCAGCTTGCCCTTCTTCCCGAATCTCATAACGCCCTTCATAGGCAAAACCCGGAGCAAGACCCGCTCTCCAACCATGAATGCAACATTGCGAACCTTCTGATCCGCATAACTCTTCTGTCTGGACTGGGTTGTGCGAAGTCGATCCTAAATCACTTTCACCTTATCCAGGGCATCCTGAACCAAGTCAGTACCCAATAATCTAGCCTCGCCTCACTCGAACCAACCCAGGGATGACCGACACCGCCTACCATACAGAGCCTCACACGGTGCCATCTGGATGATCGACTAATAGCTGTTGTTGTAGGCAAATTCTGCAAGTGGAAAGAACTGGTCCCATGACCCTCCAAAATCCATCACATAAGCACGGAGCATATCCTCTAATATCTGAATAGTATGCTCGGACTGTCCATCCGTCTGAGGGTGAAATATTGTGCTCAGCTCCACTCTGGTACCCAACTCATGTTGTACGGCTCTCCAGAACCGTGATATAAACTACGTACCCCGGTCAAAGATAATAGATATCAGTACGCCATGAAGCCTGACGATCTCACGGATATAAATTCGAGCCAACTGCTCGGAAGAATAGGTAGTCATCACAGGAATGAAATGAGCTGACTTGGTCAGCCTATCCACAATCACCCAAACCGCATCAAACCTCCGCTGAGTCCGTGGGAGTCCAACAATGAAATCCATAGTGATCCGCTCCCATTTCTACTTCGAAATCTCTAACTTATGAAGCAACCCACCTGGTCGTTGATTCTCATACTTCCCCTGCTCGCAATTTAGGCACCGAGCCACATACTCCACTATGTCCTTCTTCATTCTTCTCCACCAGTAATGCTGCCTCAAGTCCTGATACATCTTCACGACACCCGGATGAATGGAGTACCGCGAGCTGTGAGCCTCCTGGAGAATCAATTCCCGCAACCCATCTACATTGGGCACACATAGCCTGCCCTGCATCCTCAATGCACCATCATCTCCAATAGTGACCTCCTTAGCATCACTGTGCTGAACCGTGTCCTTAAGGACAAGCAGGTGGGGGTCATCATACTGACTCTCCCTTATACAATCATAAAGAGAAGACCGAGAGACCATACAAGCCAATACTCGACTCGGCTCAGAAATATCCAATCTTACAAACTGGCTGGCTAAGGCCTGAACATCCAACGCCAATGGCCTCTCTGCTGCTGGTAGATATGCTAAACTCCCCAAACTCTCTGCCCGATGACTCAAAGCATCGGCCACCATATTGGCCTTCCCCGGATGGTATAAAACGGTGATATCATAATCCTTAAGCAGCTCTAACCACCTACTCTGACACAAATTAAGATCCTTCTAGTTGAACAGATACTGCAAACTCCGGTGATCGGTGTAAATCTCATAAGGGACATCGTACAAATAGTGCCGCCAAATCTTCAAGGCATAAACAATAGCTGCTAACTCAAGGTCGTGGACAAGATAGTTCTTTTCATGTACCTTCAACTGTCTGGACGCGTAGGCAATCACCCTACCGTCCTGCATCAATACCGCACCGAGACCAATCCGCGATGCATCACAATATACAATATAAGACCCCAAACCTGTAGGCAATACCAATACTAGGGCTGTAGTCAAAGCTGTCTTGAGCTTCTGAAAGCTCTCCTCACACTCTTCTGTCCACTTGAACGGAGCACCCTTCTGGGTCAGCCTAGTCATAGGTGCTGCAATAGATGAGAATCCCTCTATAAAACGACGGTAATACCCCGTCAAACTAAGAAAACTCCGGATCTCCGTAGCTGATGACGGTCTAGGCCAACTCTGTACTGCTTCCACCTTCTTCGGATCCACCCGGATCCCATCACTCGATACTACATGACCCAAGAATGCCACTGAGTTTAGCCAAAACTCACACTTTGAAAATTTCGCATATAACTTCTTTTCTCTCAAGGTCTGAAGCATAGTCATCAGGTGCTGCTCATGATCCCCCCGAGTCCGGGAGTACACCAGAATGTCGCCAATAAACACAACGACGAATGAGTCAAGATAGGGCCGGAACATACTGTGCATCAAGTGCATAAAAGTTGCTGGGGCATTGGTCAGCCTAAATGACATCACAAGAAACTCGTAGTGACCATACCGAGTCCTGAAAGTAGTCTTCGGGATATCTAGCTCCCGAATCTTTAACTGATGATAGCCGGAACGTAAATCAATCTTGGAAAATACCCCGGCACCCTGTAGTTGATCAAATAAATCATCAATATGAGGCAATGGATACATGTTCTTCACTGTAACTTTATTCAACTGGAGGTAATCATTACACATCCGCATAGAACCATCCTTCTTCTTTATAAATAAGACAGGAGCACCCTAAGGTGACACACTGGGCCGAATGAAGCCCTTATCAAGCAATTCTTGTCACTGTTCCTTCAACTCAGGAGGAGCCATACGATACGGAGGAATAGAGATGGGCTGACTGTCCGGCAATAAATCAATGCCAAAATCAATACCTCTGTCGGGCGGCATGCCCGAAAGATCAGCTGGAAATACATCTGGAAAGTCCTTCACTACTGGGACTGACTCAACTGTAGGGGTATCAATACTGACATCTCTCACATAAGCTAGGTACGCGTCACACCCCTTCTCAACCATTCATTGAGCTTTAAGAAATGAAATAACTCTGTTGGGAGTATACTCTAAGGTACTTCTCCACTCAAATCGCCGTAAACCTTGCATAGCCAGCGTCACAGTCTTAGCGTGACAATCAAGAATAGCATAATGGGGCGACAACCAGTCCATGCCCAAGATAACATCAAAGTCTACCATACTGAGTAATAATAAATCGGCTCTGGTCTCAAAACCACTAAGAGCATTCAAACACGACCGATACACGCGGTTCACAACAAGAGAATCTCCCACAGGAGTAGACACATAAACACGGGAACTCAAAGAATCCCGAGATACGCCCAAATACAGGGCAAAATAAGAGGACACATAGGAATATGTAGAGCCTGGGTCAAATAATATCGACGCATCTCTATGACAGACCGGAACAATACCTGTAATGACAGAGTCAGAAGTAACTGCCTCTGTACGAGCCGGAAGAGCATAATATATGGCATGGCCTCCCCTCTAGGGCGACCTCTACCTCCCTAACCTCCACCTCGAGCTGGTTGAGTAGGTGAGGCGGTAGCTAGTGCTGGAATCATAGCCCGAGGACCCGGTGGAGCACGTGGTACTGAGAAGTCTATGGAGATGCACCCCTCCTAAATCTGGGGAAATCCCTCACCATATGGCGAGTGTCGCCACACTCAAAATAAGCTCTCGGAGAGCGTGACTGTTGTGACTGGCTCGGGCCAGATCTGCTGGACTGGCCACTAAAAGCACCCCGTGCAGGAGGCACACTAGACACTAGCGGTGCATAATAAGGCTCTTGGGGCCTAGAAGGGACCGGAATACCACTGGCAACTGGAAGAGCTGAATGAACGGGGCGACTCCCATAACCCCTACCATGGCGAGCTGCTGGGGTACGAGCACCAGAATAAGAACCAGTCTCTCGAAACCTCTTGGCCTCTCTCTCCTCTCAATCATGGGAAACATGCCCTCCAATCTCCTGGCAATACTCACAACCTGCTGATAAGAAATATCCATCTCCAACTCCCTGGCCATACTAATCCGGATACTGGGGTGGAGTCCCTCAATAAACCGTCGAATCCTCTCTCGGACTGTGGCAACCAAGGCCAGTGCATGTCGGGCCAAATCACTGAAGTGGACTGCATACTCTGACACAGTTATAGCACTCTGGCGCAGCCGCTCAAACTCTGCGCGCCATGAGTCCATGAGGCTCTAAGGGACATACTCTCTCAAAAATATGTCCGAGAACTGAGTCCATGTAATTGAAGCTTCCTCATCCGGACTACTCAATTCATAAGCACGCTTCCACTGATAAGCTGCTCCTCTAAGCTGGAAGGTAGTAAAAGAAACCCCACTCATCTCCGCTACGCCCATAGTACGGAGAATACGATGACACTCTTTCAAAAAACCCTGAGCATCATCTGTAGTCGATCCTCTAAAGGTAGGTGGGTGGTACTTCTTTTACCTATAAAGTCTGAGCTGCTCCACCTCAGAAGCGCTTGTCCTAGTCTCGTGCTAAACCAGAGCTACCGGCTGCATCGGTATAATCTATAGAACCTGGTCAGCCTGAACCCGCTGCTCTGGAGTATCGATGACGGGATTCTGTGCTCCTCCCCCGGCCTGAGATGTGGCAGAAGCAAGTGGAATCAATCCCTCCTGAGCTAAGGTGCTGAACATGCTCAGAAACTAGGCTAGGGTCTCCTAGAGAGCTGGTGCAGCAACATGTGCCTCAGGTGTCTGCCCTCCAGCTGGAGCTACTGGGGGCTCCTCTGTGGCAGCTCGTGCGGGTGCCTTGGCTGCACCGCATGAACATCCTCGGCCTCTACCCCAGTCCTGGCCTCTCGCGGCTCTAGCAGGAGGCGCGGGTGCCTGGTCATCAGATCCGCATGTACGTGTCCTCACCTTCTGTAAGAGAATAGAATACAGAAGTTTAGAATTTTTTTTTCTGATGTCAACAAATTTCGCACGACAAGGAATCAAAGAAGTATAATTTTCCTAGCAGTTCCATAGCCTCCGGAAGATAAGTACAGACGTCTCCGTACCGATCCACGAGACTCTAATAAATCAGCTTGTGACTCGCGACACGTATGAACCTAGAGTTCTGATACTAACTTGTCATGACTCAAACTCCCTCCGTATAACGTCGTGACAGCACCTAGTCTGCACGACTAGGTAAGCCCTACAAATTGCGGAAATATAACAAAAAATGAAAGTAAAACTTGGTAACTAACAGCAGTGGATAACTAAATAACTAATAACAATGCCGCTCGGCATGTACAATAACCAATACTCTATAATACACAGTTTTCCTAAAATCCGGAACATCGTAAGTCATAAGCTACAGAAGGAAACTAGTATCTCTATACACGAGAGTCTAACAAAAGAAGTACGAAAGGTAAATGACATAGGAGAGGATAGAGAGGGACTCCTAGGTCTGCGGACGCGACAGATGTACCTTGAAGTCTCCGTACAACAACAAGCACTCTCAGCTAATAGCGGGGCTGATAAGGAGCACCTGGATCTGCACACAAAAATATGTGCAGAAGAGTAGCATGAGTACACCACAATGGTACCCAATAAGTGCTAAGCCTAACCTCGGTAAAGTAGTGACGAGGTCAGGTCAGGCCCACTTGTATATAATAAATAAAGCAGGAAAATATAACAGTATAATAAGAGACTAAAATTTAACAAAAAGAAAACACAACGATATAACAATGCAACACACATGGATAAACAGTAGAGGATCTCCGGAGATACCATCTCGTAGTCCCAAAATAAATATGCACGGAGAACTCCCGAGGAACCGCCTCGTAGTCTCAAAAGTAAATGTGCAAGGAGAACTCCCGAGGAACCGCCTCGTAGTCTCAAAGGTAAATATACAGGGAGAACTCCCGAGGAACCGCCCTGTAATCTCAAAAGTAAATATGCAGGGAGAACTCACGAGGAACCGCTTCGTAGTCTCAAAAGTAAATATGCAGGGAGAACTCCCGAGGAACTGCCTCGTAGTCTCAAAAGTAAATATGCAGGGAGAACTCCCGAGGAACCACCTCGTAGTCTCAAAAATTAACACACAGCTCAACCGATAAATACCATAGTTAACAGCAAGAATTCTACAGTTAAGACTGATAAAGAACAAGGAAAAACAGGAAATCAACTAGCCATGCTTCACAGAGTTCAAATAAGCAGTTAAAGCACGTAGACATGCGATATTAGGCTAATCAGGATAACTACGCATGTTGGAATAACTCAATTAAGAATGAAAACATACTAATACTCATTTAAACGGTATAACTCAAATTAAAGGAAAAACATGTTACTACTCAGTAAAATAAATCGGATTTTTCAACAAATAGCTCGTGTACGTACACGACGCTCACATATCACGACAGTACCAAATCCTAAGGAGATTTTCCCCACACAAGGTTAGGCAAGCCACTTACCTCGAACCAAGCTCAATCAATCGGTGACAATGCCTTTTCCACGACTATACCAATCCAAATGGCCCAAATCTAGCCAAAATCAATTATATAACATAAATATAACTACAAGAAACTAATCTAGCTAATGAAATCAAAGCTAAAGCAAGAAATTAGAAAATCGCCCTAAAAAGCCTCTCCGGGCCCACGTCTCGGAATCGGGTAAAATTTATAAAATATGAACACCCATTCACTCACGAGTTCACTCATACCAAAATTACTCAAATCTGATACCAAAATCTCGATTAAAATCCCAAAATCCGGCCTAAGAACTTTTCTCAACTTTCCCCCAAATTTTCAACCCCAAATCCGAAATTAAATAGAGAAAATAACTATAGATTAATGGAATACAACCGTAAAGGAGTTAGAAATCATTATCCTAAAGCTTCCTCTGAAAATCCCTCAAAAAATCGCCAAATTCCGAGCTCTCAAGTCCAAAAATGAAGAATGAAATCAAACCCTCGCACTTAGCCCTTTTTTTGCCAGTCAAATCGCTTCTGCGAGCCTTCAACCGCATCTGCGAAAATTCCATCGCAGGTGCAGTTTTCACTTAAAACGCATCGCCCGCTCTTGCGATCAAAAGGTCGCACCTGCGTGTGTGCACCTACATACCTATGCCCGCTTCTGCGGTCCTCCACTGCTCCTACGATCTCTCTAGCGCATCTGTGGGCATCGCAGATGCGGAACTCACCTCACACATGCGGCCCCTGACCACTCCCTCCAAATCTGCTTCTGCACTTAATCATCCGCACGTGCGGATCCGCACCTTCGGTCTACCCACCGCAGGTGCAAAAACACCAGATGCCTAAAGGCTTCATCAATTTCCTAAGTGTAATATTTCTTTCGTTAAGCATCCGAAACACACCCGAGGCCCCCAAGATCCCAACCAAACATACCAACTAATCCTAAAACACCATACAAACTTAGTCGAGCCCTCAAACCACATCAAACAATGCTAAAATCACAAATCATCCTCCGATTCAAACTGAAAGAACTTGAAACTTCCAAATTCGACAACCGATGCCGAAACCAACCAAATTACGTCCGATTGACCCCAAATTTTGCACACAAGTCGTATTCAACCCTACAGACCTATTCCAACTTCCGAAATCGGAATTCAACCCCGATATAAATAATTCTATTACCGGTCAAAATCTCCAAAACTTCGACTTTCGCCATTTCAAGCCTAAATGAGTTACAGACCTCCAAAACACAATTCGGACACTCCTCTAAGTCCAAAATCACCTAACAGAGCTAACATAACCGACAAAACTCCATTCCGGAGTCGCCTTCACACATTTCTGACTAGGTCTAAAACCTAAGGCTTAAACCTCCGTTTAGAGACTAAATGTCCCAAAATACTCTAAAAACCAAAACGAAATCTCCCCGCAAGTCACAAGAGCAGAAATAGGTACGTGGAAAGCAGTTAATAGGGGATCAGGGCTATAACTCTCAAAACGACCGGCCGGGTCATCACAAGATAATACCAACAATTACTACCAAGAAGAATACTTAAATATTTTAATACCAAATGGCTTTCTACCGTACATGTTTATTGTCAAGTTCATTATTTATTACGTATGTTAGTGTCACCACATATATAATATACTAAGTTAAAATTGATCTTCTATTGCATATAGGTTGATTTTGAAAAAAAATATGTCTGGCTTGCTACTGAAAACTTAGATCCGCTGAATAGCTTATGTAATAGTACACATATGGTATATAGAAATTTTGACAATAACGTCATACATGCAAAACTTATGTTATTGGTTAATGTGCTTCTAAGTATGTGTTTATCCCCGAATTCAACTTTCGTTTTCCGAAACTAAAGAATATCCTTTTAAATTTGTGTGAAAATAATTTTCAATATGTTTATGTTTTGTAGTTATAATAAATAAAGTACAAGGACAAACATCCTAAAAATTGGACTATATTTACCACACTATATTTTCTTACGCGAATAACTATATGTTGCACTTTCAAGAGAGATATCAATATCGACAACAAGAGTTCTGGTTATGACAAAGTAACCAAAGCATTAGAAGGAAATATATACGAAAAATACCGTCTATAAAGAAGTGTTCGCTAAGATACCATCACATTAGATACCTTTAAACTACAATACATAATTATCTACTTAACATGACTAAAATTGATCATTTATGTAAGTTCTGGCGATGTCCTTTCATTTTGAATTCACGTATTATGATAATTTAATAATATTTTTCGGTATTTAGATGATTGTTGTAGTATTATATATAAAATTTCTCTCATTAATTAAATTTTATTGTTCCTTCATATAAATAAATATTTAAACCATCATGTGCCATTATTAACGTGCAACGCACGTTTATAGATACTAGTACTATATTAAAAGCACGAAGACCCTTAACAAAATATTATTCGCCTTTTTTACCCTTTAAAAATAGATTTTGCACTAGACAAAATAGTCATTTACTAATTTTATAATATTTAGGAGTTTGAAATCAAATAAATTTATGATTATCAAATCTTTCCTTATTAGAATAATATAAAAAGTCCTAATATTTAGGAACTAAATTAGAGCAAGATTATATTTATATAAAAAAATTCCTTCTTTGAATCATGTATAATAATTATAATTTCCTTCCTTAATGAACTAATGTATACGGAGTAAATATTTAGAATTTTCACTTTGAAGTTGGACATGAGGCAAACTAAAAGTTAAGCTGTTAATTAATTAATAAATAAAAGGACGAAATGATATTTGTAGAAAATATTTTGAATTCTAATATTTCTTTTTTGCTTAAAATTTTGAATTCTAATAACTTCACATTTAAAACAAGAAAAATAATTTAAAAAATACAATGTTGCTCATCGTACATTGTTTATCTTAATTTTTGTCCATCATACATTATCGTCTTAACTATTTTTTACTAGGGATTTTTTCCTTCCTATATAATATTTGAAACTTATTTACTAAAATTGTTCATAATTAATATATTACCCGCCCTAAAGAAGTTTTTCACTTTTTTTTACTATTTATATACAATCAATTATTAATGCCTTAAATTAGGGGATTTAGTCACACCATTTTCCTTTTTTTTTTCTCCTCCCCTCAATTTCCCTATTCTCTGCTGCCTCTCTCCACCCAAAATTCTCGTAATTGAGAGCCAAAATTCGTGGGCAGTGAAGCCACACTTCATATGAAGTTAATTCCGAACAGACTTGTGCTATCCTCTATGTCATTTTTCAAAGTTTCTATAAATATTCCCAACTTTTGAAAAGTTAACTCGAGCTTCACCAAGCTCTGTTTCACTTTGCATAAGATCGTACCATGTTTCACTTTACATAAGATCGTGCCATATTACTTATTCATGATTAGCGTCTCGTTGGACTCATAAATCTGCCAAGGATTCATGATTTTCGTTCAACAAATCTTTTTTTTCTTATATATGTTCAGATTAATTTAATGTCATGGTTCTTGACAGAACAAATCAGTAAAAACTACTAGTACGATAAAAGGAGAGGATTTTTGTTGACTCTGACAGAGTTTTAAGAAAAGATCCTATATACTGGGAGGCTTCAGCTCAAAGTAAACTAATCCCATATATATTCTTAGGTTGAAGTAAATTTGACATGTACATCATGATCTGTTCCAAACTATTGTGAAGCATAGGCGCTGAATCTCCTTTCATATCTTTTTTCCATGTTGGCTATCTCAGAGCAGCATTACTGTCAAATTTAGATATACTACTTTGCTAACATTTGTATCTTATAAATGGTAGATGAAATGAGAGTAGAGAATAACAAAAAGGAAAAGATATATAGTAATTTGAGATAGGAAGTTCAAGTTCAGAGTCACAAACACAAAAGGTACAATTCTTTTAAGAATGGGAAGGACCCAACAATAGCTATGTACCCAACCTGAATTACAGTGGTGAATATCACAAACAGGACATATATATATCAATGATCTCGAGATTAATTGGAGTTGAAGCGTAAGTAGAACATAGAGATGATAAATTTGTATGGTACAACAACATACAAAATAAAAAATAAATTTCGTACAAATTTGATACTTCTACAACATCATATAAACTAAAAATAAATTTTATACAACTAATTATATAATGTACAACTTATTTATAACTTATCTACAACTTAAATAAATTTCATACAACTAATTATGTAGTAAACACTTATTTATAACTAATCTACAACTTATCTACAATTTCATACATTATTTTTACTAGTTAAAATACATCTACAATAACATACAACTTAAATAGTATTTTCATACAAATTTTATACAATATATATTTTGTATATATTTTGTAAGTGGTGTGTTCTTCTTCCTCTTTGAAATTCCAATCAAAACTTTCTCTCTTAATACAATTTTGATACATATGAACAACTTTATGTAAAAAGATAGTATTGATAACTTAAATACAAATTTTATACAACGATTCATACATTATACAACTATTTTTCAACTTTCATATAACATTCAAATTAAAAAAAAATATATAACTACAACAGAATACAATTTACATACAATTATAATACAACTTTACTACAATTTCGTAAGTATATTATATGTCATGTGTTTTTCTTCTTCTTCTTCGACGAGTTTCATTCTGAAATTCAACCAAAATCAAGTCTAATCTTCACCAAACACCCTCAAAATTGAGATATAAATTCCAAACAATATTCTCGATTGTTTGCAACAATATTCAATCCAAACAAATAATAATTTTTGAAAACCCAAATTCGAATTCAAAGTTTCAAAACTTTTTAATTATTGTCAATGGTGGAGAGTCAAACATCTTCAAATTTATTGATTGGCAATTTCAATTTGAACACCAATTGTGCAACGTGAATGAGAAAATTGCTAAGTTATTGATTGACAATTTCAATTTGATATATAATGGATATATATATATATATATAATTGATCTCACCAGATAGGTCGTCACAATCCAAATCAGGAAAACTCGCAGATACACTGATTTCTTGACAAATATTTCACACGATTCCGTAAGAGTATTTTATAGAAATGCCGAGGCGTACGACCCGATCCTATCATATTGTGTGCACCACAGAGGGTCGAACAACACGAACCATAGATGCATCTATTATACTGTCGAGGCGAATGACCCGCTCCCTTGAGAGTGTGGTACAAAATCCTGCCAAGGCAAACAACCCGATCCCATTAGAATAAGAAACTTTAACGGGTCCTTGACCCCACTCACGAGTAAACATGTGAGTTATAAATTTTACGGGAAAATTTTTAATGAAAACACATAGCGCGGCAGAAATTCGTAAGAGGAGTACAATTATTTCGACGCTAATCATGAAGCCCGTCAAATCTCTACCATAGCAAGTCTATCACTATACGCAAGTCTAGTCTCAAGTCGTAACGTAAAACAAAAGAATTTAATAGGCAAAGGACAATTCAAATAGTACAGTTATAGCATAGCGTTAACCTAAGTCTACCGGACATAACATGAATCTAGCTACGTACGGACTCTCGTCACCTCATGCGTACGTAGCTCCCGCAACAAGTAGTACATATAAAATACATCACCTAGGGGTAGTTTCCCCCCTCACAGGGTTAGACATGAGACTTACCTCGCTCCGAAATTCCATAACCGACTCCAACACTACTCTAACACCTCAAACCGATGCATGTCGCTCCAAAACTAGTCAAACAATGTGCAAACCAATAAAAATATACCCTAATACTCATAATAAGTCAATTCATAACAATTTTCAACTCTGCTCGAAAAGTTAATAAAATTAACCCTCGGGCCCACGTGCCCGGATTCCGAAAATTTCGAAGATAAACTTTACCCATAACACTACGAACTCAAATATATAATTTATTCCTAATTCCATTTTCAAAATCGTGGTCAAAATCCAAAATTATAAATTCTAGGTTTCCTACCAAAATCCAATAATTTTCCTAAATTTTTCTCCTTAAATCCACATATAAACCATGCATTTAGCTCACAACAAGTGAAAAATTACTTAACTTATGTTACATGATGAAAACTCCTCAAAATAGCCCAAAAACTAAGATCCTAAATCCCAAACGAAAATGACGAAATGACCAAGTTCGATCCCTTTTGTTCTGCCCAATTTCGCTTCTGCGGACAGGATCCTCAGACGAAATGACCACAAATGCGCATCTGCGAAGTCAACTGGTATTACGGACTTAGTCGAGGCCTCAAATCACGCCAAACAACATCTAAACTACGAATCGACGATCGAAATCCTTCTTTAAACTTTCAAACTTCCAAACTTCGACGAACGCGTCCGAACTATAACAAAACATTCCGGAATGACACCAAACTTTGCGTGCAGCCACAAATCACGATATGAACCTATTCCAAGGTTCGAACCCCCAAACGGACATCGATAACATCAAAATCCACTTCAAACCAAACTTATGAAATTCTAAAATATTCAAAAATGACAATTTCTACAATAAGCGCCGAAATGCTCTCGGACCACCCGATACTCAACCCGAACATACGCCCAAGTCCGAAATCACCATATGAACCTAGTGAAGCCTTCAAATCCCGATTCCTACCAAATTCTAGATTTCCTACCAAAATCCAATAATTTTCCTAAATTTTTCTCCTTAAATCCACATATAAACCATGCATTTAGCTCACAACAAGTGAAAAATTACTTAACTTTGTTACATGATGAAAACTCCTCAAAATAGCCCAAAAACTAAGATCCTAAATCCCAAACGAAAATGACGAAATGACCAAGTTCGATCCCTTTTGTTCTGCCTAATTTCGCTTCTGCGGACAGGATCCTCAGACGAAATGACCACAAATGCGCATCTGCGAAGTCAACTGGTATTACGGACTTAGTCGAGGCCTCAAATCACGCCAAACAATATCTAAACTACGAATCGACGATCGAAATCCTTCTTTAAACTTTCAAACTTCCAAACTTCGACGAACGCGTCCGAACCATATCAAAACATTCCGGAATGACACCAAACTTTGCGTGCAGTCACAAATCACGATATGAACCTATTCCAAGGCTCGAACCCCCAAACGGACATCGATAACATCAAAATCCACTTCAAACCAAACTTATGAAATTCTAAAATATTCAAAAATGACAATTTCTACAATAAGCGCCGAAATGCTCTCGGACCACCCGATACTCAACCCGAACATATGCCCAAGTCCGAAATCACCATACGAACCTAGTAAAGCCTTCAAATCCCGATTCCGAGATTGTTTACTCAAAAATCAAACCTTAGTCAATTCTTCCAACTTAAAGCTTCCGAAATTAGAATTTTCCATCAGAATCAACTCTGAACTTCCCGAAATTCAATTCTGACCACACGTACAAGTCATAAAACATGAAGTGAAGCTACTTAAGGCATCAAATCACCGAACGGCGTGCTAGAGCTCAAAACGACCGATCGGATCGTTACATTAGGAATAAAAGAATTTGAACTTTAAGGTTAGCTTTCCCGTGATTGGCATTGGCTCACTTCAAAATATTGCTATAGTAAAAATAATAATTTACGATAAAATTTGGAGTTCAAATGATTCATTTAGCCGACTACATTGTTAACCTGGAGTTCAAATGATTCTTTTAGCCGAATACATTCAACTGCAGTACAGAGTAAGTAATAATTAGACACACAATTCAAACAAAAAATTTATTTATATGAGTAAAAAAAAAAAAATTGATTATATATATGTTTTCTAATTTTGTTGAACTTTGTTACTTGCAAAACTGTAGGGTATGAGAAATTATGGTTCTTTTTTATTTAATATAACTATTTAGCCAATCTTTAGACTATAAATTATTACAAATAGTTTTCTAACTTTCCGTTGACTTACAAGTTTTTATCATCTTTTAAGAAGTTATAAAACAGGATCCAACCTATTTCGTGCTCTAAGTAATCAAAAGATTCAATTCCAGTTTATTTAATTATATTTTTAATTTATAACTCAAACATAATTTTTAATAATGTTATGAAACTTTTAGAAGTAATTTACTTATCGGAGCTAAAGTACACGTGTCGCACGTAATACTAGTCTACTTAAATGGGCAAGAATACATCCCCTTATGCCTCAGTCCTCACCTCACCAACCAAAACAAATAAATAAAAAAATGAATTAAAAATCAAAACAAAAGGAAAAGACCGTTAGGGGAGGGGGACCAAAGCATGATACATACAAGAAAAAGGATTCCATTTAAAGAAAACTAATTATTGAGACTTGGGAGGTACTTTTCTAAAAAAAGTTATTACATCCGAATGTTTACGCCAAGCACTTGGTATTGCATATAAAGTTTTATCAATTAATCATAATTAACTGAAATTTGTTTCTTAATTAAATTTGTGCCTCATAAGGTTAAATTATTTGATATAGTATAAATATCTAATAAAGGGTAGCTCGTTGCATAAAATATCGTATTTTTCCATAGGTTCTAAAAAAGATCCGCATCCAAGGGGTGTGATATAATCATGTAAACTACAACCTACTCTAATGCAAGTATTAGTGGTTGCTTCCATATAGTAAAAACAGAGATGGACCTACCATTTAGGTCACGACTTGATTTTAGCAGCTTCATTGGCCAATTTGGAGGGCACGACTTGATTTTTAGTGTGCTGCCTAAGTTTGATTTCGACTCTAGTATTTGATCAAATTCTTATATTGATAGTGGTGTCCCGCCACTATTAAATTCTGGTCCGTCTCTGAGTATAAACATCTAATGCAATTAATTATTCTTTTATATTTTTCCATTATTCACCGCGGCAAACTGATATAGAGTATTTAATTTTAACAATGAAAGGGCACAGAGCATGTTGGATCTTAACAACTTGATGCCTAGTCATTGTCCATGTTTCTGCATATGGGGTTGGCTACTCACTTGATTTATTTGAAAAATTATTGAAGTGTAACAAAGTCAGAAGATGCAACACATAATAATAAATGATAAGTCCAATAGCTGATTGATAAGCGAATTTTAATAAGAAAATGAACAAGCGTGAATAGTGACAAGTGACAACATACAGCTTGTTATTTGATAGAAGTCTCCTAACACCTTGTTCGATGGACAAGATTCACAATGATTGAATATAATAACGTTTATAAGTTTTAATTATTTTGGATCGGTCTTTCATGAGATTGCCTCGCGAAGCACCAAAAAGCATAGTCAGAATTTAAAGTTTATATATGGATTCTGAACTTATCATCGAGCCAATAGCAATGGTTCGATCCCAGAATTTTGAGTTAGGGATTAAATACTCTATTCTTATCAATCCCAACTATGATGACACGTGGCGGACCTTTTTTTTTAAATTTCAAATTTAGATGTCTTGACTTGATTACTAGATAATACTATCAGTTAGAATTTCGGATAAATGGAAGCAGAAGAAAACTATGTTCAGAGAGTAAAGGGTAAACCTAGTCTAGTATAACGTGTGTAACTGTGATATCACTTAGAATGTCCCTTCCCAACAACGTGAATATTATTTCAGTACCAACAATCAGAGGCGAAATTTGAAGGTCGTCAATCAAAATCTTATTTGCAGGGTTATTATTACTAATATATCATTATTTTTTAAAGACGGCCGAACTTTCTGTTTGCCGGTGACGCCTCTCTTCACAACATAAGTTCGCCTCCGCCAACAACTCAACAAGAAAGAACGTAGACATTATTCAACTGTAAAAAAGGTGAAAAAGGAAATAAATAAGAACAGAACTACTAGTAAAATAGAATCTCACAGCAGTAATTGAAAGGTTAATTTGATAAATTAGGAAAATATACTTGAATTTCAATTATGCAAAGGATATTCTTCTACTTCCACTGTTGTCCCGACATGTTGAGTATCATTCGCTTAAGATCTTGTTTAGATGCTTTAAGCTCAACACGTGAAAGCATAGGTCTTAGTGATAGATTCAGATCTCCCTCTTTTCCTCTCTTTTCTTTGTTCATCCTTAGAATTTGGGTTTTCACGTCATGGTGTTTGTTCTGTAACGACAATAGCTAGTCACTTGATGAATCAGTTAATTACACAGAATTTTACTTTCACTTCAATGGCCTATTCGCAACTTAATTTATTTTCCGCTAATATCTTGCACTTCTCCAACCAACCAAACCGGTGCACCAGTAACGAAACCAAAAATTCTCGATAAAAGTGTCAAGATTAAATTATATGCGTACAAAATATTTACACATTATAATTTTTTAAATAGTAATGTTCAACTGACCACCTTTTAGTTGATTGTTGCTCCATCCTTGCCAAGCAATACACACATGTGAAACAAAAGGAGGACAACCCAGTGCACAAAGCATCTCGCGTTCACGCAATGATCCGAAAAAGAGCTACACTCCAAGGGGGTGTGATGTAGACAGTCTACCCTAATGCAAACATCAGTGGCCGATTCCACAATTCGAACCAGTGGCCTATAAGTCACATGGCGATAACTTGATCGTTGCAAGGCTCCCCTTCAACGGAGAAACAAGAGGAAATGTAGATAATACCAGCACTCTCTGTACTTTGTGGTATGAGGATTTTGTCAGGTTACAAAATCAGACCTCTAATGCTGCAAGACCTTTTTGTTTTTTCGGGCTGACCACCTAGTATTCAAAGTTCCCTATCCCAACTAACTCGAATTCGCACTGTAAGCCCACTAAAGGGGCTAGAATGCTTTCTACCAAAAAAATAACCACTATTTAATACAAGAATTAGTAGGGGTGAGGCAAGGAAATCTCCATAGCTACTACTAGCCTACTGTCTCCCTAGCTATGAAGATGGGTTATTTTTTGCCCGTTAAAATTTAATGACAAGTTATACTCATTTGATCGATTTGGCGCTACTTCCTCTAAAAATAAGCAAGAGATGTAATTCAGCAATCAGGATCAAGAACTTGCTAGACCATGGCAATATGGCATAACATCAGAAACACTACTGGTATCAAATAACTCAGAAACAAGAATCAGGATCAGCGTATGAGAAGAACTGGAAACCAGAACGAAATGAAAGCTCAAGAGGAAAAGGATCCTTCAAACAAAGAACTGTTGTAAGATCTGCAAAAGTGAAATCCCAAATTGCAGAACTGAGAAGTATATTAAAATTCAGATCGATTGAACTATACGGTGTGTACATACTTAATGGATACTAACACTTCTTACAAGGGAATTAACCAATAAATACAACTTAAGTAATCGACTTTCAGCCGATAAAAGAAACAGAGAACTGCAAAGCAGAAGGGGGTTGGGAAACTCAATCCAAATATTTGCAGCATAACAGTTTTTGCTTATACCTGAGCCTAGCTGTCTTCATTCAACTTCATTAGTTTCAAGCACCAAAAGAAAAAGAAGATTCACTCGTTAGCACAATTTGATACTGCTACCACATTTTAAGAAATAGAAGAAGCAGAAATTAAGAACAACATAGCTCAGCTGCAGCAATTGATCACATACACAAATAAACTTCTCAGGGTACGTGCTGGGAGGAGGGAAAAGAACTACTTACTTTTCCAAATAAAAATACATAATATTCTGTTGGCCCTGAATTGCACCCATATCAAAGAAACATAATTGCAAGAAGGTACTAGTATGACATGTTAGCTATACCATTTTGTTTCGCAGAAGTCTCACGCAACTTTCGGAGGTCATCAACAGTCACCCAAACAAGAAAAACAAGGCAAAAACACACATCAATGGCCCCTGGGATAAATTAAGCAAATTCTACTTCTTCAAGCACAGCATTGCAAATATAATGAGTTGTAAATCACTCAAACCTAATGTCCTAAAACTTTATAATATATCCCCATTCCTTTTAACACAAAAGAAAAAAGAGAAAAAGAAACTATACAGAGATCGATAAACTGCATGTACTTGACATTTTGCTTATTGTAACCATGAACATAAGAATAGAACTCGTGCAGATCATCAAGATGTTATACTCGTTAAAACCTAACCAATTAAAAGGGTTTATACTAAAAGTTGCATAACCATCATTTCTTCTTGTTACTTTTTTTTTTTTGGTGATCAAGTGCATAACCACCATTTAAATTTGCAAGAAACATACTGGCACTTGAAGCAGAAGAACATTTCCCCTTCCTTTCTTCTATAAGGAGGACAAATTCCAACTCATGTAAGGTATTCAAACTCATTCTCATACATACGGCACAATCATATACTCTATCTATTCCAGTTTATGTGACACTTTCTTTTTAAGTCTATTCCAAAAAGAATAATATCTTTCTCTATTTGAAAACAATTGAACTTTAAACTTTTCATTTTACCATTAATGACATGATTTTATAGCAAACAAATGTCATGGCATGTTTAAGATAATAAGTTCCACAAGTCTTTCTCTCTTTCTTAAACATCATGCCAAATCAAACAGGTTGAAAAAATAAAATAAAACGAGGGAAGTATCAGAGTATGTAAGACTGGGTAACGGGCAGTTTGGACAAAGCAGAAGATAAGTGTATACTATGTGGGATAAACTTTTGCATCAACAGGATTACAGGAGCCAATGTAGAAGAGTAAACAGAAACCAGTAAAGATCAATCTCATGA
This sequence comes from Nicotiana tabacum, assembly GCF_000715075.1. NCBI lineage: Eukaryota > Viridiplantae > Streptophyta > Magnoliopsida > Solanales > Solanaceae > Nicotiana > Nicotiana tabacum. The sequence goes on along the minus strand of NC_134081.1, from coordinate 1,995,288 downwards.
TTAAGCATCTTAGCTTTCGATACGACTTTCCCAGGAAGTATCGACATAGAGACTTAAGGACTCATATTTCAAGAGCATTTCTTCGGGAGCATCTCAGGCTTCAGCAATTTTTACTTTTACAGGGAGGTATCAATCATGAACTGAGAATTAGGGAAAAGTATGATTAATTCCCTCGACTTCTGGGTCTAAATGGTGAGAGACTCTTGACCACTCGAACCCGGTGTCTAGCTTCCAAGTGAAAAGATTGTAAATGAAACAACAAACCATTAAGGGCTTGTTCAGAATTAATAGATTTTCTGAGTTTCTCGTGCTCCTATCAAATAGAAAATAATGGAAGCTGGGAAACTTTTTCTTGGGTCAACATTATAGATATTTTAGCTAATAATATTGAAAAAAGAAGCCGATGCTAGAAAATCCTTCCTTGTAGCACATACATCTCCAGTTTGTTCACCCTAGCATTCAACTTTCCAACTTTTTTCTTCTTGTATGATAATCCTCATCTGCACCATCCTCGACCCAATCTGGAAGCTCACTCATATTCACTCCCAAACCCCATGTCTCCTTTTTCAACCCCCTAGCTGTCAATTCTTTCTTTTACCACAAGATTAATCAAACTTGTACTAACTTCCTTTGTTGAGGCTACCAATCAAGAAAAAAAAAATCCTTTGTTGGGACTGCAGGTCATAAATAAATTAGACTTCCAAAAAACTGCCTTAACTACAACATTTCAGAAATCCACTCCCTAAAACCTTCAAATTGGAAAGATGGTGAAAGAAAGCAAATCAAAGCAAAGAGGGAGAGCAAGTCACTCATCATATATCCGGTGAACACTTCACCTTGTTCATTATTTCCTACCATTAGCAATTGTATTTTCTCCTCAAGCACCAGAAAAGCATTTAAGCTTTGCAGTAACAACTGCAAATTTGCCTCACTCCTTTCCAAATGTAAAAACCCATTATTATTTTTCTCAAAAAAAAGGATAAAACCATCATCTAGCACTGATAAGACAGAATTATGAAGACAAGGACTAATTTTCAAGAGAAGTTTAAACCATCGCCTATTAACTTTTACTTTGTTCTTATGTACATCATTCTGGAAGTACTTAGGAATCATGGGAACTAGACAAATTTAAACTTTAATATGATGTTTTACCGGTCAAACTAACTTAACAGACATAATTTTAATGTTTTCTTCCAATACCATCAACAAAATATAAGTTAAATTAATAACTTAAGCTCAGTCAAATCCACCACTATTATGAGAGGGAGTAACTTTTCCCCTCCTAAAACTCAATAATAAGGCAGAATTAGGTATAGTTTAGGGCAAGCAACAAACTTAAGTATTTCTTCTGATGAATGACTAGAAATAAACTACTTGACATATGTTTTGGTCCCTTGATATTTTGACCAAGTCAATTTGAATTTAATGATTTTCTCTTCACTACCACTTTGGAATGTAAACATATGTTTCAGAATGTGGTACAAATATGAAGCACCATAGAGAACACCATTCTATAAGTAAGGACTTGCTTAACATTCACCCTCTCTAGCTAAACTTCAGATGGCTCTGAATGTGAAGGAGATTCTGCGATGAAAAATTTCCAAACACGTAGATCTTATTAAACTCGTAGACATCATTTACATAAATGGCATCTTATGTGACTTCAAGATCTGGTATGCAAGGCAAAATACATAAGTTACCCCCTGAACTATAGACCAAATCCCTGTTATACACTTTTTGCAGACGAAAATCACCTTACACACTCCACCTTTCCAAAATATTTAATACACACTACTTTGCCCACGTGGCCAGTGCATGTTTTTCCAACAAATGAATCGCGTGAACAGAAGAATTTTTGTGCCAGGTGTCAATTTCTTTTAGGTTTTTTAAATTTTAAATTGAGTCATCTTCTTCCTTGTTTAAAAAATTCTGCCCGCTTCTCTCCACCACCCGATCTCTTTTTTCTCAAATAGATCCACCACGATTTCTCATATCTCTTCTCGTTGGTCTTTTTTTTAGTTTTTTGCAGGTCTTTTGGCTAAAACTTGTGATTAGATTCAGCAATTAAAGCTTTTTGTAGCTCCCCCCATCATTAAAAGCTTGGCTCAAGCTTTTGCATAGAAGATTATTTCTTTCGCCAGAGAAGCTTAGCTAGAGCTTTAGCCATGGCGAACTCGAATTTCTCTGAAAGGATGAATTTTTCGAATTTTTTCCAAACCATTATAGCTTAGCTCAAGCTTTTGCATATAAGCACATTGTTTAATATTATTAATGGGTGAATTTTCAAATAACTGAATCGTAAAGTTCTTAATCGTGGGTGTGGCTCTTGTGGAAGACAAGTTGCACAAATGGAGACTGAGATGGTTCGGGCATGTGAAGAGGAGAGACACCGATGCGCCGGTTAGGAGATGTGAGAGGTTGACCATGACGGGTCAGAGGAGAGGTAAAGGGAGTCCTAATAAGTACTGAGGAAAGGTGATTAGGCAGGACATGACACTACTTCAGCTTACCGAGGACATGACCCTCGATAACAAGGTGTGGAGGTCGAGAATTAGAGTTGTGGGTTGAAGGTAATCGACAGTCTCTTCTAATCATACTAGTAGTATTAGTACTAGTCTTGTATTCTCCTATTCCTAGTTCCTTGTTGTTACACGACGTGTCATTATTACCGGTAGTTTTCGCACTTCTCTTATAGCTTCGTATTCCTAGATTTTTGTTATTACACGTAGTGCCATTTGTTCCCATTGTCTTATTTCCTTGCCATTGCTATTGTTTGTTTATTGTGTCTTTTTCACTGTTATTGAGCCGATGGTCTATCGGAAACATCTCTTCATTCATAAGGTAAGGGTAAGGTTTGCGTACACATTACCCTCCCCAGACCCCACGTGTGTGATTTCACTGGGTTTGTTGTTGTTGTTGTAAAGTTCTTAATCTTCTTCTCTAAGAAATACACTTTCCTCCTTATTATTACAACCTCGTTGCTTCAGTTGTGGGAGTAGGAATGGCACAAACAGAAAATAGAAGCATGGTGATGGCATTAATGTGGTTGAACTTTTACAGAAGAGAAATGAAAAATGAGTTGGATCTTGGTTCAAAATTTCTGATTCAATTTCAGTGGAAAAGATGGATTTTTGAGTGTGTTTTCTGGTTATTTTTGTTAATTAATGGTGGCTTTGTCTTTAGGTAAAAGGTGGGAGAAGAGGCTATGGTGGTTAATGGTGAAGAGAGGAGTAAGACGGCAGCCATCGTGCTTTAGATGGGGAAGATGAGGGGTATAGTTGTAATTTTAAGTATTTTTTTTTAATAAAAATAATAACACGCGTCACTGTTTGACCGGTGCGTGACATTACACATGTTTTAAAAAACTGGTCCAAAAAAAAGTAGTATTAGATACACTTTGGAAAGGCTGAGTGTGTAAAGTGATTTATGTTCACAAAAAGTGTGTAACATGGATTTGGTCCATAGTTTAGGGGGTAACTTTGTATTTTGCCGGTATACAATAACAGAAGTTGGAGTCCCAAATAGTTTTTGTGAATTCAGAGAGAACAAAAGGGCTTATAAAACTCAACCGACATGCCCCTGAATCATAGCTAGACAAAGAACCCCGGTAAAAATATGCCACTGAATTAGGAAAAGATTGTTGATCGCTATACCTGTACCTTACCAAATGGCCCAATAAGATAAATCATCTCCTATATACACCTGGAAGTTTGTTTTTGGTATATCTAATAAAGCACTTACACTCTAAGTTGCTCGAACTTTTCACTTTCAGTGTCGCACCCGTGTCGACACGACGTGGGTGTGGGTGTGGGTGTGGGATCCGTGTCGGATCTGGTCAACCGATTTTGGGTACTTTGACCAAAATCAACGGAGAAATTTGGGACAGATACAATGATTTTTGAAAACAAATCAAAAGGTAGGGTGATATGGAAGAAAATGGAATACCTTGTATATATAAATTTCTATGTTAGTCCTTTTCCTTTTATCTCCTTCTAAAATTCTACTCTTATTCAATATTTTCTCCTTCTCAGAATACCTTGTAAGTTTTTCACATAATGTCTCATAATTTAGACATATTTTTATAACTCTATTTTTAAATAATTGAATTATTTTTAGCCGAATCCCCGCACCCGTATCCGTACCTGGATCCGTACCCCCGAATCTTTAAATTTAGATCATGAAGGATCTGACCTCTAGATCCGCACCCGTATCGGACACCCGCACCCGAGTCCGAGCAACTTAGGTAACTATAGTTGTCCTAGCTTACCAAATGTTTGCACTGTTATCCCGAGTTGTAATACTAATGAAATGAATAAAATGGATATTCTTTGGCATCAAAGACTTGCTCATGTTCCTTTTGTTTCAAAACTGTATAATGGGGCCATTTTGGAACTTCTGGTGATAAATCTGCATTATAAGTGGTAAGCAAAGGAAGCATGGAAAGTAAATTATTAAGTATACAAAGGACAGATGACTTACAAAATAACTCACTGGTACAAAGGACCATGCAAAAACCATCTTAGGTGGAAGTATATAGATTTGGTTCTTGTCACAACTCATTCTTTGAAAGTAAAGACATAAGCTACTCATTAGTCTCAATGCCGATTAGACTTGCAAGGACTTGAAAACAAATTAAATAAATGGGGATATCAATTATTCATAAAAATCCCTTAAATCACACTACATATTTGCTAACTAACTGATACAATCGATGAACATCATAAAAAACCCATGCCAATAGGTAGTGGCAAAATCTCTTGGTGGAGAAGTAAAGCATTGACATATTATTCACAAGTAACCTACCTTGAAAATAATACTAACCTTCCATCTGTAGTGCACACATAATCCAAGTAATTCAACATCTATGACAATGCATATTGAGATATTCTAGAAGCCATACTAGCAACTTGAGCCTGCATCTGAGTGGCCCTAACCTTCGAAGCCGTGGCACGATAAATGAATTGCTCGCGCGACAACAACCTTACATTCCTCAAGTACTGATCAAATGGAATTGCCCCGTCCTGTATAGCTTTATCCAACGAATAAATCACATCCTCCATAGCCGAATCCGTGGCCGTACAATCCGACATCTGTTTCGAAAGACTATCACAAGGCTCAAACACCTCGTCCGCATCCACAACCCCATTCGCATTCCCAATTTTCTTCAATTTTGCTTCGTTATCTCTAACCCACCCTTCTAACACATCAGTATTCATCAAAACCATTTGCAATTGATGCTCTAATCCCTCCTTTTCGTCAAGCATTTCCTTAACCCTTTTACTCAATTCTTCCTCTCGCCGCC